>NC_142688.1:33050000-33675000 GCF_056320005.1 Nelumbo lutea | reverse complement strand
GCTCTTCAAGTTCTTGGAGTAGATCACAAGCTCACCTCCATTTACCCCTCCTTACAAAGGTACACTAGTATTGGGGCTTTGATTTATAGTGAAGTGAATTTGATTGAAACACTTGTTCCTATTCTATTTTTCAAATATCTAGAGAAGCTGGTTTTCATTTTTCAGCCCAAGTAGTGTTCATCTTGATTTGGGGACTGATCCTCCATAAATTAAACTTATCTCTGTTTTAATTACTATGAAATTAAACTATCTAGTAATTAATTCAGTGAATTGTTTTTGATTTATAGTTAAGTGAATTCTTGTGGGTCTTTCAGGGGATACATCACTAATATCGCAAGTGGAGCTACACAAGAGGTTTATTTTACGGGCTCTAAAAGGTTCGTAACATAAGAGGGTTTTATTACGAGAGTACTCTCTTATTAATTATACCGGCTTCCTTCCATATTGGGTGGATACAAACTATTATATATAGAGCTTCATTCATGAGTAGATGGACTGATATTGATAAACATTTTACTCATTTGGAACCAGAAAAAAATTCGAGCCTAGAGCAGTTCACAGGAAAAACTTATTAGAGACTTTAGCAGAAGAATTGTCACCTGGTACAATTCGTTTCTCATCAAAGCTCAGTTCAATTGAGACCCAAACATTTGAAGGCTCATCCATTGCTATCCTACACTTGGATGATGGAACTCAAATCAAAGCCAAGGTTAGTCCCTATTGGGTTGGTTAGAATAGAGAGTTAAAGATCAAGAGTATTGAAATGTTTAGGATTGTGGAGTAGTTGATTCTCTTTTAATTTTAATTTGGTCATGATAACAGGTTTTAATAGGCTGCGACGGGGTTCACTCAGTTGTGGCACGTTGGTTGGGACTCATGGATCCAGTCCATTCTGGTCGATCAGCAGTGCGTGGTTTAGCTGTGTATCCTCAAGGCCACAAAGTTGAGGACATCCATCAATACATAAACAACGGGGAAAGGGGTGGTTTTGCTCCCCTCACTGATAAAGAGATCTACTGGTTCATCGTCCACAATTCTAAACCCACAAGTGAGTTCTTTTCACCATTTTTGAGTGTTGGCTTCATTGATAGAATTAGGACTGCCAATGGGTCGGATCTATCCGGTAGACCTGAATCGATTGAACCAATTATAACGGTTCTGGTTCCACTAATAGTTTTTTTATCATTTTTATTAAGGTTATATGATCAAAATTTAAATATATAAGTTATTATATAAATAAAAAAATATATAATTTTTAATATAATCAGGACTATCGGGTCAGACACAAGGACAATTTTGGTCTATAATTTTGTCTTGATAAGTAATTGGTTTGAGGTTGATTTTACCTAGACCCGACCCATTGAATTATAATTCAACCCAACCATCTAATAATTGGCTCCCACGTCACCAATAATCAATTGCTTGCCCAACATATTTGCCAGGTGGAGGTATGGAAGCCGACCCTCGCCAGATACAGCAGGACGTGATAGAGAATTCAGCCAAGGACTTCCCTTCAGAGTACTTGGAGGTGGTCAGGCATGCTGAGCTTTCTACTTTGTCATTAGCCCCATTGATGTTCAGGTTTCCATGGGACCTAATATTTGGAAAAGTATTCAAGGGGAACATCACAGTCGCGGGTGATGCAATGCACCCTATGACACCTGATCTTGGCCAAGGTGGTTGTGCTGCGCTTGAGGATGCAGTCGTCCTTGGGCGACATTTGGGGAATTTGCTTCTCCAGCACGGGAGAATCGCTCCAGGAGAGGTGGCTGGGGCCTTAGAGAGATACACCAAGGAGAGGAGATGGAGAGCCGCTGGTTTGATCATGGGGTCCTATATTTCTGGATGGGTCCAACAATTGGGGTCAGGATGGTTGATGAAGTTCCTTAGGGATACCGTCTTCTATGGATTTTTGTTCAGTAAGATTGTTGATGTTGTAGATTATGACTGTGGTGAGTTGCCTCATTTTCCATTCTCTGTTGGCTCTCAGGCCAAGATTGATTAGGTGTTTTTTGAACTAGACACACTCTGCAACTGGTTATTCTTATGCTATTATTAACGGGGTCCCATCAAGATACTGTCTTTATTGTTGATGATGACATTCTGCACATCACAATGGACAAATCTTTCAAGTTCAGCTTGGTTGCCATGTGATACAAATAGAACAGCTTATAGGCTTGCTAACTTGGGTCTTTCCTCAAGTCTTTGGTTGGAGGACCGGTTCCCTTTGTGATTGATTTTCTTGGTTGGAAGACCGGTTTCCTCAAGTCTTTCCTCAAGTCTTTGCCATGTGATAGTTAAGTTGTTTTGTTTTTTCTCTTTTTATTGCCTTGTCTATGCTTTGTACTTTTTGTTAGTAGTATCTTGTTGTTTGGTTTAGTACTAGTTAGCTAGATCTCATTAATTTCTCACTGTGAACGGAACTGATACATTATTCTATATATGTTGTTTATTCGGAATGGTGGTAGAATCATTTTTTGCATAAACAGTATCCATGGCCAGAAAAAAAAAAAAAAGAACAAATTGATTTATAAGGGTCTGGAATTTGGAATGGGTTATTCTGATTCTAATTGTTTGGTTGAGCTGAATCAGAATTCAATTCCCAATCCTGCTGGAACGACATTCCTTCGTTTGAATGGCCATTCCCTACCTTTTCCTTAGGAATAAAATTCCATTTCTACTGATTTCAATTCCATTTCCATTCCTGTCTAAACCAAATAAATTATGAGAATAGACCATTTCAATTTCAATTTTAAAAGATTTTGATTATGATTCCAATTCTCTAATTGCAAACCAAACGGACCCTAAATAACGTTATATCAGATCAACTAAAAGAATGATAAAAGACTTTAACTATTACAGATACTTCTCAATGCCGATGCCGATGGCCAAAAGGTTATGATTCTAAATCTTGATGTCCAAGATAATATATGTCACACACACCTCAATGCCGATGGCCGAGTTTCTGCCATTTATACTTGAGATAAGGTCCTGGTAATCGGACTCTACCAAAATTATGGATGCCAGTACTACTTAAGGCTTTAGCTAAACCTTGATCAAATGCCGAGGCTTCTAATATGAGAACTGATCATGACGAAGCACCCTCAATCATCAAATCTCCTGTGGTTGATCGGATGATATGAAACCAATTGTTACTCTTGGCCCACTGCATCTAGGGGTTTAAGTGAGTTGATTCTACTCGTGTGTTATCGGGCTCGGCTTGCTAAATACTCAAGCTTGCGGTAATTAAGTTCGATTCAAGTGAGCAAAGTTGTTGGTCGAGTTAAGTTTGAGGTTCATAATACCCCGGACAATGAACCATTTAAGGGTCCAAATTCTGGGTCGAATGGTCTGATCATTCGAATCAAATTTTATTTATAATTGGCTTATTTATAATATAAATACATGAATTTATAATTGATTTCATAATATATTTTTATTTACAATATTTATAATATTAATTTATCTATAACTATTTAATACATTTATTTATAATTTTTATACTAATTTATTTATTATTGGCTCAAGTTGAACCGATCTCAAATAACTTGCATTGCGGTTCAAATTGAGTTCAAACCAAGGATTAAGGTATCGATACAATACTCTCGATATGGGGCATTCGTATCCATATCCATGGTCATAGATACGGGATACGCCATAATTGAATACATAACTCACAAGTCGTGTGTATCGGCACGATACACCTCTATATTGGGCCGTATCACATCGTATCGGTGGATACGGTCCGACACACACTAATACGGAGGCGTATCCATGCCTAGTTTGACAAAACTATATATTGACTAATTTTGGATTGTTTTTCATCTTTAATAAAAATTAAAAAAATAGTATTATGAAAACTGAAATAAATAATTTAAGATTTAAAATTTTCAAAAATTTTAATAAAAACTAAAAATTATAAAAATAATATATTTCATCTATCTTAGATGATTTATATATTTTATTTTACACATAATTATATGTTAAAAATGAAAATATAGTTATTATTTGAAAAAAATACAATTATTATATAAAAATACTAGATAAATAAAATTTCCCAACACAATTATTCTAAAACAGAAAATTATAATTATAAAAATTGAAATGAATAATTTAAGATTTAATTTCCCCAAAAAATTAATAAAAACTGAAAATTATAAATAATTTATTCTATCTACCTTAAATGATTTATTTGTTTTATTTTACAATTATATGTAAAATAAAAATATTATATATTAAAAATGAAAATATATTTATTATTTAAAAAAGAGTTGTTATTTAAATAAAAATACTAGATTAATAAATATTCCCAAAAATTAATAAAATTTAAAATCATATAATTATGAAAATTGAAAGAGTAATAATTATTGTATGATGTTTGAATGTTCTAAAGTCCTTTTATAGTTTATTGTAATATTTTTCTTCATATAACCTTTTTGAAGTATGAATTTCTCATGTGTTTATATATTATTCATAGGTAATTCAACTTTTGGTTTAGTATTATTAATGTATTTATGTGATTTGTATGCATTTACTTAGCGTATCCAAGTGTTTTTATATCTTTTCTTTGTATCCATGCATTTCAAAGCATATCCGTATCTGATTTATTTGATACAATACTTTAATCCTTGGTTCAAGCCTAATTCTCATATCAACAAATTACACCCCCATTTGCATGATGTATCTTAGTTATCTTTAAGAAGCTTAAAGGAGGTTTTACTTTACCCAAGAGTTCAGATCTACTGAACACAATACACTGTTGGCCACGCTCATCCAGCTGCACATTGGAAATATTGGTAATATAAAGTGGGAAATATCAGTAATATAAAGTACAACGGATATTCTAGATGTGTATAACTGGGTGAAAATGGCCCGCAATGTATTGAGATCAGCAGACCCAAACTCTTCATGGGCCCCTGAATTTTTGTCAACCTCTTGGCAACTAAGGTCTCGGCCTGCAATCTTCCAGCTCTCAATGACATTAACTTGCATCTCCTGAGTACCTTGATGAACCTAACTCGGTGCCAAATCAATGAACACATGATTGACATTAGTAAAATGTCAAAGAACCATATTAGTATGTTACAATGCTTGTTCAATGAAATGTCTAAATGGACTCAGTTCAGAAAGTCCCTCCCCGACACACTTCCTATCTACCTAGCTTGGAAAGGTTGGTCCCTTGCAAAGAAAGAAAAAAAAAAAAAAGGAAAAAAAAAAGAAAGTCTTGCATAATACACAATGGTCCATGGACAAAAAAAAAAAAAGCCCATTTGATAATGAAGCATCAAGACAAAGATAACAACATCATAAACCAAAGAGAAAAGCCGAATCTAAAAGGCACATAATAAGTAACAAATATAACTAAGGCGTTGTTTTTTTGATCAGTTTTCAACCTCTAATGTCTTAAAAGTAAATGAATTCGGGCATCAGGATATTCTTTTTAATACCGGACGTGAAACCTGACAACATTTTTATTATTTGTCTCCAAAGTTCCCTTTATTCATTATTTGTTATTAGTAACATTCTTACTAAAAACTTTATAAATAATAATTCTAAAATGTTATTTTAATAATAAATAAAATATTATTAAATTAATAAATATCACTTATTAGTACAATAATTTTTATTATTTAATTATAATTATTCAATTATTTATTGTTAAAATACTAGTAATTTTTATTATTTTATTATCATTATTTATTATTATTTATATCTTTAATATTAATTTTATTCTAAAAATAACTATTAATATTAATGTTATAATTAACATAGATATCCATTTTCATAATCACTTATGGGGAATAAAATAACCATATTTAGCATTCGTCATTCAGGCTTCAGGTTAACATTTTATGCATTCAAAACTTTGATTGTGGGCTCTAATCTGCGATATAGGTCAAACACTTCGGCTCACTGCTGGTCGAATTTCATTAAACCAACAATCTTCTCTGGGGTTTCAACTACTACATCCCCGGTGTAATACATTATGGGCCCCGTTTGGTTTGTAGGAATAGGGGCTGGAATCCGATTTGATTCCAACTGTTTGATTGGGTGAAATTAGAATTTTATTCCTGTTTCTGGTGGAATGACATTTTTCTATTTGAGAAAACGGTCTTCTCCCTTGAAAATGAAACCTCATTCCAGTTTATTCTAATTCCCGTTCCCAATCATATCAAATAGATTATGACAATATACCATTTCAATTCCGATTCTGGCTGTAAACAAAACAGATCCTATGAGTTTATGACTGTGGGGAGGTGCTCACGTCTCCTGCTCCACTCAGGTTAAGATAGATCAGGGTTGTCTCTTTTGTATGAAGTTGAGGAGGTATGATGGTATGTCATTCTGTTAAATCAGATTTATTTCTTTCGGTTTGGAAAGAGCACAAATACAAATGTGTATAATGTAAATACATAGAAAATAATACAAAATATAAGATTTTATATTCTACAAATTCGTATTTATACTCCTTTTCCAAGCTGAACTTTAACAAAAAGTTGAGGAGGTATGATGGTATGTCATTCTGTTAAATCAGATTTATTTCCTTAGGTTTGGAAAGAGCACAAATACAAATGTGTATAATGTAAATACATAGAAAATAATACAAAATATAAGATTTTATATTCTACAAATTTGTATTTATACTCTTTTCCAAGCTGAACTTCAACAAAAAGTTATTATATTACAATAAGATCATTTTAATGAAAAGGAAATGACCGAACCAACCCAATCCCAACCCATTCCTTCCGCCTCTCACTCTCTCTCTCGCCACTGCTAATTGACGCTCCTCTCCTTCTGCCTTACTTCAAGTTCCCGCTATAAGTCTAGCGGTCTTTTACTTTATTCTGCCAAATCTGGAGTAGAAAAGATCAACTCTAAGACAACACGAAAGCAAGCGGAACCTATGAATTTGCATTTTTAGGGTTTTCTTTAATAGAGCTCGGTCTGCTGTTCCTCATTTCGAGGGGCCTTGTGTTTTTCAAATCGAACATTTTCTGTTATCGTGGGTGTTTTCAGCGGGTATGAGGTTTAGCAGAGAGATCTCCAATCGAAATGAAATGGAGAAGGAGAACGACAAGAATTTATAGTCGTGTAAATCTTCCGCTGCAGCAAACCAGAAAACTGGGTAACCTCCAACTAAACAGGACAGAGTGTAAATGGGCACAATGGTCGGTCCATATTTTACAATCTTACCAAACCATTGTGTCTCAACTCCATCGGTGTTGAGAGCCTTAGTTGAAAAAATAATTAAATAAAATATTCATTGGTTGATTATTCTCTGCAACTCGGGAACATGAAGTTGGAATCGCTAGTAATCGCGGATCAGCATGCCGCGGTGAATATGTACCCGGGCCCTGTACACACCGCCCGTCACACCCTGGGAATTGGTTTCGCCCGAAGCATCGGACCAATGATCATCCATTCCTTGTGTGTACCACTTGGGCTGTTAGAGATTCGAAACGCTTAAAGGCATCAAGGTCCTTAATGGGTGGACTTGAAGAACATCTATAAATATTGGCGGTCACTATTCGGTCAAGTTTTTATATCAATTTATTTCTCATCTTTTTGAAGGTTTGGAGTCAAGTGGAAACTTGTCTGAGAAACCGGATTCAAGTTGGGAGATGGAAGATACGATTTTTCTTTGATATTTGAATATATATTTGGTAACACCGTCTTTTGAGCTGATTTCCACTGATTTATCTTCGTAAACTACCCAAATTCCGGTTAAGCCATTAAGAAACCTATAACCTCCCTATTCACTAAAAACTTAAAAATACAAATCAATAAAGCTTTTCGGTTCCGCCACTTCAGATGTTATCATGGTCAGTCGCCATTAAATGCCTGTATTGGTTGCAGCGTTTCTGGCTTGGTGAGCTTGGCCTCACACGGACAGTAAAGACATGAAAGCCCAAATAGCTATCATTCAGCTCAAAAACTTGGTTTTTCCATGAACCTTGTTGTAGTAACTTTTTTAAAGTAACAAAGCTTCAGCCCTCCCAAATGGGCCCTTATATGTTTGAACCATAGGCCTACACTCCTTTCTTTTGGCTAGACAACCATGGGCCCAACGGTTCAGACATCCTAGATAATGCAACGGACCCAATATAATTATTGCCTTAGATATAAGTTATGGTCCATAATGAATATAAAGTGATGATGTAGCTATCCCATATGTAACAGATAATAATTAAATCTGGCTATTCTGCAAACTGCGTTTCTCTTGGTGGAGAAATATCAAGTATGGAAGAAACTAACCCAGTTAAAGATAGAGTTTTTTGCGCTAATGGTTAAGATAGAGTTGTGGACTTATAAGGTGGTGTTTTATAAATCAGAAATCTGGAAAGTTAAAAAGATATTAAAAGTGTCTGAAATCTGAAGAGTCGTAATGCTTTTCTACTTTGTAGAGGCTTGAATAGACAAGGTTGTTTGTGTTGTATCGAATATTCGGCATCTAAAATTTTCTGATTTTACTATTTTACCCCTAAAACAAATTATTTAATAATTTTGAGTTCAATTTGCTCTATTTCATAAAAATAAATTATTAAATTCAAAAATAATATTAAAAATATCAATAAATTATAAAAATAAAAATAATTTATTAAAATAAGAATAAAATTGAAAAATACATATAAACTTATAAATTAAAAATCAATAATTAAAAATTAAAATAATAATGAAAATAGCAATAAAGTCCATGATGCAATGAGAAAATATTTAGTAATTGGAAAATTAATATCTTAAAACTATTAAAATATTTATTAATTAATAAAAATAAAATAATTAATAATTATACAAATAAAAATTATAAAAATAGTAATAAAGTCTATGAAATAATTAGCAAATTAATATCTTAAAAACTATTAACATATTTAACAATGAATTAAAATTAAGAGAGTTAATAATTAATTTTACATCACTTGTGGCAGTATTCTATTTTACATTAGTTGTAGAGGAAGTGAATGGGGCAGAGACATTAGTGGTCGGGAGTGGAGGAGAGAGAGAGAGAGAGGGTGTTAACTGCCGTTGTTGAGAATTGTAGCGTTGGCGGTGGGAAGACAAGGGAGAGAGACCATGGCTTCGTAGAGGTTGAGATTATGCTTGATGGCTTCGTAGGGAAGAGAGACCATAGCTTCCTAGAGGTCGATATTATGCATGATGGCTTCACAGGGAAGAGAGACCATGGCTTCGCTGCTGAGAGTAACACAATTTTGCTTGATTCGAACGATGGCTTCATAGATGTCAACGATGAAGCAACTGGAAGGGCTAGTGCCGTAACCAACCTGTGGCGCCTTCACCATCAGGGAGAATGGTGATGGTGAATATCAAGGCTCAAATAGGCTTCTATCGAGTTTCTTTGAGTTCTCCACCACCGTCTCCCTTCTCGTTCGATGGCAACAGATCAAATAGGCTTCTATCGAGTTTAAATGAGGGTATAATTTGTCATTATTAAAAATATCAAAGATATTTTAAGACTTTCGGTCAGATCTGAAACGCATCTGATTGCGCTTAGTGTCTGGCCTGGGTCTTAAAGTTTAAGATCTAAAAATGCATTTCAGATCCTTATTTTAGACTCAACCCAAACATATATAGATAGCATTTGAAAAGCAACATTTTTGGACTTAAGAGATTTGAAAAATGTTACAAACACCACCTAGGTGTATGGACTATTTCAGTTTCCTTTGCCAGCATATGGATAGATTAAGAATGAGTTTTAGTCAAAGCGGTTCGGCTTTTAATTGTCTCTTTCCAAGATGGAAGCCTAGCATTTACCTTTGCTATTTTATTAAAGATTAAATAGTTTTGTCAAGTAGAGCTATTAGATGCTAATGGGGTTTTCTCCGATGTGAATTGTCTATTGTGTATTGTCCTTTTTGTTGAGTTTTAAAACATAGAACACATTTTATTGGTTGTGTAGTGCATTTCTTGCTTCCAAAACTAACTCAACTCAGAAACACATTCTTGAATTTCTGATTTTAATTAGAAACATGTTTTCCTTTGGTGATTTAATATTATGCTTTATGAATCACACAATATTCAGATAGAAGTTCTGATTAAATGGGTATTAACTACTTTTCATATTTACTATTTATTATTCATATTTGGACTCAAATTCATTTAAACGTGATTGAAGTGATTTGCAGAAGTTTTAGACGGCACTTGTAAGAAGTAGGGGTGCAACTTGGGCCCATTTGGGTTGGGTGGAGCCCACCACCATATAGTTGGGATAACCAGATAAGGCATGGATAATGATGATGATTTAATTTTGGGTTGGGTAAGGGTTGAGGCCTTTGGCAACTTGAACCCAACATGTCTTCATAGTTGAATATATGTACAATTATACAAATACATCTATATCTATACTATTATAAAGTTCACGAATGAGGCCTAATATTTCTGGAATTCTACTTAACTAAAATATCCATCATTTTGAATTTAAACACTCTTTATTTTGGGGGCAAAAAGTGTAATTTCAATACCCCTATTCATTTCATTAAATTCCCTCTCATTAAATCTCATATTTAAGGTATTAACTCCTATTTATTTCTATAAGTTTTCTTGGCACAAATACCCTTCATTTTGAATTTGGACATTTTTCATTTTGGGGGCAAAAAATCTAATTTCAATACTACTATTTAATTTATTCAACTCAATCTCATTAAATCCCATATTTAAGGTATTAACTCCTATTTATTTCTATAAAATTTCTTAGCAAAAACACCCTTCATTTTGAATTTAGACATTCTTATTTTGGGGGGCAAAAAATATAATTTCAATACTACTATATAGTTTATTCAATTCCCTTGCATTAAATCCCATATTTAAGGTATTAACTCCTGTTGATTTCTGGAATTTTCTTGGCTAAAACACCCTTCATTTTGAATTTGTACATTCTTCATTTTGGGGGCAAAGAATATAATTTCAAAACTACTATGTAACTTATCCAATTCCCTCTTATTAAATCCCATATTTAACATATTAATTCCTATTCTTTGAATCCTATACTTAAGGTACTTTTATTTTTTATTATTAGATTCCATTAATTATGTCCACAAATTATTCAATTAGGCCACCATGTTGATAATCAAGTAAATGGTCTTTTGCAAGTTTTGGTTGTAAATAGACTCAAAATCATTGTTTGGTGATGGGTTTACCTATTTCACCAGTTGATTTGACCATGAGATAAAATCAATGTTTTAAAAGTTAATTGCAATTGCATTTCCCTCCTAGTAAAAGAGTTAACTTGTGATGTCATAAAATTAATAATGAAGATACAAAAAAAAAAAAATGAACATGTATTTAACAATAAACATTCTGAATAAATAACACATATAGAATAATGTATCAGTTCGTTCACAGTGAGAAATTAATAAAATCTAACTAACTAGCATAAAGGAAACAACAAGAGACTACCAACAAAAACTACAAACATAGACAAGACAATAAAAAGAGAAACAAACAAAACAACTTAACTAGCTGTATCAAGATCCAAAAACCCAAAGAACTCACAAAAGCGATGAACATGTCTTTAACATTATATATGCTGCTAGAAAGCATGACACCAAAAGAATCTTTGGTGACAAGTTAAACGAATCATCTTTTTGCAATTGTGTTGGGAAGAGGTCTTAGAGTGCCCAACTCTAACGTAGGAGGTAAGGGCATCATTCAAGGTGGAAGCTTTTATCTTCAATGATGCGAGCATGGACAGTCAATCTGTAGAAGTTGGTCTTGCTTGCATAATTTTTAAAGCTGATGGGTGGTTCTTGGCTACTAAAGGTGATTACTATCCTGTTTCCTCTGTTATTGCAGACACTAAAGCTTTGGATTTGGGAAGCCCTCTATTTCAGGATTCAAAGGCGGTAGTTTTCTCTAACTCGACGGCTATGTAATCTCGTTGTCACATAGCAGAATCTGGAGTTCCATCTGCTTTAGTCTATTTTAACAGACACCCGTAGTCCTTCGGACCATGGGGCTAAGGTCCTCTTTAAACATATAAAGCAAGACCATAATTCTCTAGAGTCTAGACTCCTTGGCTAATCAGGTTTGAGTAAACAAGGCGGCCTTCAATACTTCTCTGACTTTCTACTCGTAGCTTTAGGCGTTCTCGACTCTATCTTTCTAAGTTTCGTTTCCCCCTTAAGTCTCGCTAGTTGAATTTTGCTTCCATTAATTACCAAAAAAAAAAAAAAGGAATTTTAACGATCATATCCCACTAAAGAATTTTATTTAATACCACTTGTTTGGTGGTATATGAAGGAACTTGGGAGTAGCTAAGGAGAAAACTGAGAGAAAGTAGAATGAAATGGTTTTGTCATGTGCATAAATAAATATATATAAAATCTGTTCAAAAAGGTGATAAATTTGATGTTGAAGGGGCTAGAAGAGCCAGGGGTAAATCAACAAGGACTTACGTGGAAATGATAAGAATATAAGGTGCCCACAATTTAATGATAGGTATAGCATTGAATAGAATTGAATGATGAAAGGTGTGGGGGGGGGGGATTCATGTAGTTGATCCCATATAGTTTCAACAAGGCTCTTAGATGATGATGATAACCACCTAATTGGTTATCTTTTTTATGATATCAATCATTTTTATAATATCAGTCATACTTTGATTATTTACCTTTGTTATATGAGCTTTGACAAGAACATCTAAATTTTATTATTGATATCATTATCATTAGAATTGCCACATGCAAGTCATGTGCACATTTACTAGTCTATTTATGCATATGTATTAATGGTTTGAATTGTGAGACAGTTTTTATTTTTTATTATTAATGTTTTTAGTGTAGCATAGATATGGTACTCTTAAAGCATCATAACTATATCCCCATATCTATACTATCTATAAAAGTATGAATAGATGTGGTTGATTTCTGGAATTTTGACTAGATTAAAATACCACATCTTTAAGGTTTGAATTATAGAAGGGGCAATGGTAAATATGTAATTTTGTTTTCTCATTTAATGTTTATTAGGAAATGACTCTTCTTTCTCATTTAATGCTTATTACAAAAAAGACACAAAAATCCATTTTTTTGCTCATAATTGTAAAACAAGTCAATGACAAGAATGTTATTTATCATTTCCATTTAATGCTTGTTAGGAAAAGACACAAAAATCCCTCTTTTTGTTCAATAACTGAAAAGCAAACCATGATACTTGTTGAAACCTCCCTTGAATTTTTTGACCATTTCCCAAACCTCCTTTTAAATTTGGTAATTGCAATTACCTCCCCTAGACTTTCTTGACATAGTTGCAAGCAGACCCCCTTTGTAAAATTCTCTAACAAGAGGCATAAAAATGTCTAAAATACCCATGTAATTATTATTGAGGCTGGTCTATACTTATGAACAACGAAAAAAGAGAGTTTAAAGTTGCAATTTTACCTTTGAGCAATTGATATGAAGGGCAAATTTAGAAAAAAAGAACATCAATTCTGAAAAAGAGATTAGAAGGGATTGGGGTAGCATTTGATATGAAGAAAATTTTGGAAAATAAACATTTTGGTCGAAAGTAACTACATAGGTATTTTGGATATTTTTGTGCTTTTATTAGAAGATTTTAACAGAGGGTCTACTTGCAACTATGTCAAAAAGTTCATGGGGGTTGATTGCATTTACCAAACTTTGGGGGGGGGGTCAACAATGATCAACAATTTTGCCGGAGGTTTTAGCAATTTACCTTTTCATTTATTTAAATAAAAAAAAGACCTGAAAGTACATCTTATGTTCTCAATAGCCAATGTTGGGCCACATTAATCATCATGAAGAGATTTCCAACTTACAAATGGGTGAACAATTTATTCTTTAAATTATTTTCTTGTTTTTAAATATTTTTAACCTATTTTCATTAGTTCAGTTCTTGATCATTAAGGTAGCAAATGGTTTTCTCTTCTTTATTCCCACCATATGGTGGGTTAATTTTTTATTTGCTCACCTTAAACCCACATCGTTGGATGGCAAGATATCTATAAGAATAAGTGATATTTTTTATAGCAGTTTATTGTAAGGTTTTTAGCGGTTGAAGGAGCTGAAGTTAGATTTATCATATAGAAGTTAATTCTTGCAAAGGTAATAAGAATTCAAATAAAATTTTGGTGAAGGTAACTAATAAAAATTATTAATTTTATTAATAAACTAATAAATAAGAATAATAAGAATATTATTAATTCTCGTTATCTTTGCAAGGATTTTATTTGGACATATCTTTATATTAATGAACCATAATAAATGTTATAAATAAGAATAATTTTTATAGATGTAGAAATATAAAAAATGCAAAAAGTTTTAGAAATGTATTATCATCGTCACAAAATTTATCACATGCAAAGCATGTACACAAATATTAGTATACTTAAAGTTAACCAGCCAATCTTATGTTAAAGAAAGCTTAAGAAGTGAGCAATCCATTTTTGTTTAAAGGACTATGGAATGGTGAAACAGGATTCCTGTAGCCGATCCAATATAGTTGGGGCAAGACTTAGATGGTGATGTAAAGAAGTGAAGAAATTGGGCTAATCTGAACCCAACTTGAAGGGTTGGCCCAAGTTGGGTAGGGTTGACCTCAACTTTGAATGGTACTTTTCATTTTAGAAACAAGGTTATTTTCCTCAATCACAACTAAAAATGCTTTCACTTTGTTTTGAAAAAAAAAGGCCAAATCCTTTTTTCTGTTGATGTGGCATTCTTAGAAACAAGAAAAACAATAAAACATTAATGTTAGAGAACACCCTATATCTATTATTCGAGATATGTGCAATTTTTAAGGCTTAAAAAAATATACAAGAAGATTTGTTTGGACTCAGGATACAAGATCTTGATCTTCATGTGCTAACGGTTCTTCATGGCTTCATTATTGTGATGGCTGATTAAAATATTCTTTCTCTATCTTGCAGGGAAAATGGAGCTGATGATATAACAGTAGAAATTCTTTACTGGGGTCTTTCACTCTGCCCTTCATTTAGCCAAGAATGGGGATTTTGTTTCTGGGTATGTTGCCTCTCTCTCTCTTCTCTCTCTCTCTCTCCATAAATGAGTTCTTGTGTTATATTCTTGCTTCTTTTAATTATTTCAATAGAATGAGTAGATGGATATTATTTATGAAGGTTAAATGGTAGATGAATTGTCTTGCAGACTTTGATTTCTTAATTAAGGCTTGCAATGCTTCGCCAACTTTCCTAGCTTATTGAGGTCAGCCTATAGGGTATATTTAAATCCATTTAAAAAACTGAGAATATGTTTAAGTCAATTTATAAAAACTTCAAGATATCTTTAAATCTTTTTCTCTTTATTTTGTTGATGATAAATAATGTTTTGATAATTTTTATTTTTAATTAAGTAATGATATCAGCATCCGGATATGGCCCTAATCCAATGGATAATATTCAATTAGACATTTTGTAGCTGGATATTAAGAAATCAAATTTGAATCTTGGTATATCTGATTCGTTCCTTTAAAAAAAATGATTCGATCCTTATTGTTTGCAAACCTGGGTTTTGCTTATATAGGATTACGTTAGTTCAAGGGTATCATGTATTGTTCATACCAACTAGTGGGGGCCCAGTTCGTAAGGTTTTTGGCTAGTTGTTGTAGAGATTTGGATCAAATCCCTTTGGCACCAGTGTTGGCAGGGGGTTATGGGTAATGAGGGGTAGTCATTTGGCAATTTGGGCTAGGCCCTAAGAGCCCAAGACTGTTTCTTGGGCTTATTTGTGCTGCTAGACCTGTTCATGGGCCAGGCTAGGCTGGGTTCGGGCCGCCCTTTCATTCTGTATTAACAGATTTTTCTAAGGCCTGAGACCGAGTTCAGTCCGGCTCGACCATCGGGCCTACAACTTGGGCCCGAGCCCAAAATTATCCCGTATTGTTACTACTGTTGAAGCGGCTGAATAGAGAGAGAGAGAGTGAGAGAAAATTTATAAATAAAAAAATGTATATATTAAATTATAAATATATATATATATTTCAATAAATATTATATTATTTATATATTTTATATAATATATAAAATACATAATATGTATTTTATAAATTATATAATGCTGAGCCGGGCCGGACTCGGGCCAGGCTTTTTTGACAAATCCCGAGCCTGACTCATAACATAATCGGGCTTACTGTATTAAGCCCAAGATCAGACCTGGGGGCCTAAATACATGATCAAATTCGACCGGGGTGCGGGCCGGGCCATCGGGCTACCCGGTCTATGTGCTGCACTCGTCAATAATAAACAGATACAGTGAACGATAAGGTGGGGCCCATGAGAAATGCATAAAATTTTGTGGTATTTATATTCATGGTTCCACCATTGTCTATGGTGTTCTCAATCCATAATTGCTTGACAGACACAATGAACGATCCAAATTATCATGCCACCCTTTCACGTGGCTGAAAAAAGATTAAAAAAAAAAAAAAAAAGGAAAGAATGATTTCTGGGTTTTCCTGGTGACAAAACATGGCTTCCCCTTTGTAGGTAGGGCAACCATCTTACTTCACTGTAAACTGAAACTAAAAGAAATAATAATTAACTTGTGCATAATTGTATTATAATCTACGCATTGTTTACGAATTACCCAAGACATGCACATACAACACAAGAAAGGTATCCATGGAAGATACAGAGAATATGCTCTTCACTTTCAGAGGACTTTTACCTTCTCTAGTTCTCTTGGTCCACATGAATGATATCTCTTTCAAATAGGCTAAGTTGAGTCAGCCTAAAGTTGATGGCACTTACATCACCCTCATGCCATAATTGAGCGTCTTGGGCATTGAGCCCGGATCTGCTGCTTGCCATGCTGTGTAACTAGTTATCTAATCAATGACAAGCCAAGAGGCCAATTGTTTATCTAGTCAAGTCTATTCATTATCGCTTGTTTATCTAGTTAAGTGTTTTTCTGATAAAATTTAACTGAATAAATGAGATTTGAACATTTTTTTGTGTAATATAGGATACCGAGATAAAGAGAGAGGCAGGAGGAAGTAAGTGTTAATGACACATAGGTAAACTACTTATCCACCTTTGAGGTCTGTTATCTTGTTTATCATGGGACCCAATATAGCATCAAGTGAACTTCAGAATCATGGTCAATTAATCAATTGACCAACTTACCCCTACTAAACGAAGATTCATCAAATTTCGTGAGGGTGATTTTGATTGGTTAAACTTCTAAATCTGAAATCTTTCTATTTCAGATTAAAACAATCCCTGTGAATTTTGATGAATTATACTCTTCAGTGAACAGGCTTTATTAACTTTCTAGTGTCCATTGAATAAGATTATAAATCCAATATATACAAAGTCATTTATTCAGCTCTCTTTATTTGATAAAGGGTTATATCTTTGTCTGAATGTGAGGCAACCCACTTTGGTTTCTGACGGAGGAAGATTTGACCCGACCCCTTGGCCATATGATACGTGGAAGTAATCGAGAGTGATCTGGCAGAAATGCCAGTTCGGCACGATAGTGGGCCCCACAATTCAAGCTTCGGGCAAAAAGTCAACTCCCCCAAAGGGAAACCTACAAACCGAACTCCGAGCTGAAGAGCCCCGAGCTCTCCCTTCAAGGTCCTAAGCCTTACAAAAAGCAAAGAACTAAACTGCCCACCCAAGGGTAGTTCGGGCAATACTCTGTTCGAACTCAAGACCACCTTGCACACCACTTCAGCACCAAGTTTCCTGACTGAACCGTACCTGACGCCCAGAAAGCCCGTACATAGAGGCGGCGCACCTGACTGATTTAGGGTCCGACACATGACAGCCCCCCCCCCCAATGGCCACCTGCCATTGCCATCTCAAATGTGGCAGGGACGGCCCTGACAAGGAACAGTGGAGGTTATGACACCCGAACTGGCAACTGGCAACTGACAGTGGAGGTTATGACACTCGAACTGGCAACTGGCAATGGAGGTTATGACACTCGAACTGGCAACTAGCAGTGGAGGTTATGACACTCGAACTGGCAACTAGCAGTGGAGGTTATGACACCCGAAATGACCCCCGATCTGGCAGAAGAAGTGACCTGATTTGGTAGAGGTAATGATACCCAAACTAACAGGGGTTCGGAAATAAGTATACAAGGTGACTGTAAAGGCCCCCATCTCAGGGGGGAAGAAGGTATGTGATTTTTTGTGCTTTCTAGTCTTGGAATCCATTGTTTCCTCTTGCCTCCTCAAGAACACTAACTTGAGTTTTGGAGTGTTCCAACCGGGTTCCCCCCCGGAAGTCTCTAGTTCCTTCCTTGTTTTAGGCAACTCCAACTCTGTCGGAGGCGAGATAACCGACGACTAGGACTTGACCAGATCGCGCATCATCATTTGGCGCCGTTTGTGGGAAAACTTCAAAAAGCCTCCCCTAACCTTTAACTCTCTCTCTCTCTCTCTCAAAGAAACCTTAGCTTCCATGGCTTCTCCTAGCAAGAGTAGGCACAACACTGACTTGAATGTTGTAGGGGAACACCCCCAGCCTGCCACAGTGTGCATATGACAGTTCACCATCTCCCTATCGACGGACGGAATCCCTAGCCTCAATGCACCAAACATGGTGGCACTTGTGAATGTTCCCCTTCCTCTCCCTGTCGAGACAACCTTTGCCGAACCAACTGCTGTCCCTCTGGCGACTAGCCAAAACCAGTTTGTTGACTTGATGCAGTGCATGCGGGCAATGCAAGCCCAAATGCAGCAGTTCCAGCAACATCAACTCCATCAACAGCCAATATTGCACCACATCTCTCAGTATCACTATCAGCAGCAGTTCCCCCAACTGCCTCTAAACCAACCACAGCTTCCACCTCGGCACCCCGCTCCGAGGCCGGTTAAGCTCTCCCTTCAGAGCGGATGCCTTCACCGAGGAGAAGCCTCCCAATTTTAGAACCCCTCCAAGATCCAGGCCTCATCCCCAGGCAGTAGGAAAGACTAATCACCCCCGCCTCGCAGCTCACCGGCGGATTGGGAACCTCCTTGCCAGTCAAGTCAGCACCTCGACACTCCAAGTTTGAGCTCCCGCTCACAGAGAATCGATTCGGCGTCCTAGCGGCGGACTACCAACAGTCCGGGCCCATCGAGCTCGGCAATACCGAGGCCAGCAGCGCCAATACCAGTCCCTCTAAGCAGCAACGAATACGCCGATGAAGTCGCCGAACTACCACCCGCGTCTTGCCTGAGCTCCGAGGTAAAGAAGAGACAAGCTCGGACAAGGTAAAAGCTGCCCCTATTCTCTCAGTCCCTTCTCCCCTCTCGTCAGAACTCCTTGCGGTCCCTGTGCCTAGAGATTTCAAACTCCCCTCCCTAGACAAGTATGATGGGTCCTTCGACCCCAACGACCACGTCGATGCCTTCTAGTCCCAAATGCACCTGGCAAGGGCCAGTGAATCCTGCATGTGCGTGGCCTTCACTACCACCTTCAGGGGGTGGCCCGCACCTGGTACAGGAACCTGGCCCCCGGGTCAATAAGAAGCTGGACCTAGTTCGTGCAGGTCTTCACCGCGCACTTTGTTACTAGCAAACGGTGCCCCCGAACCGAGGAGAGCATCTTCAGAGTAGTCCAGAGAGAAGAAGAGTCCATCCGGGGCTACATCAAGCGGTTTAATGACGCATGCTTGCAGATACCGCGCCTAGACCCGGCAGTGCAGCTCGCAACAGCCAAGAGAGGAGTGACACACAAGGAATAGCAGCTAGTGTGGCATCTCTCCTGATCAGGCCAAGCGCGAATTGAGATGAGGAGCCCTGGATCCTTCACGTAGATGGTTCCTCGAACCAGTAGGGTAGCGGGGCTGGAATAGTCTTTATGCGGCCTGGGTGGCACAAAATTGGAATACGCACTACGCTTTGAATTTGCGGCATCCAACAACGAGGCAGAGTACGAAGCACTAATAGCCGGGCTAAACCTAGCGCAAAAGGTAAGAGCAAAGCACATAGTCATCTACAGCAATTCCCAGCTCGTGGTCAACCAGGTTACGGGCGAGTATGAAGCACCCGAGCTCTCCATGATCGCATACTTAGCGAAAGTAAAAAAGGCCCTGTTCAACTTCCAGTCACACTTCATCAGGCAAATCCCGAGGTCAGAGAACATTGAGGCCGATGCTCTATCCCGGTTAGCCAGCAGGAGTCACAACAACATGAAAACCGTGTACATAGAGGACTTACCTCGGCCTAGTATTCTCGGTGGGGAAGAGGAGGTCACTCCCGTCCTTAAAGCAGAGCTGAACTGGATTGACCCACTTGCAAGCTTCTTGCTAGATGGAACCCTCCCTGTGGACCGTAATGCAACCAAGAGGGTGCAATGCCAGGCAGCCAAATACGTCATAATTGACGAACGGTTGTACCGACAGTTCTACACGATCACCTACTTGTGTTGACTGTGACCTGCCGAAGCCGAGATCGTAATACTTGAGGCAAGTATTACTCAGGTCCGAGGTCTCTGGATGATTGACAAAGTGGGCCATCGAACTCATTGAGTATGATCTCCAATACAAGCTCCGAACCGCTATCAAAGCTCAAGCCTTGGCGGATTTTGTCGCAAAATGCACGTTCGGTTCCGAGGTCCCCAGCCCGGTTGAGCACGAGGCTCCCAATTCGGGTGAGCTCGGAGCTCCCAAGCCGATTGAGTCTGAGCCCCATGAGGTTGCGCCCGATTCGGTATCTCTCCTGGTTAGGGCGAGCGTGAACTGGGATGAAGAGCCCTGAATCCGTCACGTAGATGGCTCCTCAAACCAGCAGGGCAGTGGAGCCGGTGTAGTTCTTCGCGATCCAAGTGGCACAAAACTGGAGTACGCACTACGTTTCGAGTTCGCGGCATCCAACAATGAGGCGGAATACGAGGCGTTGATAGCAGGGCTAGCTCTGGCGCAAGAGGTAAAGGCAAAACACATAGTTATCTGCAACGATTCCCAGCTCATGGTCAACCAAGTTACAGGGGAATATGAAGCCCGCGAGCCAGCTATGATCGCCTACTTGGCAAAGGTAAAAGAAGCACTGCTTAGCTTCCAATCACACTTCATCAAGCAAATCCCGAGGCCAGAAAACACTGAGGCCAACGACCTGTCCCGGCTAGCCAGCACCAGTGACAACATCATGAGAACGGTGTACATAGAGAAGTTACCTCGGCCTAGCATTCTTCGGGGGGCAAAGGAGGTCGCTCCTGTCGCCCAAGCAGAACCGAGCTGGATTGATCCACTCGCGAGCTTCTTGCTACATGGAACCCTCCCCGTAGAATGCAACACCGCCAGGAGGGTAGAGCATCAGGTAGCCAAGTACATCATGATAGACGAACGACTGTACCAAAGATCCTACACGCTCCCCTACCTGCGCTACTTGCGACCTCCCGAAGCCAAGGTCGTACTCCGTGACATTCATGAAGGCCTATGTGGTGGACACTTGGGGGGTAGGGCCGTCACTCAGAAGGCACTACGACAGGGGTACTATTGGCCAACAATGAAAGCAGACGCCATCGAGCTAATCAGGAAGTGCGAGAAGTGCCAAAAGTGCACCAATATTCACCATCAGCCTGTTGCCGACCTCAAGTACCTCACCAGCCCATGGCCCTTTGCACAATGGGGTATCGACCTACTCGGACCATTCCCGCCAGCAACAGGAGGAAGGAATTTCCTAGTACTGGCAGCAGACTACTTCACCAAGTGGGTTAAAGCTGAAACTTTCATAACCATCACAGCTCGAAATGTCTAGAACTTCTTCTAGAAGAACATAGTGTGCCGCTTCGGGCTACCTCGGGTGCTGATCTCCGACAACGTCAAGTAGTTCGAAGACATCAAATTCCAAGAGTGGTGCCAAGGCATGGGGATCCGGCAAAACTTCACGTCAGTTGCACACCCACAAGCAAGCGGTCAGGCAGAAGTCACGAACAGAGCTATCCTCCGCGGACTAAAAGCTAGGCTAGACCGAGCTAAAGGGTTATGGGCAGACGAGCTACCCAGCGTCCTATGGGCATACCAAACTACAGAGAAGACTGCCACTGGATAAACTCCCTTCAACCTCACCTACGGCACGGAGGCAATCATCCCAGCCAAAATTGAAATCCTTCACTTCGGTTGGAAGCATACAACGATAATACTAATAACAATGAGCTATGTACCAACCTCGACCTACTTGACGAGGAGAGGGACCTCGCATACATCAGAACCACAACATACCAGCAAAGGGTAGCTCGGTACTACAACGCCAGAGTTATGAGACGAAACTTTCACTTCGGCGACCTGGTCCTCCGCAAAATCATGGTACCTGAGCCCGGCATTGGCAAACTCAGGTCGAACTGGGAAGGACCCTACCGAGTGAAGAGAGTACTCGGGGGAGCATACGAGCTCGAGACCCTGGAAGGTAAACAGATACCCTAGGCATGAAACATCGTCAACTTAAGACGATTTTACCTATAAATTATCAAACTAAGCAGGCCATGAGCCACTACCAGAGCCTAAGGGCTAGGATGCCGAGCTAGCAAAGACCTCGGCACCCTAAGGCCTAGAATGTCGAACTAACAAGGACCTCGGCACCGAAAGGGGCAGAATATCAAGCTAAAGATGACCTCGACACCTCACCAACGAAAGCAATCTGCACAAGTATGGATCCCGAGGTGCATAGCCCAAGACCCAATTCAGCCTATGTTAACTAACCCAAGCGGAGAACAGATTGAGCACATAGCCTTACTATGTTAACTCGCCTCGGGGCTTAAGTCTAGCAGCTCAGGTATATAGTCACTTCGGCAAAAGGAGAATATTTGCACAACACTTTTGAAGAAAAAAGGAGTACTTCATTACTAAATGTTTGCTTTATAGTGTTTAAAAAGAAAAAGCAAAAAACAAACAAAAAACACAAACGAGCTCACAAGCCCAGAGGTCAATCTTCCTCGACTTTAGCAGGGACTTCGACAACACCCGAAGGACCCGCTTCATCTTCGGAGTCTGCATCATCATCAGCTGCGGCAGCCATCTCCTGAGTGATGCACGAAGTGGTTATGGCACTAACATCGAGCTCGGGGTGCGTGTTCCTTATCATCCACCGGCTCAACTTGAAACCTTTTCTGTACGAGCCCACCATCATGTCGTCAAAGAGCGGCATAGCGATGTAATCCTCAACGGCTTTCACCTTCGCCTCCTCGACGGCCTGAGAAAAGATCTGAGTCTTCTCCCTAATATCTTCCTAAAGGTACTCGACCTGATGCTACAGGTCCAACTTCAGGTCGGCCATATATCTCACCACCATTCCTAAGGCCTCTTTGTCCCTTCGGGATCTCGACAGCTCGGCCCATGCAACACGGGAAGCCGCTTCGGCAGCTTCTGCTCGCTTCAAGCCCCTCTCTGCCTGAATTTCCAAAGCATGGATAGAGGAGTTCACCTGCCAAAACGAGGACAAATCAGCTCGGTAAAAAAAAAAAACAGCTCCAACTTACCACCATGGCATGAGTTGCAGCACAGCGCCTATGAGATTTGTAGGAAGATCGGCCCACTGCGCGACCTCCTCAGGACAAATAGCCTTCTTGCTCTTTCGGAGAGCGTAGCTCGGCATCAGCACGCTCCCAACCTCCTCGTGACTACCCGAGCCCGAAGGCACAGCTCGGGTATAGGCAGTGTTGGCATAGGGAGCCCCTACCGCTTCCTGAACTGAAGGGGGCACCTCGGGCTCCCCGGGAGGCTCCATTCTCAGTGCCTCAGGCTCCGCAACCTAAGAAGGATCGGCATGGACCCGCTTAACAGGTCGCTTCCTTCTCTTCATGCCAGCGAACAAGTTCGCACCTCAGGTCTTCTTTGCCTCCATAACACCTGAAAATGGGATCTCGACGTCAGAAGATGGGAATAAAAGAAAAAGCAAGTATCTTCGTTTGAGCAGGAAACCTACCCGAACTCAGACCGGCCTGAATAAGCTTGTCTTCCGTCAGGTAGACTTCGAATTTGAGCCCTTTTCGAGCCTAGTCCTGGAGGCCCTTCACCGTGTCTTCGTCTAATGTAACACCGGGGTTAGGAGCGGCCAAACCCTACTCAGTAGGAAATGACCATCCCGTAGCACTTCGAACCACAAAGTAGTCTCGCTTCCATGCCAGGACCTTGTTTGGAAGGTCGTGTAAGAGCTTGAAGCTCGGGCGAGGTGACAAGTAGTATGCCCTCCTACGCCCGGGTAGGGGACCCGACTGTTTTTTGAGCATGAGGATAGCTAAAAAGACTTACAAGTCTAAAGGAAGGCAGTGCTCACAGCATAGAGAGATAGTCCCAACAAGGTTACGAACAAAGTTCGGGTGGAGCTGACCTATAGTAATGCCGAACTGGTTCATGACTTCGATGATAAGAGGATGAAAGGGAAGGCGCAGCCTGACAACAAGCTGCTCCCGGAATATCACGATCTCATTCAGACCGTGTTCCCAAGGAAAGTCGCCCGAAGGTACGAAGTAAGTATACTCCCCAGGCAGGTTGTACTGGACAATAAGGGACCAAAGCCTTTCAGGCGTCAATGGAAGGTCCAAACTTATCTGGCACCCAACCTCGGCGGGAGGTGGATGCCAAACTACCCTAGGTGACTCGATATATGGGCTCGAACTCGAGCTCTACCTCGGGCCCCGCCTCAGACTCACTAAGGCTGTCGGGGGCAGCAGCTCGGTTCGTAGAACCAACATCGGACCCCCCAGGAGACTATGTAAACTACCCAAGCTAGACATTGAAACAAAGAGAGATGAGGACTCACCAGGAAAAGCTACCGGACTGCGAACGAGTGACGCAAGTTGACAGGCTTGGATGCGAGCTCAAGGAACAAATGCTGAAAGATAATAGAGGAAAGTGACTGGGGGTCCCCTCACTATTTAAAGCCACTGGACCTGCGCATCAACGGCCAATATAGAAACCATCCAACGGCTCCCTGCAAAGTTAGCTGCGCACTCCCCGAAGAAAAGACACTCTGGTGCGCACGTTCAAAAATTTGAAATTGTTTGGCGCGCATGTTTAAAAGTTTGAAAATTTGAAATCATTTGCGCGCAGACCGGGACTGAACCCTGGTCAAACCAAGCCAGCCCCGGTTGAGCTAGGAACACAAGCGGGTCAAACTAGAGAAGTCTCAGACCAAGGCCAGAGTGTCCCGAGGCAAATCCACCTGTCATCCCGTGAACTCCCCATGCCAGGTCAAGACCCCGAGCATGGGGAGTGGGGGCAATTGATGGAGGAAGATTTGACCCGACCCCTTGGCCATACGACACGTGGAAGCAACCGAGAGTGACCTAGCAGAAATGCCAGCTCGGCACGACAGCGGGCCCTACAACCCGAGCTCCGAGCAAAAAGTCAGCTCCCCCAAAGTGGAATCTACAAACCGAACTTCGAGTTGAAGAGCCCCAAACTCCCCAAGGAGAAACCCAAGCTCTCCCTTCAAGGTCTTGAGCCTTACAAAAAGCAAAGAATCGAACTGCCCACCCAAGGGCTGTTTGGGCCATACTCTGTCTGAACTCAAGACCACCTTGCACACCACTTTGGCATCAAGTCGCCTGACTAAACCATACCTTACGCCCAGAAAGCGCATACACGGAGGCGGCACACCCTACTGATTAGGGGTCCGACACATGACAACCATCCCCCATTGGCCACCTGCCACCGCCATCTCAGACGTGGCAAGGACGGCCTTGACAAGGAACAATGGAGGTTATGACACCTGAACTGGAAACTGGCAACTGGTAGTAGAGGTTATGACACCCGAACTGGCAACTGGTAGTGGAGGTTATGACACCCGAAATGACCCCCGATCTGGCAGAAGAAGTGTCCCGATCTGGTAGAGGTAATGATACCCGAACTGACAGGGGTTCGGAAGTAAGTATACAAGGTGACGATAAAGGCCCCCATCTCAGGGGGAAGAAGGTATGTGATTTTTTGTACTTTTTAGTCTTGGAATCCATTGTTTCCTCTTGCCTCCTCAAGAACACTAACTTGAGTTTCGGAGTGTTCCAACCGGGTTCCTCCTCGGAAGTCTCTAGTTCATTCCTTGTTTCAGACAACTCCAACTCTGTCGGAGACGAAATAACTGGCAATTAGTACTTGACCAGATCGCGCATCATCAGTTTCAAACAAGGAAGAGAGGGTAACCCTTTTCTTCCTACAATGTGGCTGGTTCTTCCTTGGTCTTTATGGTTGGCCTGGTTGCGTGTAATTGCCTCCAACCTCTATTCTATTGCCTTTATGGTTTGTCAAATTTTTTCATACTCCATTTCAGTTCTGATCATTAATTAATAAATAATACTTGTTCAGTTTTCAAACCATTTAATTCTTGTTCTTGTTGCCAATCCATCAATGTGTTGCTTTAATCATCAAGGCAAAGTTAATTGCAAGAACAAAACAATTTAGTTCGGTTCTATCTCTTCACAATTTTGGCATTTTGCGATGGGTGTCATCCTCTTTTTGACAAATGACGACTATTGTATGACATGGTAGCTAATTAATGAAAACGAATTAAAAAGGAAAAGAAACCAAACACCAAAAACTTGGCGAAGCATTTTTAAACTTCTGTGTTGATATAGATAATAAGAAAAAGAAATAACCAGCCCATGTAAGGACAGGAATTAAAAGGACCTTAGGCTCAGTTTGAAAGGAGTACAAATGTAAATTTATATAATACAAATACATACAAAATAATACAAAATACAAGCTTCTACATTCTACAAATTTGCATTTGTACTCGTTCCAAACTGAGCCTTAATTATCTACACAAACACGCCTGTATCTGCCACTTGAGAGATCTTGTGGCCGTTCCAGACTTCCAGTCCGTCCATCAAATATGATCCATTAGATTGGTCACATCCCATTGTCCACTCATACAATCTTTAACTCTATATCAATTACATGAATGTGGATGCCCATCTATATTTCTACTACTTAAAAAAGTGAGTGGGTTTTGATTTTTGGAATTTTCATTGGGCAGAATTGATCCTTTAATCTTGAGCTATTATGGGAGTAAATTTTCATTTTAATAGAAAAAATTACTCAGTTTGGAAGGAGTACAAATACAAATATGTATGGTGCAAAACCTTAGTTGAGTCAACAAAGCAAATTAACAACATTAATGAATAAAAAACTTAAGACCACATCTGTACCTATAATACTATTAAAAGTGTGGAATTTTCTATTTGAGTAAAATACACTATTTTTCAAATTGGTCTCTCTCATTGTAAGGACAGAAATGTAATTTGAACTATTTTTCTCCTTATTCCAATCCTTCGTTAAGTCATATATTTAAGGTATTAAATTCCACTAACATTCATTGAATCCTATTCATGGTTAGAATATCCATATTTTTGAATTTGATCTCTCCAATTGTCAAAGCATAAAATGTAATTTGAACTCTACCAAAAGCATAAAAAATACAAAAAAAAAAGTAGAAGATATCTGTGCACATCTATAATATTATTGTATATTTATCAGATTAAATAAAAATAAGTGTGATAAATAAGAACAAAATTACAGAAAATTTTGGAAACATATTATTTACTATCATCATTATCATCAAAATTGCCACATGCAAAGTATATGCACACTTACTAGTATTCATATTAACATTACAGTGCAATCATACCGACACCAATGCATCAACTCCCATAAATGTGCTTTGGCGAGAATAGCATTAATTAGGATGGGTGACCTCCTATGGAGTTCTTGTGTTATATCCCAAATTTTAAAAAGTTAATAAGAAAATATTCATAATAACATCAGACTGCTTTGCAAATTGTTTCAATTTTTAACATAAAATCTTGTTCATAGAAGAATGCTTTTGTGTATATATATATAGTTTTTTTTTTTTTTTTTTTTCTGTGAAAAAGATATTCAACTACTTATAAGAGTAGTTATTACATACCGGATTAATATGTGCCCAAATACTCCACATATGTCCCATCACATGAGAGAGATGAGAGAGAGTAGAAATTATACTCTACATATGAGAAAGAGAGACGTGTAATGATGTAAAAGCAAAGTATGATTGATCAATTGAAAATAAAGTTCAATAGCAGAGCATTTTAAATATTTGTTGTATGTTAAATTAAAATTTAAATCAATATATTACATGATTTATTTATATTTTTAGGTTCACGTTTCATAAGATGTGTATTTACCATTAAAGATAAGCTTTTCATTTTCATTCATTCTTTTGTCATGGATTTTCTCCATATATTTGTTATTATTAGGACAGGGATAAAGGTGTGAATAGGGCTATCAATGGACCGGATATTGGACCAGTCCAACTCAGTCCAATATGAATCTATTACAAATGGAGGACTAGGTCCACTGCAATCCAGTGAATACTTTGGACCATTCTAGATTGGTTCAATTAAATGCTTGAACCATCCAATCTCTTTAAATTGGTTTTAATTTAGATTGAGTCCAACCCAAACCTGGTCCCACCCATACTATTTATCTTCTGTCAATGAACCAGGTATTGCTTCACTCAATCTAGTCCAATATAAATCCATTATAGATGAAATAGGTCCAATCCAATCTAATAGATACTTTGGACCAGTCCAAACCATGGTCCAATTCAATATGTCTTATTAGTCCATCCAACTCATTCAAATTCATTTTGATTCGAATGAGATCCAACCTAAACCTGGCCCACTGACACCCATAAGTATGAGTGTTGCATACTTGAAACAATATATAGTTTTCTCACAAAAAAAAAAAAATAATAATAATAAAACACAACTCTCAATTTCCTACTCCCCAAAGAAAAATATTAACAAGGCTTTCACAAATAAAGAATAAATTTATCTTTAAAATATAACAGAGATACTTAGTTTAGCTTCATGTCCACTTGACCAGCACGTTTTCCTTTTCCCATCAAAGTCATAATGTGTCTCAATACTAATACTAGTGAGGATGATATAGGAGGGTTTTGTCAATGCGCAAAAAACCAAGGTTCAAAATATAGGCACTCTTGATTCAAAATTTTAAGATGCCCAAAGTTTTAATCAATTGATATTTAGGGTCTGTTTGGTTTGTAGAAACCAAAATCCTTGGAATTGGGGACAAATATTTAAGTTTCAAATTTGCTTGAAACCAATAGCAAACTCAATAATTTAAATGGGGGCAAATAATATTGTAAAGATAATATTTTTAGAAATGCTTCAGAATTTTACCTCCAATTTTTTGAAATTACATCTCCAATAAGACATCTCTGATCCAAATCGATCCCCTCATTCCAATTATACTTATGTTTATTGCTTAAAGTTGATAGATGGCTCACGCCCACAGAACTTATAAATTTCTATTAGGCTGAGTTTGGAAAGAGTATAAATACAAATATATAGAGTGTAAAACCTTATATATTATTTTGTATTTATTTATATTGTACATATTTGTATTTATACTCCTTCCAAACTGAGCCCTAGTAAAACTGGATTTGTATTGTTTATGTTTACAGGAGTCATAAATTCATGGAATGGAAAAAATGAAGAAAATAAATATAGAATTTTTTGTTTTGAGTGGGGAATGAGGGTGTGGGGGTGATTGGGTGACTGGTCCAGACATGTCTGAAACCAAGGCAAGTACCGGAATTATGGTAAAGATATCAAAATCATTTTCAATTATTACTTTTTGACAAGTTTTAATTTGATTCATTAATCCTATATATTCAATATTCAAATGCGGATGAATGGCATTGAATTAATCCAAAACTGAAAATTACTGAATAAAATTGGGATATTGGTATATTTGATTTCTTTGTAGGCGTATATCGACATTGGAATTTGGAACACAACCAATCCTTCACCCTCTCCATCTCCCACCTCTAGGTTTCATAAGGATATTGCCTATTAACCCATTTAACCCATTTTGTCAATGTATGCTATGATAAGGAGAGCAAAACAAGATATGATATTATCAGTTAACCCATTTTACCCATAACCTCAACAGATTAATCCTTGAACCACCACCACCTGAAGCTGATGGAAAAGCGTTTCTGTTCTTGGATCATTTTATTGGACATGTTTGGAACCAATACCATTTCCTTATGCTTTTTGAGCAAACAGTGCTGCATTGGTAAAAAACATTTTATTTTCTCTGTTTTAGATTATTATTATTGCTAATATATAGGTGTTTTCCAATGTCATATATAAGCGTACGATTGGTTTATATCACATTTTTCCTAATTTTAATTTTCGAGACGTGATATGAGAAAAATACATAACTAAACATGAGTATTGTTTGAAATAAACGAATTTCAGATGTGTCAGCGATGTGACACCATTTTTTTCAAGAAAACAGCAACGGATGTAAACACTAACTTTCTTTCTTTCTTTCTTTTTACATTTTTTTCTATTTTCCCTTCTATTACAAGAAAATAAATAACTCTGATTCCACGTGTTTGACTTTTGAGTTGCGTGCAATCTGCTTGTAACACTGGGGCCAAATCACGATGCAAACGCACTACGTTGATTGCTGTACCATGTGAATGCGGGGCGGAGGGCGATTGTATCGGTTCCTTAAATCCTTCGTTTAACGTGGCCGATACTCTTAACGCTTCAGTACCGTTGTTTTCTCGAAGTTTACCGCTAGCCTATCTTAAAATATTTTCTTATCGGATAAATCAGGTATGATACCGGAAGGGCTTTTTTTTATTTTTATTTTTTTTTTTATGTACCACCTGATTGGGCTGATGGGCTCTACTCTTTATGACACCGGTTATTAGTTATAAGCCTTTTCCGGAATTGACTCCATTTACTCTTACAAATGAAATCACTTTATCCCACGCAATCAGGCATATATATAGCGGTCCTTCTTGCCTTCTTGCCTTCTTGGAGCCAAAAAAAACCGAAATGAGACACACTGTTTAAGAAAAAGGCAATTTCCTTTGGGGGTGGAAGGAATAGCGTCCTAGATTCCATGTCTCAATGACCCATTCTTTTGTCGTGCTTCAAGTAAACACGTCCATTGATGTGTTTACTTCTCATTAGTCTTGAAGGTGGACCCCGGTACTATTTGCATCTGTTGTTAATTAGAGATAATAAAGGTTCCAATCCAACGGCTATGGGCTTTATGACTTGGTGAATCCGTATTATATATTTATATGTTTTGATTTATGCGAGGCATATAGTCTGTCTGTGATTCCGACCTTGGTGTTTTGCCCGACGAGGCGGGCGAATCTCAGTGGACTGTGGGATTCATCCATGACCCCCGCTGGACACGTAGTGATTCACCATTGCTTGCTTCAAGGAGAGAGAAAGTGAGAAACTTCATGAGTTCATTCTCTGCACTACGACGAATGCTTCAACTTCTCTGTCTCTTTCTTCGGTCTTTGTCTCCAACTGTTCAGCCACTCAGGAACCAAGCTCTCTGGTCTGCGACTCTGTGCAACTCTATCGGATTTTACCACTTCTCTTCGTTCTTGGAGTAAGGGAAGCTCTTGACAACCTTGTTTAGTTACTTCAATTTAATCTATCGTGTTCAATCATGCTTTGAGAATCTTTGGTTACTTATGGAGATGCTTCCAGATTAATTTGAAGTGCGCCGTGTTCCGAGACTTTCTGTAGGGTTTGGGGGAAAGAGATTCAAAGTCTTGTTCTGTTCTGTTCTGGTATTTCTTCCTGCAATTTGGATATTGTGAGGAGTCTCTGGATTCTTGGAGGTTGTCAGTGTTGAGATTGCTGAGATTGCAGAATTGTTAAGTTCGATCAAGTTACTTATAGAGGTACAGATCTTTTCCAGGGGTCGGGGAATTTGCTGAGTTTTTTCTTTGAAGGTTTGGTTGTGTTTTTTTTTTTTTTTTTTTTACAAAGTTTTAAGTGCTCTTTATTAATTGAGGGCGTTAGCTTCTGCTCAAGATGAGTTGTCAGTAGGTATTGCCAAGTTACCATGGGCGTTCTGTACTTTCGGCTTCATTTGTTCTCTTCTGACCACTGATACTTTGGTCGATCTTTAGTGGTTTTCGAAGTTTGAACGATAGGAAACGTGCTCACCTAACTTTCTCTGTGTTTGATTGGCTGGTGGTTTTGGGAATAGAGGTTCGCTGGTCAAGATTTTGGGAAAAACGCTAGAAGGTCCTTCCTTTCTTCGTGCTTTTGGTGTCTTCTCTTGACATGTAGGCTTCTGTTTTAGCTATGGTCTTTGATGTGTTCATCTGGTACGAGATCTGAGCTCGTTTGCACTCTTTCGAGCTTCAAGTACAGTGGATTTCAGTCGTTGAAGCGACTGTTGATGAAATGGAGAGTAATGGAACTGCTCATTTAAGACAAGACTTAGAAGACCATGCTGTTGGCAGCCAGGAAGTGATGGATTCTGAAGCCGACAATATCAAACCAAACAAGGTGGCCACTTCTGGTTCTTTTGTCACTGCAGTGGACGAGAAGATGGATTTCCCGCCTCATCCATCTGCATCGGAGGTTTGTCAGACCAAAGAATTGAATGCCCGGGCTTCACCTCGTAGAAGTAAGTAATTGATTTCTGGGAGTTGAGTTTCTTGTATTGTTGATAATGAATCTAAGGATATAATAGTCAGTTTGGGAATATTGAGGGAGCATTGAGAGTGCCTTTCTATGCATCGGAATATGCTTTTCTCCGTGATAAACTTCTGGCATAACCTTGCTCAGTTTCTCAAAGTAATTAAATTTTTAAGAATCTATTATCACATATCTTTCCCACAGTGATTTAATTAACAGAGAGGCTTCGTACTGCTAGACCATAAAACTACTTAACATACACCTGTACATTGCTGAGGTTCCGCAACTCATCATCAGCAATGGTTAGTATTCACAGGATAGACCAGACAGACGCAGGAATACTTAGAGCTATTACCTTGGATTCCATCTAGAGATGTAGTTTAGCACTTGATAGCCAATGGAATGGACCACTTAGTATGGCAATTATTTAAGCTCCAGTAAACATTTCTGCTGTTCCTAGGAACGGAAAAAGAACTAATTTCTTTTCTTCGCTCTTCAATGGAATCTAGTGGTGTCCACAGTGAAGGGGGATGAATTCTAAATCACCATGTGACTGACTATACCATGTTATTGGAATTGATTTCTCAAAATTCTTCACTTTCTGCTGGCATTCAAGCCCTCTAATCATCACCTCATTGCAGCATTGTAACTATACAGTTCTATTGCTTGAAGTTTGTTTTATTTTTCATTGTTAATGCTACTATCATCATTATTGTGATCTTTTATGATCAGTTGTGTGGAATGTGAGAGGGAAAACTTTCAAGTAATTCCTTTTTCATTGATCTAGAGGATCTACCATTGCATAATCCTTTCTTTATGATTCTACCTTTATAAGAATTAGGCATGGATTCTGTCCCAAGATGCATGCGTATCTGTGAGATTAAATTTCTAATACACACACACACAGAGTGCAGGGGTAAGGCTGCGTAAATCTGCCCTTCCCCAGACCCAACATTGGCAGGAGCCTCATGCACTGGGCTTCCCTTGTATATACACACACAGAAGTACATTTGCACAGTAATGCTTCTTTTTCTAGTAGAAAATTCTTTAACCAGTGATGGAAGATCAGTTCTTGGAAACTTAGAAGCTAGTTGTGTTGGCTGAGGTACATGGTGCTTCTAATTGAGTTAGATGTGGCTAACTCCATCTCTAATTTTCTGGTGTGTTACATGTTTGTGTTTCATGCTATAATAAAATTTATAAAAGAGATCAGAAGAATCTTTAGAAATTTTGGCTATTCTAAGAGACACAGAACAGGATCATTTGCAATTTGGATATTGTGGTAAAAACTTCTTTTAACCAATAGGAAACATAGACAGGAAGTAAGGTAGGAAATTAGATGGGGCATTTTTATGAGTTGAGATGACCTCCTCTGGATATCTATTGAACTTTCAATGAGAGCAACCTACTGAAGAGGTTCAATGAGGTTTTGTGAAATTTAAAGAAAAGGAATCTTTCCCTTCTAGGAGGATGATTATTGCAGGAAGTTAAGAGCTTATGGATAATTATCAAGAAAAAAAGAGCTTATGGATTAAGTGGTCCAAAGCAAGTATGGCTTGCACTCTGATAAGTTGGATTTATGCCCTGGCAATGGAACCATCATTTCTTGCTCATGAAATGATGAAAATCCGTTGGCTGTCTATATTATATACATATATATGACCCTGTGTTTTAAAAGTGCAATGGCAATTTTGCGCCCAAGGTGCGAGTCATTAGGTGAGGCGACCTTTTTGAAGCAAGGTGCAAAAATGCAAAAAAATGGTAAAAACATTAAAAAAATGCAAAAAAAAATTAATTTAAAACATAAACTTAAAATTGAAAGTAATTGTTTTATAAAAACCTATTATCTCAAATTAAAATAAATAAACATAACATGTAAAACATGTTTAAAATGAAAATTTAAAAATAAAATCAAGCATAACATATAAAACATATTCAAGCATGTAAGCTCTTAATCTCTTTATTTTTCCCAATTGCATTACTTCAAATAGCTAATGTGATGTTAAACATTATGCATTCCTGAAAGTTCTGCACCTAGGACCTAGGCAAGGTGCATAGGCATGCTTCAGGCATGCCTTTTAAATCACTGGTCAGACCATCCTGGAATTTTTTGTTTCTTAGATGTCTTATAGATTGAGGTTAGTAATGCCATCAAGTGTCTCAATAAGATATTTCTTATCTTGAAGTTTAGTAATAATAAGGTGTGTGTGATCTATTGAATCAAATGGTCTTTTATCTTGCTTGTCTTTCCTGGGGGTCCTAAGCTGAAGTTGCACCATTAACACCCTTTTTCTCTAAAGAATTTGGAAAGTCCATAGGCTGCCAAAGATTGAAGTGTTTGTTTGGGAGGTGCTGAACAAGGTAAAAAATCTGACATTATCTAAAAAGGAAGGATGTGTGGTTTGGGGACTAAAATTATGCATCAGTACATGATAACACTTTTTATCTTTTGATATCAATTTTGAAACTATGTTCTTCCTAGTAAAACCAAAATTTGGACGTTGATATTTCTCAGTTTTTTTTTTTTTTAAATATTATAAACTTTCATTGAGGTAATTATTTGTGCTGATATTAATTGGATCAGTAATGCAATTTTTTGTACACAACTTGGTTGAAATTTACATAGGAAAAGAAGAACTTGAAAGAAATTTCTAACATTTTAAAATTTCATTTAGGTTGTAAACTTGATATCGGTATTCATAGTTAATAGAATAAAGCAAGGTTCAAAGTATTGATATGATACACCCCATATTGGGCTTATCTATTGTATCTTTGGGTTACTGAATCACAAAATTTAAGGAATTTTAAGATTTTAGCTTTTTAATATTTTGGCTTATGATTAGACAACTCTCCTGTCAATTTTTCAAAGAAAAGTATAATGATTTTGGTTATCCGGAACTCTCGATACACAAAGTTTGCATATTGAGAGTATCGGCACTTTGAACCTTGGAGTAAAGTGGTGCAAAATTTCTCTTTTTTTTACTGTGATCTGTAACAACATAATCTTTTATGATGTTAATGTTGTAAACATTAGACAAAATTCCTTTGTGTTTGAAGACCGACAAAAAAAAGCAATGTAGGGAAATCAACATAATTAAAATACTTAGCAAGAGTTCCCATTAAAAGACAACAGTTACGTCCTACATTACACCTCATCAGGTATGCTTTTTTCATGGTCCTTCCAGTTCCAATAACCTTGTATAACAGTGATTTTAGAAAGAAGGCTCTTTTTACAAGGGAAGAATTATTTGTATTTACTGCTGGAAGAATATTTGAAATGAGGTGTATAAATCCAGAGATTTGATTTACTTAAAGGTCCAAAAATCATTAATTTGCTTTCAGATTGCAAAGATATAATGTTCCTGAAGATCATCCACTGGAAAGGGAGCTATCACTGTTATTTCGAAAGTGAAAACTAGTCTCTTCAAGCGTTCCATGTAGACAATGATTTCCTATGTCAGAGGCCTTTTGTTCTGTAAACCATGTTAATATGGAAAACGGAGTTCTTGATTAATTTTGGGACAGCATCTTGCTCCTATACTTTCTTTATATTCTTTTTTTTTTTCATCATCTTATGCAATAATTGCTTTGATTGGCACTGATTCTTCTGGAGTCACAATCAGATCAAATCTGCAATTCTGGGCAATGGCAACTGGGAACCAAATGGGACTTCTTGAAAATAGATAATTTGATCACTGATTGGAAACAAAAGAATTGTGGAAACCATTTTTGTTACTTTGACTGACTTTGAAGTATCTTTCTTGAAGGCTTGGAGCACTGTAACACTGCACCAGTGAGGACCCAGAAAAGTCTGATAATTGAGGGACATGAAGCTAACTTGTCTAGGTTTAAGACTGAGAAGAAGGAACCTGCGAGGTCTGACTTGAAATTGGACAGGTTGTCAGAACGTGAGAAGGTTAATATCTGAATCCTTTTCTTTTGAAGCATGAATAGGGTTGTATTAATGGTTATGCTTGCTCATATATGTATCTATATAGTATATACACTTTAAAGACACATCAAAATGACATGCATTTCTTTATGCATAACTCTAATATGTATATTTCTCTGAATATATGATGTATTCTGTTGTATTTATGCATAGCTGTGTTGTATTACAGATGCCAAAATTCCATTTTTTTTGCTCATTATAGTTTCTCCTTTTGTCTTTATGCAAAACACCCAGTCTTTCCTGTGAGATTGTTTTTGGCAACAAAATAGTTTTATTATTTGTTTTTTTTTGGCTTATTGATCATGGCCACTCCTTTTGTTGGTTCTCAGAAAAAGATAATTGTGAACCTAGTCAAAATCCAAAATGACGGGACAGTGGAGGTTGATGTAGCTCAAAGTGCACCTGTAGCTTCACAACTGTTAGAGCTTGATACTGTTGATTCAGTACCCATTGGTGTTGAGGATGCTGCTAAGTTCAATAAATCAATTCCCAGATTGAAAATTGCAATGCTTGTTGTTGGAACAAGAGGAGATGTTCAGCCTTTTCTAGCTGTGGCAAAGAGACTTCAGGCAAATATGAGTCCTTACTTTACTTCAATGCTTTCTTTATTCTTTTGTGACATACTTTCTTTTTCTCTTTTCTTTTTAAACAGTTGTACTTTCTGTCTAGCATTAAGTAGAATTTTTGTGCTCATTGTTCCTTGGCTGGTATAAAGCAATATGTATCATATGGGTTTGTATATCGAGGAATTGTTAGAGAATTACCTAAAATTGAAAGTCTGCACATCTTTTTTTTTTTTTTTTGTGGATATGCTTATGTTGAGAATTATATCCAATTGACTCTATAAATAAGAAGGCAGTTTTTCAGTTGGTCCTGGTTAATGCTTGCTTGAGATGCCAGTTTTGTCATATGTATTAGCTCTCTATACATGTCTCTGACTTTTGTGATCTGATTTAATGTATTGTATACCCAAATATAGATGTGCTTATTTGATGATCCCCTTTTTATGATGTAATATAATATGTTCTATGTTACTTGGATTTCTGGTATTGTTTTTTGTTTGCAAATATGTCAAAAGTTCAAAATTTAGTAGATCTATATGAATATTAAAGTTGTATGATTAAAATAAAATACTATGGAAAAAAATCTAGTGCATCCATAGCTGGAAAAATGTTAAGTATACTTACTTTTTCCAATAGCTATTTCTAGTAATCCATATATCCTTGCTTTATTTTGGAATCCATTTTCTGCTGTGTCCACCATTCTTTTATTTATTGTTAATTAAGGGAACCAAGATGATGCAGTCTCAAGGATCATGTTTTTGTCAAAAATCTGGTGGATTTCTAGATAATAATGACAATAATGTTCTGAACTTCTGATATTAATTATAAAGCTGATGTTTCTGTGGACATTCTTTTGAATGTGACCACTAAATTTTGAATTATACCATTTGGGGTATTTTGTATTATACCTTTGGACTTCTCTCTCTCTCTCTCACAAGTGGCCATGGTTAGACTTGAATACGGGTTTTAATACTTGTCATCCCTTTTACCATTGCACCAAGCAATGACCCCTTACGTCTGAGTTCTCTGCAAACAAGTAAAGTGCTGCATGGGCAGATGTACTAGTACTGACATCCAGCATCTTTTGATGATCGATAATCTGGAAATAATCCAGTTTCATGAACCTTTTGTACAAAAGCCAGGAATTTTTGGGAAAAATGACAAATTAGGAGATTTCTTATTGTTTTGATCAGTGGGCTATATCCTTTATTGATTGTAAGAAATGTACAATGTTAATGTAAAAGAGTACATCAGTACATTCTCAAAAACAAAGTATAAAATTGAATACAACTAGCATGATGCTATTCCTTTCTCTATTGAGAGCCCCCTTAATCTTACATAGATCCTGTCTCCCTATTCTTTAACTGGCACTAGAATCTATGATTGATTTGGCTGACTATGGGTTCCATAGCAATTCTGCTTTTACACTGTTGCAGAGGTGTCTTGCTTCTATAATCTATATTCCAAAGTCTGTCAATTTATCCCTTTAATCAGCTCATAATTGATTTTGAGCCTCCTTTTACTAGTAGTCCCAAGAAGCCAGATGCATTGTCCAATCTTAGTCCTTGAAGTACAACATGTATCTCAGATTTTGCAGAGTTCACAACATTAGTTTGCCCTGAAAAAGCTAACATAGCTTCCCCTACATGGTTAGGTTTTCCAAATTAGGAGTTTTGGAGATTTTTTGTGCAAAGAAATACTCATGTGTGTATTCTGTGTGCTTTTGACTTGCCTGATCAACCTTGGAACCCTAGGTTAAGAATATTCAGCCCAATTTTGTGATTGGTGTGTACACATGTGAATGCTTATGTTGAAATGTATGCCTGTAAGGGGCATTTCTGTCTTTTGGGTATAGCATTGTATTTCCCCTGTTAAGGATCACTTAACAGGGGCATTTCTGTAATTTGCATGTTCTCAAAAGAGGAATAACAGTTAAGGTTGACCCTTTTTCTCTCTCACATTATTTTTTTTCTCTTGTTCGCTACTGTATCAGGCATCCTTTTTCTATCCTTTCCCTTCTTTTTCTTCTCTTTTCTCTCTATATTATCAGGTTATAACAGCTTGAATGTGGAGATAACTTTCCACGTTGGAAGCACTTTTCTTTCGAAGGAAACTGTTTGAGAGATGAATTTAATTTCATAAGAGTTTGTTTTGTTCTGATATATGCTAAATTTCACCCAAAAAAGGAAAAAAATGAAACTTTATTTGATATTCTATCCATTATATGCATGTTACTTTTGAAGGCTAATGGTTCTTGGGAAGTGGGAGTGACAGGTTTCTATGAACTATAACTAAATTGTTAATCTAAAGGTTTGGCAGATCTTAATGATCAGAAATGAAAATGGTAAATCTTTTACCATGTAGTTTTCCAGGGCAGTGTTGTCTTTGTTTGGTCTATTATCCTGCATCTGTAAAGAGTGATAGTGTTTGTGCTTCTAATTTTTGATTGCCAATTAACTTCTGTTTATTGCTGACAAGATGTTACTGTAAAGAAATGATCTTGTTTTGCCATCATATATAGTTAACATTGGCTTGATGTTTTCATGCAGGAGTTTGGTCATCATGTTAGATTGGCAACTCATGCTAATTTCTGCACCTTTGTTCGTTCAGCTGGTATAGATTTTTATCCTTTGGGTGGTGACCCTCGTGTTTTGGCAGGATGTAAGAGGTCCCTAATGTGGAACTTAGTCCTTTTAATTTCATGTGTTAGACTTCTCTAAATTGTCATTTCATATTGTGGTATAAGTTTAATTTGATTATGGCCTTTCTTTATGGGTTGTCCTGTATTATAATTGATTTCATGTGGACTTATTCAAACCTTTTTTGTTGATTCTTCTAGATTTTTCATGCCACTAGTGAATATTGATGATAACCCTCATCAGATTGTAAGATTTTACTCAGATAACTGGTTGTGTGTACAGATGCATTAGAAGTCTCCCCCCCCCCCAATGCAACACTAATCTCATGAATTACCTAAAAATGTTCTTCCTATAGTGTATCTTAGTAAGGATATAAAGTTTCACAAAGCAAAACAGGAGAGTGAAAAATTTATTCTACTCCTCTCTTTCAAAATTTCCCAGAATATCACTTAGCCATCTTCCACAAGATTTGTCCTAATTAGGGTTGTCAATGGGTCGGTTCTGCCCGACTGCCTGAACCGAACTGATTATGTTGGTTTTGCCCTGGTTAATAATCGAGTCAGTTCCAGTTCTTGTTTGTCCTGAACCGATTATTTCACTAAATTTATATATATATATATATATATATATATATGTATAATATTTTCCTGATTTTATTATAATTTCATTATATTTTATGTTTAAAATGGTAAATTTGATAGATAATATATATAATAATATTAGTTAAATTGTTTAATTTATTAACATATAAACAATTTAGTATTTTACTATCATTTTTGGTAGAATGCTCGAGTCAGGGGTATTCTGGTCATTCTGGTGTATCTTATTGAAAGTGAAATGTCTATTGTATCTGAGTTTATGTTATGTGTCCCATCTTCTATGAGGGACAAAATTGTCTTTCTTGTAACTCAAGTTTTTCATGAATAAAAGTCAAGTGGGTCGGCTAGGAGAGGTACTTTTGTACATCCTCTCTTCTAGTTTGGCCGAATACTTTTCTCCTCTCCTTCTTCTTCTTCTTTCTCTTTTCTTTCTTCTTTCTTCTTCTCTACTTTGACCTAGAAACAATTAGGGTTTATTCACATGGTATCGGGGCATTAAGGTCTGGTATTCGTTTTTTTTCGTACTGCTGTCTTCTTCATGGGTTCACCGCCAGCTTCACAGTAGGTTTCTTCATCCTACAGCTGATCTGATTGAAGACTCGATAAAGGGCTGAAAAGGAGTTGTCGTTTTGAGGGCCTGGAGGTGAGAATGCCTCTGGACGGTACTGTGGTGGTCGTTGAAGTGGTATACTAGATTCTCTATTCAGTGTACGAAGAGGGCTGGTCGTATACAGGTATGGACACTGCTGTTGTGTGTTCAGAAATGGATTGTGAATGCTGATTTTTTTTTTGTGTGCATCGAAAGTTAGTTGTTGTGGTGCTGGGTGAAATTGATACACATATCAGTCATGTTTTTTTGTGTTTTCTTGCTCACATGTGTGCTGAAAGAAGAGTTGTAGACTGCTGATGTCCACAACAGCAGTGGTGTGGTGTTGATTGTGTTGTGGTGGCTGGCATATCTATGTTTTTAAATGCTTAAAAGTGAACCCCTAGACCTTGTGTGTAATCAGTTCTGCAGTTTGCAGAACAAGTGTTCGATGAAATGACTGAGTAATTTCAGTAGTGGTGTGTTGGTGGTAAATGGTCTTGCAGTGTGCAGTCCAAGTGTTTGATGTGTTGACTGAATGATTTTAGCTTTAGAGTGTAGTGTGTAATCTGCAGTTGAAGAAAGTGGGTTGGTGGTATTGTAAGTGGGATAAGTCTTGTGACAAGTGTGAGATTGTGGTGTATATTCAGAGGAGACATAATTGAGATGGCTTCAACTGTAGTTGGGAATGACAACAAAACAGGTATCATGCTCTCTTCAGATTATCTAAGTGTTTAAATGACATCCATCAAGTTGAATGGTGAGAACTATATACCATGGGCAAAATCTGTGGAGGTGTTCTTGAAGGCCAAGAGGAAAGTAAAACATGTGAGGGAAGAGAAACCTTCCTCTGATTCTCCTGGGTTCAGTGATTGGGAACAAGATGATGCACGGATAATGACATGGCTTTGGAACAGCATGGAACCAAAGATTAGTGTGAACTTCATGTTCCTAGATACAACCAAAGAGATCTGGGATCATGCTAAAAAGTTGTACTCTGGACAAGACAACACAACTAGGGTATATCAGTTATACCAAGAGTACTTCAATTTGAAGCAAGAAAGTCAAAGCTTAGAAGAGTATTATGCAAGTTTGAGAAACATCCGCAATGAGCTAAATGTGTATCACCCTCTCACATTAGATGTCCAGATCCAACAACAACAACGTGAACAACTTGATGTGACTAGGTTTCTTGTGGGCTTGAAGGCTGAGTATGAGCCTGTCAGAGCATAGATATTGGGGGGATCAGCTCTCCCCTCACTTGAAGAAGTTTTTGCCCGTCTTAAGAGGACATCCATTGAGCCAGTGGAACATTCTTCCTTCTCTGATAGATCTGGTTTGGTAGTGACTAAAAGGAGTAGTCGTGGAAGTAGAAGTGGTGGTGGCAGCAGTGGCCCTCCAAGCAACTGTGGTGGACACATGTTTAACCGGGCCAGTGGCCGTACTGGAGGCCATGAGTCAGGGGGAGGCCGTGGAAAAGGAAGGGGTAATGCTTAGAGAAAATGTACACATTGTGGCTTAGAGGGGCACACAATTAATTTTTGCTATGATTTGCGTGGTCCACCTAACACTTGGGCTAACCATGTTACATCTAAAAGTAGTAGCACAATTACTGAAAGCCAGCAAGCTGCACCAACCCCCTCCACACCCACTTGTGCTTTCGATCAGGAAATGGTGAATGTACCACGGGCAATATATGAGCAGTTCCTTCAAACAACTCAGCAGAACATAGCTACACTTGCCCATTCAGGTATGACTTGTTTAGCTTCCAAAGCCTCACCCTGGATCATTGATTTTGGCGCCTCGGACCATATGTCTTGGACTCCTGATGTATTTTCTTCCCTTTCTCGCACCTCCACATCTCAGACAGTTACACTTGCTAATGGTTCTACATTTCCTATTTGTGGTGTTGGTGATGTTGATCTCTCCTCATTGTCTTTAGCATCTATTTTATATGTTCCTAAGTTCTCTTTTAACCTTATGTCTGTTAATAGATTAACCAAGTCCCTTAATTGTTCTGTAACTTTCTATCATTCTTCTTGTGTGTTTCAGGATCTCAAGACGGGGACGAAGATTGGTGGAGGGCATGAAGCCGGTGGTTTGTATTACCTTGATGGTGGTGGCCCTCTAGTGGCTTTTCAGTCGTTTCTTAATCCTCTCCAATGGCATTGCTGACTTGGTCATCCCTCTCTCAAGGCTTTGAAGCTGCTAGTTCCTTCCTTGAGTCATCTTTCATCATTAGATTGTGAGTCATGTCAGTTGGGAAAACATCATCGAGTCTCATTTGGTCCAAGAATTGATAGTCGTGTCTCAAGTCCTTTTGTTTTAGTTCATTCTGATGTATGGGGTCCAGTTAAAGTGGTGTCATACAATGGGTTTAAGTATTTTGTAATCTTTGTTGATGATTTTTCAAGGATGACATAGATCTATCTTATGGAAGACCGTAGTGAATTGTACTCTATTTTTCAGAAATTTCATGCTAAAATATGCACCCAGTTTGGTGTTAATATGAAAATACTTCGCTCCAATAATGCCAAAGAATACATCTCCTCATCATTTCAGCAATACCTAGAACATCATGGAATAATTCATCAAACTTCTTGTGCCTACACCCCACAACAAAACGGTGTAGCTGAACGGAAAAATAGACATCTTCTTGAAACTGCTCGGTCCTTGATGATCAATATGCATGTTCCAAAGCACTTTTGGAGTGATGCTGTTTTTACATCCTGTTTTTTGATAAATTGGATGCCCATGTCAATCCTTGGAAGTCAATCCCCTTTCTTCGTGTTGCTCCCCACTTTGTCTCCCTTTCCTCTCACCCTAGGAGTCTTTGGTTGTGTTTGTTTTGTTCAGCACTTGGGGCATGGAGTAGACAAGCTAGATGCTCGGGCTACGAAGTGTATTTTTCTTGGCTACTCAAGGACTCAGAAAGGGTACAAGTGTTATAACCCTAAGTTTCATAAATCGTTTGTGTGCCCAGATGTCTCCTTCTTTGAATCAGTTCTTTTTTTCTCCAATGCCGGGGTCTCTTCTTTTCCCTATGTGGTTCCTCTTCTTGTTCCGGTTGTGGACCCCCTTCCCGTAGCTCCCACTCCTACTGCAGATGCACATCATATGCCAGTTACTACAGAGAGGCCGCTAATTACTCAAGTGTATACTCGCAAAAGTGCTTCGACTCCTCCACTTCAGCACCCGTCGACAGATCCTGCTACTGCTCCTCCCTCAGATCTTCATCTCCCTATTGCTTTGCGGAAAGAAAAACGTACTTGTACTTCTCATCCCATTTCAGACTATGTTTCCACTGCTCACCTTTCTGCTTCCCATTGCAAGTTTATATCATTACTCTCATCGGTTCCCATTCCCAAGACTATACAGGAAGCCTTTGCCTCTCCAGGGTGGCGGCAAGCCATGGAAGAAGAACTCTCTGCTCTACAACATAATCATACGTGGGAACTCACCATCCTTCCTCCTGGTAAGCACACTGTTGGGTGTAAATGGGTCTATACAATGAAGCATCTTCCTGATGACAGTGTGGAACGATTGAAGGCACGGTTAGTGGCCAAGGGCTATTCTCAGTTATATGGTGTGGACTATATGGAGACATTCTCTCCTGTGGCTAAAATTGGTTTAGTTCGGGTGTTGATCTCATTGGCTACTATGTATGATTGGCCTCTCCTACAACTTGATATAAAAAATGCCTTCCTACATGGTGATCTTGTTGAGGAGGTGTATATGGAGCAACCACCACGGTTTGTTGCTCAGGGGGAGGCTGGTAAGGTGTGCTGGCTCAAAAAGGCAATCTATGGACTGAAACAATCTCCTCATGCATGGTTCGGCAGGTTCAGTGAAGTAGTGAAGGCCTTTGGGATGAAACAGTGTCAGTTTGATCATTCCATGTTTAGCTATAACTCGAAAGATGGAAAAATCTTGCTAGTCATGTATGTGGATGATATTGTCATAACTGGAAGTGACAACAATGGAATTGACAGACTGAAAAAATTCTTATAGGACCACTTCAATACGAAAGATCTGGGAAAGCTAAAGTATTTCTTAGGAATAGAAGTTGCAAGGTCAAAACAGGGGATCAACCTATGTCAGAGGAAATATGTTCTTGATCTACTTGAAGAAACAAGGTTGTTAGGTGCTAAACTAGCAGAGACTCCTATTGAACTCAATGCCAAGTTAAGTGTGGATGCAGGTGATGAGTTTGATGATCCTGGAAGATACAGAAGGTTGGTGGGAAAGTTGAACTACCTGACCATTACCCGACCAGATATATCATTTGTTGTGAGTGTGGTGAGTCAGTTTATGCAACATCCCCGAGTTCCTCACTGGGAAGCTGTTCTGAGAATTGTTAGGTACCTAAAGTGTGCTCCGGGTCGTGGTTTGTTATACCAAAAAGGAGGAGCTCTTGAGATGGTAGGGTACGCAGATGCTGATTGGGCTGGTTCTATATCATACAGGAGGTCAATCACAGGGTATTGTACCTTCCTGGGTGGCAATCTTGTAACTTGGAAGAGCAAGAAGCAAACAGTGGTGGAAAGAAGTAGTGCGGAAGCAGAGTACAGGGCTATGGCCCATATCACATGTGAGATAGTATGGCTAAAGAACCTACTACAGGAGATGGGTTTCTCAATTGACAAACCCATGGAACTATACTGTGATAACCAAGCTGCTGTTCACATCTCATCCAATCCTGTCTTCCATGAAAGAACTAAACATATTGAGGTGGATTGTCACTTTGTGAGAGAGAAAGTGATAAGTGGGGTAATAACTACATCTCATGTGAGTTCAGGAAATCGGTGGGCAAATATCTTCACAAAAGGATTGTCTCGGGGAAGAATAGATTACATTTGTAACAAGCTGGGACTATATGATATATACTCTCCAACTTGAGGGGGAGTGTTAGAATGCTCGAGTCAGGGGTATTTTGGTCATTCTGGTGTATCTTATTGAAAGTGAAATGTCTATTGTATCTGAGTTTAAGTTATGTGTCCCATCTTCTATGAGGGACAAAATTGTCTTTCTTGTAACTTAAGTTTTTCATGAATAAAAGTTAAGTGGGTCGGCTAGGAGAGGTACTTTTGTACTTTGACCTAGAAACAACTAGGGTTTATTCACATAAATAAATATATAGTTTTCAGAATAGTTAGGTCTATTGGGTAAGACCTGATAGGGCCCGACTATTAATTGGGACGTTTCTGGGTGAAGGAAGGGGAAATCCATCATATGGATGGCCGAACCATGCTAAATGGCTGGGCGAAATTTCAAAAAATTTCTTTTACCCTTTTGGGAATCGTATTCTTAGTTTTAGAAAAATTGCATTTTTCAAGGATCATTCTTGCACCGAACCGGACCAGATTTGAAACCAAAAAGAATGGTGAAGTATACTTTATACGGAATCCACAAGTGTAGCTCCCATAGTGGTAGTTCACGCCTGAAGATGGTACCATAACCAGCTTCCACTGAAGATGGCGTAACTTGAATTGAAGTCGGTTCAGCAACACAGTCTTTTAGCAAAAACTGTAATCCAACAACTTGGATCGAGCAAGGGTAGTGAGCACAAATTGAATCTGATATTTTCTTGCAAAAATCAGAAATCAGAACTGATTATTATCAGCTCAAGAACTGGAGGTCGAACTAGGGTTTTAGGCGGCGAGAGTAGGAGAGAACTGAGAGCAGATGTGATAACTAGAGCAGTTCTCCCTCCACCTTTTATAAGCCTTAAGGATCAACACTCCTAATCCAATTAGGAGGAGTCTAATCCAAATCTTTATTTGGATTTGGACTCTTTAAGTGGATAAGACTTATCTTCTTATCCTAATTGCTGATCCAAATCCATATTCATACCCATATTTGCCCATGTCACATGACTACTTAAGCTCTCATGTGACCACTTGATTAATCTAATTATCACGGGATTTAGGCCCATTAAGTAAGTGGCTCACGACCCTAGATAGTTGCTGGCCCATTTGGCTCACTTTGTATGTCATGGGACCCCAATAATGACCTCACATAATCCCATATGGGTTCGGCCCAACTTTTGTGAAAAAGCCTGGCCAAATTCATTATCAAGTACAGTGAACCCCTGAGTCCATCAGTATGAGCTCTTAATGGGTCCAACATTTACACTAAATGATCATTGAGTCCAGCCATCCTATGAAGGCCCAAGGACAATGGACTTAAGTGAGATATAGTCCATCAGGTAAAACAACCCTAAATGGTCTCTTACACTTAACTTCTCAGCCCATAATGATGAAACACTGCTCGACAAGGAAGGACCTCTCCCCTGGCTACAAGGTGCAGTGTTGCATTCTCTTCTCGGATGGGTCCCGGGAATTAAAACCTTTTTCTTAAAACATAATATATATTATCATATAAATATATTTTGCAAAACAAATCTCAAACAAGTTTGAAACCGACTACCGGTAGTTTTGGTTTCCATCAGAGAGAGTGCAGTCCTGATCATTTACTTTGTCTGACAAAGGGGCTGATCTTGTCACTATGATCACCCACTTGAGTGAATTCTCAGGCTGTCCCAACATACCTAGGTTTTGACCCCCAAAGGATATCACTGATTGGCATATCAAAGACAACCCAATCCTACACTCAGTGCAGTACCATCATCGAGTCTAGGGGTTGTGTAACTTTCCAGTTTCGTCCACCAGTCTCCAAGGTCCAAGGCATAATTGGAAATTGGTCCGGGTTCAGTGTTTCGAACAAACACACACTGCATGAGCTTTGGGTCCAACCCTGGTAGTTGAGACAGGTTGCCCCAACCTTCTTGGCAGCACACCGGTGTCAGCCTTGGCAGGATAAACTTCCCAAGTCTATCCAACGGCTGAGAACATTCTAAACTAACACGAGTCTCATAAGTGTCCAGTTTAAGGGTAATTTACATAGAAACACACCAATTATAACATGAATCAATTATGTACTTTTATTTATTTACAATAAATGCATATGTACATCAATCTGATTGGAGCTAAGGGCATAAACTGTCTAACACTGGGTCTATTACTTTTTCCCGATTAATAATCATCTCAAGACTAGTTCTACCTAGACCTGACCTGTTGACATCCTTAGACCTAACCCAATTGAGGTGAATGGCATTGGGATACAGTAAATTCATGACTGGTGTTTGTTACTTGGGCCCTGTTGTCAGTTGTTTATGTTTATGTATTCAGGTTTAGTACCATAAGGGTACTGATGTAATTTCCTCTTGGATTACTGTTCGGCTGTACTAGTATAAATAATAATAAATCATTCTTTCGCCCCCTAAGTTCAATAGGGGCTTTCAGTCCTCTCGGCTCTCCTCTCCTCTCTCCCTCTCTTCTCTCCTCTTGTCTATCACTTGCTCTTGCTCAACATGGTATCAGAGCAAGTTCGTCCAGGCCTGAAAACAAATTAGTTGAGGTCATTCTCCAATGCCAAGTAGATTGCCTCTTCATCTCCTAGAAGCTGTATCCCTGATGCTCGACTTCAAGAAGGAAGAAGGTGCCGGCCTGACTGTTCAGCTTCCTAGTGCAGAAAAGAGTTCTGGCCCATATGCTGTTTTCATTGATTGCTCGGCTGTAGAGAGTCTGTCACCTGTTGTACGAAGAGGAGGTTCTGGTTTGCAGAGAGGCTGGAGTTCAAGAAGGTACTGTCCATCTGCTGTTCGGGTGCCCTGGTATTCAACTGAAACTGTTTTTTGTTGTTCTTTCTTCTTGCACCCTTCGATGGACTGTTGATGCCTTAAAATTCGAATGTGGTGTTCTCCTCTGGTGTGTCACTACTATTCGGCTACATTGTTGATGGACTGAAGTTTTTTCCTTGACTTTTCTTGCTGTTCGGCTACATTATTGATCTCAGTGACTGTTCGGCTTCCCTGAAGTTGGTGTCAGCCGATTAGGTGTATGGTGAACTATCACCTTGTGTTTCTCTTCTACTAAGGAGTTGTATGAAAACTGTAAAACCGTAGGTCATACAGACTAGTCCAAGTGCTGCAGCAACAGTGCTTGTTCTTGGCTCTCTGTGAAACAGCAGGTCAGAAGTACCTAGTTGTATGCTGAAATAGCAAGTGCTTCTTCTTTTGTGGACCGAAGGACATAAGATCCCTTTTTTTTTTTCTGTAACAGCTCTGTGAGGCAGTGTGCCTTGGGTGTTGTGTGTTCTTAAACCTGAAATCATGAATAGTGAAGATTCAGCCACATCTAGAATCTCCACGATGCTGAATGGAATGAGTGGGGGTGGTGACCTATCCTTCCCTATGGCTGTTGTTCCTCTTGATGGATTAAATTACCTAGAATGGTCAAGAGGGATCAAGTTATACATCACTGCAAGAGGGAAGATAGGCTTCATTAATGGGAGGATAAAAGAACCATCCTCCGGGAGTGCTGAATATGATAGATGGAATCAAGAGAACAGTATTGTTATGTCCTAGCTCTTGGTTTCCATGCAGCCTAAAATCAGGAAGAATTTCATGTGGGCTGAAACTGCGAATGAAATCTGGGAACAAGCAAAGTCTACATATTCAGAATTGAGACACTATGCCAAAATTTATCAACTGCAGGCAACATCTTCTACTTGTAGACAGGGGGAGAGGTGTTTATCGGTCTATTACTCTGACTTAACATCTGCCTGGAAAGAGTTGGATCACTACCAAAGTGTGGATTGGAAACGTGATGAGGATGCTAAGAAGTACAAACAGATTGTCTCCCAACAAAGGGTGTTTGCATTCTTACATGGTCTGAATCCTATGTATGAATCTATCAGAGTTCAGATTCTCAGCTCTAAGAATCTCCCTTCTGTTCAGGAAGTCTATGCTCTTGTACAATCTGAAGAAAGCAGGAGAAATTTGATGAACAACCCTGGTGGGGATGCTGTTGTGTTAGTTGCAAAATGGGGTGTATCTACTGGTGGGGGATCTTCTTCCCGGAAAGGCGATCTCCAGAGAAAAACAGAAGATGAGGAAAAATTGTGGTGCACTCATTGCCAGAAACCCCGACACACCAAAGATACCTGTTGGGATCTTCATGGGAAACCAAAATGGGCTCAAAATCTGACTAAGAAGCAAAGTTCAGAGGTGAATAAGAAGTACGGGCAGCAAAATACAAAGAAACATCACATGGCTAACATGGCTACTCGGGAGCATCAGCCTACCATTTCTACTGTGACTCAGACACATCTCACTGGACTTGACCCGAGGGAGGACATTATGAATTCCTTCTGTGACCATTTAGAGCTCTATGGTAGAGCAATTCGTCAGATGGATACTCCTCCCTCAACCTCATTTGCATCTACGTCAGGTAACCCTGCCACTGCTTTCCATGTTGCTTCTCACACCCATGACTCTCCATGGATCATTGATTCTGGAGCATCTAAACATATGACTGGTACGTCCTCTTACTTTCAAACCTATCACCCTCTTTCTGGAAGAGACAAGGTGAGACTAGCCGATGGATCATACTCTTCCATAGCTGGTCAAGGAACCCTCTCTCTTCCTCTTGGCCTTACCCTCTCTGATGTTCTTCATGTTCCAAACTTTCCCATTAATTTGTTCTCTGTTAGTAGTGTTACTAATTCCTTAAATTGGTCAGTGACTTTTTTCCCTTCTCATTGTGTGATTCAGGATCTGGCCTCGGGGAGGACGATTGGTAGGGGTCATATGGCTGATGGACTTTACATGCTGGAGAATAAGGCTGGTCTTCATGTTATAGAGTCTATGAGTCAGTCCTGTAAGAAAAAAGTCTATTTATGGCATTGTCGTCTTGGTCATTTGTCTTTTGAGTCTTTGAAAGTTGTATTCCCAGATCTGTTTAAGTCAATGTCTGTCTCTGACTTTTCTTGTCAAACGTGTCGGTTGAGTAAACATTGTAGAACTCATTTTCTTCAAAGACATAGTAAATCTGAATCTCCATTTCACATTGTTCATTCTGATGTGTGGGGCCCTGTTACTTTACCATCTGAGAGTGGCTACAAGTATTTCATTACCCTCATTGATGATTATTCTAGATTTACATGGGTATATCCGATGCGAACTAGGGAAGAAGTACCAAAAATCATTCAAGATTTCCAGCAGATGGTCTTCACTCAATTTCAAACTGAAATCCAAATTTTCCAATCAGATAATGCAAAAGAATTTTTTCATAGTGACCTCACGGAATTTTTTTCTTCGCACGGTTCCCTTCACCATAGCTCTTGTGCCCGCACACCACAAAAAAATGGTGTGGCCGAGCGGAAGAACCGACATCTCCTTGAAGTGGCTCGAGGTTTACTACTTCATATGAATGTTCCCAAACGGTTTTGGCTTGAAGCTGTTCTTTGTTCCACTTACCTTATAAACCGTATGCCCTCTCGTCGGTTAGAGTACAAAGCCCCGCATCAACTTCTCTTTCCTAAGGCTCCCCTTCTTTCTATTCCTTCTCGTGTCTTTGGTTGTCGGTGTTTTGTCCAAAATCTGTCTCCCACTCGTGGGAAATTGGACTCTTGTGCTATACCTTGCATATTTCTTGGTTACTCCTTCACTCAAAAGGGCTACCGTGTTTTTGATCCTGTTTCTCGTAAATTCTATGTCTCCATGGATGTTTCTTTCCTTGAAGATGAGCCTTTCTATCATGTTTCTCCTCAGGGGGAGTGTAGACATGAGGAGAAACTAGTTCAGCTTCCCTCTCTCCCTGACCCTCCACCTTTTCGTGTTTTTTCTCGCCGTCGCAAAGGCCAGCCAAATCCAAGAGCTGTAGAGAATCTGAAAGCTGTACCTCCTGTGCCACCAGACTCCTCGAGGGAGGATCATACTCACTCAGGTATTTTAGCTCCCAATGATGTCCTTGAACCTATTGAAAATGATTCCTCTACTGCTAATGATCTTGACCGTCCTATTGCTCACAGGAAGGGGGTCAGATTGTACACCACAAAACATCCCATTTCCAACTTTGTCTCCTATGAGAACATTTCACCCTCATTCCGTGCCTTCCTTACCTCTATTGACAGTGTCCCTATCCCTAAGAATGTGGCAGAAGCTCTTTCAGTTCCTGAATGGACAAATGCCACGAGGGAAGAAGTTAATGCCCTTCACAAAAATGGCACATGGGAACTTGTTGATCTTCCCAAGGGAAAGGTTCCAGTTGGATGTAAATGGGTGTTCATAGTCAAACATAAGGCGGATGGAACAGTGGAAAGGTATAAAGCTCGCTTAGTGGCAAAGGGATTTACTCAAGTGTATGGAGTTGATTATGCTGAAACTTTTGCCCCCGTTGCCAAGATGAATTCCATTAGAGTCATTTTCTCTCTTGCAGCCAATCTGGATTGGGTTTTACACAAACTGGACATCAAGAATGCATTCTTGAATGGTGACCTTGAAGAGGAAGTGTACATGATTCAACCTCCTGGGTTTCTAGCCCAAGGAAATGAACAGAAAGTGTGCAAGTTGAAGAAGTCCTTATACGGGCTGAAACAATCACCAAGAGCTTGGTTCAGTAGATTCCATGTGGCAGTTCAGCAGAAAGGATACAGGCAATATCAGTCAGATCACACACTATTCGTGAAAAAAGGAGAAGGTAAAATTGCTGTTGTAATTGTTTATGTGGATGACATAATTGTTACTGGTGATTGGGAGGATGAAATTCAGAAATTGAAACTTTTCCTTGCAACTCAGTTTGAAGTGAAGGATCTAGGACCTGCCAGATACTTCCTTGGAATTGAAGTTGCCCGATCAAAGAAGGGTATCTTCATTTCTCAAAGGAAATACGTCTTAGATTTACTTTAGGACATTGGAAAGATGGGGGTGAAGCTAGTTGACTCTTCCATCGACCCCAACCGTAAATTAGATGACAACTGTGGTGAATCACTCAAGGATGTGAAACAGTTTCAGAGACTCGTAGGGAGATTGTTATACCTTTCTATGACTCGCCCAAACATTGCATATGCTGTTGGTGTCCTCAGTCAATTCATGTATGCTCCTAGGTATTCTCATCTTGAAGCAGCAGAGAGAATCCTCCGATATTTGAAGAAGTATCCGGGTACTGGTTTGTTGTTTCAAAAGCATGGACATTTGAAAGTTGAAGTTTATACAGATGCAGATTGGGCTGGATTCCAAAGTGACAGAAAGTCTACTAGTGGCTACTGCACCTTCATAGGAGGGAACCTTGTTACATGGAGAAGTAAAAAGCAAAATGTGGTAGCTAGATCCAGTGCTGAAGCTGAATATCGTGCTATGGCCCACGGGGTTGCTGAAGGCATGTGGATAAAGAATTTGTTGGGGGAGTTGGGTTTTCCAGTGACCAAACCTATAACTCTATTTTGTGATAACAAAGCAGCTATAAGCATTGCTGCCAATCCGGTGCTACATGATAGAACAAAACACATCGAAGTTGACAAGCATTTTATCAGAGAGAGTTATCACAGGCGAAGTGTGTACCCCCTATGTCACTTCTGAGAACCAGCTTGCAGACATCTTTACAAAGGGTTTAAACCTTTCCAGACATCATGATCTTTGTGACAAGTTGGGCATGATTGATATCTATGCTCCAACTTGAGGGAGAGTGTTGTCAGTTGTTTATGTTTATGTATTCAGGTTTAGTACCATAAGGGTACTGATGTAATTTCCTCTTGGATTACTGTTCGGCTGTACTAGTATAAATAATAATAGATCATTCTTTCGTCCCCTAAGTTCAATAGGGGCTTTCAGTCCTCTCGGCTCTCCTCTCCTCTCTCCCTCTCTTCTCTCCTCGTCTATCACTTTCTCAACAGGCCTCTTCTGTGTCCTCACGGAAAGAGTGTAAAACTAAGCTTCTTATGGTAAAGGTTTCTTTAGATGTTTGTAAAGTACTTATTTTTGAAACAAGTTTTAACAGTGATGGAATTATATCTTGAAACATCTTTACAGTTTCTTACTGCTAATATTTATAGAATAAACTAGCTATCTTTGTTCTGTCTTCCATCCTTCTTTTTGCCTTACTCTATATATTCAGTTGCCTAATTCTTTTTGCTTTATATAAAAGGTATTATATATTTGTAATACTATCACAAAGATACTACAATATGGGTTTAGCATGAACCCAAATATGTGACAGACTATACATACTTTTTGTGAGCAAGATATTAACAAAAAAAGTATGTAGTTGTCAAAGAATCTGCTGTACTCTAAATTTCTGAACTCCTTGTGCACTGACAGCCATGGGAATATATTCCCTTTAATCCTCTCCAGTACATCCTATTCATTGGACCTTTGATTATGAAATATCCAATCGTTTCTCTCCCCACCAAATGCACCAGAACACGGCCAATGGAAGCAGGTTCCCCTTCTACTTAAACCTTTTAACTAGCCAGCTCTGCATAATTGACATGGTGGATAATGAAAAACATCCCACCCATCAATGTAGTAAGGACTGTACTCTATCACCTTAGACACATAAGAACAGTGTAAGAATAATTAATTTGATGTGTCCCTGTCCATGGAACTGCACTCCACCAAAGATACTTTTGATCTTGGAAGTCAAAAGAAATGTATATGAAGTAGGGTATAATAGAATTTAAATAAGAATTGTATTAAATCAAGGAAAACTTAAAAGAAAATAATTGTTCAAAAATCTCTTTTAGGTGAATTTGAAAGGGTTTGTAACTTTTCAGCTAACTTATGGCTTCAAATGTCCAGGAACTAAATAATACTTAGACATGCATTACAATTAGCCTGAATTATGTTATCTTGTGCATTATCCTGCTTCTGATGCATGTTTCTGTAGTTCTGACTATCAGATTCATATTGTGTTTTTATTTTATCATTACATAATTATGGATTTATATGTGAACTACAGATATGGCCAGAAATAAGGGTTTTCTTCCTTCTGCACCCGGAGAAATATCTTTGCAGAGAAAGCAACTGAAGGCTATTATTAATTCCCTTCTTCCTGCTTGCACAGAACCGGATTTGGTCACTGGCACTCCTTTTAGAGCGCAGGCAATCATTGCAAACCCTCCTGCATATGGTGAGTGTTTGAGTTCAGTTTTACACCTTAGAAGCTTAGATGGCCAGAGTATACTTTTATGCTCAATGCTTCTTTCCTCTTAATCCTTATAATGCTATTGAAGCATAACCTTTGAGTGTCTTTCCTTTGAAAGATAGTTTTTGAGATTTATGTATATGCTATGTCAAACTTGAAATATGGGCTCCAGTGATCGATCTATTAAATAACACAAAACAACACTAGAAGTGAGGAGCAGAGTCGGTTGAGCTCCAAGTAAGCATGATAAAAAGGATTTAGTTTGAAATAATTAACATTTTTCATCTGTATGAATAAGTTTTACACCTAAAATATTTTAAGACCATTTAATTGGTGGGTTGAAGAGCGTAAATGTCTAGTGGTTGGCCTACTCAAGTTAGTTCAACTCGACAAAGCTGTAATCTAACTATTTGGGTTTGGGTACACAGAGCCCGTGATTCCACTCTATCAGAGACCATATTTTTTGTAATATTGGTGACTTGTGGGTCCTCATCTTTTTCTTAGTACCTCAGCCTATGTCCTTTTCAACCTCCATAGCCTTTTTAGAACCCTCAACTTGCATCAGATCAACTATTTTCCCTGGTTCAGTTAATGGTCTTCTAGCCTACAATAAACCTCTGTTTTCTTTTCCCAAGATCATAAATGATGCATTAGGCATCTTGGCTTCCTAGATGTATTCATAATCACACATACAATTATTGAATCTTTACCATGGATTTTTTTTATTAGAGAATTTAACTTTTATGAATTACAACGATTTTGTTGCAAAGTTGCATCTCTAATTGTATTATTCATGAAAAAATTTTGTGTAGTGTTGATTATGAGGTTAATACCTGTTGCTCTTTACATGGTTGGTCCGCATCTGTTTTGACTGTTGTTATAGTAGTCCGAACAGGAAGAAGAAGAAGAAGAAGAAGAAGAAGAAGAAGAGAAGAAGAAGAAGGGTTTGTCGAAAATCTGATGGGTCCCCCATTCAGTCGACCCCCTTAATCTATATTAGGTTCTAATCATAGTTACAAAGACAGAAATGACCTTACTTAAGTGTGGGGCAGAGTAACTCTAATAACACTGCCACATAAGCAAGTTACTTAATAAACAGAAGAAGACTAAACTACCCCTATTCGGCACCTCTTAACACTCCCCCTCAAGTTGGAGAATGTATGTCATATAATCCCAGCTTGTTATATAGATAGTTCACTTTCCCTGAGTTTAGAGCTTTTGTAAACAAATCTGCCCACTGGTCATTGGAGCCCACATGTTCTATATTTCTCTCTTTGGCAATAACCTTCTCTCTCACAAAGTGGCAATCAACCTCTATGTGCTTTGTTCTCTCATGAAAGATAGGATTGGATGAGATATGTAGTGCAACTTGGTTGTCACAGTACAATTTCATAGGTTTATCCATGTGAAACCCAATTTCTTGTAGGAGATTCCTCAGCCACACTAATTCACAGGTAGTGTGAGCCATGGCCCTATATTCGGCTTCAGCACTGCTTCTGGCTACAACCGTCTGCTTTTTACTCTTCCATGTCACAAGATTTCCTCCCAGAAATGTGCAATAGCCTGTAGTAGATCTTCTGTCACTCACTGAGCCTGCCTAGTTTGCATCTGTATACTCAACTACTTCAAGTTTTCCTCCTGGTTTATACAATAGCCCACGGCCTGGAGCACCTTTCAGATACCTCACAATTCTAAGGACTGCATCCCAGTGAGGTATACGAGGGTTCTGCATGAATTGGCTCACCACACTGACTGCAAAGGAGATGTCGGGTCTCGTGATAATCAGATAGTTCAGCTTTCCCACTAGTTGTCTATACCTTCTAGGATCTTCAAATACTTCTCCTGTATCACTGCTCAACTTAACATTTGGTTCCATAGGGGTCTCAGCCGGTTTTGCACCTAACAGTCCTGTTTCTTCCAATAGATCAAGGACATATTTCCTTTGGCACAAATTCACACCTTGTTTTGACCTGACAACCTCTATTCCCAAGAAATACTTTAATGTTCCAAGGTCCTTTGTTTGAAAATGATTTTGCAGAAATATCTTTAGTTTGCCAATCCCCAATTTATCACTACTAGTGATGACAATATCATCCACATAGACCACTAATAAAATGTTCTCAGCTTCTGAGTCATAGCTGAACATTGAGTGATCAACCTGGCATTGCTTCATTCCAAAACTCTTCACCACTTCGCTGAACTTCCCAAACCAAGCACGTGGAGATTGCTTCAACCCATAAATTGCTTTCTTCAGCCTGCACACCTTACCACCCTCCCCCTGAGCAACAAACCCAGGTGGTTGCTCCATATATACCTCCTCCACTAGATCACCATGGAGGAAGGCATTCTTTATGTCAAGTTGAAGGAGAGGCCAATCATACATAACTGCCAAGGAAATTAGGACACGAACGGAACCAATTTTAGCCACCGGTGAGAATGTCTCCATATAGTCCACACCATACACCTGTGAGTAACCTTTAGCAACAAGTCTGGCCTTCAGACGCTCCACACTACCATCTGGCAAGTATTTCACAGTATACACCCATTTACAGCCCACAACATGCTTCCCAGGTGGAAGAGTAGTAAGTTCCCACGTTTGAGTATGTTGAAGAGCTGAAAGTTCCTCCTCCATTGCCCGCTGCCATCCAGGTGAACTAAGAGCTTCTTGAACATTGTTAGGTAGGGAAATAGAAGACAGAAGTGAAACAAACTGGCGATGTGATGCAGAAAGACGAGATAATGAAACAAAATTGGAAATGGGATGGAGTGTGGAACTACGTTACCTTTCCGTAAGGCAATGGGTAGGTCAAGATCTAAAGGTTCAGTAATAGGAGCCATGGGAGGATCCGCAGATGAGGTAGAAGCTGGAGGAGGGGCCGGTGTCGTTCGATGTGTATACACTTGTCGGATCGGTGGTCGTTCAGTGGTGACTTGCACTGGATGAGGAGATGAGTCTACTCCAACAACGGCCTCTGGAACTGAATCACTGACAGGAAGAGGAAGAGGAGGTAAGGGTGAGGACAGGGGTGCTTCATGACTGGAGAAGAAGGGGACATACTCAAAAAATGTGACATCAAGGCAGACATAACACTTTCGGGCAATAGGATTGTAACACTTGTACCCTTTTTGAGTCCGAGAGTAGCCAAGGAAGACACATTTAATTGAGCGTGCATCTAGCTTGTCTATTCCAGGACTCAGATTATGAGCAAAGCACACAACCAAAGACACGAGGAGTTAATGGAAACGGAGATAAAGTGGGAAACAAGATGGAGAAGGGGGATCGACCATGAAGAATAAAAGAGGGCATCCGATTAATGAGAAAACATGAAGTGAGTACAACATCACTCCAAAACCGTTTAGGAACATGCATGTGGGCATAGACCGAGCAATTTCAAGAAGATGACGATTCTTCCGTTCAGCCACCCCATTTTGTTGAGGGGTGAAAGCACACGAGGTCTGATGAATGATGCCATGCTGTTCTAAATACTGTTGAAATGCAGTAAGAAAGTATTCACGACCATTATCTGAACGGAGAACTTTGATTGGAACACCAAATTGTATGCGTATTTCAGCATGGAATTTTTGAAAAATGGAAAATAATTCACTTCTTTCTTTCATTAAGTAAATCCATGTCATTCTTGAACAATCATCAATAAAGGAGACAAAATACTTGTACCCATTATAAGACTCTATTTTGATCGGACCCCAAACATCTGAGTGAACCAAAGAAAAAGGACTCAACATACAACTCTCAACTCTTGGACTGAAGGACACACGACGGTGTTTACCAAATTGACATGACTCACATTGTAAAACTGACAACTGACTCAATGATGGAACCAACATCTTGAGGACCTTGAGAGATGGATGTCCCAGTCGGCAATGCCATTGTAGAGGAGTAAGGGAAGTCTGAAGTGCAATTGAAGATCCACCGCCGTCAAGGTAATACAATCCACCAGCTTCATGCCCCCCACCAATCTTCTTCCCCGTCTTGAGATCCTGAAAAACACAAGTGGAAGGAAAGAAGGTAACAGAACAGTTAAGAGCTTTGGTTATTTTACTAACAGACATAAGATTGAATGGAAACTTAGGTATGTATAAAACAGATGATAAAGGGACAGAAGCCAAGTCAACATTACCAACAGCACAGATGGGAGATGAGGACCCATTGGCAAGTGTAACAGTTTGTGGTGTGGAGGTTTCAGCAAGAGAAGAGAACACACCTGGAGTCCCAGTCATATGATCTGAGGCTCCAGAATCAATAATCCAGGAAGGAGTTTTAGATGACATGCAAGCGATACCTGATTGGGCATATGTGGTAGTGGTATGCTGTGAAGTAGTTTGAAGGAACCGTTCATACTCATCACGCGGAACACTCACCATCTCCCTCCCAGAACTAGATGTAGATGTGGAAGGAGTTAGGTCTGCCAGTTTACTATCACTAATAGCAACCTCGCCTGCTACAGCATGATTAGCCCATTTACAGGGAGGGCCATGTAGATCATAACAGAAATTCACTGTGTCCATCCCTACCACAATGAGTACATTTCCTTGTAGAATTATTTTTTCCTCTACCACGGCCTCCCCCTAAGTCATGGCCACCCCTACCAATCATGGGATTGCCACGGCCCCCTCTGGAATGACCTCCCCCTCTTGTACTATGTCCACCACCTCTAGCTGTCACAAGTGCTGATCTATCATACTGTGTGGGGTTCTCTGTCTGGCCCAAAGAGATTCTACGAAGTCTTGAGAATACTTCCTCAAGTGTAGGAAGAGTAGAGCCCCCCAATATTTGAGCTCTAACTGGTTCATATTCCGACTTCAACCCCACTAAAAATCTTGTAACATCTAGCTGCTCCCTTTGTTGTTGCTGAACTTGAATATTTGGAGTAAGGGGATGATAGACATTGAGTTCATTCTTGTATTCTTCATGCAGGCATAGTACTCTTCTAGTGTTTTGGTTCCTTGTTGTAAATCAAAGTACTCCTAATACAGCTGATATACTCTTGTTGTGTTATTTTGTCCAGAATATAGCTTCTTAGCATGCTCCCATATATCCTTAGCCGTATCAAGGAACATGAAGTTGGCACTGGTTTTGGGTTTCATACTATTCCACAGCCAAGTCATGATTTGAGCATCTTCTTGTTCCCAGTGATCAAACCCTGGAGAGTCAACCGGTGGCTTCTCATCTCTAACATGCTTTGCTTTCTTCTTTTCCTTGAGAAAAACTTCCACGGATTTAGCCCATGGAACATAGTTCTCCCCATTTAGCTTAATTGAAGTCATTTGTACTCCTAGGTAGTCGGAAGAAATTACTACACTAGGTTTCTGATCATTGTAGCCATCTCCTATTGCTGCCATTGTACCTTTTCACGGTTGTCTTTAACTTTACTTCTCAGCTACAAGCTGATTGATGTTGTTCACAGTTTGATATTTCAGCCCCTATTGCAGCTTCTAAACACCACTGCTGACTTCACACACTTGTTCTTATTCACACTACTGCTGATTTCACACACTTATGTCCCACATAAGTATCAGTTTACCATTCACTAATCACAAGTAGAGGCCCTCTTACAACCACTCAAGCACCACAACACAGCCAAATCTGCTGCACCCAGTTCAGGCTTATTTAACACACTTAAGAGGGCATTACACAACCACAAGGAGTTCGGCAAGGTCATTGCATTCTACCTTATACCGTATCAAGAAGGCATTACACAACTTACAGCAGCCCTACACATTCGGCTATTACACAACAACTTACAGCAGCCCTACACATTCAGCTATTACCACAACTTACAGCAGCCCTACACATTCGGCTACTGCACACACAGCCCTTCCTAGGGCAACAATGAACCTAGTTCTCTAGGTTCTACTCAGTACAACAGCTTCTTGTAGGGTTTCTACCTAGAAATATAAGTAACACTAGAAGAAGAAAGAACCGACCTTCCTTTGAGAATATCAATCAACCATTCACTACTGAAGTCACTTTCCTTGTTGAAGAAGGTTATGTGCAGCAGAGAGACAAGTTGTACTGTTTGACCTAGGGCGAACTAGTTCTCTCCATCGACTGATCAGAAACGAGGGTGAAGAGTCACGAATAGTGCTGAGTTGCTTTACCAACTGACTTAGGTCAGGAGCATTGCTCTGATACCATGTTTCGTCTGTTGCTACAGTAGTCCGAACAGGAAGAAGAAGAGAAGAAGAAGAAGGGTCTGTCGAAAATCTGATGGGTCCCCCATTCAGTCGACCCCCTTAATCTATATTAGGTTCTAATCGTAGTTACAAAGACAGAAATGACCTTACTTAAGTGTGGGGCAGAGTAACTCTAATAACACTGCCACATAAGCAAGTTACTTAATAAACAGAAGAAGACTAAACTACTCCTATTCGGCACCTCTTAACAGCATCAATGTTTTTGGTATATGAAAAACATCTTTTTTATTGATACCTGTTTGTAAAATATCATTTTCATATCAGTGTTTTCAACCCACAGTCTAACCGGCTGGTCAGACTGGTTGACCCATCACCCAGCCTTAGATTTAACTGAGAATTGGCTAGACTTGTTCCACATCCATATTCTCTAGTCTGCTGTGTCGATAGATGGTGAAACCTGCTCACCTTCTGTAGAAGCTCAATGAGGGATGCAATCTCCCAATCATTGAAATATCTCCTGAATTTGGGACACCAAACATCGTTATTGTTATGGATTTCAAAGCATTCACTAACTTGTGCATCAGAATATGCGGCTATTAAGAATAGTGAGCAAAAGGATAGATGTAGCAGGGTGTTATCACATCAGATGCCCTGCCAAATTTGAATGCCTCTTCTAATTTTGTATTTAATTCCTTTGGAAAAATCATGAGATTCAGATTCAATACCTTTCCATGGAGCACAACCAAAGGTTTGAGATGCTTCACCTGGGTCCCAGTTTAAATTTCTAGTTCCATATCTCCAAGCAATTACTTGTCTCAACAAATTGGTAGGTTCCTCAGTAATCTCCATGGCCACTTTTGCAAGCAGAGACGCATTTACCTGTTTTAAATTCTTTATGCCTAGGCTCCCACTCGTGGAATCATGAACTTGCTTCTAGTTCACCAAATGATACTTGTTCTTATCCTTCGAGCCAGCCCATAGAAAATCCCTCATTTTAGCTTCTAATTTCTTTGCTACATCTGCTGGAAGGGGTGCATCAACACTTTGAACCTTACTCATCTTTTTTTTTTTTCAAAATTTCACAGGAAGGTTATTTTTATGTTATTTATTATTAAAAGAAGAGTTTTTTTTTAAATACCTTAAAAAGGGGTATTGATACCCCAAAGATACGATATGATACACCCGATACGGGGCGTATCATATCAATACTTTGAAACTTGGAGAGAAGTAATATACTGGGAATGATGAGAGAACAGTTATGATGAGAGCAGTGATTTAAAAGACATGCCTTGTGCCTCAGATTAGGCATGCACTTTTGTTTAACTTTATATTTTTTTGTGCTTTTTGAAGCATGGTGGCTAGCCAACTACCTCTCTCTTGGTGGGAGAATTACACTAATTAAGGCCACGCTTGCTAACTTACCCATCTTTTTCATGTTGGTGTTTAAAATCCCAGTGAAGATTGCTAACAGATTAGAGAAGATAATGAGAAATTTCCTGTGGGAGCCGGGAGAGGAGAAGAGGGATCATAGAGTTAGCTGGGAAATAGTGTGTAGGAGTAAGTTGTGTGGTGGTTTGGGGCTTGGGAGTATTAGGAGAAGGAATATGACTCTGTTGGGCAAGTGGTTGTGGAGGTTTCCTATGGAGAAGGAGAAGCTATGGGCTAGAATAGTGACAAGTATACATGGGCTGGAGCACAATGGATGGGACGCTAGAATCAAAGATAGGATCACAAGCAATTCTCCTTGGAAAGTCATTCATGACCTGCTACCAGTTTTCTTCCCTAATATCAGGTATGACTTGAATTCCGGTAACTCCATAAAATTTTGGGAACAAACATGGGTGTGGAGCACCCCTCTAAAGGATCAGTTTCCGTCTTTGTATGCTCTTTCTGATTTGAAAAATGAGCTGATCTCGTCTTTCACCACCCCGTCCTCTTCCACTTCTGGGATTGGGTGGAACTTGGGTCTAAGAAGGGATTTGAGGGACTCCGTCTTCGACTGTATTTCGAGTTTTCTTGCACTTCTTGATAACGTTGTCTTAAACCCCACTAGGGCGGATTCTAGAATTTGGACACCTACCCCCAATGGCATTTTCTCGTGTGCTTCGTTCTTCAAAATCTTAAGTCAGTCCACCAGTCCTACCTTGTCCCCTTTCCTTGTTGGTGAGGTTTGGTGTAGAGCTATACCTCCTAGGGTTGGTAGTTTTTGTTGGGAAGCCTATCTGGAAGGAATCAACACTGGTGATCTACTCCAAAAGAAGAAACCCAATACTTGCTTGTCACCTCAGTGGTGTGTTCTGTGTAAAGCAAATGGGGAGACTGGTTTTCACCTAATGGTGTCGATTGGGCTTTCTCCTTATTTGGATGCAGCTGGAATTCCCCATCATTGTTTTGGGCTAAGCTGTAACGTTAGTGTCTTTGTATTTTCTTTTTTTTCTTTCTTGAAGCTCTTTGTGACTCTTGGAAGATAAGTGTGTTTGTCTTCCACTTGTAAATTTTCTACTGATGAATTAATGAAAGTTTTATTGATAAAAAAGAAGCATGGTGGCTAGCCCTAGAACCTCAAACAAGCCCCTTGAAGCAAGACCAAACAAGTCGATGCTCTGAGAACCAACTTTTTTTTTTTTTGATAATTGGAATGATTTTATAAATCAGCAATAAAAATAGTACAAAGTCCTACTGGAAAGGTACGAGTTGCAACCTCTCCGGGCTGGTTAAGTACAGAAATATTGCAACCTAAGCATTCTGCAATGGATTCAATCTCCCTATTCTCCAAGTTTACTCCAGCCACACAATTTTTATCAAGATTTACCTTCAAGTTGGAGGCCCTCTCAAAGGTACTTATTAAGATCTTAAGGTTCTCCACTTTGCTTAACTCATTCCCTTCACAGAAAATAACAATATCATCAGCAAGCTGAAGGTGAGTTACTGGAATGCCTTTGCTCCCTATTCTCCATCCCTTTATTTGGCCCTCCTCATCTGCTTTGGAAATCATCCTACTAAAAACATCAGCAACAAGTGTAAAGAGGAAAGAGGAGAGTGGATCCCCTTGTCTTAAGCCTCTATTGGCTGGAAAAAAAGTCCTTAACCATCCCATTCACCAGCACTGAATAACGACAAGAGTGTAAGCATCCTCTTATCTACTTACACCATTTATCCCCAAAACCACGTCTTCTCAACATCTCCAGCAGAAAATTCCAATCCACTAAGTCATAGGCTTTCTCCAAGTCCAATTTGCAAACAAATCCTTTCCTGCCCGATCTCCTTATCTCTTCCACACTCTCGTTTGCGATAAGGATTTGATCTATAATTTGTCTATTCTGAATAAAGGCTTCTTGTGCTTGGCTAACGAGAGAGGGGAGGACAACTTTGATCCTCCTAGAGAGCACTTTTGCCAGAATCTTGTAAATGCTTGTCACCAGGCTAATTGGCCGAAAATCTTTGGGGTGTCTGGCATCATTCTTTTTGGGAATTAAGGCTATAAAGGTGGCATTGATTCCAGGACTCACAAAATTTTTATCCTCAAATTCTCTAAATACTCCAATTAAGTCTTCTTTGACTATGTCCCAACAGTCCTGATAAAATGCCATTGTAAATCCGTCAGGGCCCGGTGATTTAGTCCTATCCATAGAAAAAACAGCTTGTTTAATTTCCTCTTCCTCAATCATTCTTTCCAGCCATCCCTTATCTGTTTGGTTCAAAGTTGGCCAATTCTCCTTCCCTACTTTTAACCGATTCTCTAATGGTCTTTGATAGATGGATTTGAAGTGATCCACAATCCTATTGGCAATCTCCTCTTGAGAGGTTATCTCCACACCCTCAACCTCAAGCTTTAGTATCAAATCCTACTAACTCTGAGAACCAGCTTTTTGCTAATGTTGTTCATTCATTCTTCTTAATACAATACATTTTTTTTAAAAGATAAGGAACTATAATTAAAATTATAAAACCAATTTTCATACAAATTAAGAATTTAAGACCCTAACATGGACTTGTTTGGGCTTGCCTCAAGGTGCATGGTACAAATGGTGGCTCATAGAATTAGGAATGAAAAATATTTAATATCATGCTAGCTATTTGAGATAATGAGGTTGGGAAGGAAATAAACAGGTTGAAAATTTTCCATGTTTGAATTGTTGAGTGCTTCCATATGATTTATATGTTATGTTTGGTTTTATTTTTGCATTTTTATTTTGAATATGTTTTTTATGTTGTGTTCATGTATTTTAATTTGAGCTAATAGGCTTTTTAAAACATTTAGTATAAAATTAAAGTTTGTGTTTTTAATTAATACTATAGAGAAAGAAGAGAGGAAGTAAAGCAACTAGATTAAACAGAAAAAGTACAAGCAACTCTATTAAAACTTGAAAAAAAAAAATCTAAAGAAGGACCTTGGATCCAAATTTGAATATTCATTTTAATGTACTCTCTTCGTTTACTTCCTCTTTTTTGTACTAATGATACTGAATTACTGAAGCAGAATGTTACCTATATATTTTTTAACATTCATGTGTTGGAATTTTCTATTTTAAACTTGTCTGCCTCTCAAACCGTCTGTAGTTACCTTATTCATTTTGTAGGTTCCTAGAGAGTTTACCCAAATATTCTAATATAAGCTTATTTTTATAGGACATGCACATGTTGCTGAAGCTCTTGGTGTACCCCTTCATATCTTCTTCACAATGCCATGGACGTGAGTTTACTCAACCTTTTCTTCCATGATGATCAGTACAAATGCTTTTTTTTCGGCAATAAATAAAGAAGAAAATAAAAACAAATACAAAGATTTAAGATTGCATGTTGAAATCTTAAACAAGATGAATGTTCTAACTTTCTATTATCTTATTAAGTTAATATTGAAAAGGAACCTTGTTGCTTTTGCTAAGGGGAAAGTAACCTGTTCTCATTAGAAAGAAATGCCAGTAAGCATGTTCGGTGGATATTAAGGTTGCATGTTTCATTAATAAAACACAAAGATCTAAGGTTAAGTTGTGAAAAAGTTAAAAATATAATCAACTCAACTCATCCTTAATTCTAACTATTTGGGGCCAACTTTATGAACCCTGTCCTACTATTTGCTCTATCAGGAGCCATAAAAGAGTGAAAATGTGAATGTGCTAAAAAGCTGTAAACATCGATAGGTTAGTTAAAATGTGAAATGTAAGCCTAGGCCATAATGAGTATTGGGACACAATTCCAAGTTAAGAAGTTGTAAGGAGGGTGGGCTAGCTGAGGCTAACAATCTAAAGATGGGTGCAAGGCACTTAAACTTTGTAGATTACTCCTAGAAATTGGGAATTGGGAACCTGATTTAGAGCAACATAGCCTTGCTAGGTAAATGGTTATGGAGAGTTCCCCTAGAAAGAGATAATAGCACAAGGCCATTGGTGTTATGGACAACAGCTGGGTAAATACAAAGAGGTACTCCCAAGCTATTTTAACCTCATTTGTTTTGAAGCAAGTATGTGGGAATATAATATTCTTTTGGGAGGATTTGTGGCTTGGTGACACACCCCTTAAGCTGCAACCCCCTTTCCAACCATAAATTTGAACCTGTTTCAAAATTTGACTAGGACTTTGGGTTCAAGAGGTGTTTGAGGGGATAGTGAATGTGATTCCCTTGTTCTTTTGTTGGTCAAATTGGATTAGGTTTTCTTGGATTAGAACACAGAGGACAACAGAGTGTGGTCAATCTCTTCTGATGGTTTCTTCTCATGTGCTTCATTTTTCAATTCTCAGACATTCTATTCGCTTAGGGGTGAACTTTCCGGTGAAAGAGGTTTGATGCAAGCCAATCCCACTTAAAGTATAGGCTTATGTTGGGAAGTATTTCTTGGAAAGATTAACACCCGTGACATGCTGTAGAAAAGAAGGCCTAACATGTGCCTTGTCTCCTCATATGTGTTTTCTATCCAGAGCCAGTGGTGAAACCATCTCCCATTTACTAATCTCCTCTCCTTTTGTTCTCTGGGAGTACTTCTGCTCTTTCCTTCGTTACAGGCATTCATTTTGTACCTGCTTTGAAGGTTTCTCATCCCCCTTTTACTTGAATATTAATATAATATCTTTACCATATATAAAAAAAGTTATTGATTGGCGCAGCATGAAAAGGAAATACTGTCAAACTCAAACATAAAAATGAAAGCAATTTTGGAGCTCCTCCTGACTGTATGTGTAACCAAGTTCTGTTCTACTACTTGGAATGTGACACCAATTTTTGTATTGTCTTGCTTTTGAGGGAACTTAAATCAGGACTTCAGCAATGAGCTCAGAGTATTGTACTCAAGTAATGTAACTTCTGTTGAGTGGTTTATTTTGGCAATTGGCCATTATTGTAACTCTCGTGCTAGGTTATGGTAATGGGAATAAATCAAAGTGATTATTTCTTTTATAAGGAAAAGAAGTTTAACAAAGCAAAGTGCTTTCAAGATAATGATGCATGTTCTTACTTCTATCATCTATAGGCAGGCCAACACATGAATTTCCTCACCCATTGGCACGTGTATCACAGAGTGCTGGTTATTGGGTATGCCCTTGGTTCACAGTAAATCTTGTAGTTATCTTTTCCTTAGTGTGTTAATGAATATCATTTTTTTTTCTTTTTATCTTGTATTCTCATTTTTCCACTTTTTCTGGATCCAGCTTTCATATCTTCTTGTGGATTTACTGATATGGTGGGGCATAAGGGGATTCATAAATGACTTCAGGAAAAGGAAGTTGAAGCTTGCTCCTGTTGCATATTTCAGTACATACCATGGATCTATATCTCATTTGCCAACAGGGTATATGTGGAGTCCTCATCTTGTGCCAAAACCAAATGGTAAGGATGGCCTTTTTTGCTCCTAAGGTACAGATTATCCATGTATTATACCTAGATGTTATCTATGTTTTTCCATTCCTTTTCTTCTCTTTCTTTTTCATTTTTGTTTTTGTTTTGATATGTAAAATTTTGTTTGCCACAATTTGATAGAGAGCTGGAAAAGCATTGCTTGAAGGTTTGTCTCTGCACCACTTATTTTCTGCTAAATCTCACTCACAATCCATTCCCTACTTCAAATCAAGGTTCAAGATTTCGATACATATTGGGCCATATTGCCCGATATGTGTGTGTCGTATTGGGGGCTTCCTGATACGCCCCTACAGGGGGGTGTTTCGGGTCAGTGGTTCAGGGGGTAGACTGGCCTTAAATTGACCCTTCTGAACCAGATTCGAAAAAATTAAAAAAAAAAGAGAAAAAAGCACCGATATAGGCCGATACGCTCTACTGGCATATTAGCCTGTATCGATATTTTGAACCTTGCTTCAAATGAAATATGTTGCTGAAAGTCAAATCATCCATGTTCATTAGAGTTTGGAAAAAGTTTTAGTGCTGGCTACCAACCTGACACAACCCTCCTTTATCCAGTCTTGGGGTCTGTTCTGTGGTTTTTTCATTCTGTTAATTGTTCTGTTTTGAAAAGCAGGCAGTTCCTTAGGTCCAGGAAATAACTGCCTAGCTGTCTGGCTTCATGAAACTAGAAACTAAGCACTTGTCTACTGTTTTAGGCAATTTTCTTGTTGACTGAGCAACCATTAGGTGTGTCTTTGTCAAGGCCTCTTCAATTTGACTTCATAAATAAAGTATGTAACTATACTTATTTTAAGGTTTCCCTGATGTTCCATTGATAAATTCCATGTATTTCTTAGTGTTTTTGCATTTTGGGATGTCAGTGATAAACCAGCATTGCCCCAACCCTATCAGGTTAGGGTAGAGTCAACCTTAATCAGGACCCAACCCGTTGACATGCATCATTGAAACATTTGTAGAGGTAGCCTCAGTTTAGTATAAAGTGTGCTATATGTGGGATAGGTTGGGTTTGATATCCCATTTTTGCTTACTTGGGTTGGTTTGTGTTAGGGTTGGAGTTACTTCAAGTTGATCCAAAGCCGTTCTGAATGTGAGCTGTTGACATCCCTACTTCCAATGTTCTTCCTACTCCCCAAAATTTTCAGATTTTTGAGAAAAACTCTCTAAATGGAGAGAGTTTCTGGAAAAAGTGAAACCTAGAACCATGGTGCACAATGCAAATCCTAATATTCATCTCCATGAAAAGTTGTTGTCGTCACCCTCCAAGCCTTATCCCAACTATAGGGTCGGCTATATGAATCCTATTTCACCATTCCATTCTGTTTAATTTCATATCCATTGTTAAATTATGGGCACTCAAATCACTTTTAACTACTTTGATCCATGTCCTTTTTTTTGAGAGAGGTTAACTTTTTATTGAAGAAAAAAAGAGTACATGAGGTGATGTACAATGGCTTAATTCTGTCACTTTGATCCATGTCCTTGTATAACATTAATCTGTATTAAATGTAATGCTGAATATTTTAACAATGTTTCATTGTTGCAATGCTTTCGATCAATATTTTTTTTTATTAATATAGGTAAATGTATTGCATTAAAAAAATTGGTGAAAGTCTTAATTTCAAGAAACCAGAACAAGTGGTTAAGAACCCAGGGACATGAATCTATAAAAAAACTATAAAATGACAACTTTGTAGTCACCTTCTACTCTTAGATTTGGAAGGTTGTAAGGAAAAGCCAATCTAAGACCTTGAAGCATGGCAAGAATCTTGGCTCTCAAGGAATTGTCCACTTTAATAGGGCTTGAGTAGCTTAGTAAACTTGAGCCATTCTTTAATTACCTCTTTAGTGCTGGCTGCCCCATTAAGGGCATTCAAGTAATTGTACTTAATTTTAGAATTAAGTTAATAAAAGAGATTAAGGGGGCTAGAGAGAGGTTCAAACTCTTCTTTTTTCTCTTCCCTTCTCTTCTTCTTCAACAACCTACTGCCGAAACCTCTTTCTTCTCCTTTTTCTTCCTTTATTTCCTTTCCTATATTTTCTGAATTGCTACAGGTGTATTTCTCAACTTGGTATTAGAGCCACTTTGACCAAGTGGTCTAGTGTTCGATCCTCGTCACCCCCATTATAATTAATTAAGTTTCAACATAAGGTATGGGTGGCTTGTGCTTGTTCACGCTTCAAGCCCGATGGGCTTTTGTGTGAGGGGGGCGTGTTAGAGAATATCAACCTATTAAGATACATGTGTGTAGTAGAGAAGTTTGGGGTTGTTCATCAGAGTTCTTGTGCCCTCACTCCACAACAAAATGGAGTAGTGGAGAGGAAATAGACATATTGTGGACGTTGCAAGGAGCATATCCTTTTTGCTACCCATGTTCTTGTGAAGTTTTGGGGTGATGCAGTTTTAACAGCCACCTACCTTATTGACCACATGCCTTCTCGAGTCTTGGGGTTAAAATATCCTTTTGGAGTCCTCTTTCCTGGTGTTGAGATTTTCTCTATTCCTTTGTGGGTCTTTGGTTGCACTTGTTATGTCCACATTCCTAGTTCTAAGAGACATAAGTTTGACCCCAAGGGGTAGAAGTGTATCTTCCTTGGTTATTGATGTAACCGTTTTCGGCCACGTACCAATGTTTTGTGATGTAAAATTTTTTGGCTAAGTACCTCGTCATTTGACTCAGTGGTGGCGTGCCTTGGTGATGAGCTACTTGGTGGTGAACTACCTACTGGCAAACTGCTTGGTGGAGAACTGCCTGGGGGCGAACTGCCTGGTGGCGAACTGCCGGTGGCGAGCTGTGGTGGCGAACTGCCGGTGGCGAGCTGCTTGGTGGCGAACTGTTTGGGGTGGCGAGATCCCTGGGGGCGAACTGCTTGGTGGCGAACTGCCTGGTGGCGAACTACCCGGTGGCGAACTGCTCGGTGGCGAACTGCCTGGTGGCGAACTGCTCGATGGCGAACTGCTTGGTGGCGAACTGCCTGGTGGCGAGCTACTCGGTGGCGAACTACCTGGTGGCGAACTACTCGGTGGTGAACTGCCTGGTGGCGAACTGCCTGGTGGCGAGCTGCTCGGTGGCGAACTGCCTGGCGGAGAGCTACCTAGTGGCGAACTCCCTACTAGGCAGCCGGTGACTTAGAGAATGGTGGAGCTCTCTGGTGCGGCGCAATCCGACTGCCCTTAGCATGAGGTGGTCTTCTTTCCTTTGTAGGTAGTGGGAGATGAGGGACCTGCGAGAACTCCATCTTTTCCTCCTCTTTGTAGGCGGCGGGAGCTGAGAGACCTGCGAGAACTGAATCAGAGGTCCCGGGGATATTTTTCCGGCGGGGGCTCTCCGACGCTTAAGTTAGCACTCTTATTGTAGAGAGCTTTGAAGATAATATGAGAGAGCTAGAGCCAGGGGTTACTTCCCTTTTTTCATCCCCCTCCCCTTTGGGGGGTGAGGTCTTTATATACCGGAGTCCTCACGGGTTAGGTGGGTGAAAAGCCTCCAAATGGTAAGACTCGTCACATCCTGTCAGAACAGGAGTACGGTGGTGAACTCCTCGAGGTCGTCAGGCTGGCGCTTGTGTCAGGCGGCCAAGTCGGCGTCTGGGCTGGGTTGTCAGTGGGGCGCCTGTGTCAGTCGGCGGGTCGGTGTCTGGGCCAGGTCGTCAGGTTGGCACCTGTGTCAGTCGACGGGTCAGTGTCTAGGCCAGGTCGTCAGGTTGGCGCCTGTGTCAGTTGGCGGGTTAGTGTCTAGGCCAGGTTTGTCAGTGGGCGTCTTATGGGTGGTTTGGCCAGATCATGTGCTAGGCTGGTCCAGGTCGGCCAGGCCGCGTGCTAGGCTGCGCGCAGTCCATGTGCTAGGCCATGCGCAGTTCGCGTAGGCCGCAAGCCAGGCCGTGCGCAGGTCGCGGAGGCACGGGGGTCGCGCCAGGCCGGCCAGACTGGTGCCCGGGTGGGTCACCAACTTCATAAGTTTGTTGGCTGGGTGTTTACCTAGTTGTCACGAGGTGCCACGTGTCACAATTTCACTGGAGGGCCAAATCTGCCCTCATCAATTATGCCTTCACATTGAAAGGGCATTGTTGTTTTGATCCTATTAGAATGCTCGAGTCAGGGGTATTTTGGTCATTTTGGTGTATCTTATTGAAAGTGAAATGTCTATTGTATCTGAGTTTACGTTATGTGTCCCATCTTCTATGAGGGACAAAATTGTCTTTCTTGTAACTCAAGTTTTTTATGAATAAAAGTCAAATCAGTCGGCTAGGAGAGTAATTGAAGAACTTCCTCTCTTCTAGTCTGGCCGAACACTCTTCTCCTCTCCTTCTTTCTCTTTTCTTTCTTCTTTCTTCTTCTCTACTTTGACCTAGAAACAACTAGGGTTTATTCACATGGTATCATAGCACTTTTGGAGTGATGCTGTTCTTACATCCTGTTTTTTGATAAATCGGATGCCCATGTCAATCCTTGGAAGTCAATCCCCTTTCTCTGTGTTGTTCTCCACATTTTCTCCCTTTCCTCTCACCCCAAGAGTCTTTGGTTGTGTTTGTTTTATTCAGCACTTGGAGCCTGGAGTAGATAAGCTAGATGCTCGAGGTACGAAGTGTATTTTTCTTGGCTATTCAAGAACTTAGAAAGGGTACAAGTGTTATAACCCTCAGTGGTTCCTCTTCCTGTTCCGGTTGTGGACCCCCTTCTCGTAGCTCCCACTCCTACTGTAGATGCACATCATATGCCTGTTACTACAGAGAGGCCGCCAATTACTCAAGTGTATACCCGTAGAAGTGCTTCGGCTCCTTCTCCACTTCAGCACCCGTCGACAGATCCTGCTACTGCTCCTTCTCCCTCAGATCTTCATCTTCCTATTGCTTTGCGGAAAGATAAACGTACTTGTACTTCTCATCCCATTTCGGACTATGTTTCCACTGCTCACCTTTCTGCTTCTCATTGCAAGTTTATATCATTACTCTCATCGGTTCCCATTCCCAAGACTGTATAGGAAGCCCTTACCTCTCCAGGGTGGCGGCAAGCCATGGAAGAAGAACTCTCTGCTCTACAATATAATCATACGTGGGAACTCACCACCCTTCCTCCTGGTAAGCACACTGTTGGGTGTAAATGGGTCTATACAGTGAAGCATCTTCCTGATGACAGTGTGGAACGATTGAAGGCACGGTTAGTGGCCAAGGGATATTCTCAGTTATATGGTGTGGACTATATGGAGATATTCTCTCCTGTGGCTAAAATTAGTTTAGTTCGGGTGTTGATCTCATTGGCTACTATGTATGATTGGCCTCTCCTACAACTTGACATAAAAATGCCTTCCTACATGGTGATCTTGTTGAGGAGGTGTATATGGAGCAACCACTAGGGTTTATTGCTCAGGGGGAGGCTGGTAAGGTTTGCAGGCTCAAAAAGGCAATCTATGGACTGAAACAATCTCCTCGTGCATGGTTCGGCAGGTTCAGTGAAGTGGTGAAGGCCTTTGGGATGAAACAGTGTCAGGTTGATCATTCCATGTTTAGCTATAACTCAAAAGATGGAAAAATTTTGCTAGTCGTGTATGTGGATGATATTGTCATAACTGGAAGTGACAACAATGGAATTGACAGGCTGAAAAAATTCTTACAGGACCACTTCAATACAAAAGATCTGGGGAAGCTAAAGTATTTCTTAGGAATAGAAGTTGCGAGGTCAAAACAAGGGATCAACCTGTCAGAGGAAATACGTTCTTGATCTACTTGAATAAACAAGGTGGTTAGGTGCTAAACCAGCAGAGACTCCTATGGAACTCAATGCCAAGTTAAGTGTGGATGCAGGTGATGAGTTTGATGATCCTGGAAGATACAGAAGGTTGGTGGGAAAGTTGAACTACCTGACCATTACTCGACCAGATATATCATTTGCTGTGAGTGTGGTGAGTCAGTTTATGCAACATCCCTGGGTTCCTCACTGGGAAGCTGTTCTGAGAATTGTTAGGTACCTAAAGGGTGCTCCGGGTCGTGGTTTGTTATACCAAAAGGGAGAAGCTCTTGAGATGGTAGGGTACAAAGATGCTGATTGGGCTGGCTCTTTATCAGACAGGAGGTCAACCTTAGGGTATTGTACCTTTCTGGGTGGCAATCTTGTAACTTGGAAGAGCAAGAAGCAAACAGTGGTGGAAAGAAGTAGTGTGGAAGCAGAGTACAGGGCTATGGCCCATACCACATGTGAGATAGTATGGCTGAAGAACCTACTACAAGAGATGGGTTTCTCAATTGACAAACCCATGAAACTATACTGTGATAACCAAGCTGCTGTTCACATCTCATCCAATCCTGTCTTCCATGAAAAAACTAAACATATTGAGGTGGATTGTCACTTTGTGAGAGAGAAAGTGATAAGTGGGGTAATAACTACATCTCATGTGAGCTCAGGAAATCAGTGGGCAAATATCTTCACAAAAGGATTGTCTCGGGGAAAAATATATTACATTTGTAACAAGCTGGGACTATATGATATATCCTCTCCAGCTTGAGGGGGAGTGTTAGAATGCTCGAGTCAGGGGTATTTTGGTCATTTTGGTGTATCTTATTGAAAGTGAAATGTCTATTGTATCTGAGTTTAAGTTATGTGTCCCATTTTCTATGAGGGACTAAATTGTCTTTCTTATAACTCAAGTTTTTTATGAATAAAAGTCAAGTGGGTCGGCTAGGAGAGTAACTAAAGAACTTCCTCTCTTCTAGTTTAGCCGAACACTCTTCTCCTCTCCTTCTTCTTCTTCTTTCTCTTTTCTTTCTTCTTTCTTCTTCTCTACTTTGACCTAGAAACAACTAGGATTTATTCACAGATCCCATTAGTGGCACCCGATTTGTTTCCATGGATGTCACCTTTGTAGAGTCAGTTCCTTTTTATAATCATCCTTCTAAGGGGGAGAGATCTCTTGAGTTGGTTTCTTCATCTCTTCCTTTCCCAACTCTAGTTGAGTCTTGTGTCAAGCCCTCCACAGTTACCCCCATTCCTGTGGAAGGATCCTTTCCTTTGAGGTCTTCCATTCCTTCTCCTCCCCCTCCTCTTGCTAGTCCTCTAGTTTTTATCACTCATCTTGTTCTCCAGAGGTGGTACCAACGGCAAAGGCTAAGGCAAACACAGGTTGATCCCACGCATCCAGTTGAGTCTCAAGCACTTCCATTTACTGAAGAGAGGACATGCCCAACACCTCCACCACCAGCACCCTTGTTTCTAGACCTTGACCTACCCATTGCTTTGCGAAAAGATAAGACTAAATGTACAACTCATTGTATTTCCAAACACTTTTCCTACAGCTTGTTGTCCCCATCCTACTAAGCCTTTCTAGCCTCCATTTCCTCAACCCATCCCAAAGTTTGTTTCAAAAGCCTTAGCCACACCAGAATGGAGGGATGCTATAAGGACTCAAATAGAAGCCTCTCATAAAAACAATACTTGGGATATTGTTGACTTGTCAGTTGGGAAGGAACCTATTGGGTGCAAGTGAGTTTTCACTATCAAGTATCGTGCAGATGGGTCAATTGAGAGGTATAAGACTCGTATTGTTGCTAAGGGATATACACAAGTATATGGGATAGATTACACTAAGATATTTTCTCTAGTTGCTAAAATGACTTTGGTGACAGTTCATTTATCCTTAGTAGTGAAATATGATTGGCCTCTGTATCAGTTTGATGTTAATAATGCTTTCGTGAATGGTGATCTCACTGAAGAAGTATATGTCCCTTCCTCCTGGTAAATATGGCAAGGAGATGCAAGGTAAGGTGTGTAGATTGAAGAAATCACTTTATGGCCTACAATCTCCACGTGCTTGGTTTGATAGGTTTATGACTGCTTTTGTTCAGTTCAGCTACACTCAGACAATTAAATCATTTTGTTAAGAGAAGAAGTTAGTGCTCTCAAGAAGTTTTTGAGTTATTAATTTGAGATCAAAGACTTAGGGGGAGTTGCGGTATTTTCTTGGCATTGAGGTTACTAGATCCAAGGAAGGTATCTTTATTTCTCAGTGGAAGTATATGCTGGATCTTCTTACTAAGACTAGAAAACTTGGTGCTAAACCTGCCCCTACCCATATTGATGTAAATCATAAACTCTTAGCTAATGATGGAGAACTTTTAGTTGAGGCAGAGTATAGGGCTGTGGTCCATGGGATTTTTGAGTTGTTATTGGCTTAGATCTCTCCTTGATGAGATGGGTGTTTCATGTGACAAGCCACTGATGTTGTATTGTGATAAATAGGCTGCTATTAACATTGCTTACAACCTGGTTCAGCATATAGAACTAAGCACATTGAGGTAAACAAACACTTTATACGGGTGAGAGTGGCTTTAGAAGAGGTGTGCCTTCCTTTTTTTTTTTTTTGATAAATAACATAGACTTTTATTAAAGGCGTGCCTTCCTTTCATTGCATCAAAAGAGCAGCTAGCAGATTTTCTAACTAAGGGAATTCCAAAGGCAAAACTTCAACATTATGTAAGCAAGCTGGGAATGATTGACATCTATGCTCAGATTGAGGGGAGTGTAGTGAAAATGGGCCGAATGGTCCTTGGTGCTTTTTATTTCTTTTAAGTAGTGTTTGAGGTTATTTTGTTGGTTATGGACCTTAGTTATGGGCTTTCGTTTTGTTTTCTTTAATTATTTCTTTAGTGTTGGCCGCCCCATTAAGGGCATTCAAGTAATTGTACTTAATTTTAAAATTAAGTTAATAAAAGAGATCAAGGGAGCTAGAGAGAGAGAGAGAGGTTCAAACTCTTCTTTTCTCTCTTCCCTTCTCTTCTTCTTCAACAACCTATTGCTGAAACCTCTTTCTTCTCCTTTCTCTTTCTTTCTTTCTTTCTTTTCCTATATTTTCTGAATTACTGCAGGTGTATTTATCAACTGTAATAAAACTAGAAATCTATGTCCCTTTTTCCTTGGTTGGGTAGGTTTTGGAGTTGTTAGCCCCAGGTGGGATCACTGATATGTTTTATCAATGAAAGCTGATTGGACTCGACATGAGAGGAATGCTGAACTGGAAAGTCCTTGTTCATCTATCCTTGTGGTGTGGGGGTTTGTGATGCAAGGAATAGCCATGTGAAGCGAAAAAAACTAAATAGCATCATCTGAAGCATTTGAAGGGTCAGGTGTTGTACGTAGCTATTGGACATAGGTTATTAAAGAGTTCCTCATGGTTTTCCTCATTGATCGACAGACAAGCATTCTGGAAATTCTTAAATTGTCTCTAATCCATTCACCCATACAGCTCCTTCCTTCCTTCTCCCTTCCTATGGGAGAGGTGACATCAACCAGTATGGCAGTTTTGTTGGAAATCCTAGGCCTACTGGTATTCAGGCCCTTGACTTAGACTATTGAAGGAGATTTTGTAATGCTATTAGGTGGGGCTAAATGACTGGTAGAAGACTATGGAGGCTGGCTCGTTAGCCCAATGAGTTCTGGGACAATCTTTCATCCCTGTGAGTACAAATTAGGTGGATCTCCATAGAGAATTAGAAATGAATTTGAGTGCTGATGAGTTAGCCAGGTCAAGGCTGGGAAGCTCTTTGATTGTAGCAACACTGTATATTGAGGATGAGGCTGCACTGCCACTGATACAATTGTGGGTAGTGTTGCATTTCTTCTTGTGTACATATTTTCTTCAATAGTAATCAGTTATTTTCTAATATCAATACAAATCGTGGCTACCTTTCCAGGAGAAAAAAAAGTCTCAAGGTCTCTTACCAAAACAAGGAACGTGCATATAGGGTGCTGTAGTCTTTGACCTTCACTATTTTTACACTGATGTCTTTTAAAAAAATATTAATGCTATTCATTTGCACTGAATATGTTTTTCTTGACTGTGTATTTAATTGTCGTCAACTAAATAAAATAGAATAGCAAATCAAGGAGAAAATAAGAAGAAGAAATAGAGAAAACACCAAGGTTTAACGTGATTTGGCTTGGTAGCCTAGATCCACTGGAAGAGAGGGAAAAATATCCACTATAAGAACAAGAGATACATGGCTGACCACTCTACAGATTCACAACAAAATATCCACTCTATCTCCACCCTAATCGCACACAACCAATGGCTTAAATAATAAAAAAACCTAATTATATCAGAATTTCACATAGGCCCCTCTTCCCCTCATAATACATACAAGTCCCCAAAGTTTATCAACATTACAAATATACCCCTGTAACCTCCAACGACCCAAATGGGCAAATACAACCAAATACAATATATCTCTCAACCAAGGTTCAAAGTATTGATACGATACGATACGTATCTTTTGGTCTCTCAACCAAATACAATATACATATCGGGCGTATTGTATCGTATCTTTTGGTCTCGATACACCTATTTACAGGTGTTTCAGGATCCCCATTTATTTCAATAAAAAACCACTTAAAAAACATCTCCGAAAATCAAATTTTGAAAAAAAACTAAAAACAATAATTAAGCGGTGAGTTTTTAGTGCTGATACGCCCCTGCCGATACACGGGCGTATCGATACTTTGAACCTTGCTCTCAACAATTGTCACACGCACTTAGAATTTTCTGTCCACAATGTGAAGCCGGTTTTAGGAATGTTTTAGTCACTATATTGTTTATGAATTTTGTTAGTTTGAACTTCTAGTGGAAATGTTATGCCTCATAAACTTTTTGGACAGATTGAATTCAAATGGTCATTGTGCAGATTGGGGTGCCTTGGTAGATGTCGTTGGTTTCTGTTTCCTAAACCTTGGAACCAAATATCAGCCCAAGAAAGAGTTTTCAGATTGGATTCAGAAAGGATCAAGACCTATATATATAGGATTTGGTAGCATGGTATGTCATTCCTGCAGAACTAGATCCACAATGTGATTTTATGTGAAGAAAAGATACTGTTTGTCTGTATGAAATCATTGCAAAAAGTGCTTCAGACTTCCCAAAAGGCGATTAAGATAGAGCAGTAATCTCTTCTAGAAATATTTTCATTGTTCCCTTTGGTAGTATAGTAGAGAAAAAAATATTAAAAGGAAAATTTTCAACAAATGGAAAAGAGGTTTTGCAAAACTGAAAACTTAAAACTTGACTAGACCAATGAGAGATTAACTAGCTGATAATAGTATAATACAATTCTAAACATGACTAAAGCTGTGAACCAATAGATTCTAGAGAAATCTGTGAACTCAGAGTGCACCATGATTTTTTCCACCAGCATAGAACAAATATCAGCTGCCACCTTCCTTGTAGAAGGAATTGTTTATTGCAAAATACATCTCTTCCTTTACCGGTAGAAAAGTACATCTATTCCTTTCTTTCTAGATGCCATAACGGACCAAGAAAAAGGGAATGGTTTCGTTAATCATTATCACCAATAATATATTTCCTTTTTCTTACTTTTCTTTCTTTCTCAAGTTCATTCTGAGTTTTGTCATCCTCATTCTTGTTGCAAGTAAAAAACCCCTACATGTTAAGTTTGTATTCTCTTTTGCATAATAACCAACGGTCATCTGTACTAACAGTTAGCAAGAATATTCATCAAATAACAACTTTAAAAATATATTAATTTCAATGTTTAAAATATAACATTGCATTAGTAGTTCAATGAAGCTACTACATTAAAAAGTAAACTAATGAATAATAATAATTCAATAATTCATATGGTGAATTAGAAAAAGTTTGCAATCATAAGAAAGGTGTGTGTGTGTGTGTTGGGGGGGGGGGGAATCTGAATGGTCAAGGAAATGAACATTGCTCTGTTGGGGAAATGGTGTTGGGGGTTTGGGGAGCAGAGGGGTGGTTTGTGAAGAAGTGTGATCAAAGCTAAATATAAAGCAAGCAGTATGGGCTGTGTGCTGAGGGTTAAAAACTCATCTTTTGGCTGCTTGGTGTGGAAAGGCTCAAAGGCATAGAAACAAGCTACAGTTATTTTGCCAATGAAATCAGGTGCGAGGTATGTTTGGTGTGGGACAGTCCTCTCAAGGATGCTCTTCCTTCTCTATTTGAGAGTTCCATGGATAAAGAGGCAAGGATGGCTGACTATGTGCAGGTTACCAGTGGGGGGTGTGTTTGGAGTTCTCAATTCAGAAGGCCTTAAATGATTGGGAGGTGGAGCCTCTTTTAGACCTTCTGCAAAGACTGATTTACAAATGGCTCCTAATAGTGGATAGAAGGGTGTTGATAGTTGAGAAGTCGGGGCAGTTATCAGTAAAGTCTAACAGGTTGGTAAGGCATGAAAATGAATAGGTATCAGAAAAATGTGATGCAAGAATATTCCATCATTAATCATTTAATGAAAGTAACAGTTATTGATTGGGCAAAAAAAAAATGATCTGTTGAAGAGAGGGATGCAGCTTGATTCTTTATAGTGTTCTCTGCAATGAGGAGTTGGAATGGGTAGACTAGTTGCTTCATTGCAGGTTCATGTATGACATTTGGACAGAAATTCTTAAGGTTTTTTATAGTTGGATATATTGCCCTGAATCTGTGCAGACGTTCCTGGAAACCAAGTATTTGCAAGTGATACAGAATAAAACCCCTATTCAAGGACCTCACTTAACAGCTTAAGCTTTTAGGTTGAATGGTTCTTTGAGATGGTATCAGAGCCACTTCGACCAAGTGGTTTAGTGTTCGACTCTTGTCACCCCCATTATAATTAATTAATTAAGTTTCAGCACAAGGTATATTTGGGCCTGTTCTGTCCACGCTTCAAGCCCAATGGGCTTTCGTGTGAGGGGGCATGATAGAGAATAAAACCCCTATTCAAGGACCTCACTTAACAGCTTAAGCTCTTAGGTTGAATGGTTCTTTGAGAGCAAGGTTTGAATAAGAAAGGAAAAACTATATGGCAAATGATTCTAGGGGTTGTCTTCTGGGTAATATGGCAGGAGAGGAATGGAGGGTATTTCAGAGAAAGGGATCTTCAGCTGATGATGTTTGGCAGAAAATATGGGGCAAGCTACATTCCTGGTTTTCAGCACACTGAAGTTTTAACAGCTCTAATCATAGTACATTTTTTGTTTATGATAATATTTTTTGCAAACTCTAGGGGTTTGGTGGTATGGGAATTCTTTTTGTATGAAAGTATACTTTACTCATTCTCAAAAAAGAAAAAAAAAACTAATGGATATTATAAGTATTTCCATACCAAACAGCCACTAAGGTAAGTTTTCACATAATTTTCCTCAATTGAAACATTCACATAATTTGTTTAGATTATCTTAATTTAGTTTTTGAAGCATAAAAATTCCCAAAAAAGAAAAGAATCTTCAACATAAAATGGAAATAGGTGCAGAAAATATAAGAGTTCAGAGTTGTTAATACTTAATAATTGTTTGCTAAATCATGTTTAGTTTAATAGAATGAGTCAACCAATTAAAATATGTTGTTCATGTTTAAATGTGTCTGCCTAGCTTTTTTAGATGCTTCAATGCCTGCCTCATCAGCTGGGCGTACACCTAATAGGCAGTGAGCTCATTTTCTACAATATTTGAGGCAATGCAATTAGGCAATCCCCCCAAAACCGCCTTGTTGTTTTGGGCTGACTCTTTGGAAAAACAAGTGGTTGAGAGGCTTCAAATGTTTTGGGATCAGTTTAAAGCAGTTCGACATTGGAGATAGGCTGTTTTATCTCCACGTCCAATTTGTACTTCTTTGTTTTTTGTGGTCACTCGTGGTGATTGAGAGAGAGAGAGAGAGAGAGAGAGAGAGAGAGAGAGAGAAATCAGTACTGGCTACCGCCAGTTTTCTATTTATATTAATCTTTATAAAAGAGATGAAATTACAAGTATGCCCCTAGCGGCATATCCTAGGATAAGAACAATAAGAAAAGAAAGAAAAAAAGGGGTGGTCTCTGAAACTGTCCTACTAACAACAGTTATAAAGAACAATTAAGCCTTATAACACTCCCCCTCAAGTTGGGCTGAAGATGTCTATCATGCCCAGCTTGTCACATAACTCGTTGTGTCGCGAACACGGAAGTCCTTTTGTAAGGACATCAGCAAGTTGTTCATTGGAGTTGACATAAGGGATGCAAATTTCCCTTTTTTCTAGTTTCTTCCTTATGAAGTGCTTATCCACCTCAATATGCTTGGTCCTCTCATGTAGGACTAGGTTGCTAGCGATGTTTATTGCAGCCTTGTTGTCACAATAAAGAGACATAGGACTATGAACAACAACTCCAAGCTCACCTAGAAGGTTCTTTAGCCAAAGGACTTCGGCCACCCCATGTGCCATAGCTCTATACTCAGCTTCTGCACTTGATCTTGCTACCACACTTTGCTTCTTGCTCTTCCAGGTCACTAGATTCCCTCTCACATATGTGCAATACCCACTAGTGGACTTTCTATCATCCACAGCTCCTGCCCAATCAGCATCTGTAAAGACTTCCACCTTTAGGTGATTGTGTTTACTAAATAGTAGGCATGTTCCTGGATGTTTCTTCAAGTATCTAAGGACTCTCTCTACTGCCTCCATGTGCGGCTTCTTAGGAGAGTGCATAAATTGGCTCAAAACCCCAACTGAATAGGCAATATCTGGACGGGTCATGGATAGATAAATCAGCTTTCCCACTAACTTTTGGAACTGCTTTACATCTTTCAAAGGTTCACCAATACAGTCACCTAGCTTGTGGTCCACATCCATAGGAGTATCTGCCTGCCTTGCACCTAATTTACCTGTATCCCGTAATAGATCAAGGGTGTATTTCCTTTGAGAGACAAAGATACCCCTTTTTGAACGAGCAATTTTGATCCCAAGGAAATACTTTAGGAGTCCTAGATCTTTCACTTCAAATTTGGATGCAAGGAATTGTTTCAAATTCTGTATCTCTGAGCTCGAACTCCCTGTAATGATGATATCATCTACATACACTATCAATACGACAACCTGCTCTTGACATCTATGGAACCCCATCTCTTGAACTGCCATGTGAAACTTACTGAACCAGGCTCTGGGAGACTGTTTTAAGCCGTAGAGAGACTTCCATAGCTTGCACACCTTGTTTTCACTTCCCTCGGCACAAAATCCAGGAGGTTGAACCATGTATACCTCTTCTTCTAAGTCACCATTTAGGAATGCATTCTTTATGTCCAGTTGATGCAAATCCCAGTCAAAGTTAGCAGTTAAGGATAGGAGAACCCTAATCGAGTTCATCTTAGCCACCGGAGCAAAAGTCTCATCATAGTCAACTCCATATACCTGTGTGTACCCTTTGGCTACTAGTCTTGCTTTGTACCTTTCAACTGTTCCATATGCCTTGTGCTTAATTGTGAACACCCATTTGCACCCCACGGGTTCTTTCCCCTCTGGAGGATCCTCCAATTCCCAAGTCTGATTTTTGTGGAGGGCATCAATCTCCTCCTTCATGGCATCTATCCATTCAGGGTATTTTAAGGCTTTTGCAACATTATTGGGAACAGGGATGCAATCAACTGCCAATAGTAAGGCTCGGTACGAGGGAGTCATAGGAAACAAAGTGGGTAATGGGGTGTTTGGTAGTGCAGGACCTGACTCCCTTTTGTTGGGCAATAGGGATGTCTAGGTCGTCCATAGTGGGAGTAGGGTTAGGGGTTGTACTTACCTCCTGGGATTCTGATGATGTCAGTTGCTCAGTGTTTGGCTACTCCACATTTCTATCACACTGCTGATCTCTCCGACGAGTACGTTGGAAGACACGGAAGGGAGTGAGGTCCGAAATAAAAGGAAGAGGTACCTGAACCTGCTTCTCCTCTTCCACACTACGGCTCTCCCCCTGAGGAGGAGGGAAGAATGGCTCGGACTCAAAGAATGACACATCCATAGACACAAAAAATTTATGACTAACAGGGTCAAAACACCGATACCCTTTTTGAGAGGATGGGTATCCCAGAAAGACACAAGGAATGGACCGAGGGTCTAACTTACCTTTGGAGGGAGACAAATCATGGACAAAGGCTCGACAACCAAAGACTCTCATGGGGATGGAAAATAAAGGAGACTAAGGGTACAATAACTGATAAGGGACCATGTAATTCAATACTCTGGAGGGCATGCGGTTGATGACATACGCAACTGCAAGTATAGCATCCACCCAAAACCTTTTTGGGACATTCATGTATAACATCATCCCGCGGGCTACCTCAAGGAGGTGTCTGTTTTTCCTTTCTGCAACACCATTTTGTTGTGGTGTTCTGGCGCATGAGCTTCTATGAATAGACCCATGAGAGGCGAAGAACTCATTGAGCTCCCCATGGAAGTATTCCTTCGCATTATCGGATTGGAAGATCTATATTTCAACATGGAACTACGTAAACACCATCCTTTGGAAGTCTTTCACTACCTTTGGAACCTCATCTCTGCTACGCATAGGGATTACCCATGTATAGCGAGAGTAATCGTCAATCAATGTAATAAAGTACTTATATTTGCCCTTACAGATTACATTCGTAGGCCCCCATACATCAGAATACACAACATGAAAAGGAACATTTGATCTTTTATTGCTTGAATGAAAGGTTGTTCTACATTGTTTACTCAACTGACACGTTTGACACATGAACTCTGACACGGAACACGACTTAAATAAAAGTGGAAACAAACATTTTATTATTTCAAAAGAAACATGACCTAAATGACTGTGCCACAACAAAATTTGACTCTTATTTGACTGACTATGCGACTTTGAGGATGACACCGAGAGACCAGCTTTGTTGTCGATAATGTAGAGACCGTCCACCAGGCTTCCTCTACCAATCGTCCTCCCAGAAGTTAGGTCCTGAAATACACATGAGTCAACAAAAAAAGTCACACTACAATTCAAGGAGTTTGTAATGCTACTAATTGAAAGCAAGTTTATGGGAAGTTGAGGGGCATGCAATACACAATTCAGGTTGAGGCCATGGGGAAGGGATATTGATCTTTGACTTGCAATGGAAGAAAAAGAACTGTTAGAATTCTGGTATGCCTTAGAGTTCTGCCTATTTGAGATCAGTTATGTAGAAGAAGAAAGGTGAAAGAGAGAGAGAAAGAGAGAAAAGAGAATTCTGGTTCGAATTGGAAGAGTCAACCTAACATCTTCCAGTCGGCCAGGAAGTATTTATATTATTAAAAATAACTGAAAAGACCTATGTGCCCTTACTTAAGTTAGGAGCACTTGTTCCAGCACAACATTACAGATCAGCAACATTAATCTAGGTTTAAAGACAGAAATACCCCTACGCTAAAACTCCCCCTCAAGCTGGTGAGTATATATCATATACTCCCAGCTTGTTACATATGTGGTCCACTCTTCCCCGACTCAAGCCTTTTGTAAATAAGTCAGCCCACTGATTTCCTATATTAACATGTGTAGTGTCTAGCTCTCCATTCAGCACCTTCTCCCTCACAAAGTGACAGTCAACCTCAATGTGCTTGGTTCTTTCATGAAACACTGGATTAGAGGAGATATGAACTGCAACCTGATTATCACAATAGAGCTTCATTGGAGTGTTAATGTTGTACCCTACTTCCTGTAGAAGGTTCCTTAGCCACACTAATTCACAAGCGGTGTGCAACATAGCCCTATATTCTACTTCTGCACTGCTTTTTGCCACAAAAATCTGCTTCTTACTTTTCCATGTCACCAGGTTACCTCCCAGAAATGTACAATAGCCTGTAGTAGACCGCCTATCAAACATAGAACCGGCCCAGTCAACATTAGAATACCCTTCTATTTCAAGTTTTCCCCCACTCTTGTATATCAGACCGCGACCCGGAGCCCCTTTTAGATACTTCACAATTCTCAAAATTGCATTCCAATGAGGAATCAGAGGTTTTTGCATGAATTGGCTTACCACACTAACTGCAAATGAGATGTCTGGTCTGGTAATGATTAGGTAGTTCAGTTTGCCCACAAGTCGTCGGTATCTGCCAGGGTCTTCAAACACTTCACCCATATCACTGCTTAGCTTGGTATTTGTGTCCATGGGTGTTTCAGCTGGTTTGGCACCCAACAAGCCTGTTTCTTCCAGCAAATCAAGCACATATTTCCTCTGGCACAGGTTAATACCATACTTGGATCTCGCTACCTCTATCCCCAAGAAGTATTTCACCTTACCCAGATCCTTTGTCTGAAAGTGATCCTGTAGATAAGTCTTCAGCTTGTCAATACCAATGTTATCATTCCCAATAATAACAATATCATCTACATACAACACCAACAGTATTTTTCCTCCCGGAGAGTCATGACTAAATACAGAATGGTCAACTTTGCACTGCTTCATACCAAACTTCTTTACCACCTCATTGAACCTACCAAACCATGCTCGAGGAGACTGTTTAAGCCCATATATAGCCTTCCTTAGTCTACACACCTTACCATCCTCTCCCTGAGCAACAAACCCTGGAGGTTGCTCCATGTAGACCTCCTCGAGTAAGTCACCATGCAAAAAGGCATTCTTGATATCAAGCTGATATAGTGGCCACTCATACATGGCGGCAAGAGAGATCACAACACGAACTGACCCTATCTTAGCAACCGGTGAGAAGGTCTCTGTGTAGTCAATACCATAGGTTTGGGAGTATCCTTTTGCAACCAATCGCACTTTCAGGCGTTCAACACTACCATCAGGCAGATACTTAACCGTATAAAGCCATTTACAACCAACAACTTGCATCCCAGGAGGAAGAGTAGTGAGGTCCCAAGTATGATTATGATGAAGGGCTAAGAGTTCTTCTTCCATGGCTCGGCACCACCCTGGAGAGGCAAGGGCTTCCTGGACATCTTTAGGGACAAAACTGATGATAACAGGGTGACAAACTGGCGATGGGTAGATCAAGCTCAGATTTTAAGTGCGGGTATAGTGCCGGATCCGTCGACGGAGATGTAGACGGAGGAGTAGTAGCTGGTGCGCGTGGGCGATGTGTATACACATGACAGATAGGTGGGCATTCAACAGGTGGTGGCACCGGAGGCAAGGGTTTGGTCATGACTGGAACAAAGGAAGGAGGATTGACAACGGGAAGTGGAAGAGGAGGAGGTGATGAGGAGGAAGGAGAATCACCGGACCCCAAAAAGAACGGAGTAGACTCAAAGAAGCTGACATCAGCACACACAAACTTGTCATTCCCGGGATCCAGATTATGGACGAAGCAGGCACACCCAAAAACTCTCGGCGTAAGAGGAAATGGAGACAAAGTGGGAAACAATACCTGAAACGGAGAATGACCATCAAGGATGAACGTGGGCATCCGATTAATCAGAAGCAAGAGGTAAGCACTGCATCACTCCAAAAAGGTTTGGGAACATGCATGTGATGCATGCGGGAGCTTGCTGAAATGATGAGGATAAATATTCGCAGCCATTATCAGAATGAAAAACTTTGATGTGAGTACCAAATTGGTTACGAATCTCAACATAAAATTTATGAAAAATGGTAAACAATTCACTTCTTTCTTTCATTAAATAGAGCCACGTCATCCTTGAAAAATCATCCACAAAAATGACAAAATATTTGTATTCATTATATGACATCACTTTATAAGGACCCCGAACATCTGAATGAACTTAAGAAAAAGAACTCGGCACATGGTTATCAATCCTAAAACTAAAGGGAACACGATGGTGTTTCCCAAACTGGCACGACTCACAGTCCAAAACAGAAAGCTGAATTCTTTTATCACTGAGATTTGCACACTACACACCACTAGGTCACACCTGTCACACTGATTGCAACACTTATTGTTGCTAGAATGTGTGCTCTTTACACCACGAACCCTATCACACCTGTCACACTGATTTCAGCACTTGTTGTTGCTGAAAAGTGTGCTCTTTACACCACAAACCCTACTCCTACAACTACCTGAAATCTCACCACTATATGATCATATCTCTTCCTTCGAAATGCACAAAGAAACCAGCATAAACCCTAGCACATTACTGTTCGAAACCCTAGCATATGGTCTGAAACACACTTCCTATTTAATCCATAACAGATATCATGCACTGAGATCTCTTACCTTATCACTGAAGTAACAACCATACGAGCAGGAAATCAGTCCACACACGACAGTCACTGCACACACAGTTCAGCCCTCTATTCTTCCTCTACTAGGAGAGGGCGATCTCAGAAATCACATCAACCAACCACATACAACCTTGACTAGAGGCATAGAAACCTCCAAGGGAAGAGGGCGATCACTCCTTTTCAGCCCTTTCCCTTATCTCCAATCGAATACAGAAAAAAGAGGAAAAAACCCTAGATAGGGTGCGCAGAGAATAGAAACCTAGGCAAGCAGAAATCTAGGCAGATTCAAGTAGCTCTGATACCATGTTAGAATTCTGGTCTGCCTTAGAGTTCTGCCTGTCCGAGATCAGTTATGTAGAAGAAGAAAGGTGAAAGAGAGAGAGAGAAAGAGAGGAGAGAATTCAGGTTCGAACTAGAAGAGTCAACCTAACATCTCCCAGTCGGCCAGGAAATATTTTTATTATTAAAAATAACTAAAAAGATCTATGTGCCCTTACTTAAGTTAGGAGCACTTGTTCCAACACAACATTACAGATCAACAACATTAATCTAGGTATAAAGACAGAAATACCCCTACGCTAACAAGAACCATCTGCAAGTCTCACTCTATCCCTTCCTGACAAAAGGCTATAAGACTGGAATAAGTTAGGCTTACCGGTCATGTGATTTGAGGCCCCTGAGTCAATGATCCAAGGGGAATCTGTGGGAGTGACATGGAATGCAGAAGCCACATTACCTGAAGTAGATGCAAAAGAAGTAGAGGGAGTACCAGTGACTGAGCTGTCCATTTGCCGCAATGCCCTACCATAAGATTCCAAGTGCTCTCTGAATGAATTCATTATATCCTCCTTGGGGTCAGGCTTATTAGGGGGGTCCCAGGTACTATCGGCAACTTGAGTGTCTTGAGTTGCCACATGTGCTGTGCTTGTTCTTTTCACATGACCTTTACCCTGTTCTTGATTCTTTGTTGCCCACTTGGGTTTCCCGTGGATGTCCCAACAAATGTCACGTGTATGTCGTGACCGTCTACAGTGGGTACAAAATAGTTTATCTTTATCATTTGCCTTCTTAGGATCACCTTTCTTTCCTGTTGAGCTGTTATTCATCGCAACCAAGGCAATTTGTTACTCCCCCTCAGTTGTAACCATCACACTCCGCCTGCTTTCTTCAGATTGGACAAGGGAGTATACTTCGTGTACCGTAGGCAATTCTTTGCTTCCTAGGATTTGCACCCTCAATGGTTCATATAAGGGGTTCAACCCTAACAAGAAAACAAACACTCGTTGCTGAGAGACTAGCTTCCTGTAGGCCTTAGCATCATCATCGTGTTTCCACTCTATGGCCTGATAATGGTCCAACTCCTTCCATATGGAGGTAAGGGCTGAATAATATGAGGACAAGCTACGGTTTCCCTGTTTACATGTTGAGGACTCAGCTTGCAATTGGTACACCTTGGCGTAATGCCTTTGCTCAGAATAGGTAATTCTGGCCTGTTCCCAGATCTCATTGGCGGTGTCTGCCCACATAAAATTCTTTTTCACATCAGGTTCCATGGCTGCGAGGAACCAAGACATCACCATACTGTTTTCTTGGTCCCACCTATCATGTTCGGCCGTCTCACCCTTGGGTTCTTTCACCCTTCCATTGATGTAACCAGCCTTACCCCTTGCCGTTACATAGAGTTTTACACTCTTAGCCCACTCTAGGTAGTTCAGACCGTTCAAGGGGGTAATTGGCATGGGAAAAACCATGTTTTCACCTCCCATACCTGCTGTGTTGCGGGTTGGTGTATTCCCCGGTGAGGTTAATTCATGATTTACCATTGAATGCTACAAAAAAACCAGTCCAAATGCCACCCAACAGCACAGCCGCCACAACTAGAATGTGGCAACTCAGGGTTTGCTCCTAAAATGTGAGCAACAAATTATTGAAAATTGCTGAGAACACGGGGACTACTGCTGAGAATAAGGGTTCAGTCAATACAACGTCCAAACAGAACAGTAAACAGCCCGATCATCGGTTCAGCACCACCAATACAGACATTACTGTCAGTTTGAATGTGGTTCCCCCACTCTAACCATCCAATGTCCAAACTAGTAATCATATAATCAAGGCATGAGCCCTACGCACCATTGGATAAAGAGTACTGAGATAAACTAAAACAAAAACACACCTGTTCAGCACTGGATAACTGAGGAGTTTGCACCATCAACACGCTTCTTCGATTAGGGTTTCATTGCACCAGCACCACCCTAAGGCCAGAAACTGCTAGGGTTTCTCAGAAAACCGCCGCTAGGGACCACTAGGGTTTCAGCAGAAGTAGCCGCCAGAACTTACTAGGGTTTCTGCAGATACAGCCGCCAGAGAGGACTGAAAACAAGCCGCTGCTAGGGTTTCTGTAAAGGTAGCCACATCCAATCACTTTTAGAAAGGTTGAAGCTAGGATCATAGGTCTCCTCCAACCCAGAAAGCCTGCTCTGATACCATGTGGTTGCTCGTGGTGATTGAGAGGGGGAGAGAGAGAGAAAGAAAGAGAGGTACGGATGAGAGGAGAAAAAAATCAGTACTGGCTGCTGCCAGTTTTCTATTTATATTAATCTTTATAAAAGAGATGAAATTACAAGTATGCCCCTGGCGGCATATCCTAGGATAAAAACAATAAGAAAAGAAAGAAAAAAAGGGCTAGTCGCTGAAACTGTCCTACTAACAGCAGTTATGAAGAACAATTAAGCCTTGCAACATTTTTCTCTTTTAAACTTTAATAAATGTTACAGTTACTGATAAAAAATTGCCAAGTTGCTTATGTGCTGTAACTCATATGGCAGTTCTGAATTCTATTGGTGCCTCTTTTGTCCTACCTTGAAAGTTTCCCTAAATTTTTGAAATTTCTCCATTTGGCTTCTTCTTTTGATAATACATCATGCAGATAGATATTGATAGGTTAATATTGCTGCATTATCAATGAGATTTGCAACTTACATTTGTTGTGTTCATACTTTTTTGATAGAATGTTTCTTTAATACTGATATTTTTAGGTTTACTTCCTTACTAATATAAACGTATATCTACTATTTAGGATGTTTCTAATTGAAAATCATGCTTGTTTGTTAAGCCTCTTGAAGATGCCAGGAAGACTACAAATATTATTTTGGAGGCATTGGAGTGCACGGGACAAAGGGGTATAATTGATCGGGGTTGGGGAGATCTTGGGATCTGTAAGTGCCCTTAATTTCAATGTTCTTATTACTTTTCCTAAAAAAAGTTCTTATTACTTTTGATGGGCCTCTTGCTCTCTGTGTGCTCTATGTAAGAATACATTATTTATATCAGTCGCTGGTTATTTTTTGGCCTTTCTTGGCATTGACACTTATTTTAGACAGTTACTTGCCCTTCTACCCATTATTAGTTCTGTTGATTGGTTTTAGAACATAAGCTTGCTTCTGTCTTAGATGGTTAGACTGTAAATTCTGCTTGAATTAAGGTTTACTTGATTGCACATTATTCTGTTTTAATTTTACCATGCAGTTCATGTCCTTGTGTTCTGACTTCCACAACTTTCCCTTGTTTTCTCCATAAAATTATTATAGAGCTCACATTGATTTTCATGTGACATCTCTTTTTTTATCTTTACTATATAATATATTTATTAAAAAATCTTTATTATATAATGCTAATACTTTCCTTGGCTTCACATAAAGACCACCATATGAAAATCTGAAAATCCGATTTTGAATTTGAGATTTGACATCAAATTCAGATAATTTGAACATCTTAATCAGTCAAATTTGGATATGACCTGACTCAATTCGATAAATATCCAAGTTTGTTGATTATATAATTCTTTTATATTATATAAAATATTTAAATATTTTATAATATATAATATTTAAATTATATTAGATAAATTTATGTATTTATATACTGAATATAAATAAATATTTATTTTATATATAATAATATTAAATACCAAAAATAATTAGTTGAATTCGGATATTGCTTATTTGAATTTGAATTCAATCTGTTTACACCCCTAGCTCTCTTTCTCTCTCTCTCTCTCTCCCTCTCTCTCCTTCCCCTCTTGCATGTGCATTTTATGCGTGCCATTCAACTAGTATCCTAAAAAGAAAATTGTTTGACCGGCCATCATCATTCTATCTGAGTAGAGATATAGCTGGATATATTCAATTGTCAAACTTCGCTTTCAATTTATTATCTTAAATTCTAATCCTACTGCATTATTTATTTTTGAACTGCATTTCTTCCCTAACTGAGATTGTAATTTGCAGTTCTAGAGGTTCCTGACAGTGTTTTCCTTCTTGAGGATTGCCCTCATGATTGGTTATTTCCTCAATGCTCTGCAGTGGTGAGTTTTAAAATGTACATTTTATGTTTGACACCGTGGCATGCATGGATTTGAAATTTATTGGAAAGAATATATTAATTCTAGCATGTTCATGAATTTAAATATTGGTGTGAGATATTTTACATCTTAATTATTAAGAAGTAATGTTTCATTCTTTCTTATTCCATTTGAAATAGCTTTAATTTTGTGGTCTCTTGTTCTGCTTCAAGATACTGTTTAATTCTGATCCACAATATGACGGTTCTGAAATTAAGAGATGCTTTATCTGAATTTGTTTGCATGAGAGGAAAGATCAATAATTGATTAATAACATATCCCGACTTCTCAAATATAATAATTGGAATCCCTTTTTGTTGCAAATATACAGGTTCATCATGGTGGTGCTGGTACAACTGCAACGGGGCTAAGGGCTGGGGTAATATTTCTTAAAAATTTTTCATTATCATATTTCTGATGTACTTTTTGAGTTTGTTCGTTTTGATGCTTCAGATTGTTTGAATAAGTGGTGTTTTTGGCATTTTTAAGTTACTTATCAACATGTAGAAAATGCATGTATTGCATGCGGTGATATAGAGACAGCGGAAAGGTTGGTTTGTTGGAATTGGTGTTTTCTGTTTTTCGATAAAAGTTCTCAGAAAAAAGAAATCAGAAAAAAAGTTGCATTGATGAGATTGAGAGGCCACTTGCTAAAGCAAGTTTTAGCATTATGTTAAAAGAGAGAAATTTCTTTTTGAAGGATTAACTACGCAATTATGCCATCTGATGTTTCGTTAAATTTCATTTTCTGAAATCTATTTCTTTTTAATTATCCTAGCTAAATATATGATAAATGATCTAATGCCAATTTATTTTGTTATCAGTGTCCAACAACCATTGTTCCATTCTTTGGAGATCAGTTCTTCTGGGGTGAAAGGGTTCATCAAATAGGGCTGGGACCCAGACCAATACCTATAACTGAGCTCAATGTGGAATCCCTTTCAAATGCTATAAGATTTATGCTCCAGCCAGAGGTAATTTGATGTAGTCGTCATATGCCAAATCATGCTAAATTTATCTAGAAATGGATTACTATTGAATTGCTTACAACAGTCGATTTCCTCTCTTTGCATATTTGAATCTGAAGTGCAGGTTTAATCAAGTGGAAGTGTAAACATTTCTTTGGACACTACTGAATCTTTTATGACAAATTTGTCTCTGTGCTGATTGGCAGATTTGTATTGGGGAAAAACTTTACACTTACATTGGTATGACAAAAACAGTTGTAGTAGCACTAGTAGTACCAACTGAAATTCCATGTTTGGAACTGAATTTAGTTCTGAATGAGCACTTTTTTTCTCTTTTGGTATATGACAAGCTTCCTTTCATCTAGGTTGGTACTGGAATCTTTTTATTCTTAGATTCTTTAGGGTGCTGTATTCTAGGAGTGCATTGTACACACTTGCCTAGACATTGTTGTGTGTGTGGGGGGGGGGGGGGGAGTGGGTTCTATGAGATGGTAGCTGAAGGATAAATTTGATTGTACCCTGTCCATATATAGTTATTTTTGTTATTTTATGCACTTCCTATGTCTCTGCCAAAAAGAGTGTCTCCATATACATATTAAGTCATCCCTAATCCTTTCAAAAAATGTCTTTCTTTTTTGGTTTGCAAGAGCCACCTAAAAGTTTGGGGTTGGTGTGACCAGCTTTAGTTGCCTTTGTTCATTCTAGTTTTTCCCAGTAACACAAATCCGTTTTCCACTTGCTGCCAAATGACCATACAACTGCTATATATTCTCTTTGGGGATTGAATTAGGGTTTATAAGTAAAAGAACTCTGTAAAACTTCTGTGTGTAATTGAGGTTATAGTGAAATTTTCTAGGGTTCATCCACTGATGTAAGCAACCATTTAACCATGTAAAACTTTTGTGTGTGTGTGTGTTTGTTTATTTACATTGTTTTCTTTGCTTTCTCTGGTTTCGGTTTCACAAGTGGCTTATTGAATTGGGATTTGATAGTGTCAGTTGAATAAACCAATAATTTCACAGCTGTCCTGCACCTTGAAAGACTGGATTGATCTTGTTTTGTGTTTTTGAGAATGAAATGTGAAAAGTGGAAACTGCAGATGGAAAATGTGAATATAAAACCTAAACTTCTTTTGGCTTAGAGGGTACCTTAGGAGGAGGACCTCCCTAAATTATAATGTCCCAAATGAATATATGGTTGAGGCGTTGAGCTTTAATTGGAGCTTACTCATTGCATACTTAAAGTTTCCAGTCGAAAGAATTAGGGTTTTCTTATCATATGTTGCATCTATATTAGGTATTAGACGGTGTTTTGTTTCTTTATCTTTTCTTCTCTTTATTTATTTATTCAGGTGAAGTCACAAGCAGCAGAATTAGCACAGAAGATAGAGAATGAGGATGGAGTTGCAGCAGCAGTTGACGCATTCCACCGGCATTTACCAGCAGAGCTACCGATGACAAATGCAGCCTCAGAGGAAGATGACCAACCGAACCCTTTGCAGTGGCTATTTCTGCTAATTGAGAAATGGTGCTGCCTACCTTGTGCATCATAATATTCTTTTATTATTTTTCCTTTGACGTGGGTGATTTACGTGTTGTATAGATATACGTCTTGTTCTTTAGGCCAGTCAGCTCTGGTATTCCATTCATTTTGTAATAAGTAAAATATCCATATTTATATTGTTTTCTCCATTTAGCATAGCATAAGTTAAATGTATCGAGGTTATTATTTCTCAGTTTAAACTTTTAAGTAGCAATAATTTGTCGCAGTTGCATTATGCGGGTTTCTTGGTCTTATTCAGTTCTGAAATATCCAGTTGGTGAAGGTTTCATAACCTGTTGTTTCATCAGAATTCTGTACTCGAAATACTTGTTTTCTTTAGCCCTGCCTGGAGAATTTTTGGTCCATTGTTGAATCAAGCCAATTGGTGAACCAATGCGGAGGATATATTTACTTGTAAACTACTGACCCTTTTTTAATATTTTTGTAAATGTAAAATCTAATCAATTTAGAGTTGCATTTTGCGACCAAAGTAGCACGGTAGTTTATTTTAGGGTAAAAGAATTAAATATACGTTGAGTTTTTATTAATTGATTTAAACATACTCAAGCGTGCTGAGACAGAAATAGGTAATCACGAGCATTGCAAATAAACAACTTGAAAAATCTCCGCAACTGACAAATTTAGGAAACGCCAAAAATGTCAGATAATGCCTCCAACAGAGGTGAAGCCAGTAAGTGTGTCTCCCTATCAAATGAGTCTGTATCAAGTATGCAAAACCCTCAAAGGGTTATAGAGAAAACATGTAATCCATGGCAATATTGAAAACGTGAAAGCAGGAGAGGCCCAAGATTGTCTCCTGTTACAAAATTCTCCCTGATGCTTCACCGTCCAAACATTTATGGAATGAGCCCCACAGAAACCAAAACAGTTGGAGCATGAACGTTGCTGGAGAGAACTTGAGAATCGTCGGAAAAGTCTACAAAACAAATGGATACCCATGGCAAACCCCAAAGGCACACCACACACAAATTCGACCAAGGCCCAACAGAAATAAGAAAAAGAATAGAGGGAAAACGAAAATTAAAATGAATAGAACCAAAGATCCCAAATATGCTTCATAGGCCTGGATCAAAGCCGTTGTCTCTCAAATCTGTCCAAAAAACATCTCCAACAAACACAGATATAACGAAAAATAAATGAAAACTCACATCCATAGATGTGAGAGAGAAACCATAACGCAGAGATCTCATTCAAATAATGGCCATTTAGATATCGAGACTGAGTTAGGAGTTGGGACTCATTTACGCTTTCTTTTTTCATTGTTTTTTATTTTTAATTATTTTGATAAAGATAATAAAATAATGGATAATTTCTGTCTAATGGAGCAAAAATGTTTGGATGAAAAGCACATTAACTGGGACATGTGTTACACAGCTATTACATGTTCACTCATTGTGCTTACTTAACATAACTACTACATCCGAACACCCTTAAAACAGTGTAGGACAAATTAGTTTTCTTTTTTGGGGTTTATAGTAAGGATTTTTCAGAAAACTGAAATCTTAGGCAAATCATATTGCCTAAACCAATCATCATGATTAGGGGGCTGTTTGTGAATTGGATATTGGTCCAACATGAGCCCATTAGCCCATTACAGAACAGCTCGAAACTAATTTGGCTTCTACACGTCTTTTTGTGCATATTTCCGTGTCTTTCAACGTGAGAAAGACAAAAAAAACTTCATTTGGAACTTTTCGAAATCAAATCAAAATGGCGTCTTTTCGACACACCGACTTTTGGCGACTAAATCTAAATCTATTACGAATCAAATGGAAAAAGACTCAGTCTGCCATGTAAACAGCCGAAAGATTGCAAACGGGGCCGCAATTTCTTTGAATAACTTGGAGTGGTGGACTTTCAATCTTCATATCTGAAGCTCTAAATTTCTGGGCATGTAGAGCTTTCATGAGATCTATATTTCAGATTCTATACAGTGACGCCAAGAGCAACTTCACTATGTCTTCTAGTATTTGAATTTGTGCCACCATTACCAACAGTTCATGATCCAATTGCAGAGTTACTCAGATCTATGTTCTAGATTCTAGATTTGAAGAACCATAACTTCTCCAAACCCAGATCTCATTTCGTCAAAATCAACCATCCACTTGCCCCTAGAATTATCACTGATCTGAAATTACTTAAACCTCTTAATTCCAACTAAGACTCCTCATCAAATCACAAGAAGATGAGCTGTAATGAAATGGGGCTTGTTCATTAGCATAATTGAAAGGGAGACTCAAGAAAGCGATTGCTTCAAGTAGAGTCAACCATCGGACGTAACAGCCAACAAGAATAGAACCATAGGAAAAGAGAGTTCAACGAATGATTGAACCTACACCAAAACCATCATTTATAAACATCCCCATTTGCCAATAATGGGCGATGGAAGGAAAAAGAAATAGAAAAACATCTTTTTTCTTTTGTTTCTTTGTTGTATTTAACTAATCCTACTGTTTTAGAGTCTTTAGACAAAGAAAGAGAATTTTTGTCAGTGTTCATCTATTTCAGTTTCGGTGGAATTTTTTGGAACTGAAGAATGAGTCATTGGTTGGTTTTAAAAGGACTTACCAGGTTCCAGCTGAAAGAACAAGCTGCCCTTCTCTTTCTTTTTGTATTGAGTTCATCAATTACGGTTAACAATGTTGATTCACAATTTTGGTTTTTTTCCATCGTCCATCTCTTTAACCTAGAAAATTTATAGGTTTTGGTTTTTACGTTTTTGTCATATAACCTGTGTGGCAATATGGTTTTATAAAAATATTTGGAGTCAAGTATTGACGTCTCACAAAAGGTGCATTAATGGGTGGCCCTATATATGTTATGTGGGGCCAACCAATAAGGTATTTATATGTAAGTTTTGAATGTTCATGGAGGACATTTGGCAACGTCAGGAAGCTCCTCAATGCTAGATTCATAAGAAAAATGGAGTACCTGAATTGAATAGCCAACCTAGTATTTGTCAAAAAGGCAAATGGGAAGTGACACATATTATGCGTTGGTTACACCGACTTTAATAGAGCCTACTTGAAGGATAAATTTCCACTCCCTATAACAAATCGATATGTAGATGCCACCTTGGGGTTTGAGTTACTTAGTTTCATAGACGCCTATTTAGGATACAACCAAATGTATATGGATCCTTTAGATCAGGAAAAAACTATCGCAGTAACTGAGACTGACTTGTATTGTTATAAGGTCATTCCCTTTGGCCTTAAAAATGTTGGGGTGACTTACCAGCAACTTGTTAATAAGATTTTTTTATGATTTAATTGGAAATAAAGTATGAGTTTATGTAGATGACACGGTCGCTAAGAGTAAATTTTTTTGTTTGCATATTGTCGATCTTATCGATGTGTTTAATGTTATAAGAAAATACAAATTGAAGCTCAACCTAAACAAATGTGTGTTCAGTGTCAAGTTGGGTAAGTTCCTCTATTACATGGTTATCCGACGTGGTATCGAAGTCAATCTCGAGAAGATCTAGGCAATCCTAGATATACAACCTTTGAGGTGTGTTAAGGAAGTCCAAAGACTCACTAGTTGAATCGCCACCCTTAGTTGCTTTATGTCCAAGCCAGCATGACAATGCATACCCCTTTTCTGAGTCATTAAAAAGCTAAAGACTTTCAATGGACCAAGGAATGTTAGGTTGCATTTGACGAGCTCAAGCGAAATTTCAGATTGCCATCGTTATGGGATAATGCCAACAGTCTCAAATGGGAAAATGACATTCCATAAGGAATGGGAATAGGATTGTGATTCTACCCAACTAAACAGTTGGCCATTCTGATTCCAATTCTAGACTCCTATTCCAATGAACCAAACAGGGCTGAAGTTCCATATGGGAAGATCACGATTTATTCTTATTATTTATGTGGCCAGTTATGTTATCACTAGGGATGTCAATGGGTCGGATTAAATGGTAAACTCAGTTTGACCTGACTCTATAGGGTTAAATTAGGGTCAACATATTTGGCTTTAGGGTCAGGTTAAGGTTTTGATTCTTCAACTCGAGTCGGGTTTAGGTTTTGACTTTTAACTCTATACCCTAAAAGTTTAAAATTTATTTACATGTTGGTTTTGTTTTTCTTCTTTTTTTTTTAATGGGAAAAGTAACACCTTAGAATCTATGAAACAATCTCCTAACCTGATTAATAGATTTTAGGTCTTCAAAATGTGTTAAAAAAATACAATTGAAATGCTACGGGTTAGGTCGGGTTGGTATCAGGTTAGACCTTATAGGGTTAGGTCGGGTTAAAAAATTATGTGTTTTGAAGGTGGGTGGGGTTGAGTTCGGGTTGAGGCATTGTAGGGGCGAGTTAGGGTTGAGACAAACCCGTACCAAAACCGACCCACTGACATCCCTGGTTATCACCTCAGCACCTTCTTTCTATCTATCTAGGAGAAACATCCTTTCAACAAGATGCTTCGTTATACAATATGGATCCAGAGCTTAGAATCTACATTTTTTTAACTTTTTGAATTTCCTTTGTTTTAAACATTATAAAGCAAATTCAGACTTCAGATAGGATTTGGTAGGGGTGCTCATGGTTTTGGTTAACTGAATCGTGGGCCTATTTTTGAAACCAAACGAGTATTGCCGACTTTTTGGAAAACTGATAACCAAAATTGACCTATTTTTGAAACCAAACCAGTATTACTGGTTTTGGGAAACCAACAACCGAAGCCGATCGATTAACTGGTTGGCTGGTTCGATTAACCATCGATTTTTTATATTTATAGTATATATTATAAATATATATAATAAAAAACTAGATATATATAATTATATTTTAAATAATAAATAATATTATTTATTATAAATATATATTTATATATAATACATATTTATTAATTTATAATATATAATATATGCATAAAATTTATATAAATATATAAAAAAATAAGTGTATCGATTGGTTTGGTTAGCCGCTGATTTTCTATATTAATTAACCAAAACCAAACTGACCGACTAATTCGATAAACCGAAATTTTCGATTCAGTTAAGTTTTTTTCTTTGGTTTTTCTTACTCACATACTAAATGGATTGGATCCGGACTAGAATGGATCCAAGTTAGACCGATTATAGCCCTATCTCGCAGTGCTTTCTTCTGAATTTTACCAGATTATAAAGACCAATTTCATCAGATTATTCATTTTAATTTCCATTGCATTAAATCTTTTGACATATCATGTCGCGAGGAAAAACGAAAACAAAACCTTTCTTTTCCTACATTGCAATTTTTCAGTGCAATGTTTTCAATTGATGATGCGAAGGGAGAAATTAATGTCTCTGCATGTATAAACAACGAGGACCTGAAAGAATGTAGATTAAATATCATCAGCGCTGAGAAACTTACTTCCACGAAACAAAGAGAAGTCCTACATTTCCGCACGTTATATTTACTTTAAATTACCATCAAATTGATTAAATGGTGCACGCGCATTTACAAATTGACTATATGGTGCAATGCCGCCCCACATCTGTCCAATAAAGAGTGGATAGGAAAAGTGAATAATAAAGGGAGAATGACGGTTGAATTCAGAGGTCAAAATTTTTAGGCCCAAAGAGGTGGGTGTCAGTTCGAAATTGATGTTAATTTACAGTGGGTATTGATTTATAAATTGAGGGTTTTTAACATTTTAAATGTTTAAGTTCTGCATTAAAATTCAAAAATTTGCATTGGACCTATCCATACTTCTCCGAATAAAACATCCCGTTCATACAAAATTGACTCGTAGTTGAAGTGCACGTGCATTTACAAATTGACTATATAGTGCAATGCCGCCCCACTTCTGTCGAATAAAGAGTGGATAGGAAAAGTGAATAATAAAGGGAGAATGACGGTTGAATTCAGAGGTCAAAATTTTTAGGCCCAAAGAGGTGGGTGTCAGCTCGAAATTGATGTTAATTTACAGGTGGGTATTGATTTATAAATTGAGGGTTTTTAACATTTTAAATGTTTAAGTTCTGCATTAAAATTCAAAAATCTACAATGGACCTATCCATACTTCTCCGAATAAAACATCCCGTTCATACAAAATTGACTCGTAGTTGAAGACTAAAGACTTCAGAATTGACTCAGCTAATAATTAAATTCCCTCCTTTTTAAGGCTACCTTTAGACTACATATATATTAACCAAATAGCAGAAAATTAAACAGAGAAGGATGGAGATGAGGTGTAGTTGGTGCTTGTGTAAGAAGATGATGTTGTTGTAATTCAACTCAGAGACTCACTACTCAATCATCCAAGCCCAAACCCAAGCCCAAAAAGGTACTACTGTATGGAGGACGAAAGGATGGTTCTTTTACAACTCAGAGACTCACTACTCAATCATCATCATCCACAAGTGTTGTCAATAATTGATAAATGGGATAAAGGAGATGATTGTTGTAAATGAAAAGGGGTGGCGTGCGACTTATCTTCTACTCTATCCCCGGTGGTTGGGATTGATATTTCTTATGTGAGGTATGGTACAGTACTAGGAAAATGGCACCCAAATGCTACCATTTTCACTCACTTCCAACACCTGCAATCCCTTCATTTAAGTGGAAACAACATCCATGGTTGGATTATGCCAGAAGGTACATACGTAATTAATGCAACTTTTTGCTTCTAAAATTCTTATATACGCACACTAATACTATTATTTTATTGACAAATTTGATAGCTAAAAGATTATGTAAGCTTTTGCATTATGATCTTATTCATGATTTTATCGGTCAGGGGTCTGGCTACCAGTTTGAATGGTCCAACTGTTTGACCCAAACGGCCAGTTCATTCTGACAAAAAAAATTAAAAAATTGGAAAATAATCAAAACCGTTTGAATGGTTAACCAACCGGTTCAGCGGTTTGCTGACCAAAATCAATGCTTTTGAGGAAAAAAATGGTTTTGGAGGAAAGCGGAACCGATCAGGTGACCGGTTCCTGGTTTTTCTGGTCCGACCGTCCGGTCCAGTCTAATTTTAAAAACAGTAATCTTATTAATCTGAAGACGTAATAAAAAAAAAAAAAAGAGTTGAAAAACTCCATTAAACTTTCCTTAGCGGGCTTTGTGTATCTTTTTGAGACATCATTTTTTAACGATTAAATCTATTTTCAACCAAAATGCGGGGTGCTGAACTTCTAAACAGCCGACAGCCTGCGCGGTCAAATATCACAATCGACTCATTCAATATTTCTAGTTCAAATTAATTTCAAACAATGCTTAAATTAATTAGTATTAAAAATATTTATATATTTATTGACTTGTACAGCATTATGCCAATTGCACAATCTTAAGACATTGGACCTGAGTGATAACAATCTTGGCGATGATGGACTCCCTGAGTGTGTAGGGCGTGCTCTCCCCTCCTTGGAACAAGTGGACTTGAGTGGGAATCAACGTCATATCTCCTCCTCACTGTTAACAACTGAGTAATTGTTGAATTTGTTGTCGAACTACTCTTATTGACAATCATACTCTGCTTTTATCTAACTTGTTTTTGGTGGTGTGTTGTCTTAGCACTGTGTGGAGCCAAAAATCTCTCGCTGGATCTAAGTCGAAATCTTCTAACAGATGACAGCAATGTTAATTAGTTTATTAACATTGCTAATTATAATGTATGCATATGCAGCTCTACGCAAAGCCAACAATCTCAAACATTTGGACCTGTCCTCCGACAATCTCGATTTTGGTAATAATGTTGGAAATGTATTACCAGTGGGTTGCTGATTATTCCGTAATCTGGAATCACTTGATTTATCACGCAATAGTATCAATGATTCATCAAATGTCTTTAATAAAAGTATGAAGACATTATTAGTTATTTAAAAGGGGTCATTGATCCTCTTATAAATCTATATTATCTTTACCATTAATTTATTTATAATGTCGATGGGTTCATGCATTATTGGGTTTGGGGTTTGGGATATATATAACACAATTTGTCTTTTATTGCATTGCAGCACTATGCCAAGCAACCAATCTCAAAGAATTGAAGCTTTATTACAACAATTTGGACGATGATGATAATGGAAGTAGTGAAGGCGAAGTAATTTGATTTCACTGGAAAAGCTTGTAGTTTCAGGCATCAATCTGAAAGGCTCGTCACCATTTGTTAAGGGTATAACGCATGAACAATCAATACATACACCATCTTACAAACAAATTCGCATGCACAATATAAATATAAACTAATTACTTGTATATATGCTATCAGCAATATGCCAAATCAACAATCTTAAACAATTGGACCTAAGTTACAACAATCCGAGCGTTGAAGATGAAGGAATAGGACAGCAGCTACCGTGGTGAAATCTCACTTCATTGGAATTCCATGATTTATCGGGAAATAGTCTCAAAGGCTTACCAGCTATTCGTAAAGGTACAGAAAAATACTACCCCCTTCATATATATCACTTTACTAATTATAGCTTTGCAATTAATACATATTTGGGTGCACTCACTTCTCTGCAGGATTGAGTGGATTGAGGAATGTCAAGAAATTGAGTTTAGGGGAAAACTCTCTAACCAAGGAAGGCCTACCCTCAGGCCTATTTCATAACCTCTCTTCATTGGATATACTCTACATGCAATCCAACAAGCTTACAGAACTACCAACAGGTAACCAATTATATAAATATGTCACTTTTTTACGGTACCATACTTTTTTTTTTATATCATATCATACTTAAAAAGTAATATCATCAAAATGCTTATAATACAACCATTTGATAAGCTCCCAAATAAAAAAGGCATTTTTATCAACTGAGGGGTAGCTTAGCTCAGCTGGTGTGTTGGATGAATTATTCTAGCGGTGGTGTGGTTTTGAATCCTGTTCAATAAGAAAAGAACTTTTGGTGTGATGTTGTACTATTCATCAACCCTATAAGGGAGTCAGACAGTGATTAATAGCCACAACAAGGCCGTAATACTCAGCTGCGCTGCTGAGATTTCACAAAACAAATGAAAAAACTCCTAGGGTGGATTGAAGCTCTGCTTCCAAAACACCCATGCCACACCCAAAATAACCTGTCACCTTCAGGCTGTCAAAAGTGACCCACTATTAGTTCTAAGCATATAACCATATATCGGAAGCAGAAAAGGGGGAATGGTACCCCTGCATCACATGGTTCCCTTGTAGAGGGTGTTCAATTTCAATCCACTTTAATTGATAGCGCCTCACACCATGAACAGAGTACCATTACAACTAAAAGAATCTGCATTCGTAAGAGTTAAGACCATGTAAAGAAACAATTCGATTAATCCAATCCAGGATCCTATCAACTGGTATGAATCCTTGCCCAAGAAAGATGGTAGAGTCACACAAATTAAGTAGGAAGCAAGCATAATTGCAATAGATTAACCTATTAGATCTCCCTTGCTCCGGGTCTAAGATCTTGAAATTCTGACAGGCCTCGTGCATATGTCTTACAATTTGGTTTCTTCCCTTAACTTCCACATGATTCTCTGCTGGTCAACTCCCTTCTATTTATAGATAACACCAAAGCAGAGTGATTTAGAATTGATAATGGTCACATATATAGAGACTTTTTGACTTCTTTTTTTTTTTAATCTTTGGCCTTGAATACCAAGGAGTATATGCCTGAGATAGATTAACAATCTCTTCACTGTCTACCTGCTAATTACTGGCTGATAATTAATTAAATCGTGGGAAGTGGGTTATTCTCATTTCTTAATAAGTTCTCCTACTTAAGCCCTGTGCAGTTACAGTGGTGAATTAATCTCTCTCTTCATTGGAAATAATCTACTTGTCACAAAATGAGCTTAAAAGTTTTCCAACAGATACCAATTATATCAATGCCATCTCTTCACATTTAATTAAATAATTCATTAATTAAATGTTTGTTCAATTATATATATATATATTATATTGGAAATGTTTTTATCGATTTATATATATAAAATGCTCTCTCTTTTTCTTATTCCAACAAACAAACAATTACCTTTGGAGTGGGAATATTTAAGTAACGTATTAAGGAAACATATGATATTAAAGTAGTTGAGACTGGATTCCTCACAAAATTTATCCTCATACCACCCTTACAACACTTACATTAAGATAATGAAACTTTGGGGAAGGTTTTTATATTTTACCCTTTATATTAAGATAATGGAGACATATAATATAGGGATTTTTGGGCTGCAATCCCCTTAAATTTTTTTTTTTTTTTTTTTTGCAGTCCCCTCCTAGTATACTAGTAATCCCCTTATAAACCACATCCTGCCCATGAATTTAACATCAATCCACGGATAGGATTCAGTCCACCCTAGGAAATCCTAGCTCCACCTAGGGTGGACTGAATCATAAAAACCACTATAATAGAATGCCCAAAAATTTGATTACCCTACTTAGTTGGAAAGATTCATCACGTTCCTCAGTACTTCAGTGTAATGTATTTTAAGACTATTCATTCTCCACCAATAGACAGTAAGCCCAATCAAATCATATAACCTAACCTAGTAGGCTGTACACAAGTACATTACAAAATTGATTGTTCCGATTATTAGGAACAACAACAATAACGGGAACAGTTTTTTTCTTTGGTAACAATAAAGGATTTAAATGGCCAAAGGGTCTTTTGTATAACATGAGATTAAAAGCAAGATCAAAATCAACCTATCTATTATAGAATTCCAATTTAATGAAAATTTTGACTTGCTTCTTCACTCAAGTCCATAAAAGACCTTTCATTTTAAAATTAAACAAATAGAACTAAAGCTTGTTTTATAATTGTAAAAGATAAATCAAAACAAGAATTCTCTATAGTTTGTTTCTATAATGGTTTTCAAAACCGAACTGGACCAGACGGTTGGATTGGAAAAACCAGGAACCGATCAGCTTCCATTTTTCCCTAAAACCGGATATTTGCAAAAAATGTTGATTTGATCAGCAAATCGTTGATCCAAGTGGTTGAACCGTTCAACAGTTTTGATTTTTTTGATTTTTGATTTTTCTATTATTTTATTAGAACAGGCCAACCGTTCAGTTTGAACAATCAGATCGTTCGACTTAGAAACCGGAGCCCTAACCGATTCATTCTTCAAATCGGTTTTAAAAACCTTGGTTTCTATATAAAGAACCTTCACTCGTAGGGTCTTGTAGCATCCAAAAGAAACAACCAATTGAGAAAACTCATGTCGGTCCCATGCCCAAATTTTAGAATTAGTTTCCATAAGATATGATGAAAGCCTGATTCGTTGCTATGTTCAATATATAATGATCACTTTAAGAAAGAGAAAATAGTTTAAGCATAACTATAAAATTCAGATTAATCTAAGACAACCAACCACATGAATAATTTTCTTTTGAAATAAAATATGAATAGTTATTGATTTGTTGGATTATTTAAGACTACAATATGAATCGCAGTGGAAACTTGCCTCCTTAAATTGCTCTCATAGGCTTTTTTTTTTCACATGGATATGCAGAATTTCTTACTAATAATTTATATGAGAAATAAAATAAAAAAAATCAGAAAAAAGATTTAGTGAGAAAAAATAAATCAGATAGGAAGAGAAAAAAATAAAAGAAAAGAAAAGAGAGGAGCTCAATATCTTGTAGAGGGCTTCTGCATGCGTTTCAGGTTGAATAAGCTTGGTTCCGTATAGAAGGACATAATTTAAGGAATGATAACCCGGCCAATTTTGTTAGTCCCTGATCATTCAACAGCAGATTGATAGAGGGCAAATGAAACACTTGACTGACGCGCTGACACTGAGCCAAAGAATACAGATTCGACCCAACTTGACTAAGATCCAAAATGGCTTTTTCCTTGCAAAGCAAAGTTGAAGCTCACACTTTCTGTAGAACAGAATCATATATATATATATATAGATAGATAGATAGATAGATATATATGTGTGTGTGCTTCTTCTAACGTTCAAGAAAGTTACTGTTAGAGTGCTAACAGTAACAATTCTCTGCAGCATGGATTTAGGCGCACTTGGACCTATTCAGCCCGTTAAGTCAGACACAAGTGTCCCACTAGATAGGATTTTCTGCCCAAGCTTTCTCAACTACCTAGCCAAACCATTGATCATATCAAGCAAGTGGATCTGACATGGCAACAGTATGTTTATCCAATAAGAGTGAATCAAGCTGTAACAGTAAATAACACAAGTGGAGAATAAGACCTATGCTTTATTTAGCAGTATGAACATTTTTACCCATTGGTGTAGGCTGAGCCATCGGCCGTAGGATTTATCCATACACCAAGGTTATCCATTTGAGTGCATCTGGCCACTCACACTAACATCTCCCACTTGGCCATTTATGCCAGAGACATTTGCTAGCATTTGAGAGCCAAACTATAATTGTGCCTCTTGAAAGTATCACCTGCAATAGCCTTTGTAAATGAGTCAGCTAGGATACCTTTTGTAGGCACATAGTCTACCTGGATTTCCTTCTTTTGGTAGATATCAAATAAATATCTGTACTGAACTTCTTTCCAATGAGGCTTTCTTGGATTGCTTTGATATCTAGTAACTAAACTAATGACAAAACTTAAATCATGCCTAGTACACAGCATGGCGTACATTAGGCTACCCACTACTTGAGCTAGTGAAAGTGTTCTATTTTTCCTATCTCTTTCTAATTTATCCCAAGAACAAATGAGGCATCTCCTAAATCTTTCATTTCAAATTGGGATTTCAGCCGGTCCTTTGTTTTTTCTATCATTTCTAAATCATTTCCAGCAATTAGGATATCATCTGCATAAAGAGATAGCAATATAATGGAGCTCCCACTATTCAAGACATATACACAATGATTAAATGTATTTGGAACAAAACCAAGTTTTATAATGGCATTGTGAAAAGTGTAATACCACATATGGGGAGATTTTTTTAATCCATATAATGATTGTTTTAGTTTATACACTTTTCTTTCTTCCCCTTTTACTATATACCCTTCTGGTTGTTGTATATATATGTCTTCATTGAGTTCCCCATTTAAAAATGCAATTTTTACATCCATTTGAAATAGTTCCCAATCAAAATAGGCTACCATAGCAAGTATTATTCTAATAGATGTAAATCTAGCAATTGGGGAATAGTTTTCTTCAAAATCAATTCCTTCTTTTTGTGTGTAGCCTTTTGCCACCAATCTTGCTTTATATTTATCTATTGACCCATCGGGTTTTAACTTTCTTTTAAATATCCATTTGCACCCTATAACTTTTCTATCCTTGGGTGATTCCACTAAGTCCCAAACTTGATTCCTAACCATTGAATCAAACTCTTCGTCCATGGCTATTTTCCAATTTTCATGATCATCAGAGGCCATTGACTCTATAAAATTTAATGGATCAGCTTCACAATCTGTTATATAATCATTTTGAAATGAATAGAAGTCTTTATATCTAGAAGAGGAAACTCTTTCTCTTTGTATTCTATTTATTATGTCCAAATTAGGAGGTTCAAAGTTAATAGGACTTTCAATAGCCTTTTCTTTTTCTATCTCAAAAAGGTCAACCAACTTCTTAGGATCGTTAGGATCAACTTCATCTTCTAAAAATTCAGCATCCCTACTTTCAACTAGTTCAAGGGAACCATAAGATTTGTGTCTCACAAATCTATAAATGTTTGATGTTTCAGAATACCCAATAAATGTTGCTCTAAAGCTTTTAGGATCCAATTTGTTTCTAAGTTGGTTAGGTACCCAAACATAGGCAATAGATCCCCATATTTTCAGATTTGTAAGATCAGGTTTTCTACCTATCCAGAGTTCATAGGGAGTTAGTTTATTAATCTTTGTAATGACTCTATTTAGTATGTAAATTGCGGTAGATAAAGCTTCCCCCCAAAATTGGTTCCTAAGTTCGAATGACTTAGCATAGATCTAGTTATGTCCAAGAGGGTCCTATTTCTTCTTTCAGCCACCCCATTTTGCTAGGGTGTGTAAGAAATAGTTAATTGGTGTATAATTCCGTTTTCTAAACAAAAACTATCAAATAGTTTGGAAATGTATTCTCCACCCTATCACTCTTAAGTATTTTTATTTTCTTTCCTGTTTGGTTTTCATTTAAGGTTTTGAATTCTTTGAATTTATCTAGAATATCATATTTTTTATTTAATAAATAAGTAAAGCCAAATCTCAAAAAGTCATCTATAAAAGTTACAATGTACTCCATCTTCCTATGGGTTTTCACATTAAGTGGTCCACAAACATCAGAATGAATGATTTCTAGGAGTTCTTCAGATTTCTTAGCTTTTCCAAATGGTTTTCTATGCATTTTTCCTTGCAAGCAAGGTTCACAAGTTTTAAAAGCTATGTTCATTTGAGGTAACAAACTATTGTCACACATCCTTTTAATTTGTCACTATTTATGTGTCCAAGCCTCAAATGCCATTTGTAAGAGTCTAAATCGACAAAGCACAGTCAATATAAGTAGAAGTAGTAGAAATCTTATTATTAATAGAAAGTCGGTACAAACCATCTTCTCTCACCTCCCATAATAGATTTTTCCCATGTTTTCCTATAGATACCTTCCCACTCCTAAAACGGACTTCAAAACCCTTTTCATCAAGTCGTGGTACATAAATCAGATTCTTCCTAAGAGTAGGAACATACAAAGTGTCTGACAAAATGAAATTGATTACATCCTTTACAGGGATTTTTATGGTTCCTACTCCTAAGACATCACAATAAGAGTTGTTTTCCATGAAAAGCTTGTGCTGACCAGGTTGCATTTCTCTCAAATCAGTAAAGAATTCTTTTGATCTTGCAACATGTTGAGATGATCTGCAGTCAATCCATCACGAGCTCAAATCAGAATCAACAATGAATACTTTTGAAACCACACAAACTATGTCCTTGGTGTTAGTAACAGGCTTTTGTTTCTTTTGAGGACAATGGTATTTGGAATGACCCAGAGTTCCACAATTATAACAATTTATTTTCTTCTTTTTGTTAAAGTTATTCTTTTTGAACCATTTACCCTTTCCCTTTTAGAATTTGGGTTTGGGTTTCTCACCCAATTTAAACAGTTCAAGCGGAGTAGGACTAGTTACTAAGGCATGGGAATTCTTCTTTTTATTTCTTCTCTCGGCTTCAATAGTAAGTAACATGGGTAAATTTTGCATGGTGACAGTTGTACCGAATAAATTAAGTGAAATTACTACTTGTTCCCATGATTTAGATAAATTATGTAGAATAGTAGAAACCTGAATTTTGCCAAATATAGGGTTACCAACAGCAGCCAATTCTTTAGCAATAACAGTCATTTTATTAACACTATCAGTAATGGAATCTTCTTCCTTTAGTAACAACATCAAATACTGTTTTAGTGTTTTATGTTCTTCAAATAAGATTTCAACATCAGGTTCCATGAAAGTCAAAATAGTAGAACGAGCAATCTTATTATCTTTCTCATACTTAGCATATTTTCTAATCTCAGCAAGAGAAGCATTTTCAATAAGATTTGCAAATACATCAGTATCTAATAAGTAATCCAAATCATCTTGAGCAACACTGTGTCTAATCCTTCTCTTCCAAGTAGAAAAATTAGTGTCATTTAACTTCTCAGTTTTACTTAATTCAATAATAATAGCCTTACTTGCCATAATAGAAATAACACACACAGGTGATCAATAAGTAAAACAAAGAAGTACTTAGCTTTTAAGGTCAAATGTAGACTGATTGTGGACTGCCTTGTCAAGTCTCTACTTGGCGTCTGTCATGAACTGATATTTACAGGTTCAAGCCACTCCGCAAATTGATTCTCGTGTATATTTTCAATAGGTAACAAACCAGGAATCAAAAAGAAAAAACAAAAACAAATGTAAAGAAACAAATAAGTGGCTGAATCGAATATTTGTTTGAGTTTATTTAATTGGCTTAACAAACAGAAGTAAATAAGTAAATAATTAAAGTGGCCTTCGAACTTACAGAGTTCGTATTGGGAATGCTTGTCCCACTTGGGGTTTTATAGTGAAATCACTTGATTCAGCCCAACTTCAACCCAAAAAGGTTGGGAAATCTTGAACGAACAGATTTGGTGATTGTAGCAATGTCTTCGTTTGTGATGGAGCTTTCAGGATCAGATTTTCAGATTTTTCAATTAGCTTGCGGTGAAGAACAATGGCCTCTGTTCTGCTAGCCCCAACCAGATTTTCAAGTCTGCTTGTAACGAAGAAGACGATGCCTAAAAAATAAGGATGGCAGTGCAGCCTTGTAGTGATGATGGCTTACAAAACAAATTACCAAGCTGAGATTTCTGCCACACTACAGGAAATGCGGCTATAGCTACGGCACTTTAGCAACGGTAAAAAAAACGTAGCTAAAACATGGGATATAACTATACCTACTCATGGGTCGGGTAGCCCGATGGTCCGGCCCGGCCTGGCCCGCACCCCGGTCAGGCTTGGTCATGTAATTAGGCCCGCAGGCCTGACCTCGGGCCTAACACAGTAAACCCGATTATGTTTCAGGCTGGGCTCGGGATTTGTCAAAAAAGTTTGGCTCGACTCAGCATTATATATTTTATAAAATATATAATATGTATTTTATATATTATATAAAATATATAAATAATATAATATTTATTAAAATATATATATTTATAATTTAATATATACATTTTTTATTGTTTTCTTTATAATCTCTCCCTCTATTCAACCGCTAACAATATGGGCTAAATTTTGGGCTCGGGCTTTTTATGAGGGTCGGGCTCAGGCCCAAGTTGTAGGCCCGATGGTTGGGCTGGGCTCGGGCCTTAGAAGTTATTCTGTGGTTAAAACCACGGACAATCTGATATTCATGGCAAAAAGTTGAGTTTTAGCTACGGACAATTGGTCTGTGGTTAAAAGTTATTCTGTCTGTGGCTAAAAGATATTTATAACTACGGTTATAAAGTATTCGTAGCTAAAGCAGAAATTGAGCGCTTTAGCTACGGTTAATTTGTCAGTGGTTAAAAGTTATTCTATCCGTGGCTAAAAGATATTTATAACCACGGTTATAATGTATCTATGGCTATAAATTACAAAAACAGAAGTTGACCTTTAGCTATGGACAATTTGTCCGTGGTTAAAAATTATTTTGTCCGTGACTAAAGAGCTATTTATCATTATAGTCACGGATAACTAAAACTTTGTGGCTATAATTATGAATTTAATCATATTTAGCTACAATCATTTTATTCCTAGCTCATAAATAATAATCATATAATATTCATTTAAAATATTTATTATTTACTTTTTTATAGTAAATTAATAATTAAGAATTTATTAAAGTAAATGAAAATAATTGACAAATTATTAGCTCATTACTATTGCATAACAATAATAATTAATGATTTCTATTTAATAATAATTAAACAAGAAAATAAATTATTAATAATTTCATAAGTACATTAATAAAAAGAAAATAATTTCTAAAATAAAATAAATAAGTATTGATTATTACTTGATTAATTAAAACTAATCACCAAAAATAATTTAATTATTAAGTAAATTAATAATTTATAGAAAATAATAAACTATATATGAAAACCACTTATAGTAAACTAATTAATTACCTATGAATGAAAATAATATTGACAATTAAACTAAATTATTTAAATTCATAAATAAATTATTAGTAAAGTAATAGTTATACAATATAGATAAGTAATTATTAATTATTATTTTATTAATTAAATAATAACTAATAATTTATTTAATAAATTATTTCAACCACTTTACCAATTTTGTTGCCTCAAAGTGTAATTTTTAACTTTTTTTATTTGTGAAAGATGAAAAACTAAAATAAAATATAAATAAATCAATATATTCTACATATTTCAAAACAACATTATTTATTCTGTATATAATAAAACATATAACACTAACCAATGTTTAGAAAATTGGACAAGACTAGCTTGTAAGATTATTGTTAAACCATGACCCAACCCTTAACCAATTCATTCATACACCTAACCCTATTTACTCCAAATAAAGGCCAAAACCGTCCACCGAACCGGTCTAACCCAAGAACTAATGAATTGGTCTTGGGTAACTTTTTTGCTACCTATGTGTTTTAAAGTACTGAAAGCACCTTACCCTACTATTTTTGCCATAAAACAAGGGTGATCATTTTAGTGAGTTGGAAAATTTTGCTCTTGGACCTAGATTTTGTGTTTAAGCCCTAGTTGAGGCACGGACCCTCATTAGAGCCCCAAATTTTAGGGTTGGGCATAAGCCTAATGCTTTAAACCTGCCTTGGGCTTAACTTGACCCACATATATTTAACTATATGTATATTATAGATAATATATATGTTATTTTATATTACATAGAAATAGGGCATTCAATGAGTCAGGTTTAACCCGATGAAACACAATGTTCATGAACTGATTAGGTTGGTTATGGCTCTAGGAATCGGAACCAATGAGTTTATTCTAGTTCTAGATATATTGTCGCGATTATCCACCTAGTCCTGAAATGATTCAAACCTGAACCAAAAGTCAGATTTCTTCTCTTCTCCCCTCTTAGTGAAAGCTTTTTGTATTGCTACATTCTTATACTGGTCATAGTGACCAAAATCTAATATTTAGTCTATAACAACGATGACCAACCATCCCTATTGACCTTTATTCACTAATGACATAGAGACAACAAACACATTACAACCAAAGGTATGGGTCATGTATATTTGGGGTTTCATTTTCCATCTCAAAATGCAAATGTCATGCCACAAGCAATGAAAGCTAGGGGTACTCAAATTTGGTTATTGAAATGAAAACTAAATCGAACCAAACTAAATAAACAAATTTAGTTTGACGGTGGCTTATTTGGTAAGATCTCTAGTAGTTGTAGCAAAGACCTAGGATCAAATTCCGTTGCTACTAGGGTTGGGCGATATGGTACCTTCCATTGTGTAGCCCCTTATATATATATATATATATATTGTTATTATAAATTATTAATATAAGATTAGGATTATTGATGAGGGCGTATGTATATATATATTGTTATTATAAATTATTAATATAAGATTAGGATTATTGATGAGGGCGTATGTATATATATATTGTTATTATAAATTATTAATATAAGATTAGTGATTATTGATGAGGGCGGATTTGGCCCTCCAGTGAAATTGTGACACCTGACACCTCATGCAAACCAAGTGCAGCCTCTTGACAACTGGGTAGCTCGAGCAGCTCGGCAGAGCTTGCCATAGCTTGCCACTTACAGATAGCTCAGGCAGCTCGGCAGAGCTTGCCACTTATAGATAGCTCGGGCAGCTCGGCAGAGCTTGCCACAACTTGCCACTTACAGACAGCTCAGGCAGCTCGGCAGAGCCTGCCATAGCTTGCCACTTACAAATAGTTCAGCATGGCTCGCCGCAGGAAGCTCGGTAGAGCTTGCCACAAGCATCTCGGCATAGCTCTCCCCCAGGCAGCTCGCCACTTGCAAGGTAGCTCGTAGAAGAGCAGTTCGACATATCGCAGGAAGATCTCCTGCCTGACATCCGTACCTGTTGGATCTGGTGGTAGCGCCCACATCTCTTATCAGGCGGTGTCGTGCCTGCCGTCTCTAAAAAGCATGGCACGCCTGGCGAGTCCGTACCCTGTAGCAACAGCATGCACCTGCCACCTCAGTCCTAGCAGTAATGGCTAGGGTAGTGGCGGTTACACCTGATGTGACTAGGCACCACCATATAAGGACTCCGACCCCCAAAGCCAAGGGAGAGAATGAAAAAAATGGAGGTAATCCCTGCTCTCTAGCTCTCTCATTCCTCCAATATCATCTTCAAGTTCTCTACAATCAGAGTGCTAACTTAGGCATCGGAGAGTCCCCACCGGATAAATACCCCCGGGCCCCCTGGTTCAATTCTCCCAGGTCCCTCAGCTCCCGCCACCTACAAAGGAGAGAAGATCACCACATGTAGAGGGCAATCGGGTTGCGCTACACAAGGGAGCTCCACCATCCTCTGAGTTACAGGCCGCCTAGGAGCAAGTCAAATGACAAGTCCACCAAGGTAGCTCACCACCAGGGAGCTCAGCATAGCTCTCCCCAGCTCGGCATAGCTCAGGCAACTCGGCATAGCTCTCCCCCAGGCAGTTCGCCAACAGGGAGCTCCACCATCCTCTCTTGGGAGCAGGTCAAATGACGAGGTACTTAGCCAAAAAATAAAAAATTGGTACGTGACCAGAAACGGTGACATCAATTATAATTAATAATTACTGTTATTATAAATATTGTTAATAAATAGATATTGATGTTAATTTTACTTTAAATTAAAACTATAAATATTGTTATTAATAAATTTAGTAATTATTGTTATATTAAAAATAATTAATAATATTATTAAAAGTATTGTTATTGATTGTTTAATAAAATATTATAATTACTAACTATTACTGATAAATACTGTTAATTTAATTTAATTTAGGTAATTATTAATTTAATAAATATTGTTACTAAATCCTATTCATAAATTTAATAAATATTATTATATTAAAAATTACTAAATCTTTTCAAAATCTAGAACAGTTAGAAAGTTTGGATCTTTCTCACAACAGACTAGATGGAAGGATTCCACCTCAAATAACTAAACTCCATTTTCTTTCTTCCTTTAGCGTAGCCTTCAATAATCTTTCAGGCAGGATTCCTTAAGAAAGTAACTTTCTCACTTTTAATGAGAGTAGTTATATTAGTAACCATGAACTCTGCGGACCAGCATTGCAAGTCAATTGTTCGTTGTTCAATAACCAGTCATCGGGATCCTATGGCAATGACCATTTAGGCCGGGAGAATTTGTTAGCCAAGGTTATGAATGGAGATTTGTTTTTCTATTCATATGTAGCTATTTGTTATGCATTGGGCTTTTGGGTGTTATTATTCCGCTGCTTGTGAGTAAAAATTGGCGTCGGAAGTACTTCAGAGTCACTGATGAGTGCATTGATAAATGTAGGGAGTGGCTCTTTTGATTTTGATCATTTTATGTATGGCGATGTTGCTTTTAAATTATTAGGACAATGTGCTTATAAGTATATAATATCGAACATGATAGATGTATACATGCAGAGAGAATCTCAATAGTTGTTGTTTATTTGGTAGTAGGATTTAAAACATCCAACATCAGTAATTAATGTTTCGAGTAAATTTAGGCCCCGTTTGGTTTGTAGGAATAAGGGTTTGGAATCGGAATTAAAATGATCTATTCCGATTCCAACTATTTGGTTGGGCGGGATCAGAATCTCAATCACATTATTCCTATTTGAAGGAATAGTCATTCCCTACCCCTCTCTTGGGAATGAAATCCCATTTCTGCTTATTTCTATTCTCAATCTCATTTCTGTCTAAACCAAAAAGATTCTAATTCCAATTCCAACTATAACTACAACCAAACAGACCCTTGTTTCCTTCTGCATTATGAATTGCACAAATCGTCTTTAATTGTTTGCTTGCAAAGAGTCGTTAAACCTAGATTTGTCAAACATTTAAAGAACAGTCTTTATTAACTAGCAAGGGAAGGAAGGTCATCTTAAGCTCCTTGCCATTTGCTTGTTTTGTTCCCAATGATTTGGGCCACATACGTCTTCTTGGATGAAGATTGAAGACTTAAGACCCTGTTGGATTGCCTTGCTCGAAGTAAGTGTGGCTATACCCAAGTATCAATATGACTAGATGCAACTTAACCGTTAGATTCACCTACCACCTCAAACTGATTTTTGGATCATCTAAGGGTTGTTTGCCTGTATATATGACTTTGTATTGTTAAGAAAAATTATAAATATTGGCAAACATAATGGTTGGTTTTGATTCCTTGAATATTGGCAAAAATAATGAACTGGCAATTTTTTACCAACTTCCTGCAATTACAATCGTAGATTAGATTAACTTTTGCTGTGATGGGGTTTTTGTCCCGAACTGCTGCTGCCAATGAGATCTGAAATTTTCGGAGACTAATAATAATCCACAGCAATTGGATAACATTGAAACTAATGATAGTAGGCATTTCCCCATTTCATGTCGATTGCAGAAAGAGTTTCCTAAATCATTTTTCATCCAGTCATTGTTACAAAAAAAAAAAAAAAAAAAACTCAAATCTAATTTATTGTTCCAAATCTCTGTTTTAAAAATTAATCTAGAAACAAAATCACTTCTTTTTTCCATGGTAGGTCAGCAATTTAACCATTTTGATCAAATGGGTCAATCTATGACGATAAGTTAAAATAATAAGGGTTAAATTAAAAGCCCCCCCTACTATGGGGTCAATGACAAAGACCCTCATAAACATTCATTTGCAACAAAGATCCCCTTAACTTTAGTCATTAGACAAAGACCCCATTCTATTAGTGTTCCATCAGGTTCTGTCAAATTGTTTAAATTTTTTTAAATGCCTAAAATACCCTTTTCTTTAATTTATGAAATATCTTACTTTTTTGGGTAAATTGCTGAAGTCTCCCTTGAAGTTTTTGACCATTGCTAAACCCTCCCCTGAAGTTTGGTAATTACAATCAACTCCCCTAAACTTTATGATATAGTTGCAAGTACACCCCCTCCTGTGAGAATCTTCTAACAAGAGGCAAGGAAATGTCTAAAATACCAATGCAGCTATTATTGAGGCTGGTTTCTACAAAAAAAAAATACAAATTTTATAAACAACAACAAAAAAAGAAAATTTAAAATTGCAGCTTTACCTTTGAGTGATTAATATGAATGTCAAATTTTAAAAATAAATCAATTTCAAAAAAGAGATTGAAAGGGTTTGGACTAACAGAAAATTTGAAAAATAAATATTTTGGTCAAAAGTAAATCATAGGTCTTTTGTACATTTTCATGTTCCCTTTTAGAGAATTCTAACAAAAGAGGTCTATTAACTTGCAATTATGTCAAAAAGTTCAAGAGAGGTAATTGCAATTACCAAACTTCAAAGGAGATTTCAGCAATAACCAAAAGCTTTAGGGGAAGATTCAATAATTTACCCTACTTTTTTTCTACTTTATACTGTTCATTGTCTTTCCTTAAATTATTAATTATTAGTATTTTTCTGTTCCTTTTCGCTTTAAACGCGGAATTAATCTCAATATTTAGAACTCGATGCTAAACTCCTCCGCCCATCAAGACCTAAGCTTCCCTTCGTCTTGGATTCCTAGACGAGTTTCCGGAGCAAACAGTTAATATTGATCATAGTCTAGTAGTTAAGTCAGGCACTTGTGTAGCTCAGGTAGAATTAATTAATTTTGTCTACAATATTCCAAGAAATAAAAACAGCTATTCAGAAGTTTTACAGAACAATTTCTCTGTCTTCAGAATACAGATTTTTTTTTTTTTTTATTTCCTTGATCGGCAGTTTAGAGGATCAAAATGAAGATTTCTTATATGAACAACAAAAATAAAAACTTGATATGTTTATTGAGAATGTACAAGATACATTGACCATCCAACAGAGGAAGGCTAATGAACAGAACTAAAGTAACCTCCACAGACCCCACCTCAAATCAAAGCATGGATGAACACCTATGTGGAGTCTGAATCAAACTCGAAGCATTTCTTCTAATCATCTCATTCTCACCTTCGAGGAATCCAAAACAAATTTCTTCACTGACCTCGCTCTTAACCTCCCAATACATTTTTTTGGGCGCATGCTATACACCGCGTGGACTTCCATTCAATAACACTCTGACCAAAATCCAGACAGAACCATCAAACTTTTCATTACCAAAATCTGGCCAACAAGCTCAGAACCTCAACAACCCTTTCGATACTAGAACCAGCCATTTCGATCAGAATTGGCACCGACCCAAATTCAACAACTCTCCTTTTGTTATCAGGGAAGGAACATAGGGCGTAAAGAGCCATCACTGCTTCTTTCTTCCCCCTCCTGTCGTCATTCCGAAGGAGCGAAACAAGACCTATAATTGCAAACGGGAAGGCACTGATGGTCACCTTGTTCACTTCCACGATGGCTAGATTCGTCAGCATCGCTGTTGCAAACGGGACCGGATCTAATAAGCACAACAAAGTAGAAATAACCCGCCGACCCATTAACCCAGAAACCGCTGACACGTTGGAATGGGCTGCCCGTTCGAATTGAACGGTCGAACCATTGACCCAGAAAGCGATCGACAGAATGGCTTCTGTTAAGGGACATATTTTAAAGCCTTGTTCAGATGTGTGTTTTCCAAATTTTGAAAAAAAAATGAAAATTTAAAACAGAAAATTCTCGATTAGTACCATATACTTTGGGCCTAGTGCTACTTTGGTCCCTAAACTTTAAAACACAATAATTTAGTATCCAAACTTTCAAAATGTATCAATTTAGTACCTACGTTAACCAGCTATTAAGTGGCATTTTGAAAAGACACAATTTGTCTTCTAATGTCATTTCATTTTCTTTATCAATCATCCAAACGTTGATAAAAAATTAACAGTCCCAAATCCTTGCCTCTTATATTAAAGATAGTTAGAGTCGTTAGAATGCCCACTGAGATGTAACCCCAACTTTTTTGAATAGAAGAAGCAAGGATTTGAGACTGTTCATTTTTTGTCAACATTTGGATGGTTGATTAAGAGAATTAGATGATACTCGAAGGGCATTTGTATATTTTCAAATGCAATTTAATGGCTCGTTAACATTTGGTATTAGCACCCAATTTTTGCTCTGTCCCTTCTTTAACTCATCTTCTGCATATCGGATGCCTAATCGGATCACACCAATCTTTTTATAACATGCTGAAATCCTAGGAAACCAAATTTTAGCACAAATGCTCATAAATCCACCGTTAAATCTACGTGATTCCATTTTAACATATTTGACACTAGATGCTTCTCAAGCCTAAAACCTGTGATTTGTACATACCTGACATGATCAAACCCTCCCAACAGTCTCATAATCCCAACCCATACCTACCTACCAAATTTCATCCTAAAATTCCTTTGTTTGATATACCTTATTGATCAAAACTTACCTATCATGAATCTCCATCTTCCAAGCCTTATTCGACCAATCAAACCCCACCAACATGTTTAGAAACTCAAAAAACCCTAGTACATCTTAATTCACCCATTTGACCATTAAACTAGGAAGACGCCATTTCGATGCACCATATTGAATTGCTACATCAACTGTCCCAACCTAGGATCTCAAGAGGGCGGGGACTAATGCCGGCTCCTTACTTGACCCCATTAAAACACCTGGACCAATGAATTTAAGCCTAAATAGTCTTAAAAAGCTCAAAATACCAAAAGACCCCCACTTAAAACTAAGAATTGAAGTTTCAGATTGCTTAAAGTCTTAAAACCAAGGGAAACTTGCATTCCTAGCTTCCTCCAAATTGAGAAAAAGAGGTAGAAAGGTGAGGGTCTTAGGGAAACTAGTACCTAAGACCCAATAACATCACCTTAAATCAATTTTCGCTAGATTTTAGGAGCTTTGAACAATCCTATTAATTTGGATTTTGCTAGAATTTGAGACCAAATTACTCTCGTAATGGGCTGCTATAATAGATTCGAGAGAGGGGTGCCTAACAGCTTCCCTATCCCAATCTTTGGGACCCAAAACCTTTCAATTCAATGTCTTTCCCATGGATAATGAGATCACTATCAAAGAGATAAAGTTGAACTTTCAAGTCTGAAAATGAAGGCCCATTTCCTCTAAAAATTGGTGGTGACTCCATTTCTTTGAATCAATCATGAGCTTTCCAGAGCTCACAGTTGGTTAACAGTAGGTACTAGATTGGCACACTTTGAAAGTTTGGGTACTGAATTGCCACATTTTAAAGTTTGGGGACAAAAACGGTATTAAGCCCAAAGTACATGGTACTAATTGGAAATTTACCCAAATTAAAATAGCTAAAAAACCAACATAGATGGCTCTATCTGTTTAAATGAAACGTGTTTTCAATTAACATTCTTCTAGGAGTGGAGTTAACCACTCCTATTTTTTAGTTAGTAGATAGAGTTGAATTTTGAAAGTGGGCTTACCCACTCTCACTTTCCTAATTTCTTGGGCAAGAAAATTGGAGATTACCTTACTAGGTGGCAACTTCATGGGCTTCTAAAGGGAATCTTGCACCCCCTCTAAAATTGCTCCATTGGGATAATGGAGCACAAAGAGGCCATCTAGCATGGCATAACATTAATTTAATATATATAGATGGTATGAAATTTTTAGAAGACCGAAATCTTAGCCAAATTATATTGCCTAAACAAATCATCAGATACATATCACATCGTGATGTCGTATGACTTACTATAAATGTTAACTCCATTGACACTAAACATGATTTTATCCATTCCTAATTACACTTCAGCTCAAAACACCTATCATACATAACCTACTCTTAATAACAAGAGGGTGATATCTCTCTTTGGCTTTCTGCTTTTATTCTACTCTTGGTTTTCTATGAGTATCAAGGAGTGGATTCAGTTGCAGTTGATCCTATGAATGGGTTCACTAGCTTCCTCTCAACACATTTTGATAATGCTTGAACTGTTCCAAATCCCTATTGGATGACATCTTAGACAAAAACCAAATGAGGTTGGTAGGTCGGTTCTACAAAGACAAAAATGCGTCAGAGAGCCCGAGGGGATGGAGAATCAGAGTAGAAAGTTGTGTGCATTCTAGTACGTGAACCTTCTAAAGGTGTGGAATAACCTTTATATAGACGTCAAGGCATGGCATTGCGTGTCCAACACATTTAGAGACAATACGGCCTATCTGTCTATTGTTTATGGAGCATGTCTCCACAGTGTGTTTGGGAAGCGCTAAGCAAAGCGGGCAGATAAGGAAGAATGTGCCACGTAGGTCAGTGTTCCCGAGGTCAGCTAGTTCCTCAGTTCATCGGAGTGGTAAGTTAGTCATTGGAGCACTTGGGTCTATGCCCTTGAAGTGTTATAAGCCGAACTACTATTAAGTGATCTGCTGAGTTGCTGTTGAATGATGTCAAATTCATGGTGGGTGGCATAAGCCGATCTGCTTAGATGAGGTCCATCCATGTATGACATTGAGGTGTCATAAAACAGTTTATACATTACACGTGGTGGTCCATAATTGGAGGGTCAAATTACCCTTCATCAATTGCCCCCCACTCCCGAACTCGATGTGTATAGATCGAGCAAAGGGAGTAACTCTATTGATGATGATTTTGGCCCAACACTCTAATGTTGAATTCTCATCAGGTCGTGGATCCAAATCGGTTTGATTCACCCTATTTGAACCATTTGACAGGTTGCATGGTGGGTACACGTGGACTTGACTTAAAGTTTAGATGTCATAGATGTAAAAAAAAATGCGCTAAACTGATTTTTTAGCCTTGGAGGACGGACTGTCACACCCTTTTCAGCCGTTGGATCCGATTAATCATGATCATTGATGAGCCATGTTTCCCATCTATAAATACTGGAGCCTAGGGGGTCCATTTTCACTTGTCTTTGGCAAGAACTGCATGGTAGAGAAGTCAGAGAAATTGGCAAGTAGTAAGTGAGTTCAATGAGGTCGGCAGACTCAGTTAGGTTCCTTAGCCCTTTTCAGTGAGTCCCTTTCTTCCCTTTCTCATTTCCATTATCTATAACCCATCTAGTTTTGAGTTTGAGGGAGAGGATCAGGTGGCCGTTCCATTCGGGGAAGGGTCATCGACCTAGGAACAATGAGGATCCCATAAAGTGGCCTCAACCTCCCACAACAAGAAGTTTGAGTTTGGTCAGTCTGACTCATCTCACCGAAGACAATCTCTAAGGGTTAATGCAAAAATATCGAACCCCCAAGGAGTTCAATGTCTTACTCTCGAACCTCAAGATTCAGTCATAGAACCATGAGCCGCACAAAGTCTATGTATACGAGCAAGCCTTGGTGGTCAGTCTTCGGTTTCCACTTTACCCTCTCATTCCTGAGGTCTTGAACTACTATTGGATAACCTTGGGTTAGCTCCATCCGAACTTCATCGACATCCTAGTCGGCACCATCTTGGTTTACCACCAATTTAATTTTCCTTTAAACCTCAAAATCTTCGTTGGCCTCTATCAAATAAAAACCCAGCCAACGAGAAGGGTTTCTTTTACCTATCTTATCACCGTAAGCATAAGTTGTTGGAAGGCTACCCTTCTAAAGTGTTAGCCTGGAAGAGGAAGTTTTTCTACATCGTGGCTAACAGTAGGGGTGCAAGTCGGGCGGGTTAGGCCGGGTTTATGGTCAACGCAGGCCCGAGCCCAAGGTCAAACCTGATTTTCCCAACCTGAGCCCAGACCGCCCTGTAATTTGATGTACTCGGGTTGGGCTCAGGCCCGGGCTAGGCTCGAGTTGGTCAATGAACCCACTATAAAATTATACATATATAAATGTATTTATGCAAATATATTTATGTATGTATGTAAATATGTATGCAACATTTACGTATATACACATATATATGTATAAATGTATATAATTGGGCCAGGCTCGGGTCGGGTTCAAACTACCTAAGGGCTAGGCCCGAGCATGGCCCAAAAAATTAAAAAGCCCAACTTCTTGGGCCTAAGCATAGCCCAAGGACCAAAAATCCAAGCCCAACCCATGTAAAACTCCAGGTTGGGCCAGTTCGGGCTTGGGCTGGGCCCACTGAAGTTGCACCCCTAGCTAATAGAGGGTGTTCTTTCTCCTCGGAGTGGAAAACAACCCTTAAGGATGTATAGGAAGTTTCCCTGGGCGAGTAGCTAGAAGCTTAGGGGAAGGACTTAGTGAGTAGGAAATTACAAGCCAATGAGTTTCTGGCCAAAAAGGTGCTGGTCCAAGCCGGCCTAAGTCCCACGAGTAGGCCGCCACACCATACTTAGGAATTTTTTGTTGAATTTTCACTTCAGTTGTTTGGCTAACCCACATTTAGCTTTTGTAGGAGAGGTGATAGGAGTTAACACATCCGGCATCTTGGGAGCGTTAAAGCGGAAGAAGAGGAAAGTTAAAGACACTTCCCGGGCTACAGAGGAAGAGCAGCCAAGGTCGGAGGAGCGGAGACATGGAGGTCATCCACATAGACCTTGTCAAGGAGGAGAGGCCAAAGAATATGCAAATGGAGCCTGTCAACGGTGATGTTCATTCTAGCGAGTAGGCTTACTCAGTCCCAAGCACCGAGGCAATTGAGATGTTAGGACCTGTCGTTGGTGTAACTGAGACACAGGCTCCTAGGTTGAGCCCAGATTGGACAATGTTGACATCTGACAAAATCTAGGACCCAAAGGTGGCACTCGAGCTGGGTAGAGGGTTCCTTCTCGCTGAAGATTTGAAGGACTACAACAACTAGGCTACCTTAGTGCTCGACAGGAAACTGATCCAAGCTATCCTCATGGTGAGCCCAGATTAGACAATGTTTACATCTAACAGAATCTAGGACCCGAAGGTGGCACTCGAGTTGGGTAGAGGGTTCCTCCTCCCCAAAGATTTGAAAGACTATAGCAACTAGGTTACCTTAGTGCTCGATAGGAAACTGATCCAAGCTTATCCTCCTAGTGAGTACTTAGTATATTTTCCATTGTTCCTCTTCTTTCTTTATACAAACTAAAGTAATCTAAGCTCTTTTATAAACAAACAACATGACCCAAGTCCTAATGGGAAGGGTGGATACTTCTTCCCATTATTGTGAAGCTAATAGGAAGGACACAAAGAGCCTTTGCGCAAAACTGGTAAGGGCCCGAACAAGTGACCAAACCATGGAGGTCGAGTTGGAGTACTGCCATGCAACTCTAGAGCAAGAGAAGAAAATGATAGCTCAGCTGGAATAGTAGGACATCAAGCTGGCAGAGTGGAGGTTGAAATGCACTGAAGACATCTAAGCTGCAAAGGCGAAGGGTGTCGAGGAATATCACAACTCTGACTTGTGCCAGCAAGAGAAAGATGAGTACTCTATTGGCACTCTAAGCAAGGGGTTCAAGTTGTGCCACCAGCTCTTTGCTTCATTCATCCCCAAGTTCGGCGTGGACAATTTGAAGACCTTGGCCATCATTAAGAAGATGGTGGAGAGGATCGACGAGGAGCTAGACTCCGAAGAGGAGGAAGAGGACGGTGAGGACAATGAGACTAGTGGTGGCAAGGACGAAGAGATGGTGACTGGGGGAACGACCTACCCCTCATTGACGGATGACTTTTCCCTACCTCTTTTCTTGGACTTTGTAAATATGAACTAGACATGTTCTAGGCCCTCGAGCTCAATTTTCTCCTTTTTTCTCTTTTTCTTAAGTAATGAAACAGACTTCTTTATTTAACAGTGTGTCAACATGTGCCCATTTTCCTTCATTTTTTTCCAAATAGTAAAATGAATTAGCTTAGTCCAATATAAAAAATGATGTATTGAGGTACTTGAAAGCAATATGAACAAATCGAAGTGCCAAAAGTGGGTCAATTAAACCAAGTTGTGTAAGCGGATGTCACATAAATTGAGCCAAGATTCTCATCCTGATGTTGAACAAAAACTGGTAACTACTTTGACAAATGAAATAAGTTGTAAGTCACACCAATGTGCTCAGAGCTTTAGACATAGTACATTCTTATGTTTTCAGCATTCCATGTATGGGGACCAACGTCCCCTCTAGGGTTTTGAACTCGTAGGTGCTAGGCCCCAATGCCTTAATCACTTTGTAGGGGCCTTCCCAATTTAGACCAACTTCCTATAGCTCAACTCAGGTACCATGACCTCTCAAAGTACAAGGTCACCAGCTTGGGAGCAAAACCTTTTAACTTTGTTGTTGTGGCATCAAGCTACTCTCCACTGGCAGGTAATAGTTCATATTTGTAGTTGGTCTCATACTTCCTCTATCATGCTTAGGTTAGTTCAGAGTTCGTCATAATTCTCGTCTTCATCGTAAACTTAGACTGCAAGCTTGACACATCGATCATTGTAAGGATGGCCTCTTCAGTGCCAAATGTCAAGTTGAAGGGCGTTTCTCCAATTATAGTTCTCCTTATAATTCGTTATGCCCATAGCACGCTAGGGAGTCAGTGAACCCATTATCCCTTAGCTTGAGTGAGTTGGGCTTTCAGACCATGTAAGATGGTTCTATTCGTCACCTCAGCTTGCCCATTTACATGGGGATGGCGACAAAAGTGAAGTTCTATTTAATCCCTAGTTCAGAACACTAGCCTTGGAACTTGATATCTTTGAATATCTTCTCATTGTTTGAGATCAACATGTGAAGGAGTTCGAATTGACAAATGATGCTCTTCCAAAAGAAGTTTCAAACATTTCAGGCTGTGATGGTGGCTAGTGGCTCAACTTCTACCCACTTGGTAAAAAAATCTATGATGGTGACTAAGAATTTGCATAGCCCAGTTGCTAGTGGGAAGTGTTCAAGGATATTGATTCCCCGTTGAGCAATCGGTTAGAGACTAATGGGTATTGCAGGTTATACACTAGTTGACGGGGTATGCTGGCATGACATTGGCATCAATCACATTGTTAGAGAGCTTTCTAGGCAAGCTTTCTGCCCCCTTGGTGTTCACCGCATAACCCTTCGTAGATCTTCATGAGCACCTACTCCACTTTGGTAGGTCGAAGGCACCTTAGGTAGGGGAGAGTAAACGACTTCCTATATTGTTGCTCGCCAATGATGACGTAGTGAGTTGATTCCCACTCGATCTTCTAAGCTTTGTTCTAGTCAACATCTTGTGGAGAAGGTACTCCACAAGCAGGTCCATCCAGCTTGGTTCCACGACCTACACGACAGCGACCTCTACCTTTATCACATTCTCTAAGATAGGATGCATCGGGTCCTCAATATAAATTGTCCTCCATGTGTTGTACGTAGAGCTAACCAGCTTTGAAAACACATTGGCTTGGGCATTCTCAAACCTCAAAATTTGATGGATGGAGAACAAATCGAACTGGTGTATGAGCTCATACACCTTCACCAAGTACTTAATCAACACCGGTTCTCGAGCTTCGTAATGACCATTGACTTGGTTGACAATGAGTTAGGAATCACTGCAAACCATGATATTCTTCGTGTTGATTTCCTTAACAAGGGATAGATTGATGATCAGTACTTTGTACTCAGTCTCATTATTCGATGCTTGAAATTTGAACTTGAGCATGTATTCTAGCTTCACCTCGTCAAATCTCAACAAAATGAGTTTGGTTCCACTCCCCTTCTAGTTGGGCGAGCCATCTACGTGGAGGACTCCAGGCTCTTCTTTCCATTTGGGTGAAGGCCCCGCACTGGTGTACGCCTCCAAACTCGCTATTGGTTTGTCTAGTTCCAAGGTCGACGTGCTAAATGTACACTACACACTAGTTTGACAACCCACTTAGTCAATCTTCCTGACACCTCAGGTTTCTACAACACTTGGGGGAGAGGTTGATAGATGAGCACAACAATCGTATGGGCTTGGAAGTATGACCACAGTTTCTAAACTAATATTATCAACGCAAAGGCAAGCTTCTCGATTTTTAGGTACCTGGTCTCATCCGCATGTATGATTCTGCTTACGTAGTAAACAAATCACTGCACTTTGTCAACAATTTGGACAAGTACCGAATTGATGACTTGCCAATAGATGCAAAATGAGTTTGTCCCTTGGCTCAAGCCTTGTCAATAACGATGGCAAGCCGAGATATTGCTTGAGCACGTCAAGTGCAAGATAACACTCCTTAATGATGGCAAGTTGAGATATTGCTTGAGCTCGTCAAATGCAAGATAACACTCCTTGGTCAATTGGAAGTCTTTAGCTTTTTAATGGCTTGGAAAAGGGGTATGCACTATCATGCTAGCTTGGGCATAAAGCAACTAAGGGTGGCGACTCAACTAGTGAGTCTTTGGACTTCCTTAACAAACCTCAAAGGTTGTATATCCAGGATTGCCTAGATCTTCTCGATATTGGCTTCGATACCACGACAGATAACCATGTAATAGAGGAACTTACCCGACTTGACGCTGAACACACATTTGTTTAGGTTGAGCTTCAAGTTGTATTTTCTTAAAACATCAAACACATCGATAAGATCGACAATATGCAAACAAAAAAATTTACTATTAGCGACCATGTCATCTACATAAATTCATACTTTATTTCCAGTTAAATCATAAAAAAATCTTATTAACAAGTTGCTGGTAAGTCACCCCGACATTCTTAAGGCCAAAGGGAAATGACCTTATAACAATACAAATCACATCAAAAGCAACCACTTTCTTGAGTCTCCCTTTCAATTATGCTAATGAACAAGCCCCATTTCATTACAGCTCATCTTCTTGTGATTTGATGAGGAGTCTTAGTTGGAATTAAGAGGTTTAAGTAATTTCAGATCAGGGATAATTCTAGGGGCAAGTGAATGGTTGATTTTGATGAAATGAGATCTGGGTTTGGAGAAGTTATGGTTCTTCAAATCTAGAATCTAGAACATAGATCTGAGTAACTCTGCAATTGGATCTTGGACTGTTGCTAATGATGGCACAAATTCAAATACTAGAAGACATAGTGAAGTTGCTCTTGGTGTCATTGTATGGAATCTGAAATATAGATCTCATGAAAGCTCTACGTGCCCAGAAATGTAGACCTTCAGATATGAAGATTGAAAGTCCACTACTCCAATTTATTCAAAGAAATTGTGGCTCCATTTTCACAATTTTTCGGTTGTTTACAAGATGGGCAAACTGAGTCTTTTTCTATTTGATTCGTAATAGATTTAGATTTAGTCGCCAAAAGTCGGTGTGTCGAAAAGACGCTATTTTGAGTTGATTTTGGAAAGTTTCAAATGGAGTTTTTTGTGTCTTTCTCGCATAGAAAGACACAGAAATATGCACAAAAAGACGTGTAGCAGCCAAATTAGCTTCGAACTATTCAGATCTTTATGCAAAAGCTCAACTTTTGACTATCAGAGCTACCAAAAAATCTTTCCAAAAAAAAATTGCCAAACGAATCCTATATCAATCTTTCAAAGTTTTAGTGGGTACGTGTAGTCTATCTCAGTCTCAGGTGTGGTCCGTGTGGAGAGAGAGTGTGGAGAGAAAGAGAGAGAGAGAGAGAGAGAAAAAGAGAGAGAGAGAGAGAGAGAGAGAGAAATATTCAAATGTGGAAAGAAAGAAAAAAAGAAAAAAAAAAAAAGAAAATGCCATATTTCAAAATTTTAATGAATGGTTGAGGATATTTTTGTCAATTACATTTTATCTTTTATATTTAACCATTGAAAGGTCGACAATGATAAGTAGGTTTTAAAAGTTCAGGGTACATTTAAATAGTATCTTAAATGTTAAATGTAAAGGGCATCATAAGTAATTAACCTTTTTTTTAACAATGGAGATACAACAAAAACAAACCTAGAGAAAAAGATTAGAGAAAAGATAAAATAAATACACTTCAATAAGATTGGATTAGAAAATGCAAATATAAAGAAAAAGGATAAATTTCTTAAAATACCCTTATGATTTAGCTAATTGAACAAGTATACTCTTACTATTTTACTATTGTCAAACGGTAAATTACCGCAATTGACTAGTTACGTTATTGTTTATATCCATTAATATTCCGTTAAAATTTATACACGCTTGTGATATAATTTCTTTAAAATCCAATTTTACCCTTACCAGCAGCAAACCAAACTAGCTCGGCCCTTAACCGGTGACAATAACCCCTCCACCTCCGGCCCTCTCTCTCTCTCCTTCCCCTTTGTTCTCTCTCCTTATTTCCCCTGTTTCATCACCCCGCTGCAAGCAGGGGACCCCTCTCTCCCCTGTTTCTCCCAGCTTAGGGCACAAGTCGTATATCATAAGTTCTTCAACATGCATGTTAGGGAGTGGTGGGTAATGCTACCTACTTCCGTTTCCTCGTCATCACCAGCACCTCCACCTCCCCCACCACCACTGCTACCATCGTTCAGAGACAAGAGACGATGCCAACGAAGATTTCTTAGGGATGAGAAATTGACCAAGGGCTTGGAGAGACTTAATGATGTCACCGAATTTTTTAAAGATTTCATCAAAATAAATGAAAAACTGATTTCCTTGACCGTGGATTCTTGATTATAGATTGCCTGATACAATGGGAGCCTCGAAGGCTTTACGGCTGTGCAATGCCGAGAAAAGAATAGAAAGACACTTAAGAGTCCAAAGAGATCGTTTGTGTTAGAGGGGAAAAAAACGAGTTTCTGTGAAGCAATCGTAGTGTCAAGTATTCCATTGAGTTGTTGTTGAAACCAGTTTGGGCATTAATGAAAAAGAAGAGAAGAATAAGGAGTTCAAGGAAAACACGTGGCAGAGGAAACACATACCGCCATTAACCAAGGGCTTGAACGGCAACCCAAATTTAAAAGTATTTGATGGCTGGAAACAAAATTCCTTAGTTTTTATAGTAAAATGAAATGAAAGAAAATAAGAGAGCAATTCAAACCAGATCGAATATCTGCAAGTGGGCTTTGGAGAATAACGATGTGCAATGACAATAAGAACAAGAAGAAGAGAAATTCAAAATGGGGTTGGTCAGTTCATTTTACCGTCATTAGGATACATTTGTAGAATAGATGTTGGGTTTTGACACGGTGGTGGGTTACCACATCTTCTTGCAATTAAAGGTGAAGAGAAGAACCAAAACTACAATCAAGGGTGAGCAATCAAAGAATACAAGGGCTTTGAACAACTTCAACAACAACATCTCCCCCCTCCGGTCAGAGAGAGCGGCGGTTCCAGCGCCGAAGGTTGGAAGCCGCGTTTCCGACTGGCACCGGAAAAAGAATCGCTGCGTTACAATTTAGAGGGTGGTCGACAAGGCGCTCTCATTTTTTAGCTCGACAGCCTCTCTGTTTCAAGCTCGGGCCTCTCGATCTCTTTTATTCTCTCCCTTCTCTTTTCCCTCTTTCTCCCCTTCCTCTTTTCTCTCATGGCCGTCTACATTCTCGGCTCTACCGCAGATTTGGAGCCATTTCCGAAAACAGATCTGACGCCACCGGCTCTACCATCATCAAAGCTCCCCAGTGAAGAATTAGGAATTGAGGCCGAAGCTGGTGGCGCCTACTCTTGAGGAAGTTTCAATGATGTGCTCTGAGAGCTTCATCGCTCTTTGATATACACAGAATATCAATGAATTAGATTGGGGTTTTTTGACAGAGGAGAGTGGAGTTTGAGATACCTCTAGGGGATCTTTTGCATGAAAAACCTTGGAGATCTTTTTATAGTCAAATTCAAAATATTGATATGCCCAATACGCGGTGGGCGCGTATTTTACGTTTAGATACTTGTTTTTTTATTTTTTTCAAAATTGGTTCAGGGGATTCGGTCTAGGACCCTCCATCCCCTAAACTGGTCAGACCCCTAATATATCCACTGTAGGGGCGTATCAGAAGGATCCCAAAATGATACATCGGTTGATATGGGTCGATACATAACAATACTTGGAACCTTGGTCAATACGTTTCTGATCCTGCTTGAATTTCTTTGGGGCATTTTCTGCTGTATCGAATCTTGCGGGGTGTGGCATTTCAGAGCTCCACCCAAAAAAACCTCCGATAGATGTTGCTCGAATAGTCACCAAAGAGCAACGTCTACATGGTGTATACCTCTCCACGGTCTCGGGGATGAACAAAACCCTCCGAACCATCTTGTTACTCGGCCAAATCGGCTTAGAGAAAGAGGAGAACAAAAAGGGGAAGAGGTGGAGAAAGAAGATCATCGCCACTAACAGAAGTTAAAGCAGCAGTGGTAATTTTGATTGATGAAGACCAGATTGGATGCTGGCAGTTAAGACCAGACAAAGGAAGAATGGGAGGAGCTTTTAAGGGTAAAACAGACATTTCATCCCTTTCATTAATATTTTAACATCAATGATAATTTTCAAAAACAGTAGGAATAGCATTAGACAATATTTAAACAGTAAGCATACTTAGTCAATTAACTAAGCCAAAAAAGTAATTTAAGAAATTTACCCTATAAACTACCGAAATGACATCATATCTAAAAAACTTATCACCAATCGAACCGGTATCCTAAATGTGTAAATCAATCAAATGGTACTTGTCAAAATTCACAGGTGGGCTCTTCTACAATACCTTTCCCACATCATAGATGCTCCCTACAAAAATACATTATCTTCCTTCACTCGTTTTTTCTAATAAATTTAAGTGCACGGCAATTTTTGTTTGTTACTGTATGCCTAGAGGCTTAGCCCTCACCCCTAGGTAGCCTCTACTTTTAGCACTTTCAAAAGCCTGGCATAGGGAGGTAAAATCCATATTTCATTTATCTTTTCACCCTGCTAGCAATGAAAACAAGGGGTTTTTACCGATCAGTCCACATCTGAAATCCTAGCTCAATCGTACAATTGGGGGTAGGTGCCAAATCGGAATTGATGCCAATTCGAGGTATGGGACTTTGGGTGTAAAGTGTTATAGGCTGAAGTGTTCATAAATTTGAATTGTTGTAGGTCTGCATTTCAAATCTGAATTCTGAGGTAAAGTGCAGTCTAAAAATCCCCAAAAAAATAAATCATTCTGCCGCCAAACATCATGAAGACTAAAGTTAAGGTTATGTGAAAAAAAAAAAAAAAACAGGAGACTTAAAACATCATGAAGACTAAAGTTAAGGTTATGTGACAAAAAAACAGGATACAGACTAAACATCATGAAGACTCCCCTCCGGTTTCCGAAAAGGTTCAAAATATCAATATATATCAAGCTGTATTGGCCGATACGTACCATATCGGGGGCTTCCCGATATACCCCTACAGGGGTGTTTTGGGTCATACAATAGTTCAAGGGTCAATCGGCCTTAAACCGGCCACTCTGAACCTATGCCCTGTATTGATATTTTGAACCTTGTTTCTGACAGGACTTCAACATACCTTGAATGAAATTATGTTATATTTATCAGAATCATGGCTTAATTGTAATTCGCTAGAAAATCACTTGGCACAACCTTTGCTCTCTCTCTCTCTCACCACCACCCATTTTCTTCTCCAACACAGGACGCAGCAGAGCTGACACCATTCCCCACCCCTCTCTAGTGCTTCATTGTTGCACAAAGGAGACCATCTTGGGCATCGGCAGCAGATGCAATGATATTGGTCCTGTAATCTGAATTTAACCGATTCCTAACGGGTTCAAAAGAGAGGAGAGGTCTTAGTATTTAATTATTTACAGTGAACTTCAAGGGAGGTTTTAAGTCTTTTAACCCCCCAAAAATTACTTCATCTCATAGATACAAAAAGGAAAAATGCGTAGCGGCCTAGAACTTCTATATCTAGACCATTCTTGAAACTAATAAAACCTTTTCTCTCAAAATTGTTTGTCAAATGTACCACTAATACCATATTTTATGATAACCACTACCATTCGTTCGTTTCTGAATAATACAACAGAACGGCATTTCAAGCGTCTCTCTGCTTATGCCTAGCTATACAACTTCTAAATAATTAAGAAAATTTGATATGAGCAATAGATTCCTAAAATAGGAGAAAAAAGGCCAAAACGGATGGAAAACCAAAACTTAGATCTCTACCAAGAATAGCTTATTCACATAGATATGCCAAAATTTAGCATTACCTCCAATTCTCCAACTCTCCCCAATTTGAAACACAGCTGTCCAGTGCTTCTTCAGGAATTGTGGGATGGGATCCTCGAAATATTGTGGCTGGTAGATATAGTAATCCCAGTAGCAAATTTAATTTACAGTATTTTAATGTAGGAGACCTCCCAAGGACTTGCTGAATTACCGCCAACCATTTGACTTGATACCTATAGTTGTTTGTCTTGTTCTTTCACCTATGTTCTTCCTGGTGTATCAAACAACGGAAATTGCGAACTACTGTCGTTTCACATACCATGTCTCATTGACTGGTCTAGCCCATCCATAACTTTAGTACTCTATCCCTGCCACCCGAGGCTACCTTCTCACCATCTGGACTCCAATCAACAGCAAAAACCTTCAAAAAATAGAAAAAATGAAGGTTAAAAGTATTAAAAAATTATGTAAGAACATGTTAGAAACTATCAAATTTTTGGTAAGTACCTCATCTGCATGACCTGGAAGATCCTGTTTCAATTTGTGTGTACGAATATCCCAAACCTAGGTAAAAAACTCCAATTAGCAAACGAATAAAAGTATTCCAGGTTATTGATCAAAACAAAAAAAAGTATTCCAGGTCATCTGCATGACCTGGAAGATCCTGTTACGACACATTATATAGTCCACCACTGTAGACAGAACAGTGGTGGTGATTATGCATTGAAAGGCATGTTATGACTTAACATAAAGTCCACTTAAATATTTACGGATTTACCATGCATATGTAGGGGAGAGAGAGGAATAAAGACCTGTGGGGAGACACTCCAGTTGGGAATAAGAAAGGATGGCATACAAGGTGTAAAGGGCTGGAATGAGGAAGAAAAAGCAAACCCCTCAATTCCTACATCCAATAATAGGCCTATGAACCATAGATGTACTGAATAAGCCCACATTAACACTCCCCAAAGCCCAAGAAAACAATAACGCCGAGTGAAAAAAGCTTCAGTCCTGAGGAAACCATCTAACAGAGTATGTCATCTCTTTTGAGGGGACTTTTGCTGATATTTTTGCCCTAGTCTACATAGAGTGGACATGCAGGGTAAATCTTGGCAACTGATGGCAAGGAAGGTGCTTACTGCTATAGTAATTGCTTTTTTATAATCTAAGTAATTGGCTAATTGTGTACAAAAACATGGACCATTAGAAGCTAGAGAGTGTCTCATTGTCCAAATCACATATTTCGCCAGGAGTGGAGTAGGAAGAACTGAATTGAATTAGGGTTCAGCATTACCTGGTCAGTGGATACTGATGAGTTCTTAAGGATTATAAGGAGTCTCAGACAATGACTAGGGGTTTTGTGGCTGCTTTTCACTGTTGCTTTGTAATCTTATTCTCTATTGGGTAATAAATTTCTATGCTCATTAACAATGACAAAAAGAATAGAAGGGAAAGACCTTTTCATCTATAATATAATCTAGGTATTTCCCCAAGTTGGGGTGCCATTTGTCCAGTAACCCCTCGTGTTCTATTTTTCTTTTCCTTTAATTTCCTTCTCTACTCCCCCCACCTAAACTGGTGAGAGACTCGCCTTCCTGATTGTTAAGATGTAACCATCTTGCAATATTAAATAAACTATACAAGTTAATGAAGAATAAGGCATACCTTCAATGTAGAGTCCTTGCTTCCACTTAAGAGGAGCCTACTGTCAGCAGACCAGCTGTAGAGAAGTAAAGAAGGTGCATCTTAGCCATGGAACATGGGAAATGAGAATAGAGGTAAAAGAGGAAGGAGAGCAGAGGGGAGTTATATCTGACCTTATCTGGTAAACTGGTCCCACATGCCCTCGAAAAGCTGCAACAAATTTCCCTGTGGTACCATTCCATAACTTGACAGACTTATCAAAGGAAGCACTTGCCACCCATTGCCCATCAGGAGAAAAGTATACGTGGTTCACAAGCTACAAGATACGTGAACTTTCAAGGCTATGTGCTTGAACACATAAAAGAAAGAACTATGGTCCAAAGAGAAAAGATTTTTGCCCAATGCAGAACCAAGAAGCATTCCCACTTCAGATGAAACCATTTATTTTACAAGAAATGGCATGATAAATAGATAACGACTAATTTTACCTGTTGGTGGCCTGTCAAACGAGCTTTTGGGTGCTTGCTCACAGCTGGCTCCCAAAGGATCATGGTAAAATCATCAGACCCTGAAACTAGTCTTTCAGGGGCATTGCCTCTCATTTTGTTGTACCTTTCTAGAGCTACCTAACATGGCAAACAAAACTACATAGTTAATTAGATGAGAGAGGGAGGGGTAGATCTTTCAGGTACCCTACAGAGCAAAAATCAAATCGTGGAACAAAAAAGTATTGATACGTGACGTGGGATGCACATGAGCTGATATTCATGGTTATTTGTGATTTACTTCAGCCTCAACTTGTAACCAGAGAGAAAACTGTCTCAAGCTCATCACTCAACTTATTCTGGGTAGATAAAAGGAAAAAAATGATCAATATGATAATACTTTATTAGAGGCAAATAAGAAAGTTATAACAGGGTGAGAAAGTTTTCCCCAAAATACAGTTTTACGGTTATGCCCAAAACATTTGATGTCTCATAGCCCCTTCTTTAGCTAGAGTATCCGCCATCCCATTTGCTGTTCTTCTCACCCATTTGAAAGTAACATTCAACTCCCTTACAATGCTCTCAATCTCCCTAAATGTGTGCCTATAGATCCAAGGGATTTGGGTACTACATCTTGTCCAGGAGATGACCACCTGTGAGTCCCCTTCCACTTACAAATTAAGGAATCCAAACCGCTTGGCAAACACTTTTTCTGCTGTTCTTCTATCAGTGCATCTTCATTTTCTAGAGACCCTGAATACATAGCTAACACCTTTCCACCTGAGTCTCTGAATACACCTAACCCAGCCACATCTTGGTTACCAAGGAAACTTTCATCAAAATTAAGCTTCACAAAATTTATTGCCGGTGGTCTCCATTCCATAAAGATTTTTTCCTTTCCTTGTGCTGATATAGCCACTTCTTTCCAAGTTCTCAGAATGTCATTCAATAAGAACACTTGGAAGTCCTCCAAAGTTTTCACCCAGTGAGAAGCTTTTAACTTTACTATTTCGAAGATTTCCACCACTGATCTACTTTTCTACATTGAAGATTCTTCCATTTTTCTCTTCCCAAATAGTCCATAAAAAAGCAGCCCTAACTGTTTTCATAGCAATCTTCCTCTTTGTTTTGGTTGCCTCATGAAGCTAGGGTCAAAGACGCCCACCACCTCCTGTGGAGGATTCCACATGCAGCCAAAAAGAGAACAAAGATGTTCCCAAACACAAAGCACAAAAGGGAAGAAAAGAAAGAAATGGGAAACAGTTTCACCATTGCATTTGCAAAGGATGCACAAGTGAGGGGAAAGGCACTCATTTGGCTTTCTTTTCTACAGCACAATCACAGGTGATGATCTTTCCAAGGAAGACTTCCCAACACAAGGCCAGAATCTTTGGAGGGATTGGCTTACTCCAAATTTCTTTCACCAGGAAATTTGCCCCCGAGGTAGAAGGCTGAATTGAGAAGTTAAAGAAAGAAGCACAAGTAAAAAAGCCATTTGGGGACATTGACCACACCCTGGTATCCTCTACATTTTGATCCAAGAAAACCGAGTCAAGTATGGCCAAAAGAGATATGAGAGACTCACATTCCAATTCCCTAAGACCCCTACTGAACTCAAAATCCCAATTTAAACTAGAGGCAAAGAAACTCAAAAACTTAGAAATGGGTTCAGATTTGTAATTGGAAAGTGCATAAAGCAAAGGAAATTGGACCTTTAAAGGATGTTCACCTATACAAAGGTTTAAGGTAGAAAGGACAGACCTCATAAATTGCTTTCCAAGTTGAAGCTGAATTTGCATAGGGTGCCACCTTTGTCCCAGCCATTGTCTGAAATACCATGAATGCTAGCAATGACCTTGTGCCAGAGCCTTTCTTTCTAGGGGAAACCTCCATAACCACTTCCCTAGGAGAGCAGAATTCTGTTGGACTAAATTTAAGCCCAAGCCCACCCTTCTCTTTAGCCTACAAACTTGTTCCCAATTCACTAAATGGTCTCTTATCAACTCCAGGTTCCCAAAGAAAAGCTCTCATTAATTTTTCCATTTGCCCAGCAATTCTGGAAGGGATACAAAAGGTCAACAAGAAGTAAATGGGAAAGTTAACCAAGGTGGCTTTAATCAGGGTTATCCTTCCTCCCAAAGAAATGTTACTCCTCTTTCAGAGTGCCAATTTTTGTAAATCTCTCAACCACAAGCTTACAAAAGCTCTAATTTCATGGATTTCCGCCCAGGGAAGTCCTAAGTACTCTAGGGGGCAGTTTTTTACTTCACAACCTAAGGCCTCTGCTATTCTGACAATTTCTCAAAGGAGCTAACAAGAAGTTTCAAGTTCCTAAGGGCTTCAGGGCTGTAGTCATCACAGAAAAGAATTAAAATCATTCGCAAACTACAAGTGGGTAAACACGACCTCAACCCTTCCCACCATCCCAGTCCCTTATTGAATTTTCCAAATCTGCCATACTAAACATTCTGGTTAGAACCTCAACAATCAAGGTGAAAGGGAAAGGGGATAAAGGATCCCCCTATCACAATTCTCGCTTAGCTAGGAAGAAATCTCTAGCAGCCCAATTGATCAAAATTGAATAATGCATTGAGCCCATGCATCCCTTTATCCACTTTTTCCACCTTTCTCCCAACCCAAACTTTTCCATAACATCAAGAAGGAAAGGCCAATCCACCAAGTCATATGCCTTCTCTAAGTCTAGTTTACAAACAAAACCTTTTCCTCTTTTTTCTTCTTTTCAGCTACACTTTCATTTGCTACTAAATTTTGGTCGACAATTTGTCTTCCCCACACAAAGGCACCTTGAGCTTGTGAGATTATTGTGGGTGACACCCTTTATAGCCTACTTGAAAGGACTTCTGCAATTATTTTATAAAGGCTTCCCACAAGACTTATTGATTTAAAGCCCCTTGGAGTTTTGGCTTCCTTTTTCTTAGCCAGTAACATGATGAATGTGGCATGTGTTCCTGATGAAACCTACCTTTTTTGGTGAAACTCATCAAACACTTCGTTTAGGTCCAAAGACTTCGTTCTATTTTAGACAATTGAGCTTCTCCTGTATTTGACCATTCACTTGCCTCAACCAACCAGGATTTTCCACCCAATGCCACATCGTCATCTTCTCCCTCTGCTTGCTTACAAAGCTCAGACTCCATTGCTGTAAGGATTCAAGCTTCATAGACTGTTTTTTCTTTATTTCTTTTGAAGGACTACACAAAAGGGGGTAGCCCATCCCCCAACCCAGGTGCAGGCGTGATTCGATCCCAAGTCTCCGCTATGACGAATAGGAGACCTTACCAACCAGCTGGTTGGCACCTTGCAGCTTCATAGACTGTTCCATCTACCGTAACTTCAACTATTCGCGGTACGCTTTTTGGCTTAATCCCTACCAGGCTTGAACGAAGCTGCTTGAAGGTTTGAACAGTTAAGCTCCTCAAGCACACCACTACATAACTGAGCTATTTTCTTAAAGCTCGAGACAACCAAGTGGTGGAATGGCAGCCCCACGATTTTCACCTTTGGGTTTTTTACCATTGCAATAGAGTTAGTAGCAAGGCTCCATCTTTGGACACTCATAGATCCTTGTTCAGTTTGAATTTGGACTGCAAAAAAAAAAAATCTCTCGGAAGGGTCTAGGTATCTAAGATGACCTTTCGGTCACAGAATGAAAATATCAAGAGATTTTCTTTAATATTTATCTCCTTTTAATGGCTCCAGCAACCTTCTTCCAATCACTTATTGGTTTACTTGCTTCGGAAACGAGTCTTTTGCTCCAGTGGTCCCTCAAGTCAGTCATTCTAAGCTTGGGTGATTTAACACAATAGGACAATTGGATTTCCTTGCCCTTCTCTTCTTCCGACACTGGAGTTTTAACTCCAATAGAATGTTGTTCCATCTGAAACATTTGTCTCTTGCCCTGAAAGTTGTCTTGTCTGTTGGCATTTTGGATCATCATCCCTCTATAAATCCTTTCCCCTTATCTGGAAGTCCTGTAGATTTTCCAAAATTATATTCCATCCTTTTCTCTGTTTTCCCATCGAGAGGCATATTAGTTGCTTCTTGTCTTTCCCAAACCATTTTCCTAGAATTTCTCAGGTTTTTCTTCAATTCCTACACTCTGAATGATTTGCAGGCCCCTACTAGAAAGCACGTAAGCCACAGTAGAAATTCCTCCGCTAGAAAAATCATAGCCATTTTTCCTTCTCACATCTTCAGCCACATCTGACCTTTTGATCTAACTTCTTCGAGAATGAATGTCTTTGCCTCCACCCTCACTACTCTTCTCTAGTTTCATGTGGACACGAAGATGTCTTCTCCATCAAACCTTTGTAAATGTAAAAAAAAAAAAATTATTGAGGTTGTGTTTGCTTCTTTCTGAAATGGACATAAAATTTTTCAGGCTGATTATTTCTTTTTTGATAAATCAGGCTGAAATTTTTTGGTTATTATCTTTTCCACTTTTAAGATGAAAACTTTGTTTTCCCCGCAATTCACATCGAAACAAAATAGAAGAGGTGGAAAACAATGATTTCTCTATAAAAAGGGGGGTAAAGATAATTTTAGTCTGAAAAATCTTATGTCCATCTCAAAAGGAAACAAATGAAGTGTTAAGAGAAAAGAGTGGGAAAATAATATAAGAGCAACATTAATTAAAAGGGGGACAGTAGCAATATAAATGGGGAAACCACATGAACAAGAAATAAAGCAATGTCATGTAGAAACCTTCTTAATAGTATGCTCCAAATGTTGAGACTGATCCCCATGCCCTACCAACCTGAAGCCTACAAAAAGCATTCTCTATATCTACCTCAAACTTAATTTTAGGATAAATATATAGATCCCTTGAGGCTCTCCAAAAAGGACCAAGTCTTAACAGTACCATTGGATTCACCTTCTCCAGTGGAGCTTGAAAAATGCTCTTATTGTTGCCCATACAAAATCCAAACACCCAATAAGTAGTCAGCTAAGGTTGTCAAAAGAAGATCCCTCAAAATTAATTTTTACAGTGCATATAGGAAGGAAATCCATTGCACCCACTTCTCATTAATATGATAAAACGTGAGTAACCAACTCCAGCCAAGGACAATATCTTCAGGATTAAGTCCCTTAAGCTTTGGGCACCAAAAGCAACTCTAATCAAGGATCTTCCACTAAACCATTTACATTTATGTCATATTTTTTTTTTATTCTTGTTGTCAATTTCAAATAAAATAACTGCCAACATATACCTCAAAACAGATGTGGCCCCTTTCCAAATGAATAAACTACACCATTGACAAGCAAGCTCCTAAGGGAGTGCCCAATGGAGACCAACTTAAAAATGCAATACCAAATAGCATTAGCCACTTTGCAGTCAACAAATAAATAGCTGAGCATGGCACATGTGCATCAAAAAGTCATGGAAGGTTGCAGCATGTTGCAACTGTTAGTGTTTTTGTGGTAACCTTGTCAAAATCACCTTAAACATTAATTGAGCAGAACTAAAACTGGAAGACGGCTTCGCAAAGAGAGAGGGAAGGTGCAAGAGGGCAGCCAACAAGGAGAACCAATTCTCATGTCAGGTTCATTAGAAAACATGTGTATCTTAAAGAGTCAAAAAGAGATCAATTTTCCATTTCAAAGTCTCTTATATCTCCATAGAAGTTGAGGGGCCAAAAGACTTCAGAATAGGAGGGTTTGCGGGGAAGAACTAGGAATAATAGGATTAAAGCAACCTTAGGACAACAAAATCTGAAAGCAAACATGAATCGGACATAGAGGGAAATACAGCTAGACAATACATCCTTACAGAACTTGATAATACTCATCTTTCATATCATTCAAACAACTTAGACAAATTTACACTTGTGAGTGTTAATAAAGAATGTCCTTGTCTACACTTCAAATATAAATTAACAAGAAAGATGGTATTATGTATACCTAATAGCTGTGTAAATCCAGAAAAAATAAGTACGCATGTAGAGCATGCTACAAATTGTAATTGAACAGCTAATCTGCTTGACTACAATCCCCCACCCAATGCCAAAAAAAAAAGAAATAAAGAAAAATAATGGTAGAGTGAAAGAGAAAAATATAAAAGAAACCACATCATGATATAGGTACAAATTAAACCACCAACCAAGGAAATACAAAATTAAATAACAAAATCCACACCTAGGCTACTAGAGTTGGTACTAATTTACTCGTATAAAAAAATTAAATTCATAGTAATATCAAGAGTGTAATATAATTATCAAACCATATAAAAGAATTACCTGCTTCATTTCCTCTGGAGACGAATATTGTTTTCCAATATGATCAAATGCCCCTGTACGGAGCACATATTCTGTGCTCAATGCAAGAGAGTTAACCCAGTGTCCATGTCCCTGAAATCAAAATCAATTATGCAGGAAAATGTGATATTGGAAGAGTTGTGAAACACATGCAATAATTCAAAAAATATAGAAAAAGAGAAGAAAAGAAAGAAGAAATAAAGGTTTCAGTAGAGGTTTGTGGAAGAAGGAAGAAGAAAAGAAGGGAAGAGAAAAGTGAAGAGTTCAATCCTTTATCTCTATCCCCCGCAAGATATCTTTTATTCTCATAATTCTACACTCAGTACAATTCCCCAGATGCCCTTTATGGAGCGGCCAGCACTAAAGAAATAATAAAACAAAACAACAGAGGCCCATAACTGAAAGAACATAAGCTTATAACATAACTTAAAGAAATAAAGACACTAAGGCCCATTCAGCCCATTCTCACTACACTCCCCCTCAAGCTGAGCATAGATGTCAATCATGCCCAGCTTGTTTACTTAATGTTGAAGCTTTGCTTTAGGGACTCCCTTAGTTAGAAAATCTGCTAGTTGCTCTTCTGATGCAATGAAAGGAAGGCACGTCTTTCCTGAAGCCACTCTCTCATGTATAAAATGTCTGTCTACCTCGATGTTCTTAGTTCTATGATGTTGAACCGAATTGTGTGCAATGTTAATAGAAGCCTGGTTACCACAATATAACACCAATGGCTTGTCACATGAGACACCCATCTCATCAAGGAGAGATCTAAGTCATAACAACTCAAAATCCCCATGGGCCATATACTCTACTTCAACTGAAGATCTAGCAACTACTAACTGCTTTTTACTCCTTCAGGAAACAATATTCCCAACTACCATAACACAATAACCTGATGTGGGCCTCCTATCATTATTACCTGCCCAGTCGACCTCTATATATGCTTCTACCTTCATGTGAGCATGTTTAGCAAATAGTACACCCTTCCTGGGAGTTATCTAGTACCCTTTCTATAGCATCCATATGTGTGTCTCTAGGAGCATACATGAACTGGCCGGTTACAATCACAGCACACGAAATGTCCTGATGAGTCATACATAAGTAAAGAAGCTTCCCTAGCAACCCCTAAAACACTCCCTTGTCAACTAAAAGTTCAGCATCATTAGTTGCGAGTTTATGATTCACATCAATAGGGGTGGAGGCAGGTTTATCACCAAACTTTCCTATCTCAATAAGAAAATCTAGGACATACTTCCGCTGCAAAATAAAGATACCATCTTTGGACCTAGCAATCTCACTGCCCAGAAAATACCGCAATCCCCCCAAGTCTTTAATCTAAAAATCAGAATTGAGGAACTTCTTGATATCATTAACTTCTTTTGTATCACTGCCAATAACAATAATATCATCCACATAAACAATTAGAAATATGACCAAAGTATTCTTCCTCTTAACAAAGAAGGTCTGATTTAATTGAGTCTGAATGTAGCTGAACTGAACAAGAGCAGCTCCAAACCTATCAAACCAAACACGTGTTGATTGTTTCAAGCCATAAAGTGACTTCTTCAATCTGCACACCTCACCTTGCATCCAATGTTATAAAACATAGAGGCATGACGCGAGGGCATTCCACTACCCAAAGGCATGAGGCGTAGTTTAAAAATGTAAGAGGTGTTGAACAAAAAAAGGTGTAAGCCTCCTTAAGAGGAGGTGAGTCAAGAGGAGGGAGGAAGGGAAGGCACAAGAGATCTTTACCTTCCCTTTCTTTTCTTTTCTTTTCCTTTCCTTTCCTTTTTTTCCTTTTTTCTTTTCTTTTCTATCTTTTTATATGAGGTGTGCATGAGGCACATGCACATGAGGTGTACGCCTCTAGCATGCCTCATGAAAAAAGTGTATGAGCGTAGGCCTCTTGCACCTAAGGCGTTCACCTCAAAGGTTTTAGCGCCTCACCTACAGGCACGCCTCTAGGCATACGCCTCCCACGCTTTTTAAAACATTGCTTTCATCTCCTTACCATATATACCAAGGGGAAGGGACATATATACTTCTTCAGTGAAATCACCATTCAAGAATTCATTCTAACATCAAACTGATAAAGAGGCCAATCACAAGTCATTTCTAAGGATAAAAGAACTATCACAAAAGTCATTTTAGCATCTAGATGTGCCTTATATCTCTCAATTGACCCATCTGCAGGATACTTGATAGTGTAAACCCACTTGAACCCAATAGATTCCTTCCCAGCTGGCAAGTCAACAACAATGTTTTAAAATGCAGAGACATGACACAAGGTGTTCCACTACCTAGAGGCATGAGGGGTTGTTCAGAACATAAGAGGCATAAGCCTCCTTATGAGAAGGGGGTGAGGAAGGGGAGGAGGAAGAAGTGGGAGGATCTCATTTTGCTTTATTTTTAATAAAAGTCTTTTATATTAAGAATGAATGAAGATGCATACAACTAGTTGAAAGGGAGAGTCTAGTCGAAGTGGAGGTGAGCAAATGACATTTTTTATAAAATACTTTCATATTGCTATAGTCCCCACCTTTTAATTAATGTTGCTTTTATATTATTTTCCCACTCTTTTCTCTTAACACTTTATTTGTTTCTTTTTGAAATGGACACAATTTTTTGGACTGAAATTATCTCTACCCCCTTTTATAGAGAAATCATGGTTTTCCACCTCTTCTAATTTGTTTTGATGTGAATTGTGAGAAAAACAAAATTTTCATCTTAAAAGTGGAAAACAAATTGGGCTACATTAAAAGGGGGTTATGGGTCGCCCTAGCCAATCCTTTTCTTTTCTTTTTCTCTTTTTTTCTTCTCTTTCTTTTTCTTTCCCTTCCCTTTCTTTTCCCTTCCATTTTTTCCTTTTTTTTTTGTCTTTTTATATGAGGTGTACATGAAGCACATAAGGCGTATGCCTCTAGCACGCATCTTGAAAAAAGCATATGAGGTGTACGCCTCAAAGGTGTCAGTGCCTCTAGCATATGCCTCAAGGCATTTGGGGGGCGCCTCCCACACCTTTTAAAACACTAGCCAACAATATCCCAGGTATTACTTTTATGAAATGCTTCTATTTCAGTCCTTATAACATCCCTCCACTCTAGTTTGCCTAAGACTTCAGTCACTGACTTTGGAATGGGTTGAGAGGAAGGTTAGAAAGTAATAGTAGGATGGGGACAACAAGCTATAAGAAAGGTGTTTGGAAATGCAATGAATTGTACATTTCCTCTTACCTTTTCTCAAGCAATGGCTAGGTCAAGGTCTAGAAACGAGGGTGATGGTGGTGGAGATGTCAGACCTACCCTCTCTTTGGTGAATGGAAGAACCTAAGACTCAACTAGAGATGTGGGACCAACCTACGTTTGCCTTAGCCTTTGCCATCAATACCACCTCTAAAGAATAGGATGTTTGGTGAAAACTAGAGGACTAGCAGGAAGAAGGGGAGGAGAATGAATGGAAGACCTCGAAGGAGAGGATCCCACCAATCAAGAACATGAAAGAAGTCTTGCTGAAATCAAGGAATGCATATTGACAAGGATTATTTCATGATTAAAATCTTCACACTTGTTGTCCGATTACTCCTTTGATGACTTAAAGAGAAATTGGGCTGCAGTGGCTGCTACAGTCTCTACCAAGATCAAATCACAAGCTGAATGGATTCCCCCACCGGATGGTGTGGTAAAATTGAATTTTGATGGAAGCTACCAAGGTAACCCAGGGCCATCGGGAATTGGTGGGATTCTGAGAGACAAAGACAACAATATGTTGCCTCTATTTTCAAGACCAGTGGGTGAAGGTGATTCAATAAGGGCAGAGCTACTAGCAGTGGTACAAGGTATACAAATGGCTAGTCAAAGTGGAGTAACAAATCTGCTAGTAGAAATTGATTCCATGGTAGTAGTAGGCTGGCTAATTAGCCCAGAAACAGCTTGTTGGGGCTACCGGGATCTGTTAAAGAAAGTTAAATGGATGACAAGAAACATGACTCAGGTTTCAGTGGGTTAGAAGATTAGCAAATGCAATGGCTGATTCTCTGGCCAAGCAGGGGGTGTCAAGGGGAGATCTATTTTGGGCTACTTTGTAATTGTGTCTCAGGCTTGGGCAGTTTTGGTGTATATGGTTCAGTCCTAAGGGGGGTAACATCCCGTGCCTCCTCCTAGGCTGATTGTATTTTTGTTATTTGATTTAATAAAATTACTCTCATTTATCAAAAAAAAAAAAATAGAGCGGGGGCAACTATGGAGGGCTCAACATAAGAATCAACTAGAGTTGGGATGAAAAGAATGAAAAAAGAATTCAAGAGAACTCTCCCCCTAAAAAGGATGACTATAAAACGGGACCGACTCTGCAAAGGTGACATCCATGGAAACAAATCGAGTGGCACTAATGGGATCAAAGCAAATAGTAACCTTTCTATGTGGAGGCATAACCAAGGAAGACACACAAAGGAATGTGGACATAGCAAGTGCAAACAAAGACACGCAAAGGAATGGAGAAAACCTCAACACCAAGAAAGAGCACTACAAAAGGAGACTTTAACCCCAAGACTCGGGAAGGCATATGGTTAATAAGATAACTGGTTGTTAAAACTATATCACCCCAAAAATTCACAAAAAATTGAGTAGCAAAATTTCCTCTCCACTACTCTATTTTGTTGTAGAGTACGAGCACAATAACTCTGATGAACTGCCCCAAATTTTTCATGGTAGGAAGTAAGATACTTCTCAAATATTCCTTAGCATTGTCAGTAGAAGTTCAGGACTGTTATCAATCTTGAACCCTAATGGATTTCAGGATCGAAGATAAGAAGGAAAGAAAGAAGAGAGAAGAGGAAGAGGGAGGAGAAGCAGTAGAACACAAGGGTTGAAAGGAGGAGCAGAAGCTTAATGTTCTGCCGCCGCCACTTTAATTAATATTTAAAGGTTATGCTCATTACATGGAAAGGACAGATCTGCCCTTAGTCTTTACATAACAAATAGAGCAAAACAAAGAATGAAATAAATAACAACTGAAACAACTAAATGACCAATAGCTAACCCTAGGCAAACTAGAACATCTTCTACCCTACGAACACAGTGGGACCGCAACTGTGGGGCCCACATCAGTGTTTTCTACACTCCCCCTCAAGTTAGGAATAAATGTTTATCATTCCCAACTTGGATAGATCTGCCTCTAGCTTCTTCCGTGATACAGCTTTAGTGAGGATATCTGCCAGTTGCATATTGGAGGTGATGTATGAGAGACACACTTCTTGTGATGAGACCCTCTCTCGTACAAAGTGTCGATCAACTTCAATATGTTTAGTCCTGTCATGCTGCACTGGGTTGTGTGCTATATTAATAGCCGCTTGATTATCACAATACAGCATCAAGGGCTTCTCATACTCAATACCCAACTCCTCAAGTAGTGATCTCAGCCAAAGAATTTCAGCCACTCCATTAGACATTGACCTGTACTCAGCTTCAGCACTAGATCGAGAGACAACACTCTGTTTCTTACTCCGCCAAGAAACCAGGTTACCTCCCACGAGAGCACAACATCCAGAGGTAGACCTTCTGTCATCAACACTCCCAGCCCAATCGGCATCCATATAGACTTCCACCTTCATGTGGTCATTGTTCTTGAACAGTATACCTCTACCCAGGCATCTCTTCAAGTACGCTAGTATTCTTTCTGCTGCTAGAAGGTGTGTGGTTCTAGGAGAATGCATGTACTGACTAATAACACTAACGGCATAACTGATGTTCGGTCGGGTAAGGCATAGATATAGGAGCTTTCCCACTAACCACTGGAACATAACTTTGTCTTCAAGCTGCTCCCACTCTCTGCACTAATCCTGTGGTTCTGTTCAATGGGTGTATCTGCAGGTTTGACACCTAACTTTCCAGTTTCAGCCAAGAGATCTAACACATATTTCCTCTGAGAGACAAAGATCCCCTGTTTAGATCTAGCAACCTCAATACCCAAAAAATATCATAGTGTACCCAGATCTTTGACCTCAAACTCTTGATGAAGGAGCTGTTTGAGGGACTCAATCTCATGGTTGTCATTTCCTGTCACCACAATATCATCAACATAAACTGCAAGTAGTGTCAGTGACGACTCCACCCTCTTGATGAACAGTGTATGATCTGACTGGGCCTGTACATAACCGAACTTCCCAAGGGCTAGTCTGAATCTGTCGAACCAAGCTCTAGGTGACTGCTTCAAACCATACAATGCCATATTGAGCTGGCAAACCTTCTTACCTGCCTCTGTATCATAGAATCCAGGAGGCAACTACATGTAAACCTCTTCCTGCAAGTCCCCATTCAGGAAAGCATTCTTAACATCCATTTGGTACAAAGGCCAAGTGTAGCTTGCTGCAAGAGATAATAGAACCCGAATGGCGGTCGTCTTGGCTACCGGGGCAAATGTCTCCAAGTAATCTATACCATAAGTCTGAGTGAACCCTCCACTCCGGGGCAAGTCAACTAGCTCCCAGGTATTATTTTTCAACAAGGCATCCATTTCAACTTGCATTGCACCTCTCCACTCCGGGACTGATAGGGCTTCTTGCACTGTTCTCGGAATAGGGACATCAGCAACGGAGGTGAGATAGGACCTGTAGGAGGGAGATAGGCGATCATAGGACAAAAACTGGGAGATGCAGTGGGCTGTAGATGTGGTGCAATGCCGTTTTCCTTTACGGAGGGCAATGGGAAGGTCAAGGTCATCTGCAGAGGGTGAGGTAGCAACAATGGAAGGAGTCTCTGTGGACCCTAGTACTGTAATATCTGGACTTGGAGCCGCAGAAGAGATTGTAGCTGGCTGGGACTGCTGATGACCGGGATCAACCTGCCTGCATCGCCTATGATAGACTCTCAACTCCCAATCCCTTTGACCACCCTCGCTACTACAGCCCTCATCACCAACTGGAATAGGTAAGGGAACAGCCCCAAAGGTATTAACCCTGTCCTCACTGCACTCCCCGTGAAGAAAAGGACCCAAATCTCTACGCTCACTACTCTCCCCCTGAGGAGAGACCCGAGAATAGTAGGGTGTCTCCTCAAAGAAAGTGACATCCATGGATACAAACTTCTTCCCTGAGACAGGATCATAACAACAATAACCCTTTTGAGTTTGTGCATAACAAAGAAAGATGCATTTGGAGGCCTTGGGTTGAAACTTGGAGTGATGGGGACCAAGAAGCTGAACAAAACAGGTACAACCAAATGTCTTAAGGGGAATAGTGAACAACTCCTCATTGGGGTATAGAAGGGAAAAAGGAGGTTTCATATCAAGAACCCGACAAGGAATCCGATTAATAAGATATACCGCCGTAAGGATAGCATCACCCCAGAAGCGAATAGGGACATTGGAGGTAAACATAATACTTCTAGCCACCTCCAAGATGTGCATATTCTTCCTCTCTACAACCCCATTCTGCTGAGGTGTATGAGGGCACGTGCTCTGGTGGATAACCCCATGATTAAGGAGGTACGATGCCAATGGCTTAGCAAAGTATTCCTTTGCATTATCAGATCTAAGCACTTTTATCCTGGCATCAAACTGTGTTAGGATCATTTGGTGGAAGTTTTGGGTCAAGACAGGCACCTCATCTCGTGATCGCATAAGATAAACCCACGAAAATCGGGTGTGGTCATCAACAAATAGCAAAAAATACCTGCACCCCCCCATAGAAGGAATGTGATATGGCCCCCAAACATCAGTATGCACAATATCAAAAGAACTATTACTCCTTTTATTACTCAATGAATAAGAGTTTCTACAATGTTTAGCAAACTCACAACTTTCACACTTCAATTGAGATGACTCAACAGACTCAAACAAAGTAGGAAACAGACTCTTCAAGGACCGAAAAGATAAATGACCAAATCGGTTATGCCACAACATAACCGGACTCACAACTTGAGAAACAAGTAACTTCTTATCTACTGACTCTTCCCGACGAGAACTCTCCCCGAGCAGATAGATCCCATTCGTCTAACAGCCAGTCCCAATCACCTTCTTCGTCTCCATGTCCTGAAAAACACATCGGACAGGAAAGAATGTTACTGAGCAGTTCAAATGTTTGGTAATACTACTAACGGAAAGGAGGTTAATATCCAGTTTAGGAACATGCAAGACAGAGGACAAGGATATAGTATCTGACAGTTTGATGTCACCCATGCCAGAAATAGGGACAAGAGAGCCATCAGCTATAGATACTTTATCCCTACCAGAGGATAAGCGATAAGTAGTAAACAAAGAGGGCAAGCTAGTCATTTGGTCGGATGCACCTGAATCTATTACCCGACACGGTTCAGTAGTACCTGGAGCGGAGGCATGGTAGGCTGAGGCTCGAGTACCTGAGTGTGCAAAGGCCGATGTAGCCGGAGCTGATGATCACTGCGGTAACTGAGCTGAACTGCCAACTTCCTTCTCCAATTGTATTAGAGCAGCCCGAACTGCAGCTAAGGTCTCTAATGGTGTGCCTCTCGTGCCAGATGAGGATGTTGAATCAGTAGTCGTAGCCACATGAGCATTACACTTTTTATTTCTCAACTTTGTCGGGACCAAATGTGGATGCAACTTCCAACATGTTTCTTTTGTGTGTTTAGGTTTCTTGCAATGCTAACACACCACATCCCTTTTATCTTCCTTCTTTCTGTCCCTCTCTGAATCACCCTCTGTTTTGGGTTTGACAGCTACCAAGGCAGGTGTAAGCGGCTAAGGTTGCATCATGACTTTCCTCCTGGTCTCTTCACTGTGCACTAAGGAGTATGCCTGAGAGAGGGTCACACTATCTCTGGTCAAAATCTACTGCCTCACAATATCACATTCTGAATTCAGTCCTGCCAGAAACTCAAACACTCTGTTTGTCTCGATGTGCTTTCTATGTATCTGAGCATCTTTGGGACTCTCCCACTCAAGAGTCCCTAAGTGATCAATCTCATGCCACAGGGACTTTAAGGTAGAGAAGTAGACCGACACCGGTTTCTCTCCCTGTTGAAGGGCATTCACCTCACATTTCAACTCATATGCTCTGGCAACATTAAGGGGTTGGGAGTAAGTCTCTTTCATCACATTCCATATCTCCTTGGCTGCCTTTGGCCATAAGTAATTTCGGCTGATATAAGGCTGCATAGAATTACAGAGCCATGTCATAACCAAGTAGTTTTCTTGGACCCACTTGGTATACATAGGGTCTCCCTTAGAAGGTTCTGCCACATCTCCCAAGAGATACCCTACTTTGCCCCTTCCCCAATAGCCATCATGGCTGATTGGGCCCATTCCAAATAGTTCGATCCATCAAACTTTACGGTTGTAATCTGAAAACATGTCTTAGAACCACCACCATAACTGTTGTTCCCAAAACTGCCTTCTACCTGATTCTTAAACTCCATTTCGGTCAAAAACCAGAAGTATCAAAAATTATGGTTACTACAGTCAAAACCAGCACTAGGACTCCCAACAACAGCCACAAAATCAGTATAGAACCAATCTGTACTCACGATAGATGTGCATGAAATATGTATAAGACTGATCTGGAATCAATAACCACACACAACAGCAACAGTCCGAACTGTTTTCACCCCTTCAAAAGTGTTTGAAACCCCAAAAGAAAACTGAAAAACAGTTTGAAGAGCAATCTGATATGCTGAAGCCAATTTGAGGTTTTAATCAGTCCTAAGAGCCGTACACTCTAGACAGTACCGTACGGATAAGGTTTGTATTAGGGTTAATATGAAACCCTAAAACTGATCAATGTTGAGAACTATTAGGGTTTGTCGCAGGGATAAGATCACAAGGTTCGGCCTAATACTAGGGTTTGCCGCAAGGATAAGGCAAAACCCTAGAGAAACCCTAGAGAATAGAGAGATAAAACCCTAGAGTAGTTCGGCCACCCTTGCTGGATAGGTCCAACCTATCATTTCTGATGTTACTTCTCTCAGAAAATAAAAGACTTACAGTAGAATGCAGTTTGCTGCCTACCAAGGTTACCCGAACCCTAGCCTTCTCTGATTCTTCCTGATCACCAACTCGCTACAACTGTGACACTTCTTCAAACAGCTGCTAATCCTCTGGAGATCTCCAAGAACCAGTCAACGAACTCTGCTTTCTCAGCTTCCAGCCTTAGATGGTTCTCATGTGGTCGGCTGGACTAGACTCACATGAGAGAACCTTGCTCTAATACCAAGTAGAAGTTCAGGACTGTTATCAGTCTTGAACCCTAATGGATTTCAGGATCGAAGATAAGAAGGAAAGAAAGAAGAGAGAAGAGGAAAAGGGAGGAGAAGCAGTAGAACACAAGGGTTGAAAGGAGGAGCATAAGCTTAATGTTCTGCCGCCACCACTTTAATTAATATTTATAGGTTATGCTCATTACATGGAAAGGACAGATATGCCCTTAGTCTTTACATAACAAATAGAGCAAAACAACTGAAATAAATAACAACTGAAACAACTAAATGACCAATAGCTAACCCTAGGCAGACTAGAACATCTTCTACCCTACGAACACAGTGGGACCGCAGTTGTGGGGCCCACGTCAGTGTTCAATACATTGTCCAATCAGACTATTTTGATGCAGGTATCAAACTCGGTATATAATCATGGAACTGTTACACAAGTTTAGACACTTCAGCACAAGAGTGCATAAGGTAAATCCAATTATATAGTGAAAAGTCATCAACAAACAAAACAAAACACTAGTATGTCTAACAGATATATCCCATTAGCCTCACGACCACTCCCAATCATCTAAGATTTCATGTCCTTAAAAACACAATATGAAGGGAAAAAGTCACACTGCAATTTAGGGGTTTAGTTAAACTACTAATTGAAAGCAAATTGGTATTATTAAGTACATGAAGAATAGATGATAAGGTCAGGACATGTGAGGTCTTAATGCCTCCCTTTCCCGTGATAGGGGAAATGGAGACATCACTAAGGGATATCTTGTCCCGACCAGAAAGTGAGTTGGTAAGAGGTGAATAACTATGAAACACTGGTCATATGGTCAAAGGCACCAAAATCGTTTATCCAAGGAATTTTATGAGTACCTAGATTAGTAACATGATTTGCAGTGGCACGAATACCTGAATGTGCATATGCAAAGGAACTGTCTCTAATGAAGTAGATGTTGTAGCAGTAGGCTCCAAATGACTGATCATTCGGCCATACTTCTCATACTCATCCATGGCAGCTAGAAGTTGCTCTCCCACTGATTTCTCACCACTTTGCCCCTATCCATTCAATAAGGAGGTGGCTACATTTGCATTTCCACCTTTTCCATTCTCAATCCTTTTTTCTATTGTTTCCATTCTTGAGTCTAGCAGGAATGAGCTCTAGGTGCAGCTTGCAACAGGTATCTTTAGTATGTTTAGGCTTCTTGTAGCACTCACAGATAACATTTTTCTTCCCAATGTTTACCTTCGGCTTCATCCCAACATTAGCATAGTGATCAAGCCTTAGAAAAAGTCACTTCAACCTTTGTCGAAACATTCTGCATCCTTTGTACAACCCCAAACAACGGCCTCCATCAAATCAATCTCCTGCCAAAGAGATTTCAGCATGGAGAAGTAGACGGATAAGGGCTTCTTCCCTATCTTAGATTATTCACATAATTCTTCAAATAGTACGAATGGGCAACATTTAGCTTTTGGGAATAGGTCTCCGTGACACTTAACCACCTTTTGCAATTGCCAACTACAAATAGTGTTGACTAATATCTAGCTGCATGGAGTTCACTAGCCAACCCACTACTATGTAGTTATCTTGCATCCACCATTCATAGGTAAGGTCATCCTCCGCCGGTTTCTTATTTTTCCTGGTAATGTAACATAATTTCCCTCTACTACATACATGTATTTTAATTGACTGAGACCAAGATAAATAATTGGTTCCATCCAACTTTATAGTAGTCACTACCCCTACTAGTCTCCACTGGCCCCCCATGTCCAAATCCAGAATCTATGGAATATTTGGTTTCTCCTCCAATTTGCTTCATTAAGTGGACAGATGCAAACAAAAATCAAATTAATGTTTTACTAAGCTAGATTTTCTATTCCAAGCAAAGAACTTCAACCACCTAAAACTAGGGTTTTAGAGGGCCCAGCAAAATGGAAGAATGAGAAAAACTTCAACTGCTCCTACCAGAGGTTCCATAACTCTATCCAACACAAACTGCCCTTAATAAAAATCAAAGAGCTCCCCCTTCGATCACCAAGTGCCAGCTTCAAACTATCTCTAGGGTTTTCGGGAAAAATCTCCAAGAACCTTCCATAGGCTTCAACTAAGGATGAAAATTTCCACAAAAAACCCTTTGAAAACCTCCTAACTGGGCTACATAATCCACTAATTGATCAGCCGATTAGTTCTCCATACACATTGTGTATGGGCTAAGAAAGGAGAAAGATGTTGAAGGTGAGAACCTGCTCTAGTACCAAGTTGTGAAGTACACCTGGAATAATTCAGAAAATATAGAAAAGAGAAGAAAGAAGAAAGAAAAGTGACAACGTAGGTATGTGGAAGAAGGAAGAAGGGAAGGGAAGAGAGAAGAGAAGAGTTTGATCCTTTTTCTCTAGCCCCCCCCCTCCAGATATCTTTTATTCTCTTAATTCTAAATTGAGCACAATTCGCTGGATGCCCTTAATGGGGCGACCAGCACAAAGGAAATCATAAAACAAAACAAAAGAGGCCCATAACTAAAAGAACATAAACTTAAAACATAACTTAAAAGAATTAAAGACACTAAGGCCCATTCGACATTCTCACTACGGGAAGTTTACAAAACATTTGAGAGCTTAAAACAAAGCCCAACCAAACCACCAACTATAAACATGAAGCTAACTTATCCAAAATAAAAGAAAGGAGACAAAGTGAATAAATGACTTAAGCCAGCAAAGAAGCGGAAAGGACCATTCAAAGGTCTGAACAACAATCATGGTGCAAGTACTCATGACAGATCTTCTCAAGATGTGCAACAGTGGCAGGAGAAAAATGGAAACATGCTATAGAGCTACCCATAAGATTCAGTACTGTCTATAAAGGAAAGACATTCAGATGCACATGGGACTGAGCAGACATCCAGGAGAAGGGCAACTAAAGAGAATAAGGTGCTACTAATTGCTGCCTGAAATAGGAGAACGGAAACATATTCAGATATGGTACTGATAATGGTTAATGGAACTTCCAACAATAACAACTTGCAACTGCATAATAATACACAATCAAGCACTGAAAAATAAATTCACTTATAAGAAGAGATGCATTTACCTTCAATTCACGGATCAGCTTCCCTTGTGAAGTCTCCCACACTTTAATTGTACAGTCCTGGGAGCTGCAAGAGTTCAATTGAACACTTCCAACTGTAAATTTAAAGTTACAGTATCATAAAGATTAATCGGAAAACGTAGCAAACAATCATAAATTAGTCAAAACCACACCAATCAAAAATAAACAAACAAACAAACAAATTGAACTCAAGTGTAAAGGAATTCATGTTCAAAACATGAATATATGAAGGAATTCATGTTCAAAACATGAATATATGAAGGAATTCATGTTCAAAACATGAATACGTGTCTTACAGTGTAAATTCAAAACAAGGCAATCAATCTAGTTCCAGTTTCCTTTATCCTATTTTAGAGTCAAACGGAACTGGGAGAAAGCTGATTTAATGATCAAATTCAAACAATCAAACAGGCATCATACCAAATGTTCATTTGGAAATTTACATTTAAAAACCAAAAGATGACCAATTAGGGAAACTCTGCTGATATCGCCAAGTAAATAAACCCAAAATTGTGGAGCCCTTGCACCCACCCAGTGCCCAGTAGATGATCAGACAGTATGAAATTAGTATAATCCAAGTTAGCTTTCCCAAAGAGACCAGCAAGTTACCAAGTCTGCTCTCTCATAGAATGCCAAACAGTTCACTAAGTAGAAAAATTAATTATCTCCCACACAATAAAGTATTAGAAAAAGAAAACAATTACAAAAACAACAGTTCATTTCAGGCACTTGGCCAAAATAATGGCTATATCAAGGATGTACTCACTTATTACACTTATCAAAGTAGGAATAGGGACTCACTTACCAGTGTATAAATAAGAAAAATCACCCATGAATAGAAGCAATATCAAACCACTAGTTCATTACCAATAAACTTAATGATCAAACCAATAAATATTTGTCAACATAAATTAACATTCAAAAGTTGTTTTACCTTGTATATATCATTCCATCTCCTCCCCATTTCACACAAGTTACTGCAAGTGTGTGACCACTTAGGCAAATAACACATTTCCTTAATGAAACATCCCAAATTCGTGCATCACCATCTTTACTGGAACTTACAAATCGGCGACATGGAGCATTCAGATGAATTGGCTCCCATGATATGCCAGTAATCCACTTCTTGTGGCCCTGAGATGTGGTAAAGCCATAAATTAAATCTCTTAAAAATTAATCAAAGAAACCATGTTTTAGCAACACATAAGAAAGACCAAAAGGGGATGTCCAAGAATACAAGAGGTCAAGGCCCCAGGACAGTGGTGAATCATGTGGCAGAGCATAAAAGGGGCATTTGTGGTAGCTCAAGATGTTCCATTTCATTGGGTAAGGTAGTGTTGAAGTCAGTTAGGGTTCTTTCTTTTCTGTTCGGTAACATTGGTAGTGTCATCAGTTCAACTTATCTAATCTCCTGTGGTTCAGTGATTGTATTGAAGACATCAGAACATGTTGTTTGTTTTTTTTCCCTTCTGACAGGATGGGTCTTTCTTTTGGGGTTGTTTGCACTTTGCACAATGTTGATGATGTACAGGGTTGTAGGTTGGCAGCATGGCCTTTTTTTCACAGTTGTGCTGTTGCTCTTTGCCCATGTTTTTACTGGCAATTGTGATCAAGAAATTAATGACATATTTCCTCTACTATCAAAAAGAAACAGGCATCATAAACACATTCATTAAAGCAGGTAAAAGCCATGAAAAAGGAAGAGAAATTCTAGCAATAAATCAACATAATCATAACAAACATAGCCCCTGTCTTGAGGTATGGATTGAACATAAGTGTTTGACATGATTATTAGGAATTAACACTCAATAGCTAATTTCTCCTCAAGATTATTCATTCTCCAGAAGCAAGATCTTCCAGCAGTGTCATGTACAAGTTCAACTTTCCCTAAACCCTAATCACTAGTGGGACTTCCAAACAATGAAGCAGAAGGCTGAAGCCCCTAAATAAGGAACATAAAAGACTTTCCAAAGCCCAAAATAACACAGGAAGACTCAAGACTCCCTCCGCACAAACAAATCAATAACCCCATGAGCCACTCAAGCACTCTTAGTACCACAAAGAAGCCATAACAGCAAGCCAGCCATCAAACTTCAGTGATAGCTCTTCCCCCTACCTCCTCTTCTAGTAAAAGAAACTTTATCTGTCCCTCTACTTCCTCCACTTCTAGCAGAATACACCTTTTATTCTTGAAGATCCAAAAATTTACCAATGTCTCCCTTTTAGGATTCTCTTTTCCGACTTAGCCTTTTTAGTTCTTTCCAGGCTACTGAAAAGACTCTTACAAACCCTACAACTTTCATCGATGTTCACTTGATAATCTCAAAACGGGTGCACGCACTAGCATGCTGCTGTTGCACTGGCTGCGCTACTGCACAACGGCTTGAGCGCTAGCGCTCAATCCGTTGCTTGTGGCCTGTTTGACTAAGAGGAACATGGTAATGAGGACTTTGTATTCAGTCATTCCTGTCCTGTCCAGTAGAGGAGTACAACTTAGCAACAACACAGTATTTTTTCCTTCTTACTATCAGAACAGCCCTCCCTTACCTCCCCCCACCCCAAAAAAAGGAGGAAAAAAAAAACTCAAAGGTGTAAAAGAAATTACAAAAAACAAACGGAAGATGAACTTCTGCAATCAAGATTAAAAGCTAAAAACCATACTGCATACCAAAATGAGGAAAGGAATATCATTTATCACTTTTGGGTGTTTAAAGGCATCTAGTTGCCAACTTTCCAGATTGATCAAACTAACAAAACATTGCCAGTTTTATCAAATATATATATATATATATATATAGAAACACAACTAATGTGAAAGGAGTTTGGGGTAACTGACTTTTCCAGGGAATTGATGCTTTTGCCTGGTTATTAGCTATGGACAGAATGTTAACTAAAGAATCTGAAATCAAGAATTAAATGCCAAGTGGGTTTGTAATGTGTAAGAGGCAAGAGGAATATATGTTGTGTCTGTTTTCGTGTAGCAGTTTGGTGATCTTTATTTGGGACTTTAATTTTTTTGGTGTTCAAGACTCAGGATTCAGGAATTCCAACTCATCCAGGAGAAATTTTCTCTTTCTAGCCAAATAATATAGGTGGGAAAAAAGGAAGACCTTCATGAAGCAGCATTGCATTTTCTGTTTGTTGGGGGAGAGGAAGGAAAGCAATAGGTGCATCTTTAAAGAAAATTTCAGGTCAAGAAGAAAAATTGTAGCTGGTATTTGTTCATTTGCTGCTGAATGGGCATCGAGTCACTGTGAATATAGAGGCATGAGTAGATGAGATCTAGGTGAAAAGCTTATAGGACTTTGTAAGATGAATGCTGAGGGTAACCATCTTTGGTTAAGGGAGTAAAAGCTTTTTTGGTTTACTTCAATTGTAATTCTTGTAGTGATAACATCTCCAAATAAAAGCTTTTAACTTGTCTCTCTTTTATATTAATGAAAGTTACCTTCACTATCAAAAAAGAAAAAAAGTCAACAAAAGGAAAACAACAAAGATAATAACATAAACTTCATAACAAGCTATCAAAACAAATCAAAGAACGGTAAAAAGCTAACTCAGGAGAAAACACCAGTATTGATAACAAGGCTCCAGTCTGGAGCCTCTTTGATGAAGTGTCTCAATATCTATTGTTTCTCTGAATTTTACATTATCTATGGGTTAGGAGGAGCAGGTTGCAGTAGGGGACCAAGCTTCCATGGTTCTTACATTGTTTATAACGGCCTTTCTACCTTGTTGGACTCCTCTAATGCATCAGCTTATACAAAAGGCTTCAAGGCATCCGAGGAGTCCAACAAGGTAAAAAGCTCTTTATAAACAACATAAGTACAATGGAAGCATAATTGTCAAAGCGACTAGGTGCTCTTGTCTGGGCACCTCACCCAAACGCCTTGACTTATAGAAACAAGGCGCTCGCCTAGGTGACTAAGCACCCGCCTAGTTGACAAGGAGGGCACCTTATAACAATATCACTTATATTGGTATGTCTTATTAATATGTGTTAATACATTTTATTATATGCTATATATACAATTTATACTTTGCTTTAATGTTCTACTATTGAAATTTAAAAGATCAAAGGGTTTTGAGGAGAGAAAAAGAAAGAAAAAAAAAAAGAACAAAAAAAAGAGGAAAGGAAGAATAGAAGTATGAGGTTCTTTTCTATTCTCCCTCTCTCTCTCTCTCTAAAAAAATGAAACAGAAACTCCATCCTTGTTTTTTTCTATTTTACTTTCCATCATGAATATTTATCATATAAAGTTAATAACCTTCCTTAGATGCTAGTTGATATGAAATTGCTCTATTAAATACTTATTATAGTAGTATTATTTTTGAAAATAATGAAATTAATATATGTAAGATTTTTATCTTTTAGATTTGATGACTTCCCACATTTTTTGAGCAAATGTTATGTTCTTAATAAAGAGAATTGCTATTTTTTCAATTTATATACATGACGAGTGGTATATTAAACTAGGGAACTATCTAAAAGTTAGTTCTTTATATTATATAATTATTATTGCCTAGGCAACTAAGTGACTAGGCACCCCAATGTCACCCACAATCGCCTAGACACCTTGAAAAATATGCATGGAAGATTGGTCTCCCACTACAACCTGCTCTTCCTAACCCTTCCCTTGGCTAAGTTGTCAACCACCAAGTAGGAAGGCCTCAGAATTATCAGATCATGTCCTTTCTGGAACTCCAAGTGCAGACCTCACTCAAGAAACAGTCACACATCCAAGATACAATGACCAAGTCATCCTGTTATGTGCCTTAGGAGAACTCGCCCCTAAAAGCTAGTTGTTTGAGGAAGGGAACCCAAGCACATATACCCCACAACAGCATCCCATACTACCGATGTGGGATATCTCATATTAGCAACCCATACTACCAATATGGGACAAATGGATCATAACATTCCACCACGCTCCACAGTCCCGACGCCCACGCAGGCTACCTTTGCACTACTCCACCTAGTCCCGACCGAACACTATAATATCATCATCACCACCTGCGCCGCACAATTGCAACTAAGAGGCATAGTGTAGGCTCTGATACCATTTGTCATGTGCCTTAGGAGAGCTCACCCCTAAAAGCTAGCTGTTAGAGGAAGGGAGCCCAAGCACATATATACCCCACAATAGAATCCCATACTACTGATATGGAATATCTCACATTAACATCCCATACTACCAATGTGGGACAAATGGAAGATGACATTCGTTCGATCTGCCCTACCAAAGCAAAGAGTGTTTCCTTGATGCCCTTCATCTTGTTGGTGGTTTTGTGTGATTCAACCTCTGTTCTATCGACCCGATCGTCCAACACCATCAACCTTGTGTTGGTCATCGGAGAGCTAGGCTCTAATACCAATTGATAAGTCCACTTCAAAGTCAAAACAAAAAGCTGGTTCAAGGGAGCTCACCCTCCTGAAAGGCCGAAACAGAGTAAGAGGAAAGAAGGAGAAGATACAGAGGAAGAGAAGAGAGGGGATAATAGGGTTCTTACTTCATGCCATGGAGATCGGATTACATAGTATTTATACATCACTTGCACATGGATGAGACTGTGATGGATAACTAACTTGGGCGACGTGGCTTCCTTGTATAAACAAACCACAGCGGAGCAGTCACATGGGTACTTTGTCTTCCTAGGCTGGGCTTAAGTGATCAGCCGGCTGCCTATCACATCCACAATTTCAATTCACCCATAACCCAAAGAGTGCTTTGTCTTGAACTATTTGAATGTCCTACCAGTCTAAAATTCACAGTAGAGTACCATTTATACCCAAAAATATTCTCCATTTCTGTCAATCTTTTATAAAGGAACCGTATTTGTTATTCTTTTTCCTTTGTTTTTGCACTTACAATCAAAAGATATATAAAAACAAGGATGTTCAAGTCCAAGTGGAAAGGGCAGTCAATTGGTATGCACCAGCAATGGGCAAACTTCAACTCAGCTTTGATGGATGCAGCTTTGGGAATCCAGGACATTCAGGGATTGGAGGTTTGATCTGGGACCATAATGGACAAATACTAATTAGCTATTCTGGTCCTATGGGTGTTGGAAACTCTCTAAGGGCTGAACTACAAGATTTGAATCACGGATTCAAATTGATGAGTACAAAATGAAAAATGTGGAGGTTGAAGGAGACTGCAAACTATAATTTTTGTTGGATGAAAAACAATAAATGATTCCTTGGTTGGTCAGGCCGATGGCGAGAAAGGCAAAATACTTAAGCTCCATATTGAATAGCTCATTCAACACCTGCCCAAAAGGGCACATGGACTAGCAGACTCTCTAGTCAGGGCAGGGGTGGCAAGGAACTAGCTTGAATGGGGATGTCCAGGGCCGGGTTGTAATCTGTAATGTCCTTTTATTTATTTATTTATTTAAATTTTCTTGAAGAATCAAGAAAATTTTTCACTAAAAGAAAAAGATTACATCCTAACACCCTTGATTGTCTAGATGACACACCAAATACATTCTCAAAGCTTTAAATTGAAAAGGATTCTGCATTACAAGGAAATCTGTAATGTCCATTTATTGTTGTAATTAGATGTCCATGTGAATAGGAGCTGATTTTGTATTAACAGTCATTTTTTTAGGAATACTGATTTTGTATTAAAATTGAACCTGTTTCACCAGTTTTAGCTTGCTGCTTTCTTTTCTGACCAGTGTTGCAGTTTTCCTTGATGAAATTTTACTGTTGATTATCAAAAAAAAAGGAAAAGGATATCTGACCCCAAGATGCCATCAATGAAGACTTTGAATGGTGCAAAAGACTTTACATATAGATAAATAAAAATAATTTAATGCCATGAATAGATGTTTCTATCTACAGCTAAAAATGTTCAAGTACTAGCACAAGTAATTGTTGTTGATGGAACGACTTGATTGCTTTACACTAAATAAGATAAATGTGAATGCGATAACATGTGAACTTTACAATAAGTTGCTTGCCCGATGGCTTCCCAGTCTGTGGATCCCAGCACAGAAGTTCTCCAGCCTTACTCCCACTCACAAGATGCTTACCATCAGGGGACCATGCAATGCAAAGAACCCAATTTTTGTGTCCTGAATAAGAATGAACAGAATAATATTATAGTTATTCAACAACAGTTTCTAAGGTGCTGTATCTGCCATAAACCTTTTATTTAAAATGAAAGATACAGTATAAAATTTATAAATGAAAGATAGTTTGCATCCAGAAGGCAAAATATAGTAAGGTTAGTTCCAAAACCTATACAATTTTGTTAACTCAGTAAAGAGTGGCAAAAGAAGGCCCAACTAATATTGTTTTTCTGCAAATTCAATTATGTTGCTCAAGCCATGAGGAAAATAATTCAACTTCTTTGAAAACCACTTTTTTTTATAACTGAAAATGATTTCATTATTCAAGAAAAATAAGATTTTACAAGAATCACTTGGAGAGGCACGAGATGCAGCCTCCCCTAAACATTACAAGAGAACAGAAAGCAATTACAATGCTGTCCAAAATAAATGATCCCTAGTAGAACCCTGTTTAGCAGGATAATCAGCCAAGGCATTTGCCTCCCTACACCCATTGATATCTACATGTTATGTGCCTTGTCAAACATTTAACCTTTTTGATGAGGTTCCTATAACTCCAAACAACTGAGCCTGGATTTGACAGCCAGCCCACAATCACCTTAGAATCCCCTTCAATTAATAGGTTCTCCACTCCTAGTTGATTAGCAATCTGAATTCCTTGTATTGCAGCCAATATCTCAGCTCTTGTAGAATCCCCTATCCCTATCGGACCTAAGAGTAAGGATATGATGTTACCATTCTCATTCCTCAACACTCCTCCAATGTCAGAAAGTCACGGGTAATCCTGACAGGCCTGACTGCTTCCATCAAAATTCAGTTACTGTAGTGGCTCTGGTTATTCTAACCGAAGTGAGTGCAACTGTGGCCCAATTCCTCCAGATATCATCAAATGAAAAAGAGCTGAAAGAAACAAGGATTTCAGCCAATGGATAGTCCTGGTTAAGATACATTCCTTCACTTTTGTGAAGGACCTATCCATAGTTTTCAAGGCGCCAAGGTGAGGCTAGGCAACAGGGGGGCGCCTTGTCGCCTAGGTGATGGATTTTTAAGTAAAAACATGTAATTACCCTAGGTTACATGATCATATTTCCTTAATAAATATCCATAATTTTCATAAGTATAAACTTCATGTTAAAGTATAGAAAATCAGCATATTCCAAGATATTCATGAGAAGAAAAGAAGAAAGAAAAGAAATTTCAAAAAATATAGGGGCTGAACCCCTATTTCTGTTAAGAGGAAAAGAAGAAAAGAAAAGGTGGAAGAAGACGAATAAGAAGAAATTAGTATATAAACACACAAAATTGGTAAAGAAAAAGAAGAAAATGTGTTGATTGGACAACATTTTACGTTCTTCCTTACTTATTGGTTCAGGTTTTGAAGTCTTTGAGGGTTCAATACAGCATTTAGCAATGTTTGTGTTGATTAAACCCTAACAAATAAGAAAATAATAAAAATAAATTAGTATAGAAGCACACAAAATGAATACTTTAGTTTAAAAATGTCTATTTTAAAATTATAACCTCAAAAAATTAAGAATATAAAAGTTTTTTATAACACTATAGAAAACTACTTGGCGATTAGGTGAGGCAAGCCTCCAAGGGCGCCTTGTCACCTAGGCGTTGCCTAAGCACCGCCTTCACAACTATGGACCTCTCCTTATCTTGGAAAATTCTAGCACTTCATTCTTCCCAAATTATCCATAGGGTGGCTGCTCTAAAACATCTAAACATACTCCTCCCTCTTTTTGTTGGGCAAGCAAGGTAGTTGGTGAGAATAATGATTTTAACTCTGCTGGTTGATTCCACCTACATCCAAACAAAACAAACATCTAGTCCCAAAGAGCTGCAACAAAGGAACAAGAAACCAGTAAGTGGTAACAGTCCCCACTATGAGAATTGCACAGTACACACCAGTTTGGGAATAAACAAATGAAAGGCTTTTTCTTTTGTAAGTTCTTCAAAGTATTACTCTTACCAAGGTAAACTTCCCAGCAAAAAACAGCAATTTTGAAGGGCACTGGCTTTGTCCACACTTCTTTCACTAGGAAAGGCTCAAATGAAGTACTCAAACAAAGGGATTTGAAGAAGGATGCACAAGTGAAAGAACCTTTTGGGGTAGAAGTCCGCACCCTTTTATCAAGAGAAGAGGCGTCCAAACAAACACTCTAAAATGGATAGAAGTTCACCAACACAAGAAAGCTCCTCCTCCCTTAAGCCCCTACAAAAACCAAAGTCCTAGTTCAAGGATAAAGGTAAAACTGGATGGGGAAAAAAGACAGAGATAACCTCCTTTTTATAGAGGGAAAGAGCATACAGAGAAGGAAATAGATCTTTTAGGGGTTGATTACCCACCCAAGTGTCTTCCCAAAAAAGAACCAAATTTCCGGAGCAAGCGTCATACCTTAGAAATTGAAGGAAATTGGGGAAGACGCCATGTATTGCCTTCCATGGTGTTGTTTGGGTGGCCCAATGAGATACCGCATCATCCCAACCAGAGACAAAACTGTAGGTTGTCAAGACTGCTATTCAGCCTTGATCACTAAGAGATTTCAGTTTCGATGAGAAGAGAATGTGAAGAAGATGTAGAGGAAAGAGTGGTGGAAGAGCAATGGAACACAGAATTTTTGGAGAAGAACAGAATGTCAAATATTCTGCCGCCGCCACTTTAAGTTAATATATATAGGTTATGCTAGTTACAGGAAAGGACATATCTGCCCTTGGTGTTTACATCATAACTGCTAACAAATAACAAACAATGTAAAACTGAAACTAGAGATAACAGAACAGAAAAAATAACCACAGCTGTGACTAGCTACATTCTACCCTATGGACAAAGTGGGACAACAGCTGTGGGGCCCACATCACTGTTCTCTACACTCCCCCTCAAGTTGGGAGTATATGTTCATCATTCCCAACTTGGATAGATCCGCCTCTAGCTTCTTTCTTGATACGGCTTTAGTAAGAATGTCAGCTAGTTGCATACTGGATGTGATGTAAAGGAGGCATACTTCTTGAGATGAGACCCTCTCTCGCACAAAATGGCGGTCAACTTCAATGTGTTTGGTTCTGTCATGCTGTACCGGATTATGTGCTATATTAATGGCGGCTTGATTATCACAATACAGCATCAGGGGTTTCTCATACTCAATACCCAACTCCTCAAGTAGAGATCTTAGCCATAGGATTTCAGTCACTCCATTGGCCATGGACCTGCGTTCTGCTTCAGCACTTGACCGGGAGACCACACTTTGTTTCTTACTTCTCCAGGAGACAAGGTTTCCTCCCACAATATCCTGAGGTAGACCTTCTGTCATCAACACTCACAGCCCAATCTGCATCAGTATAAACCTCCACCTTCATGTGATTGTTATTCTTGAAAAGTATGCCCCTACCTAGGCATCTCTTCAAGTAAGCTAAGATTCTTTCTGCCGCAAGAAGATGTGTGGTTCTAGGAGAATGCATGTATTGGCTGACAACACTAACAGCATAAGTAATATCTGGCCGAGTGAGGCAGAGATATAGGAGCTTTCCTACCAGTTGCTGGAACATAACTTTGTCTTCCAGAAGCACCCCACTCTCGGCACTAATCCTGTGATTCTGTTCAATTGGTGTATCTGCAGGCTTGACACCTAACTTTCCAGTTTCTGCCAACAGGTCTAGGACATATTTCCTCTGAGATATAAAGATCCCCTGTTTGGATCTAGCAACCTCAATACCCAAAAAATACCGAAGTACACCAAGGTCCTTCACCTCAAATTCTTGGTGAAGAAGCTGTTTAAGAGACTCAATCTCATGGCTATCATTCCCTGTGACCACAATATCATCAACATATACTGCCAACAGTGTCAAAGAGGACTCCACCCTCTTGATGAATAGGGTATGATTTGACTGGGCCTGTACATATCCAAACTTCACAAGGGCTAGTCTGAATCTATCGAACCAAGCCCTAGGTGACTGTTTCAAACCATACAAAGCCTTGTTGAGCCGGCAGACCTTCCTACCTACTTCTGCATCATAGAATCCAGGACTCTCACTACTCTCCCCCTGAGGGGCATCCCGAGGATAATAGGGTGTCCCCTCAAAGAAAGTGACATCCATGGAGACAAACTTCCTCCCGGAGATAGGATCATAACAGCAATAACCCTTTTGAGTTTGTGCATAACCAAGGAAGATGCATTTAGAGGCTTTGGGTTCGAACTTGGAGGGATGGGCTCCGAGAAGCTTAACAAAGCAAGTGCAACCGAATGTCTTAAGGGGAATAGAAAACAAGTCCTTACGTGGGTGTAGAAGAGAAAAAGGAGATCACATATCAAGGACCCTGGAAGGGACCCGATTAATAAGGTATACCGCCGTGAGGATAGCGTCCCCCCAGAAGCGAATAGGGACATTGGAAGTAAACATGAGGCTTCTAGCCACTTCCAAAATGTGTATATTCTTCCTCTCGGCAACTCCATTCTGCTGAGGTGTATGAGGGCAAGAGCTCTGGTGGATAACCCCATGATGAAGAAGATAAGATGTCAATGATTTGGCAAAGTATTCTTTTGCATTATCAGATCGGAGAACTTTGATCTTGGCATCAAACTGGGTTAGAATCATTTGGTGAAAATTTTGGGTCAGGGGAGGTACCTCATCTCGTGAACGCATGAGATAAACCCAAGAAAAACGGGTATGGTCATCAACAAATAACAAAAAATAGCTGTACCCACCCATGGAAGGGATATGATAAGGCCCCCAAACGTCAGTATGCACAATATCAAAAGAATTATCACTCTTTTTATTACTCAATAAATAAGGCTTTCTACAATGCTTAGCAAACTCACAACTTTCACACTGTAGTTGAGACAACTCAATAGACTCAAATAAAGTAGGAAACAGACTTTGTAAAGATCGAAAAGACAAATGACCTAATCGGTTATGCCAAAGCATAACTGGACTCACACTCTGAGAAACAAAAGATAACTTCTCTACTGACTCTCCCTGACGGAACCGCTCCCCGAGCAGATAGATCCCATTCGTCTCACGGTCAGTCCCAATCACCTTCTGTGTCTCCAAGTCCTGAAAAACACATCGGTCAGGGAAGAAGGTTACTGAGCAGTTCATATGCTTGGTAATACTACTGACTGAAAGAAGGTTAGTATCAAGCTTAGGCACATGCAAAACAGATGATAGGGACATAGCATCTGAAAGCTTGATGTCACCCTTCCCAGAAATAGGAACCAGGGAGCCATCAGCAATAGATACATTATCTCTACCAGAAGACAAATGGTAAGTAGTAAACAGTGAAGGCAAGCTAGTCATGTGATCAGATGCACCTGAGTCTATTACCCAACAAGGCTCAGTAGTACCTGGAGCTGAGGCATGATAGGCTGAAGCTCGAGTACCTGAATGGGCAAAGGCAGATGTGATAGGGGCTGATGGAGGTTGTGGTGGCTGAGCTGAATTTCCAACTTCCTTTTCTAGTTGTATTAGGGCAGCCCGAACTGCAGCTAAGGTCTCCAAAGATGTTCCTTTTGTGCCAGATGAGGATGCTGAATCAGTGTTCATGGCTACATGAACAGTGCCCTTCTTGTTCCTTAACTTCGCAGGAACCAAGTGAGGATGCAGTTTCCAACATGTCTCTTTTGTATGTTTGGGTTTCTTACAATGTTCACATACTACATCCTTCTTGTCTTCCTTCCTCCTGTCCTTCTCTGAATCACCCCCTGATTTGGGTGTAGCCGCTACAAAGGCTGATACGGGTTGCATCATAACCTTCCTTCTGGTTTCTTCACTGTGTACAAATGAGTAGGCCTGAGAGAGAATCACACTATCTCTAGTCAAAATCCGATGCCTCACAATATCATATTCTGGGTTCAGTCCCGCCAGGAACTCAAACACTATGTTTGTCTCAATGTGCTTTCTATGGGTCTGAGCATCTTTGGGACTCTCCCACTCAAGAGTCTCTAAGTGATCAATCTCATGCCACAAGGACTTCAAGGTAGAGAAGTAGACTGATACCGGTTTCTCTCCTTGTTTAAGGGTGTCCACTTCACATTTCAATTCATATGCTCTGGCAACATTAAAGGGTTGGGAGTAAGTTTCTTTCATAACATCTCATATCTCCTTGGTTGTCTTTGCCCACAAATAGTTCCGACTAATATGAGGCTGCATAGAATTACATAGCCATGTCATAACCAAGTAGTTTTCTTGCATCCACTTGGTATATGTTGGGTCTCCCTTGGAAGGTTCTTTCATATCTCCCAAGAGGTACCCTAATTTACCTCTTCCACCAATAGCCATCATGGCTGATTGGGCCCATTCCAAATAGTTTGATCCATCAAACTTTACAGTTGTAATCTGACCACCCATCTCAGAAACACCACCATAACTGATGTTCCCAAGACTGCCTTCTGCCTGAATCTTAGACTCCATTTCTGTCAAGTCTCAAAAACAATACTTGAGTCACCAATTACAATCAAAATAGTATAGGCCTGTTCTGTATTGTCAGTGTATGTGCACAAAACCGAAGTAATTCTGATCTGAAACCAACTAGCCAACACAGCAGTAGCTGTCCGTAGATCTCTAACCCCCTTAGAACTCTGAGAACAGCTTTAAAACAAAACTGATATGCTAGGGAAAGTTAGGGTTTTAATCAGTCCTAAAAGGAAGCAATTCAGTTGCACAGTACAAACTGTATAGATGAGCTTGCAGTAATAAGAAACCCTAGAATCTAATCGGACCTACCAATCAACTTGAGAGTAGCTCTAGGTAGATCACAGGGTTCAGTCAACCACTAGGGCTTGCCGCAGATCACTTTCAAACCCTAGAGTAGAAAGAACACAGTTCGGTTCAGGGTTTGCTGTAAAACCCTAGGAAATCGAAGAGAGAGAGCTAGAATGGTTCGGCCTTCCCCTCCAGATAGGTCCAACCTATCTTCTCTGAAAGAACTTCTGTTAAAAAAGTAACTTACAAGGAAAAATAGTTCGCTGCCTTCTAGGGTTACCTGAACCCTAGTCTTCTCTGATCCTTCCTGACCACCAACACTCTGCAACCCTAGCAAGTTTCCAACAGCTGCTAGTACCTCTGGCGATCTCCAAGAATCAGTCTGCGAACTCCTCCTCTTCAGCTTTCAGTCCTAGGAGATTCTCATGTGGTCGGCTGGTATTAGACTCACATGAAAAACCCTAACTTGGCTCTGATACCATGTAGGTTGTCAAGACTGCTATTCAGTCTTGATCACTAAGAGATTTCAGGTTCGATGAGAAGAGAATGTGAAGAAGATGTAGAGGAAAGAGTGGTGGAAGAGCAATAGAACACAGAATTTTAGGAGAAGAACAGAATGTCAAATATTCTGCCGTTGCCACTTTAAGTTAATATATATAGGTTATGCTAGTTACATGAAAGGACATATCTGCCTTTGGTGTTTACATCATAACTGCTAACAAATAACAAACGATATAAAATTGAAACTAGAGATAACAGAACAGAAAAAAGAACCACAACTGTGACTAGCTACATTCTACCCTACGGACAGAGTGGGACCACAGTTGTGGGGCCCACATCATTGTTCTCTACAAAAACAACTATGAATACTAAGCACATCCCTATGCCACAAACTTTATCTTTCCTGAGGCCATCTCCATAGCCACTTCCCCAATAAAGCTTCATTTTTAAGGACCAAATTCCCTAATCCTAGACCCCCTACCTCCTTACTCCGACAAACTTTTTCCCAATTAACAAAGTGATCCTTTTCTCCTCCCCTGGTTCCCAAAGAAAATCTCTCATCAATTTTTCTAACTTCCTAGCCTCCCTAAAAGGGATCCTAAACACATAGATATATAAAACTGGTAAATTGACAAGCATAGCCTTAATCAAAGTTACCTTCCTCCCATAGTGATATAATTCTTTTTCCAAGCTGCCAACTTTCTTTCAAATTTCTCAACAACTAGGTACCAAAATCTGCTTTTCCTAAGATTCCCACCCAAAGATAACCCAAACAAGTCAAGGGCCAAGAAGAAATAGAGCAGTCCAAAGAGATTGCAATTCACTCCAATTCATTGTCAGCCAGATTGACCCCTACTACCCAAATCTTTTCAAGATTGATCTTTAGATTGGAGACTCTCAAAATTGATCTTTGTAAACCACTATTAACTTCAGCCAAGGCATGATGACTATCAAGCACCACAGAACTCCAAAATAAGTCAGGCTCAGCAGCAGTTTTTTCCACTGCTGTAAGAACATAAAACTGTTTTTCTCACTGGATCCAATAAAATGCAAAAAGAAAGAATAAAAAATAGCAAATGGTTCTAGATTATATTTTTAAGTCATCTTATGTCAAAATAAGCTTAAAACACTAAATAATGTTGGTTATAACAGATCTTAATACATATATTTCACTAGGTTCAACCAAGTCAACATTTTCTAAGAACCAGACATCATAAAAACCATTCTGGCTGTTGGTTCCTGGTTATGACAGCTGACATCCAGAATGGTACTTGGTCTGACAACACTTTTTCTGCTAATAATGTGAATAATATTGAAAGGAAATGGAAACATAAAAACATTCAAGCACCAAATGGGAGGGAAATCCAGTAACCATGATCCAAATAGAAATGCCAAGCCAAAGACCACTATAAAGAAAAACTAAAGCAAAATACAAATAATAACCACATTTTTTCTTAGTCCTCTAAAGCAACTAGGCCCTTTATGCATCTCCTCCAACAAGCTTTTTATTTCAGTCCAGCCCATATTTGCAAAGAATCACATCATCTTATTGGTTGTCACTTTGAAGGGACCAAAGCCATTTTCCCAGTGAGACAGATTATTATTGATTGTTTTACCAGAACTTATACCACCTCACAAGATGGTATAAATTGAAAGAAGGATATGATGCAGACAAGAACGTCCAAAAAAATAAACCTGACTGAACTAACCATTATATCAAGAAGATGCAATTCTTTGCCCATGCTTGCCCACAAGGACATTGATCTGGTCCTTTTGTGTTTGTTTTTTTCATGTTTCCAGTGGGGAATTCATCACCCAAGAGGGAAGGCCAGATATATCAAATGCAAACAATCAAATAAACCCATTGGAGTCTGCATTTCTAATAATTTCCTCCCATGAGCAACACATTGTGTCTACCCAGATTAAAACTTTAGCTCTCAACCAATTCCCCAGCAGAATAAAAAACAGTTCAAATATTTTCTCCAAACATATTAATATGCAGAGCAAAGAAAAGATACCTCTAGTCTAAAGGAACACCACACTGTCTAATACAGAAAAGGTGAGGAAATATACTATTCAAACCATATCCTATACTCTGTGTACAGTAGTTAAGGATGGTTAGGCAACATCTGGATGTTTTAGCCTGGTAAGGAAAGTTGATGCCCAGGCAACAACTAGGCATTGCCAAAGTGATCACTCTAGGACTCACAATACAGAGTGAACCTAACATTTAGCATTTTCTGCACAAAGTGACCATTCTAGGACTCAAACCCATGTTCTCACACTTGTCGGCTCAACAACTAGGTGTTTCCAATCACAAAACATGTGCATATTTTATGATATATGTACACAACCATGCACAAGTACAATGGAATGCTATGCTAATCATAATCTACTAACCATGAGTTAAATCAGTAAATGATAAAATGATAACTTATATTTGATTTTCAAAAATCTATACTACTTATAAAAGTGTGAATATGGTATTTTCTGGAATTTTCATTGGACATAAATTACCCCTTAATCATTGAATTTCTTGGGGACAAATGTGTCCTTTAACAAAGCACCATAATTAAGACAGTTAATAGTGTAATAATTTGAAATGAAAGGACTATTAAATTGCCTCTATTGATTGAAATAAAAGGGCTATTAAAAAGTAGCTCCAACCCAAAGCAATTGGACTTCTTAAGGGATATTTCCCAACTCCTATATTTAAGGTGTTAAATCTAGTTCTCTATGATCATATCCTTTATTTGAGGTATTTTGATTTCTCACTAATAAATTATACTAAATAAATTAATATCTAATAATTTTAAGAATACAAAACCTATGTATTTAAAATTATATGAAAACATAACCATCATTTAATTCAAATGGCATGTATGTAGTTAAAATCATCAAATTAAATGGGTGAACCCATGGTCTCATATTTATAATAGTGAAAAATAAGTATGATAAATAAGAAGAATTATTTACTAATGATCGAATTGAAATATAAAATTTAAAAACTACCCAAAAACAAAACATTTTCCTATTCAAGTATTGGATTAATGGTTTAACCTTTTAGGTCAAATGGGTAAAATAAAAATTTTCAAAAAGGTAAATGCATAGAATTACTGGAGATATAGGAATTTTTAATAAAAAAATGTGTATCTATCATGTCAAAAAAATAAGTGTGATAAATAAATTTATTTTTCTTAATGATGGAAATAGAATAGAAAGTTAAACTAACTCGGAAAGAAAACTACTTTCTATCTAAGTAGTGGTCAACGGTCCATAGGGGTCTACTTAGGCAAACCCAACTTGAGCTTGGACTAACTTAGATTGCAATTTAAGACAAGCAAGGCTTGGATTTTCAGTCCTTGGGTTGGGTGGACCCAAAAGTTTGGCATTTTCTATTTTTGGGGTTGGGCTTGAAGCTAGGCCTTAGGTAGCTTGAGACCAGCCTAACTATATACAAATAGAGACATATTTGCGTATATACATACATAAATGCATACATAATACATTTATGCCAAATTATAGTATCAGTTGATTTAGCAACATGAGCACAGCCCCCAACCCAAGTGTATCAAATTCCAATGCGATTAGGCCTGAATTGAACATATTAGGCTTGTGCTCGAGCATTAGACCCAATTCTTGGGGTTGGGCCTAGGCTAGGCTTAAATTAGGCCCAACTTGCTATGGATGCAAATGGACTGGATCAGATTCAGATGTCTGGATCAAATTTGGATAGAGGTACATCCGAATCCGAATCAATAATGTTAATTATATATCTGATCCAATGATTTGACAGATCTCACAAAGATTAATTTGAATTTGAATCCAAATTACATCTGTATGGTTTAACAAATTATTAATAAGAAAAAAAAAGGAAATAAAATAGTCTTTACAAAGAAAAACAAAAACACAAAACATTTTTTCAACCATTTTTATTATATATACATATATTTTTATAAAACATAAATAACATAAAAACCAAATTACAAAAATGCAATAAATATAGGTGATTCGAATTCAATTTTAACGGATCCTAGTTTTGATCATATCATATTTGAATTCAAATTGGATCATGATCTGATCCATTTTGCACCTCTACAACTTGCACCCCTAATGATTCAATTGCTTGGATACCAATGATGTCATGATTATGTAATAAAAACTAAAATTTGATAAAAACAAAAAATATAAAAATATGAAAAAAATGTCAAAAAATTGTTTAGTCCTCTAATATCATGCATTTATCATATTAAACAAAGATAGACTCCATAAATAAGTAGTATTTTCATTAACAATGGAAATGAAAATACATAATTTCAATTCACAAGCACACCATATTTTGATTACTTAATTATTTTTTTATAATGGCTTTAGACAAGCATATTGAAATTATCATTTTTTAGCTATTATTGAAATTACCACGTACAATGCACATACACATTTACAAGTAATGACAATTTTTTAATAACAAACAAAATAAGGATCGAGGACTAATTTTTGAATCTACATGCACTTGAGTTGACCAAAAATGGATCAGACACATCAGCTGAGGGCCATTACCAAATATTCATCCTAGCTATCTAGGGAACTTGGTAGTTGGTAAGGGTGGACTGGATAGAGGAATGTAGTCACTCTCAGAATAATTCTTGAGTTCTCACACTTGTCATCCCAAGATTTTGTCATTCACATCAATATATAGATGGGCACAATTAGATTATTATATCCACCAACCTTCTTTCAGGCAGGTTTTCAAGGAAATCACAACTAGGTCAAAATTTTTATCAAAGTCAACTTATAAAATCAGACCTAACCTTCAGTTCTTTCCTCCAGTTTTCCCACTAGCTACCAAACTCCCACCTAAAATTTGTCTCACCTAGAAGGAATTCTCCGATCCGGTAAAATGATCCAACCCAGAATTTCACAAGCAAGCAAAGAGAGTTAAAGAAAACATGTTACAGACTACAGAGGCTCTTCACCAAGCTATGAACCTAAAATTTCTAGTTACTACTCGGATCTGCTTATGAATACATTCTCAAAAACTATATTTAGATGTAAGCTACCAAATTTTGAAAAGAGAAAACTTCCAAAGGATATTCAATGACAAATGTGGTGCAAACCAATCCCTCCTAAAGTACAAGTTCTTTGTTGGGAAGTGTTCTTAGGGAAGGTAATTAGATAAGCACCTGTGATGTGCTACAGAAACTAAAGGCCAAATAAGTGCCTTTCTCCTTGTGTGTATATCCTTGAAGGCCTGTGTGTAGCCTTTCTCCCTCACTAATCCCCTATTCTTTGTTTCTTATATTTGGGAATATTTCTGCTCTCTCTTGGGTTGCAGATGTGCCCCCCAAAAGACAAAGTGAGTTTGCTCAGCTCTAATTTCCTGAGGCAACAGAAGAAAAGGGGAAGATGCATGTGAAAGGTAATAAGAGAACCCTTGTTATAGTCTATCTGGGAAGAAAGAAATCAAAAGGATCTTCAATGAGAAATTTAAGTCAGAGGAAGTGATTGAAATCATAAAGGCCATATCTGTACATTGGGTTAAAACACTGGATCTTTTCAGAATTATCTCTACAGATGATATATTAATGAATTGGAGTGAAATGGGACACTTAGAAACACCTAGATAAAGTGTAAGAATGGATTGGAAACCACTGGGACTAAATAAGATAAAGTGGAACTTTGATGGCAGCTCCTTTGGCACTCCAAGGAGAACTGGGATAGGAGATTTTTTCAGAATCACCAAGGAGCAGTAGTGCACTGTTTTCAGGACCAATTGGGTTTGGAGACTCGATTCAGGTTGAAATTCAGGCTCTCCTACAAGGCTTGAAACAAGAGAACTAGAAATTGAAGGGGATTCACTATTAGTTATAACCTGGGTAAAGCAAATCGACTCAGAACCTTGGAAATTCAGATTCATCTTCAGACAAATTGACCTACTTGCAAAGAAATTCAATTCCAGTTTTGGTCAGGTTAGAAGGGAAGAAAATAGCTTGGCGGATACCCTAGGAAAGCAGGGGGCTGATAGGCCCAATTTATTTTGGGAAATGCTGTAATCTGTTATTACCTGCACCATTTTAAGATGAATTGCTTATGTACTTTAACTAGTAATTCAATAAATTTATAAAGGAATTTACTTTACTGATAAAAAAAAACATAGCAAATAAATTTCGCATACTTAATCACATAACACCAAGAATATAACTAGCTGTTACAAAAATCCAAGTCATTAAAATCCCAAAGCAATTCAAGAAAGGCATTCATATCTAACCTGTACATGTGTACAATGGAGTCTGTGTGTTAAGGTCCCACAGACGGACTGTTGTATCACCAGAACCACTGGCCAATTGCCGCCCATCAGGACTAAAGGCAACAGAAAGAACGGCTTCTGTATGACCTACAATGAAAGAAAAAAAAAACATTATTTTTAGCATTAAAAGATCGGAAAGACTTACTAATAAAGTAATAATTTATAGAAAGGTACACAAGTACAGAAACAACTGAGCTTTTAGAACCATCAAATATGTTATAAAGAGCCCTCTGGCTTACCTAGCCCTTCATAAAACTACCTATCCTTGAATGGAAGACCCCACATAAAATCCATCCCAGTTGACCCCTTCCCTAGCACAAGTATCAGCTAATATTCTTGCTGACCTTCTAACCAATCAGAACAAGATACTCAGATTTTTTTGTAAATAACTGAAAACATGTTATTAAAAGAAATAAGCAATGAATATAGATTCCCTTAAGACATGCAGCGAAACTAAGTTGTAAAAATAAAAATAATGGTATTCCAATTATGAGGCCTTAAATCTATTATTTGGAGGATAAAACCACCAGGTTGAATGAAAACTCATATCATCAATTTCCAACTGCCAGTGTACTTTTTGGTGCTCAAAGCTCCTTGAAAGTGATATAAGGATAATGCATTATCTACTTTTGGGACCAGCAAATGATAAGAAGGTAACCTGATTAATTGAGAGGCAGTCTATAAGAAGCTAAGAGATTGGTGCCTAGGCAGTATAGGTTTCCTTAGAAAATGGTTGTGGAGATTTCCTAAGATGTCATTCCATGATTAGAAGCACTTAAAGGCAGAAGTCCAATGTCTGGGATACTAATCTAGCATCATGAGCAACACTTACCCCTCCTTGGATGGCTATTTAAGCTATCCTAGATTCCATCTAAGTACATAACATATGACCTTTGAAAAGGAGGTAGGATCATGGTTTCAAATGTTGCTCGACATATGTCGATGTCGAGGCTCACCGACATGAAAATGGATGGTAATATAAAAATTACATTATTTCGGTCGACATTTCTTATATTTCGGAAATGTCAACCAAAAAAAAAAAAAAAACAGTTTTTCCTATTATGTTGATAGGATATCAACTAATGTACATCAATAATATAATATATTAGTATATTATATTAATATAATACAGTATATTAATATAAATTATTCCATTAATTATTTCTATTTAATATTCAAATAAAACATTTATAAAAAAATTAACAAAATATAAAAACAAAAGAATAAATTAATTACTTTATAATATAAAACATAAAATACTTTTCAAGTAACAAAATATTAACTAGTTAGTATTTTTTAAAATATTTATTAAAATCAGAGAATGTTTATTATATTTTATAATAAATCATATTCTACATTTAATTTAATATAAAAAATCAGAATAAATTTATTATAAATTTGGTATTAAAAATCATAATAAATTCATTAAGTTTTATAAGAAATCAGAACTTATCATAATCTTAATACTACAAAAAGGAGAATCAGTTTATGAAATTTATAATAAAACATAATGTATTATAACTTTAAAATTTAAAAAATCAGAATAAATTTACTTCTATTTACTAGTGTGAAATGAATATATTAGAATTTATAATAAATCAGAATTAAAAATAAGAAAAAAAATATCAGATAACCTTGTAAAAACATCAAAATGCATAATAAATCAGTAAATCGTCATTTACTAATTTGTTAATGATCTTAGTTTCTTAGCTTTATATAATGGTTGGGAATAAGATAATAGTCTAGAAATATGTATTAATGCTTCTTTTACCATTTTACAAAATATCATTGCATATTTCCACACATTTCATAGTATTTCCACAATGTCTCTAATTTTTACAATATTTCCCCTCGACATTCCGACATATGTTCTATATTTTGGTAAGCGACATCGACATTTTAAACCTTGGGTAGGATCAGGTTCTGGGAGAATCTTTGGTAGGAAGACACCTCCTTGATGTTGAAGTACACCAGGTTGTACTCTACTTCTCTCTACAAAAACTTCTGTGTAATGGACTATAGTTTGACAATATTTCAAGCACAACTGGATAATATCGTTTTTCACCATTTCAGTAATCCATAAAATGAACTCAATCTTCATGTGCAAGGTGACCATGGTTTCTTCTCACTAACTGTATAGTTTTTTGCATTTCTCTGGGTCATCCCCTGTTTTTCCTTACTATATTAATACATTTTTTGGTAATCAATAAAAAAGAAAATTTATTAATATAAAAAGTACAACTACAAGTGATGAGGTATCACTGGAAGACAACACTACAAAGGGAAGCACAAAAAGAGGAAAAAAACACAAAGAAAGAAACATAAATCATACAGAATACATGGTTTATACAAAAAACAAAGGGAAACAAGCAATGATGCCAAGTAAAGTATTCCAAAATCCAGCACCAAAATCATCCTTTGTAATTCCTTCGAACTCTGGAAGAATCAGAATCCAATCCATGATTTGTTTGCCACAAAGAAGTGTTATATGTTCCCTTGAGCGAGCTTTCCCATCAAAAATTCTTCTATTCCTTTCCTTCCAAAGTTCCCACCAAACTACAAAGGGAATGCAACTCCACGTAATCTTGCCTTGTCATTTCAAGCTATCTTAGGCCATTTAGGGAATATCTCCACCAAATTGGGAGACCACCCACCGGATTTGAATAGCCTAAAGAAAAAGTCCCAAATGAACTTGGAGAAACAGCACTCAACCAGCAAATGAAAAGCATTCTCACAAAGATAGCAACTACTAGCTAAGTGAAAGCCTCTGTCTTGAAGATGATTCAAAGTCATAATACTATCCAAGGCCACTAGCCAAGCAAAAGCTTCCACCCTTGAGGGAAAAGGGTTTTCCCCAAATGCCTTTGAACCCTGAAACTTCTCCACTTGACCTTGAGAGGGATTGTTAATAAGATATGACTAAAAACAAACCGATTTTAGATTCTTTACACCATTTTGAATATTTTCTTTCCACCTGAGGCTCAACAGATTGTAACTTTGCTAGAAGACCTCTACACACTCTTGAATTTCCCAATCAAATAGAGAGCAAAATTTTGGACACCAAACTGCTCTACCTTGATTAATCTCAAAATTCTCTTCAATGGAGCAATTCTTCATACTCAATCTATACAGGCGAGGGTAGTGATTTAAAAGGTGCACCTAGGCACACAAGCGAGGAGCATTTTCGGGTAAGCACCTCGCCTAGGTCCTAGGTGCAGCCCTTTCAAAAGGCGCACTAGGTGCACCCGATGCGCCTTGAGCCTCAGCCCAAGTATGTGCCTTTTGAAAATTTCAAGATTTTTTGCTTTTTTTGAACCTAGCGGTTGGGGTGGGGGCTCCGCCCCCACACCCCTCGAGGCAAGCCCAAACAAGCTCTGAGAACCCCCTATTTGATAATGTTGTTCATTCATTCACCCTAATAAAATATCTTCTTAACAAGCAAATAAAATTATAAAATCATTATTTTTTTCTATGAGAACTAAGAATTAATACCCTAAAATGAACTTGTTTGAGCTTGCCTCAAGGGGTGTGGCAAAGGCGGCTCGTAGAATCAGGAATGTAATATGTTTTACATCACGTTAGCTAATTGAAGTAATGCAATTGAGGAAAAAAAGAAATTATGGGTTTTACATGCTCGGAAATGTTTTATATGCTTGATTTTATTTTTAAATTTTCATTTGAATACGCTTTACATGTTATGTTTATGTATTTTAATTTTAGATAATAGGTTTTCTAAATCATTTATTTTAAAACATAAGTTTATCTTTTTTATTAATATTATGTTTAATATTTTTTATTTTATTTGCATTTTTTTAATTTTTTGGCATTTTTTCGATTATTGTGCATTGCTTCAAAAAGGCGCATTCCTCACCTTGTGCCTCGAGCGCAAATTAGTCCCTAGGCATTGCGCTTTTAAAGCACTAGGTGAGGGCAATGATCACACAGCTTTCCAATACCCAACCAATCATCCTCCCAAAATTTAATTGTTGATCCATCACCAACTCTAAAGGAAACAACCTTAAGGAAAGCTGACTAGAAACTCGTAGTCCCTTTCCACACACTTACCCCATAAAATGTCTTCACTTCTTTAGGGTCCCACCCAAAGCCAAAAGCCCCATATTTGCAAACCACCACCCTTCTCTAGAGTGTCTCCCTCACTAACCCAAATCTCCATAACCATTTCCCGTAAAGGGCTTTATTTAAATCTTCAATTTTCTTATCCCCAAGCCCCCATCTTTTTTTCCTTTCATACTTTATCCCACTTAACTAAGTAGAATTTCTTCTCAATCCCTTTTAACTCCCCATAAGAATTCCTTTTGCAATTTTTCAATTGAATTTATCACGGTAGAGGGGGCCTTTAAATGTGGGAGGTAATAAACTGAGAGGTAGGACAGAGCACTCTTAATAAGATTAATCCTTCCACCAGGAGAGAGATACCTCCCCCTCCATCTTGCTTGTTTTTTATCAGTCCTGTAAAGAACCGGTTGCCAAGTAGATGAGACCAAAGCTTTTGCCCCTATAGGGAGACCCAAATAAGTAAAGGGGAACTCCCCCCACCAAACAACCCAAAGCTGAAGAACAATCCTCCAGTAAGGCATCCGGGATATCACCCATCCCAATCATCACACTCTTCTTCAAATTGATCCTTTGACCTACCAGCATTTCATAAAATTTGAGGACCACTCTTAAATTCAGCACTTGCTCCATTGACGCACCTAGAAATACCAGTGCTTGGTTTTATTGGCAAAGCTACAGGTTTTGGAGATTAATCCCTCAACTACAGACATCAGGTTGTAGAAAGAGTGTAAGGATGGGAAGCTCACAGTGAAGTCAGTGTATTCGGCTTTGAACATAAATCAAGTGGAGGCTGATCCAGTTAGGGGTGTTTGGGGGAAACCAGTGCCACCAAGGGCAGAACTTTTGCATGGCTGATTTCTAGAGGTTGTATCTTAACTCAGACCACCTTAAAGATCAGAGGCTATCAGTTTCCATTTCCAAGTAGGTATGTGTTGTGTTTAGCTGGAGGAAGATGTTCTTCATCTAATGCTTCATTCCAGTTTTACAATTCCAGTTTGGTCCTATTTTTTCAAGCTGATCAAGGTGGACAGATGTTCCATATCAGATGCTGAAATCTTAAGCCAATGGCCAAGAATCTAGGGTGGTTCTATTCCCTTTGCTGTTAGACGGGAGGTCTGGAAGGAAAGAAACAGAGAATATTTGAGGAGAAAAAGAAAAGAAAGGAAGAGGTGGTGGCAGTTATTAGTTCGACAGTTATTGGTTGGGTTTTGCTGCTTCCAGAGTTTCAAGGACTGAAGAAAGAAGACTTTTGTGCTGACTTCTGGTGTTCTCTGAATTCGTAAAAGGAATCTTGATGTCTATGTATTTGTTTCTATGAAGTTTTTTGTGGCTTCTGTTTTGCTTCACTTGTAGTTTGGTGGGGGTGACCTCTTGTCACATAGTTATGCTATACTTGCTTTTTTAGCAATAAAAAATACCAGTGTGTCATCCACAAACTGAAGATCGGTAATGGAAATTCCAAGTCTTCCTGCTCTAAACCAATGTTTTTAACCGTCACCTAGTCGACTTTCCAGGTTCGGTTCTTATAAACTCCAGCATTGCCCCAAAAACCATTGAAAAGTCAACAAAACTATCGACCCAGACGGTTGACCTGTTGAACCAACGACCCAGTCACTGGGTTAGGGGTTGCATACTAACTATGTATGCAAACTTCAGGAGGCCATAATTTTGCACTCCGATGTCTGATTGAGGTGATTTTTTTATTTTGGGTAACCTTTCGATATCTATGCATCCCAAGGTGCCAAAGGTTCCTTGCCCCGCTATTGTCACAAAAAAAAAAAAAAAAACTTTTTTGACCTCAAATCGAAATTTTAAATATTTTATACGCAATCACCCAACTTCTCCACCTCTCCCCAAAACCCATCCTAACTGGGATATCCTCTAGAAAACCGCAATCGACATTATCATAAGCCTTCTCAATATCAAGCTTGCAAACTAAACTTGGATGGCCACTTCTCAGCATTGATTCAACACATTCACTTGCAATCATCACCCCCATCAAGAATTTGCCTGCCTTCCACAAAAGCCATTTGGGTTGGGTCCACAACATCATGCAAGACTGATCTTAGTCTTCTAAAAGAACTGTCAAAATGATTTTATATAGGCTTGAAATTAAGGTGACAAGTCTAAAATCTTTGATTCTAGAGGCCCCTTCCACTTTCAAAATTAGAGAAATGAAGGTTGCATTAGCATTTCTCTCAATAAATTTTTTTCCTGCCAAAATTCATTGAACATCCTCAACAAATCTCTTTTAGCACATGCCAACAACTTTTGTAGAATGAAATATTAAACCCATCAAGACCTTGTCACCCTTCATAATATTAACTACCTCCCAGATTTCATGTTCATCAAACTCCCTTTCCAACCAACCCCTTAAACCCTCCCCAATCCTTCCCAATTCTACATCACCCTGGAAAACTTTTCTACTTGGGGTAGCCCTATACATATTGATATGGAAACTTCTAATTTCCTCCATCACTTCTTTTGGATCATCAATGATTTTGGATTCTTCTTCCAACCTAGAAATGAAGTTATATGTGCATGGAAAAAAAAAAAAAAAGCATTATTCTTGTCTCTTTTTCTTAGCCAAATTGCTCTTGACTTCTACCTCCACATAACTTCTTCCATATGAATCACCTCCAATAACTTTTTTTAATCAATAACAATAGATTTCATTAAGAAAAATTAATGATACAAAGGGGGAAATAACCTTTCTTATCTCCCCCAACAAAAAACAAGCAAAGCTGAAGCATTACAGTTAAAACCACAACAAAGTATCCCTGTTTACCCCTTGTTTTGCTAACCCATCAGCAAAGGAGTTTGCACACCTCTTGACCCAAATTACTTCAACTTCCATGTCTCTAGTTAGCCACTTGAATCTTTTCTTTTCATTGCTGTACCTCCACATCCAATTTTTGTCTCCCTTCAGTCAGTCCACCACCAACTTGAAGTAGTTGGAGTCTCCTTTGATGATCAGCTTTCTTAAATTTAACTCTTTATGTCTCTGAACACCTTCCAATGCCACCAAAATCTCGGTTCTGAGAGAGTAACCAGCTTCAATTGGACCTGAGAACACGGCAATTATTACCCCTTTCTCATCTCTTAGAACACCCCCAATACCCAATGGCCCTGGGTTGCCAAAACTGCTTCCATCAAAGTTCAGTTTGCAACAGCCACTAGGAGGGGGGGACCAAATTGGGACTGCTAATTTCTGACCTGGGGCTGAAAAAGTAAATTCTCTCCACAACTTGCTTGACAGGTCATCCATTGACACACTGTTAAAGAGCTCCATAGATTTAAGCCAATGTATTACCCTGATAAAAATTACCTTTTGAATAGCTTCCTTGCTCTTCTCCTTCCAGAGAATATTCTGGAATTTCTTTCTTCCCAAATGGTCAAAATAACAGCAGCCCTTACACAATGCCACATCACTCTTCCCCTTTTCTTTGGCAATCTGAAAAAATGAAGGTGCGAACAAACTTTTCACATCTGATGGTGGGTTCCACTTGCAACCAAACAAAAAGGAAAACTGTTCCCATCAGCCTTTCACAAAAGTACAAGAGATTAAAAAACGGTAGCAATTCTCACTGTCAACCTTACAAGCCATGCATGTTTGACGAAATTTAACCATACACCAAAAGAAAAATACATATAAAAATTTAAAATATCAATGATATCAGAGGGAAGCATGATCCCCAATCTTTAGGCCCTTATTTCAAAACATGCTTCCAAGGAGTGTATATATATAAGCTCTTAGATTTGAATTATAATAACATAAATACATTGTATACAATGCATGTAACTTGGTAATAAGCATCAACTACTGGAAGTTCAAAGAATGGCCTCTATGTATTGCAAGCCTTTGCTATAACCTAGGCCTATTAATTGCCTAGACTACTAAGTTACTAAGGTCCGTTAACTAGTTCAGTATGTCCCAGTTATCCATCCATCAAAGTGTCATTCCAAGTTAAAATCAAGGTTTGAAGTGTCGGAAACACAAGGTGTATCAGAAAGGTAATTTTAAGAGATGTATCTAGATATGCTTTGGAAACACATAGATACAGACGAAAAATCAAGATACACATGGATACACTAGAAAATTCAAAACAAATCCTTAGAAAATATATTAACAACAATAAAAATGAGTTTTATGTGATTATAACTAATTTATTTAAACATAAAAACCATATTTAATGATTTATATAAAGTATCGGGACATAATTAGTAACCATTGAAAAATAATAGAACTTAAATGTTTGTGTAGATATACGAATGTTTATTAGTTAATATTTTTTTAAGTCATTTATTAATTAATATTTATTATATATAGATGTATATAATATTTATTATGCATATAAGTTAATATATACCTTAATTTTTAATAAATAAATATAATTTGTATAAATCTTATTATTATATAAATTTTAATAATCAAACTTCAGCATTTATTGAGAAACATCCACCAAGAGAAGAATAATTACTTTAAGAACAAAAATGGATGCAATTAAGATAAGCAAGGTTGGCATAGTGGCAAATTAGTTGTTGTTGCTGTTGTAAATAAATGACTAGGGTTCAAAACTTCTTACTTAAACTTATGATTTTAACAAATTATTTGACTTAATTAGCATTTAATGGCACCTTAAATGTTTTAATTAAAGACAACTCAAATGAGCATTTAATTAAGGGTAAATTACAGATAAGTACCCTGTACTTTGGCGGTAGTACAGATAGGTACCCTGAACTTTCAATTGCAGTACTTGAGTACCCTGACCTCTCAGAAATAGACACTTAGGTCCATCCGTTAGTATTCCATTAATTAGATATTACATTATGTCAAAAATACCCTTCTCCTGTATTTCTGAGATCATTCTCAGGTAACCAAACATCTCCCCACAATGACATTCACACATGGACAGCAAATAACATATTCAAATTTTCTGATGACAGAATTATCTGGTGATGATTTTACTTTGTAGAATGATCTCAAAAATACACGAGAAAGGTATTTTTGACATAGTGTAATATTTAACTGACGGAAAACTAACAGATGGACACAAGTGTCCATTTTTTAAAGTTTAGGGTACTCAAGTGTTGCAATTGAAAGTTCAGGGTACCTATCCGTCACTACACCCAAAGTACAGGATACCCATCTTACCTGTAATTTACCCTTTAATTAAATAATATTAGCATTTAATGACATCTCAAATTTAAAGGCTTAATTAAAAGTGATATAAATAAGAGAGAAAGAGAGAAGAGATAAATTAAATTTAAATTTGAATTTAAAAGTAGAAAGAGAGGGAAATTAAAATCGGCTGATACATAGTGTGTATCAGTCCATTTCGGTATTTTATCGGTCAATATATACCCGAAGCGATCCGATGCGAGACCGATACAGACCCATATCGGCCTGGTACAAGCGAAAAAATACAAAACTATTGAATTCTATATGTTTTGTGTATCAGATCTCTGCCAAAATGATACGTATCGATCGATACTGGCCGATACATTATGAAATTTTAAACCATGGTTAAAATCTGAGGTCAAGAAAATGACAAAATGATTTCTTTTTTTATGTTGTCAACAAAACCATGAAATAATTTGTGTATAATGCATTTATGCATGATCCTCATAAAAACATTATTTCGATAAAAGCATTGAAGCTAACAAAAGAGGCAACATCTGATAACAAATATTATTAATGCATGACCACAGACACAAAAAACATTCTGACAATATCTAAAAATCCAAGAATAGCATTTCCAGAACACCCAAAATAGACAAATATATGATGCTTACATTTATTATTTTGGTAGTAAGACTGAAACAACTCTTGAATGTGAGAGAATACACGAACTAGTGAAGTGGCAATAAATCAACAAATGAAATAGGATTCGATACCAGCAATAGTTGCAGAACACCGATTAACAGGACGGATTCGAAAAACTGCTTGAGGTTGGTAAACTATGCGCAACACCTTCTCCACAGAAACTGCAATTTTAGTCCACAAACAAGAGGAGAAAAAAAGAAAAGAAAATCAGCTACCAACAAACTCATGGATTCACAAATAATATGTTGCACTTGTGCAAACAAATCAGCAAGCATTGCAAACTAAAAAGACAGAAGTTTTTTGAATTCATCAACCTTTGTTCTTCTCTAGATAAGATCCAAGCTGCACTACAAGCTCTTGATCCGATATGTAAAAAGAGTAAGGCAATTTTTCCTCCTGAACAAACCAATGAACACTAAATCTCAATCCACAAATACCAGTATGGGTATGTCCCCAACAAAAAATACAAACATAAACAAATAAATTAGCAACCTTTCCTCTAGTAAATATAGTTTAACATTTGCAAATTTCATCTTCAAACTAACCAGTAGATAATGGAGGAAATCCTTAGGGCTCAGTTTGGAAAGAGTACAAATACAAATATGTACAGTACAAATACATACAAAATAATATAAAATAGAAGGTTTTGCAATCTACATATTTGAATTTGTACTCCTTCCAAACTGAGCCTAGATTACAAAATTTAACTCATTATAAAAAGGTTATAACCAGGACCAGATGCCTACCACCATATTACTTTCCCTACAATCAACGAAGATTTCACCAATACCTCAACTAGCCTCTCATGGAAATCATCAATATGATTTATTCAATTCAAGAAAAGATATATTCCTAACAAAGAAACAAATACGTATGTTCTTTGCTTCTTGCTTTGAGCAAATAAGATCATTTCCTAGGGTTAGAGCAGAAAAAATTGAAAAAAAAAAAAAAAACATGCATGATTTCCTTTGGGCAGGTTGGGAGGACATGGAAAAGCACCACTTAGTAAGCTGGAACCAGATATACAAACCTATCTCCCGTGGAGGGCTGGGTATAAGAAAGCTGAGAAGCTCTAACATGGAACTTCTAGGGTAGTTGGCTCTGGCATTTTGTGGCTGAGCCAGATGACTTGTGAACAAAGGTGATTGCTGAAAAGTATAGCCAATGGGTAGGATAAAGAAGGCTCTCAGGTGTCTTATGGCTGTAGTGTCTTGACTCTTGAGGGGAATCAATAAAGTTTCTGTTGTAATATGTAGCGGCTGTGGCCTAGTAGGGGCATTTCTGCCCTTTCCTCTTGTAATTTCTTATGAGCTGTCGCCCTAAGTATATATACCAACTTAGGTGCCGCCAGCTTTAGATCTGAATATACAATTTCTTTTCTCTCTTCTCTCTTCTCTCTTCTCTGTCGACTACATTGTACCAGAGCATCTCTGATCTGGACGCAAGTTCTCTCTTCTTCTCAGATTGTGATTTCCTCCCTTTTCTGGAAATCTATTTTTTTCTCAGATCGGGATTTCTTCTTCTGGGCGCAACCTTCAGCCCTAATTTTTTTCTCTTCTCTCTTGGTTGCTGTACCAAGGAGAAGGCTGTGGTGGCAGCCGAATGCAGTAAAAGACATCTCTAGATCTGTGGTGGCAACCGAATGCAATAAAGTGATTTTCTGGGTTTGTGGTGGCAGCCGAATGCAACAAAACTTGATTTTCTGAGGAGTTTTTCTATGTACTGTGGGTCATGGGAGACAGGTATGCACTGTTACATTCACACGTAAACATTTGACACTGTGAATGTCACAGTTTTGAGGATTGTATGGACTGGTTGTCTCTTCCTCCTGGAAACCGAAGTGTTTCATCGAAAAGGTATCACCTACAGTACTGTTAAACTTTGTTTTTGGAGACTCCTATCTTTCTTTTCAGAGTGAATGTCACAGTTTTGAGGATTGTACAGACTGTTAAACTTCCGTGAAAATGGCTTACTGAGGATTCAACAACCTCTAGTATTACTTCCCAGCAAGGAAACTTAAATGGGGGGATGGACAGCATGAATTTCTCCATGTCCAAGGGCATCAAACTTTATGTTACAGCTAGGGGGAAGGCTGGTTATATAAGTGGAAAAATAAAAGAACCAAAGTCCAGTACTGCTGAACATGATCGATGGGATCAAGAAAACAGCATGGTTATGTCATGACTGTTAGGCTCTATGTTACCTTATGTAAGAAAAAAGTTGATATGTGCTGACACAGCCTGTGAAATTTGGGAACAAGCCAAGGCAACCTATTCTGAACAGAGGCACTTTGTCAAGATTTATCAACTTCAAGCAGAATCATCTACATGTAGACAAGGGGACTGTAGCCTATCTACATACTACTCAACCCTTACATCTGTCTGGAAGGAGTTGGACTATTATCAAACTATTGACTAGAGGAATGATGAAGATGCATAGGACTATAAAAAACTTGTCTCCCAACAGCGGGTTTTTTCTTTCTTGCATGGACTGAATCCGGCTTATGAGCCTCTCCGGGTGCAGATTTTGGGAAGTAGAAAACTTTCTTCAATTCAGGAAGTATATGCTTTAGCTCAATCTGAAGAGAGTAGGAAAAATCTCATGAATGTTTTTGAGGGGGAGCAACCTGTTGCCCTAGCTGCAAGAGGGAGTAACACAGGGATGAAAAAGGGGAACCACGGAAAGGTGAAGATAAAGACAAACGGTGGTGTACCAACTACCAGAAGCCTAGACACACCCAAGAAACTTGTTGGGAGTTAGTGGGGAAACCCAAGTGGGCAACAAAAAATCAAAACACTTCAAAGAAGCTTCCTCAGGAGAAGTTTACCTCTGCAAATCTGGCCACACAAGACTATCAGCAGAATAATCGTACTACTATTTTTCCCCAAGAACATCCCAGTGGTTCCAATCCCAAGGAAGACATCATCAACTCCTTTAGAGATAATTTGGAATTGTATGGTAGGACACTCGGATAGATTAGATTGGTCGATTCCTACCCCTTCTACCTCATTTTCTTCTACATCAGGTAAAGGTGCTTCTGCATTTCATGTGTGTACCTTTGCTCCTGAGTCACCTTGGGTCATTGACTCAAGGGCATCAAACCATATGACTGCAACTTATGTTATTAATCATATGCCATTGTGCCTCCTACAATACAAGGCCCCACATCAACTTCTTTTTCCTCAATCCCCTTTATTCTCCATTCCATTATGTGTTTGGGTGTAAATGCTTTGCTCATGATCTTTGTCCCAGCCAAGGTAAATTGGACCCCAAATCTGTTCTATGTGTTTTCTTGGGTTATCCCTCTTCCCAGAAAAGTTACAAATGCTTCAATCTGGTCACACATAAGTACTTTGTGCCGATGGATGTGTCCTTTGAATCTGAACCCTTCTTCCATGCCTCTCCTCAGGGGTAGAATAGTGTGAAGGAGGAGAGGCAAGCTCCAACTCCTCAAATTCCTCTTCCTTCTATTCTTGACTCCTCTCCATTTCGTGTCTTCTTGAGGCACCGTAAGGGACAGCTGAACTCAAAGGTTGTGGAGCAACTTGAGACTATACATCCAGCACCATCTAACTCCTTGAAGGAAAATCCAAGTACCCTTGTTCCTTTTGATATTTCTAAACCTATTGCTATTGATGACTCTACAAATGATCTTGATATCCCAATTGCTCATAGAAAAGAGGTTCGATCATGTACTACTAAGCATCCTATTGCCCAGATCTTGTCCTACGAAAACATTGCTCACTCATTTTGTGCCTTTTTTACTGCCATTGATTGTGTCTCCATTCCCAAAAGTGTTGCAGAAACCTTATCTATACCTGAATGGACAGAGGCAATGAAGGAAGAAATTAGTGTTCTTCACAAAAACAACACCTGGAAGTTGGTGAATCTTCCTGAAGGAAAAGAACCACTGGGTATTCACGGTAAAGCACAGAACAAATGGGTCAGTTGAAAGGTATAAAGCCAGGTTAGTTGCAAAAGGGTATACTCAAGTGTATGGGGTCGACTATGCTGAGACTTTTGTCCTAGTTGCTAAAATGAACACTATTCCGATTATACTATCCTTGGTTATTAACTTTGATTGGGAGTTCCACCAACTAGACATCAAAAATGCATCCTTAAATGGGGATCTGGAAGAAGAAGTGTACATGATTCAGCCTCTTGGGTTTGTAGCACAAGGGTGTGAAGGGAAAATCTGCAAAACAAAAAAATCTTTATATGGTTTGAAACAATCCCCAAGAGCCTGGTTCAGTAGATTTCACTTGGCCCTTCAGCAAATTAGGTTCAAGCAGTGCCAATCTGACCATACTCTATTTGTCAAGAGAAATCAGAAGAATGTTGTGGTATTAATTGTCTATGTTGATGACATTGTGATTACAAGTAATTGGGACTCTGAGATTAAGAAGGTCAAAGAATCCCTTGCTATGCAGTTTGAGGTGAAAGATCTAGGACAGCTACATTATTTCCTTGGTATTGAGGTTGTCCGCTCAAAAAGGGGCATCTTCATTTCCCAAAGGAAGTATGCCCTAGACCTCTTGCAAGACACAGGAAAGTTAGGAGCAAAGCTTGTAGATTCTCCTATTGAGGAAAACCATCGGCTTGGTGATTGTACTGGAGAACCCGTGACAGATGTCAAGAAATTTCAAAGGCTAGTAGGAAGACTTCTCTACCTATCAATGACTCGACCAGATATAGCTTATGTTGTTGGTGCACTTAGCCAGTTTATGCATGCACCAACATCCTCTCATTTAGAGGTAGTTGAGAGAGTTCTCTGGTATCTGAAGAAGTATCCAGGAACTAGGTTACTTTTCAAGAAACATGACCATATGACAGATGCAGATTGGACTGGGGCAGTTGATGACAGAAAATCAACTAGTGGATATTATACCTTTGTTGGTGGAAACTTGGTTACTTGGAGAAGCAAAAGCAAATTGTTGTGGCCAGATCTAGTGTTGAAGCTGAATATAGAGCAATGGCGCATGAAGTTGCTGAAGTACTATGGGTAAAGAATTTGATTGGAGAGTTGGGTCTCTCTATTGATGACCCAATGTCTCCCTACTATGACAACAAGGCAGCCATTAACATTGCTGCCAATCAAGTTTTTCATAACAGGACCAAGCATATTGAAGTTGACAAGCACGTGATAAGGGAGAAACTCGAAAAAGGGGAAGTTTGTACTCCTTACATCAGTTCCAAGGAACAACTAGCAGATGTTCTTACAAAGAGCCCTCACTATCTATGACATAATGAACTATGTGACAAGTTGGGCATGATTGACATATATGCTCCAACTTGAGGGGGGGTGTTGAAATATGTAGCGGTGTGGCCTAGTAGGGGCATTTCTGCCTTTTCCTCTTGAAATTTCTTATGAGATATCGGCCTAAGTATATATACCAACTTAGGTGCCGCCGACTTTAGATCTGAATATACAATTTCTTTTCTCTCTTCTCTCTTCTCTCTTCCCTCTTCTCTCTTCTCTGTCGAACTACAGTTTCCCACACTTTATCAAGGGTATAAAATATAAATTAGGTGATGGCAACAAGACAAAATTTTGGAACGATCCCTGGTGTGAAGACATGGTGCTAAAGGACCTATTTTGGAACTTGTTAAAAGTAGCAAGTAATCAAGATGTATCAGTAGCAGATTGTTTGATCAGAAAGCCAATCCAGAAGAGAGTGTGATAAATTTTGCTTTTGATATAATTAAAAGTCGGGTTTCCACTATAAGTTGTTTTAAAGGGGTACTTACTTCACCATCCTTCTTGGAAATGGACATTTTGGGGTCCTTATGATTATTCATATGTATAGAAACTCTTTCTACAAAGGACCATATTGTATAAACTTTTTGATACTCAATACTAATTACACTTTACCTTCTTCAAAAGAAAAGGGCAATTTCATATAATCCTTTCCTTTCTTGTATCTAGTCTCAACAAATCAAAAGATATGAAGGTTACAACAATAAACTGAGAGGAAGTTATAACTTGAAATGGACTTTCACAACTAACCCCACAAGAAACACATAAGCAAGATATACATTAAATATTTACAAGTTAAAGCAGTAAAACAAGAACAACAGAATTGAAGCTATAAATGAGAGAACTTATCACAAAAAACTTTAAATGAGAGAATTTTACATTATTGAGGAGTTTATTGACGATTTGTTGGAGCTGTAAAGGTCCAGCGTTTTGAGGAAGATACATGGGAGCTCCAACGGGGGTGCCTTCCGGGTCCATTAAAAGGCACATCACGTTATTCATCTCTTGCTGGCCTTCAACTTCCATTGTTGCTTGAAGATTTAAAGCGGAGCTAAGGCTGAATGACAAACCAAAAAATAACAAAACAGACCAGTGAGGCCTTTGTTATCAGTCTGATGGTTGAGAATTTAAAAATGGGACCATAAAGTGGGAACCAGAAAGAGTAAGGGTGCAACTTGGCAGGTTGGGTTGCTGTGAGGACTCCAGGTGACTCACTTGAAGCTGATATGGAGTCACCACCCATCATTTGAGTGAAATGGAGGTGATAGACCCTCCGGGTTAATTTTACTTGAAATTATTTTAGTCCTAATAACAACTTCATATAAGGCACAAATTAAACCAGTTTGGGTAAAGTTTGAAATGGAAGAGGGAAGGGGTTAGGCACCCCTCTCCCATGTCTAGTAGGTGGGACCAAATCATATGGGGAAACCCAAAAGGACACAAACAAGATAACAAGATTATCCAAACAAATGCATAAAATGAGAATTATCAACCAAATACAATATGAAAATTATGTAATAACACAAGAGACAAAATCATCTAATGACTAAAAAGGATAATTAAGATGGTAATTATTCAAGTTAACTTAAAGACAATTGTGCATACTAAGATGAAGAAGATTATTCAATATTGTAATAAGTGTATACTAAGACTTGATGAGAGGAATCATTAAGACAATCGTGCACTCTAACTAAGAATATCCATTAACATGTGATCGAAGTTATTAATGACAAGAGAATCATTGAATGACATAGGATGAAAATTGTTCAATAACCTAAATAGAAGATAACAATTCAATGACTTAATGGAGGGATTATGTTTTAACATTAGATGAAAATTATGCATGTTAACCAAAATGAGGATTAGGCAAATCAACTAAAATATGAGCACTACCAGCAGATTAAAATGCAAGCTATCTACTAACCTAAATAATATGAATTGGTACAGTATGACAAATGTGAAGTGAGATAGTGATTTAAATGATAATGGCAATTATTCATAAAAAAAGTGTCCAAGAACTGCAATTACCTAAAAAAGTAAAATAAATGAGGTTTATCAGATCACAAAAAATAAAACAAAAATAAAAGTTATTCAACGAGAAATTGATAATTGATTAAACAGGCCATGCACTGCTCATTTTGAACTAAGTTAAAGATAGAGCTTATTTATGGGGAAAAATTCTAGCAACTTACTTCAAAAACAAAGAGAAGAAAACAAAAATTAGAATTGCATTGATTTATTTTTAAAATGTCTAAAAGACAATGGATCTAAACTTATCTATAATGACAAATGGGCTTATTATCTAGAAGAAAAATAGGTTTAGTTTCCATTAATCATGTTCATAAATGTTAATGACATTCTACAGTATTATCAGAAAGTTATAATTCACAATTTTGATTGGAAATGGTAATTCCATTCAATGATTAATAAAAGTCATTACAAATGTCAAGAACCCAAATTAAGGACTGCTGACCCCAAACAAGAATCCAAAATTACAATGCAGCCCAAAAAAGTTCTCCACTAGCTGACCATTGTCTGGCAAAACAATCAGCCAGCCAATTGGCTGACTTTCTAATCCATCTAAAGTTTACACCAATCTCCCTTGTTAGACATTTGGTTTCCCCCATGGCCTATCTGTGGGTCTAGATCCCTAGATTATCTGCCTACATCCAACACATCACCATCTTTGAGTCCCCTCCACTTCGAACTATTGGAAGCCCAACTGTTTAGCCAACCTCAAGCCTTGAAGGAGGGCCATCACTTCCAACTCTTAGTGAGTCTCCCACCCCTATTGGCCCTAAGTATAAAGCCAAGATTTTTCCTCCTACATCCCTTAAAGCTCCCCCTATATATGATGGTCCAGGATTACCAAGTGAGCTTCTGTCAAAATTCATCTTATGATGTGGGGCCCAACTCTCCTGGATTGTAGGCTTTGACTTTAAAGAGTTCGCTACCTCTGATTATATCATCAACTAGGAACTAACAAATTAATTGTTGTTACCCAATGTGCTACTTTAATGGTAATACAATCTAGAAACTCGTTCTTAGATCTTTCTAGTCCTTGAAAATTTTGGTTACTTGGTGACAGAGTGGGGAGGATGGAGTTCACACCAGCAAGGAGATGGAGAAGAGTTCTGAAGATCGAGGCAAAAACGTTTGTCTTCGAAGAAGTTTGGACAAGAAGAGGAATTTCCCTGAAGGTAGTGGAGCTGAGAAAAGCTTCGCTGATCCTTGAAGAGAAGGCAATCTCCTGGTTTCAGGGATTCCTGAAGGGAGCAAAGAGACTTTTAAGAACAATAGAATGGAAGTGTAGTCTTGTGGAAGAGGGAAGAAGGTATTCTGCTGAAAGAGGAGAAAACAAAAAAGGAAGACTTGTGGGTATCTACGAATATTATGGGGAGGGTCTAAAATAGTTCACTTGCTTCCCTGAAGGGAGAGAAGCCTCGGGTTGGGGTAAACTAATGCAAGCAATGCAGGATTTTCTGGTGTTAGTATATGAAAGACGAAGTTCTCCATTCAGAAAGGAAGAGGATCAGAAGAAACTTGAAGAGAAGATGGAAGAAACAGAGCGGAAGGAAAAAGAAAAAAAGGGAATCAATGCGGATAAGGATGTTCAGATTGATGCAAGTTTAGGGTCAATGAGAATGTGGATCAATAAATCCAAAACAGAGTGGGAGAACAAATTAGTATTATCCATGAGTAAGGATGTTACAGATTGGAAAACCCTGGGTGAAGAAATTCAACAAATTTTGAAGGTATCAGAAATGCTGCACATTATTCCTATTGATGGGCAGAAAGCTGTGGTACCTTGTAGAAATCCCTGGCCAGACACTGAAGCTGTGCCGGCAGTAACAAAGCAAGGAATGGCAGTGGTAGGAAGATGGTCCCCAAGTTGCAATGCAAAAATTGTAAACCCAACAGATAGCATTGGGATGAGAATTTTGGGGCTGCCTTATCATCTATGGTCGGATAAGATTTTTAACAGAATTGCAAAGTTGTCTGGTGGGGAACTCGCAACTGTGAATGCTTCAGACCTCCAAGCTGTGCTTATAGAGGCGAATGGTAGGGGTGCAAATGGATCGGATCATGATCCAATCCAATCCTATTTGGTCAAATTTGGATCAACCTTGTTTGGATCTTCGGGTCGGATTCGAATCACCCCAATCCAATCCAATATATGTTATATATTTATAAATATAAATATATATAATGTGTATGCTATTTATTTATTTATAAATAATATTATTTATATTGTATGTTTATAAATTTGTTATATTATTTATTTTTTTATAAAAAACATGTATATATATGATGAAAATACTTAAAAATAATTGTATTCTTTGTTTTTTATTTAAATTGGTATATTTTATTTCTTTTAATAACTTATTAATTTTCAAAGAAAACAAGTCGGACCGGATCAAATCCGAAGATCCAACTTACCGATAGGATTCGAATTTAAATCGAGACCTATCAGATCCGACTAGATCTTAGGATCAGACCGGATCCGACACAAACAGTGTCAGATCAAATTCGGATATACCCTTATTCAAATCTAATCCAACCCATTTGCATCCCTAGTGAATGGAGCGAAGCCAGCACTCATCCCACATTCTGTAGATGTTTTCTTGGATGGTCGGATTTTCAAAGCTTGGATAGCTTCCTCTGTGGAAGCTCAATGGTGGAAGGAAGGAAGGAAGGGCTAGAGAAGAAGAAGCTGACGTGACCAAAACCTCGTCTCAAGGAAACCTTGGAAAGAGAGGAGAACAGAGAATATTAGGAAGTCTCATGAATAAGGAAACTAAAAAAGGCTAAGAATTGGAAAGGTGTAAATTCAGTTACCTCTCAGTTTGGTAATTCGAAGCAGTAGATCAGAGTTTCAATGGGTATGTGTAAAACCTTTGCTCAAGCTTTAATGTGTTCAAAAGGTCGAGGTGTGGCAGGTTCAAATTCAAACAAATGGTTGATGTTGGGAACAAAGCGAGGGATGTCTGAAACGTAAGGGTCGGCCTCATGTTCTTCCCGACTGACCTGAGGTTGGAAGGCAGAGGGGCCAAATGAGTACTGGTCAGTTTTCATGGGCTCATTGCCTCCCTCGAGGTCGACAACAAGAGGAGCGGAGTGCGGCGACCTCACTTCTTCTCCCTAGAGACTGCCAACATTGAAGCCATGCTTTCCATATCTAAAGAAGAGAAAAAATAGCCGAGCTAATTATCAAGGAAATATCAAATGCAGATGCAGACAACTCAATTACCAACCTACCTACGCGACTCAGGTCGGCTTGTATAAGCATAGGCTCGGCCAGAACACTCTCTACTTCGACCTTTCGGCTAACAAATTCTTGAACCACAGCACACATCTCCTCATCCTAACTCTCACCAAAGCTCCGACAGTTGCTATACCAGACGGTGTTCATACCCCAGCCACCATCTCTAGAAAGGAAGAAAAACTTGCTCTTCCACTTCTTAACTTTATTGGGAAAGTCGGTCAACACCTTGTACCCACTTCGGAGAGGAAGATAGAAGCAGAAAGGGCCAGAAACTCTCTTCATATTACACAAGGTAGAGAAGACGTCAAGGTTTAGAGGGAAGTTACGATGGTGGGACAAGCTGATCAGCCCCACCAAAGTCTGGATCGCGTTGAGCTAACCCAAAGATACACCATAGTACCTCAACACGCAAATGATGAAAGGGTGAAGGGGGAATCGGAGACCAACGACCAGCGCCTCCTCGTAAACGGACACTACATCTCGGTGTGACAGTTGTAATCACTTGGGATCTGATAGGTGTGACACAACTCGACTATCCGCTCCCCAGACAACTTAGTCAGACCAAAAATAGCTATAGCCTGCTCAACTTCGTGCCTTTTCCCTACTAGAGATCCACACAGTATTCCCCATAAGAGTCCTTCCCCGAGGAGCTAGCCTCACTTTCCGACCTCTGATCAGATGACTACTCTCAGACGGACTGTGGGACATCGGAAGAACTAGAATACTCATGGAAAAGGTAAAGAAGACCGGCGATGGCAACTAATGGAATCTTGACAAAGAGGAGAACTCGGACCAGGACCTCCTCTAGTCAGACACCACCCCAGAAAGCTCCAAAAAGAAACAGTGTAAGTGGGACCTCAGTGGGGACCCCTTACTTATAACCCATTGGACAAAGAGACGAATGCTACAAATGCATCTACAGCAAATCTATAGCTAGTAGCACGTGCGAAATATTTTGAATTCAAAATTTGCGCGCCCAGGGAGGGTGCTCTTTTTCAAATTTGAAAGCAATGCGTGCTTTAAATTTCGCAATGGGCACCTCTTTCCCGGATTTGAAATTTGAAAAAACTGTCATGGTTTTGCTCAACTTTAGACCGGATCAAGAAAGCAAGTCGGGCAACCTACAAACCAGTCAGACCAATTACCTAATTAGAAGCTACTCCCTTCACTGAGATGACATAGGCTCGGGAGTGGGGGCAATTGATGAGGGGTAATTTGGTCCTCCTAATCGTCTCGCGACACGTGGCCTTCGAGTGACACCTTGACGCTGAGTAAGCAAACTAGCTCGACAAGTTAGCCTAAAACACCTCACCCAGGCCAACCTCCACCTCGGCTAGGAGGAACTGATTGGTTCCCCACCATAGTTTTCAAGGCACCAAGGCGAGGCTAGGCGATCAAAGGGCGTCGTCTAGGCGTTGGAATTTTAAAATATTAATTTTCTTGAGTTTTTACTTTATCCATGCTTTTGTAAGCTTTTTTATTGGTTTTGTGTGCTAACTAACAAGCATGTACACTGTACACTAACTATTAACTCTATAAATCATTCAAATGAGTATAAAACTATAAATTTCATATAACTAGCAAGCATGTACACAGTACACTAACTATACACTAACTGGCAAGCATGTACACTAACTATTAACTGAAAATAAATAAATAAATAGGTGCAGGAACTACGAAGGGAGGAGAGGAGTATAGGGGCGGAAGAAGAAGAAGAAGAAGAAGAAGTATAGGGATTTGGGGCAGGGAGGAGTATAGACCCCTGTTTTTTCAAAAAAGAAAAAAAAGGGACTGAGAGTCTGAGACTATCGACTGAGAACAGTCATGGGCGGAGAGGAGTATAAGGGCGGAGCCCCTGTTTTTTCAAAAAAAAATAAGGGACTGAGACTAGGACTAGCGACTGAGAACAATCAGGGGCGGAAGAAGAAGAAGAAGAGGAAGAAGAATGAGTGGAGCTGTGGAGGAAGGGAGGAGTATAGGGGCAGCCCCTATTTTTTTGAAAAAAAAAAAAAAGCAAAAAATGACTGAAGCTGGGCTAGAAGAAGAAGAAGAGAAAAAACTTACCTGCTGAAGCTGAGGTGCGATGGAGTTCGGCTGGGGAATGAAGTCTTCGGTTATCCTCCCTCTCCAATCGAACCGAAAAAACCCTTGTGCATGTAACCGCGGAAGAAGAAGAAAAACGCTTTGCAATGTTGTCTTAATAATAAAATAATGATAATATGTAACCGATTTTATTTTAAAAGAATAAAGCATCTAATAAGATATCAAAATAACAAGTTAAAAATATATATATTTTAGAACGTAGGCGCCCGCTTAAGTCTCTGGGCGGATGCGTATACAAAATCCGGGGGGTCTGGACGAGCGCCTAGGCGTTCCCCACTCATGGCGACCTGCCTCATAGACCGGCCGAGCTATAGTAATGGACGGGCGCAAACCGTCGACTTGGACTGATAGTACGTCACCAGTATGAGATTTTTGGAGCTAGATCGTTAGATCGGCCTACCAAAACGCACGCCATAATGTAATCGCGTAGATCTCGCAACAGACATATTAATGTGTCCAATCAATTAGAAACGGCTCTAGGCCTTTGCAAAAGGTTTTGACCATAGAAACATATATAAAAAGTACTCAGTCAGAAGGTACATATGCGACAATATACTCTTAACTTTCTCATCTTTTCAAAGAAATCCCTAAACACTTTTTGACTTTTAAGTATTGGAGTGCCTTTATTGGGTAAAGACAACATAGGCACTCTAACATCTTCACCCGTAGAAACACTTTAGTTTACCCACCACCCGCTCGACCCTAACAAGGAATCACATGAATCAACGTCTGAGTCATCTTGACACGAGGAACCAACCAGATCACACAACCTCAATTTCATTTGTATAACTGATGGCATTAAAATCCCCCCAATGACAATAATCCCTCCCATAAACCCCTAACTGCAGCTAGTTCTTCCCAAAATAGGACCCTATGTCTACATGAGTTAGGGCGAAACATAGTTGTCACCACCCATTCTCTTTCATCACTCACATTTCTTGCTTTTATAGACATAGAGAATTGACCAATCACCTCTTCTTGGCACTCTACTTCCCCATTCTTCCGGACTACAAGTATGCCACCTAAGGCACCCCTTGAAGGGGCACAAGCCCAACTTAGGCCTCTACTACTCCAATGATCCTTATCCAATTCCTGTCTGATTCCTGGAGTTTTGTTTCTTATAACATCACTACATTCGATTTTTCTTTTATCAGAACATTCCTGACCGTTCTCTTCTTTGTTGTACTTCCAAGACCTTTTACATTCCAGCAAATAATATTCACTTGAATTACTTGAAAAGACCCTGTCATAATCCCCCCAAATACTAATCTTTCCTTTTTCTCCTTTTTTCTGTTTTATGTCTCATCATATGAACTCCACTAACATGGAAAGTCATAAGTCATAAGTCATAATTCATAATTCATAATTGGTATGTTTTGTTTAAAAATGCATATCATAAAGTTGGTGCGTTTAGAACTAAAAACACTAAAGTAAATAGAATAAAGAAAATTACAAAACGGACCAGTCCACACCCGGCTTGTTACTAATTTTCAAGACTTGGAGAAAATACTAGGCCTATATCTGGTCCATAAAGTGTAAACAGGTGCATCTCCTTTTTTATCTGAATTGTTAAGTAAACAGAAACATTCAAATTGAAAATTTATGCCAATTTTCAGTCTCAACCATGCAATTAATTTATTGTTATCAATCCTTCCCTGATTTAAATCATATCAAATAGCCCTACAATCAAAGCAAACGTCTCTTACATAAGGAAAAAAATCAAAAAATAGTTTCTACAGAATAGGGAGATATGCTATGACAAATCTGGGCCAGTTTCAGATTTCACGGAACCAGTTCAGCCGGAGCTTCACCACCGGCTTTGGGAAGATGCTACGAGATTAGAGCTGACCTGGGTCAGCCTTCGGCCTTCCCGGACCGCCTCGTTTGAACAACAATATGATGAAGAGAGTGTTGGGACGTTCGAGCTGCCGCTGCTACTAACGATACGGTGACAGAGGAGCAGGGGAAAGATCTTGATCAGTTTCAGTCACCGACTACTAGCTTCGAACGGCAATGACGACCGGGGATGTAACAGGTAGTTTGGTGGGAGGAAACAAACTTCTGGACTCGAGTTCTGCCTTCCAGAGAATCAACGGTTTGCCGCCACTACTACGTCTGGTTCGAGTTCGGGAGTTTGAAGACAATGGTGAACAATGATCCAAAACGCAAATATAAATGACGGAAGGGGTGGGGGAAAGATATCGGGAACACGAGGGAGAGAAGGGAGTAGAATGAGAGAGAGAAAGAAAGAAAGAGAATGTGAAGAGGAAGGGAATGCCGCCGCTGCTGGGAATTGCAGCGACGGTGACGTCTGAGAAAAACAGGGGACGGTGGGAGGGGTGAGAAAGAAAAAGAGAAGGGAAGTGACGAGAGAAAAGAAAATGAAATATAGAAGGCGATGGAAAAGAAATGAAAAGAGAGAGAATGGTAATTTTGGATTTAAAGAGTCAAATCGTGATTCTGAGAGCTGTTGGGTCAAAGATTGAGGGCTGAGATGGTTTAAGTATAAAGAGTGGTTTTGATTTGCGTATGCGGGTTAATAAGGGGGATGTTTGGAACCTTGCCCATTTTTCAAAACAAAAAAATGGTGCCATGTCGGATGTTAACGCTCATGTGTCTCATTGTTTGATTCTTTTTTTTTTTATTTTGCGTAAATTTAATATGAAATTAAATCTAAATAAATGCGTTTTTGTTGTCACATCGGGTAAATTCTTAGGTTACATCGTCAACCGACATGGCATTGAGGCCAATCTTGATAAAATTTAGGCCATATTAGATATGAGACCACCTCAGAAATTGAAGGAGGTTCAGAGTTTAAACGGGTGCATAGCCGCTCTGAGCCGTTTCATGTCCAAATCGCCAGATCATTGTCTGCCTTTCTTCAAGGCAATTAAAATAAGCAAAGACTTCGAATGGACCAAAGAGTGTCAATTAGCTTTTAACGAGCTCAAAAAGGACCTCGCTAGCATCACAGTATTAACCCGATCCGATGAGAGGGATATTTTGGAGTTGTACCTCTCCACGAGTGACAAGGTAGTCAGCTCGGTACTGATAAAAGTAGATCGGGTCCAATGACCCATCTATTATGTTAGCAAAGTGTTACAGGAAGCAGAGACAAGGCATCCTGAGATCGAAAAGTTGGCGTACGTGTTAGTTGTTGCAACTTGAAAACTTCGACTATACTTCCAAGCTTATACAATCGTTGTCCTCACCAATAAGCTTTTGAGGCAAGTCTTGCTCAAGCCCGATGACTCTGGTAGATTGATGAAGTGGGCCATCGAACTCAACGAGTACGACATCCAGTACAAGCCGTGAACTGCCATTAAGGCCCAAGCCTTAGCTGACTTCATCGCGGAATGCACTTTTAGCACCAAGGTCCTTGAGTTAATCGAGCCCGAGCACAGCGAGGAAGCTCCAACCAGCGCGGCTTCTCTCCTGGTTAGACCGAAACCGACCTGGGATGAGGAGCCTTGGATCCTCTATGTGGATGGCTCGTCGAATCAGCAGGGTAGCGGAGCTGGAATCGTTCTGTATGGGCCAAGCGGTGTGAAATTGGAATACGCACTACGCTTCGAGTTCTCTGCGTCCAATAATGAAACGGAGTACGAGGCACTAATAGCCAGGTTGGCCTTAGCAAGCGAAGTGAAAGCTAAGCATATTGTTATCTGCAGTGACTCCCAGCTTGTAGTCAACCAGGTCACTGGTGAATACAAAGCTCGCGAGCCAACCATGGTCGCCTACTTAACCAAAGTCAGAGAGGCTCTACTCAACTTCAAGTCCTATTTCATCAAACAAATCCCGAGGTCCGAGAACGCTGAGGCCGATGCCCTGTCCTGATTAGCCAGCACAAGCGACAACACCATGAGAACCGTATACATAGAAAACCTGCCTCGGCATAGCATTCTCGGGGGGGCAGAGGAGATTGCTCCTGTTGTACAAGCAGTGCCAAGCTGGGTTGATCCACTAGTAAGCTACCTACTACACAGGGCCCACCCTGCAGATCATAATGCTACCAGAAGGGTAGAGCGTCAGGCAGCCAAATACGTCATGATAGACGGATGACTACATGGGACCCTCCCTTATCTGCACTGCTTACGACCTTTCGAAGCCGAGCTCGTACTCTGCAACACTCACGAGGGTTTGCGCAGCGGACACATGGGGGCAGGGCTCCCGCCCAGAAGGCGCTACGACAGGGATATTATTGGCCAACGATGAAGGCAGATGCGATTGAGTTCGTCAGAATATGTGACAAGTGTTAGAAGCACGCCAACATCCACCACCAACCCATTGCCGACCTCAAGTACCTCACTAGCTCGTGGCCCTTTGCACAGTGGGGGATTGATATACTCGGATCATTTCCACCAGCGACAGGACAGAGGAGGTTCTTATTCATAGTAGTTGATTATTTCACTAAGTGGGTGGAAGTTGAACCTCTCGCAACGATCATGGCACGGAGTGTGCAGAACTTCTTCTGGAAGAATATAGTTTGTCGTTTCGGACTACCCCGGGTGCTCATCTCTGACAATGGCAAACAATTCGATGACATCAAATTCCAGAACTGGTGTAAAGACATGGGGATACAACAAAGTTTCACCTCAGTGGCGCACCCTCAAGCAAACGGTCAAGCGGAAGTCACGAACAGGGCCATTCTCCATGGACTAAAGGCACGCCTAGCCCGAGCTAAAGGACTGTGGGTAGACAAACTGCCCAGCGTACTATGGGCTTACTGAACCACTATAAAGACCACGACGGGTGAGACTCCCTTCAACCTCACTTACGGGATAGAGGCAGTCATTACAACCGAGATCGAGGTCCTACACTACTCCCGAAAGCCTACGACAACGAAGCAAATAATGATGAGCTATGCACCAACCTCGACCTACTTGATGAGGTACAGGACCTCGCATACATTAGGACCGCGGCCTACCAATAGAGAGTAGCTCGGTACTATAATGCCAGGGTCAAGAAGCGGAACCTCCGCGTCGGAGACTTGGTTCTTCGTAAGGTTATGGTACCTAAGCCTGGCGTTGGTAAGCTCGGGCCAAATTGTGAAGGACCTTATCGAGTAAGTGCTTGGGGAAGGAACGTATGAGCTCAAAACCCCAAAAGGGAAGCAAGTACCTCGGGCATGGAATATTGTCAACCTAAGGCAATATTACTTGTAATGACCAAGATGAGTGGACTTCGAGTCGCTCCCACAGACTAAGGGCCAAAAGTGTCAAACGGGCAATGACCTCGGCACCCCATAAGCCCTAGTCGCCTCTTCGGCATGGGCAAAGCTGAGTGGACTTCGAGTCGCTCCCACAGCATAAGGGCCAAAAGTGTCGAACTAGCAATGACCTCGACATTAAAAGACCCAGTCGCTTCTTCGACATGGGCGAACTCCAGAAGAGAGTGGACTATGAGTCGCTCTCCCAGCCTAAGGGCGAAAACGTCGAGCTAACAAAAGACATTGGCACGAGCAAAGCACTCTAAAATGTCCAAGGTATAGGCAGCCCGCCTATGCTTGGGGAGAACGCTAGAGGCATTCTTCTTTATGGACAAGATAGAGGAGAAAATCTCGAGATCAAGGGGCAGGGCGTAGTCGGAGCAGAGGGAGATTGTCCCGACCACATTCTGAATGGAGTTTGGGTGAAGTTGGTCTATGGTGACATTGAAAAACTTTAAGACCTCTATGATCAGGGGGTGCAGAGGAAGACGGAGCCCAGCCATGAGTTGTTCTCCGAAAATCATGATCTCATCATGACCGTGCTCCTAAGGGAAGTTACCTGCGGGAAGATTATAGGAATACTCCCTCGAAAGATTATACTGACGTATCAGGGCCCTAAGTCTCTCTACGGTCATAGTTGAGGGGCCGAACTTGTCCGGTACCTGAACTTGATGTGAGGTAGACGCTAGGACATCCAAGGCCTCCCGTGCCTCATAGGTTGGTTGTGCCTCAGAGACACCTATTTGAGCCGAGGTACCCACCTTGGGTTCATCTAGAAGACTATCAAAGCTATGGTCTGACATAACTGCTAATTGAAACGAACTGAAAAGGAAGCTAGGGAAACTCACTAAGGGAAAGCGGCCGAACTAGAGAACCCGAGCTGAGGAGTCTTAGGCGTGACCTCAGAGTGAACGCTAGTGAACTTATGGTGGAGAAAATGACTCGGGTCATCCCTACTTGTAGCCACTATGTCTGGGAATCAACGGTCAAGATTAGGATGATCCAACGACTCTCAAGAAAACCGACTGCATGACCCCTGGGGTGAAATCAGTTTAGCGCATTTTTTGGCTCCAAATCTTATGGAGCAAGGTTAATTTGTGTGAACGCAATGGCTGTTCGGCTGGTTGTAAAACCAATGATAAAGGTTTACGCCACTAATAAAATACATGGGCCCGCACCAATCGCAGTGGGGTCTATGATTCAACTCATTCGAATCCCTATTTATGTACCCACCGTTAAAATTTCCTGTCCAGCTCTATGTCACCATGATTGCTTATAAAGGGCATTTTTGTATCTTAGACGTTTTTAAAGATTTCATTTTTAAACTGAAGGTTATGTGGCTGCTCATTTATAAAGAATGAAGAATAAAAGATAATTGCAGAGAAAAAAAGTAGCAATAGAAGAAGAAAAAGAAACATAAAATATGTAGTTGTTGGTTTTGATAAATACATTAGGAAGAAATAAGACCGTGCCTGCTACTTCCATTTCTACCTTTCAAAGGTAAAAAATCCTGTAAGTGATAGAAGTAACCCAGGATAGATAATAGAGAGAGGCTTTTGTTTTTTATAAGAGATGAAAATAGAGAGTTTGACTAAAAAAAGACGAATAGATAGGGGTGAGCAAATTTCGATTGAAACCGAATAACCAAATCGAAATTATGGGATCAAAGAGACTGATAACAAATAGAGATCGATACAGAGGAAGTGATAAAACACGGAATCAACTGCTTCTGAATAGGTTGAACCAAATCTGCTTCGAGATAAACTCTTTTTAATTTTCTAATACGTCATGTTTCTTGTTTTAAAAACACACTAACATTGACAAGTTTGCGAAGAGAAAGGGGAAAGTGGGAATGTAAAAGAGAAAAAAAGAGAGTATTGATGCAGAACCACAAAGAGAGCTATAACGGGAAAAAGAGAGGCATTAAAGGAGAATACTGGGGAAAAGAGAGAAAGGAGAGACCCACTATTATGGCCCAAATTGCTTTAGTATATATAGATTCATATAAAAAAATGTGATAAATAAAAACTATTATTATTAATGTGATAGAAATCGCTAAAAATATTAAAGAAAATCGAAAAGGAGAATTAATATCCAACTCATGATCCACTGAACAGATCCAATACCTATCATGTATCCACAAATTATTAGGGGAAATGCCATTCCGCCCGTATGGGAATTGGATTCCAATTCCACCCAACCAAATGGCTGGAATCGGAATGGACTGATTCCAGACCTCTGCGAACCGAACATACCCTCAACTCCTATGCGCTGGGCGAAAGCAGAGGCCCATGATTTGGACGAGTATAAAATGACTGTTTGTACCAAATATAGTCATGGTGTGATTCTCAAAAAAATCACTGTGGCCCATTGGTACTTTGTAAAGGGCAAACAAGGTTAAAGTCAGGAAGGACACCCAAAATTATCAAGAAGGCTGCAAACGAATCAGATGAATCAAGTATGATTTTCAAAACCGGATCAGACTGGAAAAGCTGGGAACCGGTCAGGTAACTGGTTTAGGTTTTCTCTAAAACCAGAATTTTTTCAAAAAATGTTGATTTTGGTCAGTAAATAGCTGACTTGGGCTGTTAACCATTCAAACGATTTTGATCATTTTTTATTTTTTTGTCAAAATGAGTCGATTCTTTCTTTGAGCGGTCAGACTTTTTGACCCAATAACTGAACCCTTGACCAGTTCGGTCTCCAAATCAGTTTTAAAAACCATGGAATCAAGTATTTAAGTAAATCCAAATTTAATTTGTTTATATGTGAATTCGAATCAACTTTTTTGTCGGACTTATATTTGAATCAAATAATTTAGATTGTGATTGTGACGAGATATTGAATAGCGTGGATAAATTAAACTAAAATTGAAGAAAACATTATTATATCCTTAATAAAATGAATTAAAAATGCTTTTAATGTTCTTATATAACGAACTGGAAAATAACTTGTTTGAAACTTGATCTAATGGATTTTTAGTAAACATACTATTTAAACCAACTTTGCTAATAAATACAATATAAATTTCAGATCGTATCCCATTTGCAACCTCGTATAGAAGGGTTCTTCTCATGATAAAATTTAGAAAATGGGCCACATTGAAATTCCGGTTCGGGTTAGTTGATAGCTTGGGCAAACAAATCCGGTAAATGGTGTCGTTAAATTTAGAAATAAAAATTATAAAGATGAAATGCTTGCCCTAAATTTAATGCAAGTAAATAAATCAATTAACTTGTATATTTTTGCCCATTCATATTTATTTGCACACGCCAATTATTTTAAATTTGAAGAAAGATTCTTTTAATCAAAAGTCAAAACTAAGTGTTTATTACTAAAAGAGGTATTGTACTCCTAAAATACCATAACCTTGTCCATCCTAGAATATAGGATTTAAGTAATGAGGACATTTTGGCGTAAAAATATTAATAAATAAGGAGGATGAATTCTCAAGCTCAATTTGGAAAGTGTATAAATATAAATATATACGGTGCAAATACATACAAAATATAAGGTTTTGCATTCTACAAATTTATATTTATAGAACTTCAGTTTTAAAAAATTGACTTAAATATATCCTAAATTTTATAAATGAACTTAAAATACCTTCACCCTGTTATGTTAGTAGATTTAACAAAAAGATGCTTTTACCCTTGATAAAACAGTATCATCTTCTAATTGGATTTTCCCTGCAATATATGTTAGTCAAAAGTCAAGATTACTTATAGTGGAATCCCAGTCATCAGGAATTATTGTTATCGAAGTGTTTGTATAATCATATAAATGATCCTCCTTGAGGCTGTTAATCAAGTCTATGCCCAGAAAACCCAGCTTTCTATAAATTGCGAAGGTATCCAGGACCGGCATGTATATAACCCTCGTTGGCTTGTGCAAAATCATCCCATCTCCTCCACTGTATCATTAATTCATGTAAAAAATGTGTTATCTTGCGATTTCGAAGATGTAAATCAGCTGAAAATTACTTTGTGTAACCATTGCCTTGATTGTAGATAAAGAAAGATACTATCATTCAATCGTACTCTGAATTTTAGTTCTACCTTGTTCTTACTGCCTTTGTTCTTCCTCCAAATCATTTTCATATCCTCTACGGGTGCTGCACGTACGGATAGCAGGGGGTTGCCCAATCTCATGTCCCTTGGCTAACACAACAATAAATCAAGTTCAGTCATATCGAGACGAAAACTTTAGGGTTTTAATAACAATAAAAGTAATACTTTTAAAAAAATTCAAAATCAAATGACCTAATCATGTTGGATCAATTTCACTTTGTCCATTTGTAAACTAATCAAAACTAAATGACCTAATCATGGATATATATTAATATTTTATATTTTAAATATAAATTTTAATATAAAAAAGTGGGAAATTTTTCATATTTCTTAGTCTAAAATGTTTTATATCATAAATCTAATTTTTAAATTTATTTTTAATAATTGCATTATAATTTTTAAAATTAAATTAAATTTTTAAGTTTAAATCTTTTGAACCGATTGACCAAACAAAAAAATCGACCCAAATCGATACAACTTGAGTGGGTCGGTTTTCACAAAAGGTTAGTTGGTTTTAGCTGACAAACTCCCTAATTTGACCAGGTCGAATTTGATTGGCCAAATAGCCTACGACCGAACCGAACCAACTCATAATTTCAGCTAAAAACACCTAAAACTTGTGGACTCTATCAATGAAGCTGTAGCTTACCCTCAAATCAGCCATCTATTTAATTTTGTATAAAAACTTTTTGAATCTTCTTTGTTTTAATTATTATAAAGCGAACTCAGACTTGCATAAGATTTGGATTTGAATACCTAGTGATTGATTGGATTGGAATAGAATGGATCTAAAATAGCCCCGATTATAGCCCTATTTGATAGTTATTTCTTCTCAATTTTACCATATTACAAAGACCAAGTTTATCAGATTATTTATTTTAATTTTCGTTGCATTAAATTTTAGAAAAATAACCGTTCAGTCCAGTCCAAGATTAGAATTCATAGGCCTAAAGTAAGTACAATTAGAGTAGGTAATAGTTCGAAATTGATGCCAATTCACGGATAGCAGTGTATAGGCTTAAACTTTTTGAATGTTTATAAAATTACAGAATTCAAAATTTTACATACTTGTCCATTAAATCTAATGTGGAAACACGAAAACAAGCCCTTTCTTTTACTACATTAATTTTTCAGTGCAATGTTAACGATTATTGATCGGGGCTAAGAATTTCCACGAAACAATGAAAGGTTTGACATTTCCACACAGTACATTCACTTTAAGTCACTATTCAATTGACTAGACGATGCACGCATTTACCAAAGACTTGAGAATTGTTGGTCGCCGGAAGTGATTTAGCACCACATGATTCGGAGGGAAAGTCATCAGAGCTATGACGAAATAAAGTATATAAGAAATGAGATATTTTCACACGTCACATTTTAAGACCGATGGACACAATTTGTGTGCGTTTACTTCAATTGAATCGACTATTCTAGCGTCAATTCCACCCATGTCGGCCCAGTCCCTACGTTTGGGCGAGGCCATTACTGGAAGGCAATTATAAGGATGGAGCATAGATGGAATGATGGAATGGAGTCCATTTTCTTTTGTCTCTTCACTGAAATATATACTATATACCATCGTTTTAAAAAACGATTCAGAAACGTAATCGTTTTAGCCACCAGTTTCTAGGTTAACAGTTCGTTCATTTGATTTGAATAAATGGTCCATTTTAATAATAAATTAAAAATAATTAAAAAAATAAAAAAAAATGGTCAAAATTGTTGAATAGGTCAATGGGTCAACAGTTTGACTATCCCGGTCAACGATTTATTGACTTTTTCAACGATTTTTAACAGATTCTGGGTTTTAAATAAAACGGAACCGGTTGCCTGGCCAAACAGTCTGACCATCCAGGTCAATGACGATTCGAAAACATTGCTATATACATTATTTCTATCATGAAAAGGCAATTGATGGGGTTTTCTAAAAAATCAAGATATTTACTTGTAGATAAAAGTAAATTGCTAGAACCAACAACTGGAGAACAATTCTTAGAGCTGGATGCATGCCATTTATTGATACAAGTCCTTCTACCAAGATAATCAGATTGATATCCAACATACAATGAAACTAGTGGTGCAATGTTTTAAGAAACAAATTGATATAAGCCATTGTTATTCATTCCTTGTAGAATCACATCCTTTATATATGCATCATCCACCAAAAACTCAAATGGATGAAATTCAAAAAAAAACAATGATTTTCTATTGTGAATTTTGCAATAGAGAGAAGATTCTTGCGAAGGTGTGGAATATGCAATAAATCATTCAAAACCAATCTATGAGAATTATAGATTGGTTACTCTAACAAATAGAAGGGTCTTATTCTAACAAAGATGATTTCTACATTTTTTTTTATGCCAAATCAATTTTGCCATAAGGGGTAGCATGTACACTTGAGAGAGTGGTCCTCCTTACTATCTGGCTAGGATTGATTTGTCAATTAATGAGCCAATATTCCATATGTAGTTATTTGTTATGCATTGGGCTTTTGGGCTGTTTTCAATATTCCATTGTTTCTTGGTGTTAGAAGTACTTCATTGTCATTGATGGGTGTATTGATAAATGTTGTATGTGGGCAAGTGGCTCTTGGGATTTATATATTATGTGTGGCATTGTTTTTAATCACTTATAAGGAAGAAAGTGGGTTTATAAATATGTATTTTGGAATTGGATAGAAGATTCATTAATTATTGTATTTTTGGTAGAAAGAAACAAATTAAGCATCCAAACAACGCCGGCTTTCTAGTTTTTTACTTCAAAGCTGTGAGAAAACTTTGTTTTACATTATCAAATTCTAGGAACCTTGCATGTGAGAAATCCTTAAGACTAGCTAGCTAGGTTTGTCAAAGTCAAACAACTAAGACGCAAATAAGGGTGGCAATTTTTCACCCAATCCACCCAGTATCTAATCCACCCAATCTGCCCATTTACTTGGCAGATTGTGTGGTCAACCCATCACCCAATCTACCCATTTAAATGGGTTGGGTTGGGTTGGGTTATGGATAACCATTGGGTTAACTATTACAAACATAAGTATTAATTCCTTAGTGTTTTTTTTTAATTTTCTTCATTTGAATTAAATAATTTATAACTAATGCATTAATTTTCTATTAATTATTGACTAAATTTAGTTTTGTCTTGAATCAACACAGTTCACCCAATATAAATCCAAATCAATTTGACCCGAGTTTGGACCAGTTTAATGCGGGCCGACCTGATCCAACATATACTGATCCAAGTTGATCCGAGTATGAAATAGACCCCCGGTGGGATGATTTTGTATCGTTTGCTTTGCCTGGTTTGGGTCATCTGGTCCAACTACTATTCACACAACCCGACCTGACCCGATACAACCCAGCCTGGGCCATCCCAAATCTGAAACAATTTTGGGCAAGATAGTTCGGTGTCCGTATGCTTTGCCCGGTATGGACAGTTTGTCTCTCCAATATCCACACAGCCCGACCCAAATCCATATCGACCCGATTTACTTACATTGATCAGCTTCGGGTCAATCGGTTTGGTCCCAAACTCATGCACAAACCTGATATGGTCCAGTTCAAGTCAATCCACCATTGATTGAACCGGTCTGGTCTGATCCAATCGGACTAATCCAGATCTAAACGGGTCAATCACCCTTGATGTGATTAGCTTGAAGATAGTCCAATTAGATAGTTCAAGTTGGTTTGAACCTAAATGGTTTGGTCAAACCCAAAATCCGAACAATAGTCAAATGGCTTTGCCGCTTGTGTAAAAATAACATATATGTAATGTGATTTGAACTTTCACCACTTGTGTACATAATAACCATAATTACCATTAAGCTTTGACCAACTTATTTGTTAAAAGAGAGTTATTTTGTTTTTTAAGTCCATAAATATAAGATTAATAGGTTTGGCCAGATTGGATTGGATTAAAACGAATTTAGATTGAACCCAATCCATTTAATTTTATATAATTGAATCGTTAATGGTTGGTATATTAAATAAGTTGGGTTAAAGTTCAATCCAAACCCAACCCAACCCGATTGCCACCGCTAGGCGCTGACGTCTTTTTGAATGAATACTGAAGACTGAGATTTTTTTGAGAGAAAACACATTGTTGGATTGCCCCACTAGAAAAGTGGAAAGTGTAAGGTGTTCCTATACCTAATTCCGATATGAGTAGATGTAAATGCATCTTAGATGGGTTAGTGTTGATGCCCTGAGCAACCAATCAAACTGGAATCTGATATATCTTTGTATTTTCTATATAAAAAATATATGTATGTTTGTTGTATTCATACATCTATGCTTATATATATATATATATATATATATATATATATTTCAATAATTTTAAATTTGAATGCAGAGATTTTTTGAGTGAAAAATAAGTATGGTACTTGTGAAGCACCATAGCTTTAGCCACCATACATATTAGTCCTTACTCTCCAACCAATAATAGATTTAAAGAATGAGAACATTCTTTTGAAAAAAATAAGTGCTAACTTGAACAAGTCATGATTAGAGCTGTCAATAGGTTGGGCCTGGGTCAGATAAGGTAGAATTAGTCCCAAACCAATAAAGAATTACAGGCTCAGTCCCAAGCCAAACTCTAGCTATAGGGTCTGTAATTTTAGATCAAGAATCAAACCAAGCGATTTGGTTGGTTTTAGACCAATAAGCAACCCTATCGAGTACCAAACTAACCAATGCTCCTTCTCATCATTGCCAATAATCATTTTGAAATGCACTACTAAATTTTAAATTCAATTTCAACTGAAAAAAAACCACAATCAATTTCAGGCATGAAGCACAACTGCAGCTCTCTGTCATCACTACCACCTAGATGTAGGTTGTCGTTGCTGCTGATATGTTGCTTGTGGTATCGTGCTCTTAGATACACCACATTGGTACAGAGCTGCTCTGTCAGCAGTTCACTGCTGTTGACCTTTGCATGGATCCTAGAAGTGTTCCTAACTGTAGAGTTTTGAGGTATTGAATATATATTGCACTGGTACTGCCGCAATTGGAATACTACCTCTTCGTATGTGCTATAGGAGCAAAAAATTGCTCCGCTAAACCTATGCACTTGGGCATTACACTCTGTCCATGTGAAATAGGTTCTTGGTCGATGGCCTTTGAATACAACGTAAAATTTTTTCATATCAGTACCTATACAGATGTAAATATATATCTCATAAAACTTGCAAATATATCATCAATCGTACTAAAGCCAATACAACATTTTGCCAAACACTTGCTAATTAAGCTGTGACCCATATCATACATTTACAACCAAGCACCACCATATAAAGAGAATAATCGCAGTCACGAATTGTAGTGGATTAAATCCAATGCATCTAAACCTGCAATTATATCATCCATCAATCAATCAAGTTGTAACTTGTGACACATATCATACATTTACAACCAAGCACCACCATATAAAGAGAAATGGTACAGTCACAAATTGTAGTGGATTAAATCCAATGCATCTAAACCTGCAATTATATCATCCATCAATCAATCAACTTGCAAATTAACCTGTGACCCATATCATACATTCACAACCTATAAATAATAAGTTGCAAAAAAAAAATTATATAGGATCTCAATCATTGTGTATATGTCCATACAGTATTTCAAAGTAAATATCCAATGCACCCCAATAAAAGTCATAACAAAATAATGCAATGGATATCTAATTAATTCAAGTGTCTATCAATGCCTAAAGAGAAGTCAATATCCAATTTAGTATTCAGATGCAAGCTTCATATCCAGCCATGCTTTCCTCAATTGAGGCCTAAGGGCATAAAATGCTATTGCACTATTCTCAAACTGAGATAAGAAGTCTATTGCCTTAATGAGGAATTCCGAGTTTTCCCCAATGAGCTTCTCCCTTCAGCAGAGCTACCCTCTTATGGTGGCCTAGCTTGTAAGTTAGAGTCACCGGCATTGTCCCCCTCATCTAACTCCTCATACACTGATTCTTGCATTGTTTGTGTGTTATTTGGAGTTATTGAGGTTGCCTCCCATCTAAGTGCCTCCCTAGAAGTAAAAGCTCCAATCCCAATCACTTGATCATTATCACTGACTATTGTAGGTTGCCTCCCATCGTAGTTATGGATTGACTTCCTTCTAAACTGTTGCCTCAGGGTGTGCCTGGCCATTTGTTATGAATAATTCTATCATCATCACATTACAATAAAAAAAATGCCAAGATTTATATACAAACAATACTAAATCAATCTTACCAGTATGTATTCAACCCATACTTTAGGTTCTGCATCTATTGTCTTCGTAATGTCCTTCCATGAGAAACCACTTGAGTTTAGAATGTTTAATATAGTAGTGAAGTTTTTCTTTATTGTTTTTAATCGGTTTCGAATGTTGTTAGAGGTGCAGTCCACCCCAAATGTCAAGCTTATAGCCCTAGCAGTGGCATTATATGCTAGGGCCTTAAAACTTTTGTCAACCTTGTTTTCGAGGTTTGCTTGCTCAATGAGGGCCTCTATTAATAGGTTGTCCATGTATGTTGTCCATGACATGTTAGGCTTGGCCGACCTAATGTCATATTGAGTAGGTGTAGAGTCCATTGCTGGTTCAAATAAAGAAATCATAGTGCAATTAGTCATTTCATACATGTAATACAACATGACATGCTTTCACACAATTACATGCATGGTACCAAATACAATACACATAACAATTAACATAAGCTACTAAATCCACCAACACATATGCTAAATATTAAAATGTTTAACATCCGCACAAGAGTAGAGGACGGTTAAAAATACAAGTTCAAAGCAATATCCCATATAATAAAAACAAACAACTAAAATTAATTTCGGTCCTAGACCGAGATACTTGGTAATCTGCCCACATTTGGTTCGCTATCTCCTCCCTGAGTCGGTTCCCTTCTCTAGATTGCTCATTTCTACTAATGTGTTGGAAATGTTGAGTTGTTTGGGTATCCATCCCATCATCCAACTCATTTCCATCATTTGCATCCAAGTCTGCATCTCCTCCATCCCGGTCATACTTAGACATGATCCAATCATATGGATTCACTCCCATGACATGGTTATGTAATATGCAACAAGCAGATACTATCCTCAATTGAGTTTTGAATGAATAATGTTGTTCAGAAACCAAAATCGGGAAATGTTTCATAAGGACATCGAAGATTCGTTCAACTGCATTCCTAAGTGATGCATGATAGAGGTTGAACAATTCTTTTGGATTCTCGAATTGATGTGTTTCCCAATCCTTCAGATGGTATCTTATGTTACGGTATGACGTTAAAAAAATAATGTCTTTAAAACAAACCCAGCATCCGCAAGATAATATTTACCAAATTAAATATATAAAGAACAAGATTAGAAACAAACCCCCACATCTACTTGTGCAACACCCATATGGCCTACATGACTTTGTATTAATACCTCCAGGAATATATAGTTTACGCTTTCTTGTTAGTGCATTAGTTAACATGCAGGAATTTGATGCAACACCTTCCCATCCAAGTAATACATACGTGAAACGCAGGTCGAATGAACATGCAACAAGAATATTTTGTATTGGGTAACCTTTACGGCCACAAAATCAAGCTACATCTGTAGTAGGAACCTTTACAGGCATATGTGTGCTGTCAATTGCCCCAACACAATCCTGCGAAGCATTTCATTTTGATAGTGTATTTAAATTTTTAATGCCTAAATAATAGTGTAGATAGTTCATATGTAAGCATTTCATTTTGATGTGTTTTTTACCTTAAAGTATGGCCAAAAGTCAACTTAGTTTCTAATCTCAGGAGGTACTACTACACCATTTGGTTGGATTGAATACCTATCTTCTAGACTTAAAACTACATCTAGTACCAAGTTGAAGTGACGACTCACAGTCTCTCCAGACCTATTGAAATGGAATCCCATCATTCTATTCCTAACATTGTGTGCTAATATGTGTAGGAATCTAGCAACTTGTTCCTCCATGGTACTTCAGAAAGTGTCATTCAATCGGCCTGGTTTCTCGAAGAATTTTGCAAAGCCTATAAAATGATTCCTTCCCCATTCTTAACTGATTATAACAATCAACTAGTCTTCCCCTATATAGTCGATCCAATAAATCTTGTCTTTCTAAGTCTCGATTGACAGATGGCTCCCTATCCACGTAGTCCATCCATTCTTGTAGAATGGTAAATGTCAATGTAGTTGCAGTGGTTGCAGCACTGACCACTGCAATCAAAAGTTCTTTGTCCATCTATCAAAGCAAAATATGTGTGAAAAAAGGTTAAAAGTAGGATTCCTCAAATCAATTTAAATCAATGGAGGGATTAAAAAAGGATGATTTCTTTTTATTATCAGACGAATACCCATGACAATGAAAATTCTAAGCCAAATAAATATTTAAAATAAATATAGTTATCATCCAAAATATAGATATCTTTATAGACACTCGGGTTAGATATTTGCAGTTCATTTTGATTTAGGTTATTTGTGAGGGAGACATTTGGGTTAGAGTAGTTTGGTTGGAAGTGTCTTAAGGGGGTTAGAGTAGTTTGGTTGGTTAAAACAGTCGGCTATCATTAAAAAGAAAGATGTAAAGCAGTCGGTTCATGATTGGGCACAGGTACATCCCTTCTTTAAATCACACCAACCTTGTGTTTCTATCTTTTTTTTTTCTCTTATTTGTGTGTTTGATATAAATATTCTATACCCAACTTTAGGATATGTATTGTGTTTGGGGTAATTCTTATATTGATTTCACTTCTCTTACTAACTAAAGAAATGCACTATAGATTGGGAACTCAACAAATCATTCTATGGTCTTTATGCTTCTAAACATTTTGCTTTATTTTCTTTGTGAGGTTTATCTTAGGATGGTTGATGTCTTGTTATATTAAAAAAATAGCTTGAATGTTTTTTACAATTCAGCCAATCATTCACCATGATAGTTTTAGAAGATAGCTTCAAGCAATGCTTTTTTTTTTTCATAATTGACAGCTTCAAGCACTGTTGCTCTTCATGCAGTCAATGAGACATATGAATGAATTTATTTTTTTAATTTATTTCAGCCTGTGTAATGGTGATAAGTTGTCTATAAACTAGATTTAGATCTGGATGCTGGAGAAAAAGAAATCCATTCCTTGATGGATGGAAGTGATAATCTATGCTTCTTATTAAGATTTCATGTTGATGTGCTTATGCTGTCCTTAGAAAATATTTCCTCCCATGCTGGTATTGTTTCCCTATCAATGAGTTATCAAGGTATTTATTGAACGAAGCAAATGCTATGAAGGCTAGGGAACAAAGTTTCTATATTATATCCCTTACTAGGGCTATCAATGAGCCAGACATACCCAACAAAGCCAAAGAGAACCAACCCAATGATATAGGCTCTGGGTATTAGCATATTAAAAAGATGTCCCTGGTCTAATACCTATTTTTCACATGATATTAACATATTTAAATCCTTTCAGAGATTTAAATCTGCATTTAAAAAGAGAAAACATGTAACCATTTTGAAAGAGTGAATTCATGAATTTTGTGAATATCTACGCTATCAAGGAGCATTGTTTTTCTGACCTGCAGCTTTCAAATAGAAATCACTAGATTCTTTAAAGAAAATGTCTAACAGCTACCACAAATCAATAACCTAGAGCAATAACCATATTAAGAAATGAAAATGTAATGTCATGCATAAACATATAGCATATATGGAACTTTTATGCTACACCACATAGGTAGGACTAATGCATGGGCAATTAGAAGATATATAATATGAATACATAACAAACTATTTTAGACAAGATAAACATGCTATTCCATACGTTTGTGAACATAAACCAGAAATAAGAAGAATATTTGAAGTACAAGTAGTAGATTTTTCATGGGTATTTGAACCTGACATGTTTCATCAAGGGTAGTTTGACTTTAACTTTAGACACATCTGTGTAGCATGGCAATTTTGCAGAAGGACTTACCGATGGTTCTCCTCTAAGCCATTCCATAACCTTTCTCTACATCATTCTAAAAAGTTGAACATGATTCTAGAAATGGAAAAAAAAAAGAGAATATTCTAGTAACATAAAAGGAAAAACACCACGTGCAATTGAGGCCTACACTACAACTTGAGCAGAACATATATGGGAAAAAAACTGTCATAACATGATGGCAAAATCAGACCTATGACAGTTTTCCCAGGCTTATCTAATTCCTGTAGTTGGAATCTTTGTAAAAATCTAGTCCCATTGTTCCATTTATAACATTTTTAGTATACTTTAATATTGAATATTGTCCATATAACTACAACAAAATGGTATGGGCATAGTGAGGAGTAGCTTTGTTGTCCTTGTAACACTTTTGTCAGAAGACGATTGAGGGAACTTCTTGCCGTAGGTGGTGGTACCTTTTATTTTTTCTTTGGGTTTAGATTTTTATAGTGCTCTTTGTTGTACTTTATTTGGAAGGATATGTCATTACCTTTTACTCTGTTTTCTTTTCTATGATTCATTATAACCTGATACTGTTCCTCTTTTTCCATTTTAATATAATTTTTCTTTATTATCAAAAAAATTAACCACAATGAAATGCACTAAGCTTGATTATTCAAAAAAAAAAAAAAAACAACAACAAAGCTTGACCCATTTGTCATTCTTTAGTTGGGCTTGGCCCATTTGTATGTAAAGCTTGATTCAAGAAACTGTTGATAAATACAAAGCATGAAACAAAAAATGAAAACAAAAAACACAGATCTAGAAAACACAATAGATCTAACAACAACCCCTTGGGTTGCCTGACATAACCTGAAACACAACAAAAATGAAAAAAAAAAAGATATGATCAGTTTGAGGATTACCAGATCTAACGACAACTCTGAAACAGAATGCAGATTGAGAAGATGACGAATGTATTTGAGAACAAATCTACAACAAACCTAGAAAAAACACAGATCTAGAAAACACAATAGATCTAGAAATGTGTAGATACCAGATGATAGATTTGGTCGGTGAGAAGATGGTTGGACGACGGCTGAGAAGAAGATGAACGAAAACCTCATGGGGAGCTCATTCATGAAAATAGGTAAAAATGGTACATAAACGAACAAAAATCATGAGAAGAACCCGAATATGAGCTTACCTCCAAGAAAGATCACTGGTGATCCCTTCGATGAGGAGATGGTTGGACGACGGCTGAGAAGAAGACGACGCTGAGAAGAAGATGGTTGCCTCCCTTCAATAAAATTTTCGCACTTCTTTCTTTTCGCAGTGGGGTCGCACCTATTTGGTGAGACCGCACATCCTAAAAAATGAGAACCCTGTTCTTATCACATTTTAGTAGTTCGCTCAATACAAACGTGGGAAAGAATATTCCTATTTTCCTATCCCAATTGCACAAACCAAACGGACCATAAGGGAAGAGAGTTTACCTGAAGCATGGAAACTTAGAGCCGACAGTCGATTAGTGGCATGACCTTTTGGACATTTATATATATGGTGGAATCAATCCCCACCCGATAATAACTGAAACAAAAAAGAAGAACTGAACTGATCTACCGGTCTAAATCCTAGAACCAAAACCTGTAAATTTGGTTCAGGTTCAGTCCTTTTGGGTCCACCGGGTCAGACTCAACCTATTGACAGCCCTAAACATGGTACAACCCAGCCCTAAGTTATGATATTGGGGGTTGAACAACTCAGTTTGGATTAGGATTGACTCAACCCGATCCATTATAGCCCAATTTGCAACCTAACAATAATATGTTATTTGACTTCAACAATCAAGCCCAACCTCATGTCCCTGTCAGCTAATAGACCAATAAATTAGCTTAAACCATGTCAAGATGGAAAAACCAAGATGTGTTCTACTGGAATTGATGGTTAACTATCTCAACAGTTAAAGGCTTAAAGCCAACCCTAACCCCCCACCCAATTGAAATCGTTCTGGGTCTCCAACCTATAAACTCTTCCCACAAGATGCTCCTGCTGTGAATTGGAATCTGAGCTATATTCAAAAAATTCCTCCCCCTCTAAGTTCATTTAAATCATACATCCAAATTGGTACTTTTAATTGTTCTACTCATGGTTTTCAAAACCGGACTGGAAAAACCAGGACTTGACCAGTTTGAACGGTTGATTTTGGTCAGTAAATCGCTGAACCGGTCGATTAATCGTTTGAACGGTTTCGACCGTTTTTCAATTTTTTATTTTTTTGTCAGAATGAGCCGATTGTTCGAACCAATAACCAGACCCCTGACCGATTCGGTTTTAAAAACCATGGTTCTACTTCTACATGATGTTTTGTGTGTCCATTGCATTTTACCCATTAGAAATTTAGGAAAAATGTTGCAAGTACAAAATGCAATTGAGCAATTATTTATTGTGTTTGCCAAATAGAAACATAACAATGAAACTGTCAAAGTGAATTTCACATAAGCCAAGACAAGAAGTACAAAACTTTTGAACCTGATCAGCCTACCAAACAAGTTGTAAGCATAATCACTTATGTGGCACTGAGGTATCTCTGAAACTAAGGGTGCAAGTTGGGTTGGCCTGAGCTAATAGTCTATACTGTTTTGGTCTCAGGATTTAGATTGGGTCTATTGAGATTTTGACAAAATCCCAACCCTAACCTGCAAAGGTGCAATCACAACACCATGATACTAAAGGTCCGCCTAGTCATGAGTGTATTTCTAAGGACTAAGAATGTGAAACTTTATAAATTACCTTTTGTCTGATACAATTTGTCTAAACTAATCATCATGTGCTATCACATAGTGAATAGATTCCACGAACACCACACATGATTTTATCCATCCGATATTCCTTTATAGGACATGTTCACAGGCCGGGCTTTGAACTTGGTCCATGAACATTTTAAACTATTTCAGAACGAGTTCATTTAAACTTTGGCAAAAGTTAAACCCAAGCCCAGCCCAACTCATGAACAGGTTTAATGCAACACATTAATAACTCAATAGCGGGACTTGATTCCACATATCTGCTAGGACTACACAGCTAATGTACCAACTGAGCCAACCCTGAGGTTGGTAAAATTTGTGCACTCTATCAATGAAGCTGTAGCGTTTGGCTTATGACCTAGTAATTGGATTGGATTTCGACTAGAATAGATCCAAATGATGAGACCTGATTATAGCCCTATTTCACAGTTGTTTCTTCTGAATTTTACCAGATTACAAAGACCGGTTTCATTAGATTATTCATTTTAATTTCCGTTTCATTAAATCTTTGACATATGAAAAAACGAAAACAAGGTCATTCTTTTCCAATGGTGCCAATTGATGATGTCAAAGGAGAAATCTCCCTCCGTGGATAAACAATGAAGAATGTACATTAAATATCATCAGGACTGAGAAATTTCCAAGAAACAATGAGAAAAATCTGATATTTCCACACCTTATTGGCATGTAGTTGATTTGATTGAAGACTAATTGGCATGTAGTTGAAGACATTTAATTGTTGGTTTGGTTGCCGGAAGTCATTTAATTAGCAACATGATTCAGCAAGCAAACTGGATAACTGTGGACCGGGTATGAGCATTAGAGTATGTAGTGGTCATCTTGGATTTATACCCTTTGACCCCAGGTTGGATTATGCCACATGGTATGGTACTTTGCTTTACATCCTGCAATTAATCCTACTTAATTTGTATGTCTTTAAAGCTGTGTTTGGTTTAAAGGAAAAGGTAGGAAAACTAATACAAGATTTGTAAAGGTTTTTTTACATTTTTCTTCATTTTCCTTCGAAGCAAACATAGCCTAAATGTTTTTAATTCCTTATTCTTTGAAATAATATTACTTGCATGGATCACAATCATTCGGCCCATTCCATATTCTTCCTAGCTACTTCAAATTAATTTCAAACATTAATGCTTATGTATACATGAAGACAATGCTTAAATTAATTAGTATTAATATATATATTGACTTGCACAGCATTATGTCAATTGCGCAACCTTAAGACATTGAACCTGAGTTGGACTTATCATTCAATCAACGTAATATTTCCTCCTCACTGTTAACAAGTAAGTAATTGTTGAATTTGTATGTTGTCCAACTACTCGTCTCCTGCCAGTTGCCATTGAAAAAGAAAAAGTAACATTATATTGTCTCCCATAATGATTATGCAATGAGAAAGAGAGAGAATAGTTGATTTATTTTTACAAGTTCAAATCAGCCCCACAATATTGTCTCCCATAACATCCCACAACACATTCCCGACCATATAATGGGAATATTTCTCAATAATGATATTATCATTTATAATATTATCGTCCGGAGATATTCCTGATACACGGCAGAGTGATGCGGAACGTTGTAGGGGCTGATTTGCTCTCTGTTTTTGCATGGTGCTGTCTAATTAGCAATCTGTGGAGCCAAGAATCTCTCGCTGGATCTAAGTTTAAATACTCTTAACGGATGACAGCCTACCGCCGTGCCTTTTGGACAAAAATACTAGCTCTTCTTTAATAAATCAAATTAGACTCGAAGCCACCAATCTCCTAGGCTTGCCAGGTGTCCTGCATGGTATGTACATGCAGAAATTAATCAAGGGGATTAAAAACATGAAAAAATCATGGATGATTGATGACAGTAATTGTTTTTCCATGTATTTTTATTATTACTTAATTACCAATTAACTGTTAAATTAAATCATCTCTTAATTATTTATCATTCATCTTAATTTGTTTATAATTAACATCGTTAATTATAATGTATATATGCATGCAGCTCTTTGCAAAGCCACCAATCTCAAACATTTGGACCTATCCTACACCCATCTTGGTCATAATAGTGGAAGTACTCTATTACCAGCGGGGTGCCCATTATTCCGTAATCTGGAATCATTTGATTTATCACACAATAGTATCAATGGTTCATCAAATGCCTTAAAAGGTATGAAAATATTATTAATTATTTAAAAGGGATATTCATTAATCTTCATCTAAATCTATACCTTTATAATTTATTTATTTATTTATTTAACCAAAAAATATTTCTTTATTTATAATGTCGATGGATTCATGCATTGGGCTTGAGCTTTATTGGGATATATAACACAATTTGCCTTATATTGCAGAACCATTATGCCAAGCAACTAATCTCAAAGAATTGGACCTGTCTTACAACAATTTGGGTGATGATGATACTGGAAGTAGTGGAGCCGCATTACTGTGTCTACGTAATTTGACTTCATTGGAAAGGCTTCATGTTTCAGACAACAATCTTAAAGGGTCGTCAGCATTTGTTAAGGGTATAGCACATGAACAATCAATACATATACCGTCTTTATATTCGATCTGAATTACAAATAAATTCACATGCACACTAGCTAATTAATATAAATTAATTTAAACTAATTATTGCGCGCTATTTGCATATGTACATATATGGTATCAGCAGTATGCCAAATCAGCAATCTTAGAGAATTGGACCTTGGATACAACAATCTGGGTCATGGTTTTTAAAATCGGATTGGACTGGATGGTCGGATCAGAAAAACCGAGAATCAGTCACTTGATCGGTCATTTGACCAGTTTCGTTTATCCTTAAACCATTTTTTTCCTTCAAAATCGTTGATTTTGGTCAATAAACCGTTGAATCGACCGGTTAATTGTTCAAACTGTTCGAACGATTTTGACCATTTTTCAAAATTTTCAAATTTTTTTTTATTAGAGCTGGCCAACTATTTGGGTCGAACAGTTGAACAGTTTGAGCCAGTAACCGGATCCCTGACCGATTCGCTCGCCGGGTCGATTTTAAAAACCATGATCTGGGTGATTAAGAAGGAGTACAGCTACCGTGGTGCCTACTACATAACCTCTCTTCATTGGAATTACTTCATTTGACAAACAATAATCTCAGAAGCTTACCAGCTATTCCCAGAGGTACAGAAAAATTACTATCCTTTCATATATCTCTACTATTTATTGCTAGCGTAGATGCACTTTTTTGCTGCATGCAAGAAAAAATTAATTACCAAAAAAAGAATATTAAATATCAAACATCAAATCTTTCAGATTATTTACAAACTGAATAATAATAAAAAAAAAAACAGAGAGGTTAGAAAAACAAACAGAAATATCAAATATCTAAAATGTGAGAGAGAATCGGTTGAATCAACCAGGAATAGCGGTGGCAATTGGGCGGATTGGGTTGAGCTTCAACCCAACCCATCTAACCCGTCAACACATGTAAGGATGCATTTATATAAAATTAAATAGGTTGGGTTCAACCCAAACCCGCTTTAACCCAATCCAATTTGCCCAAACCCAGTGACCTTATATTAATGTACTTAAAACAAAAAACTAACTCTCTTTTGACAAATAAGTTGGTCAGACCTTAGTGGTAATAGTGGTTGTTATTTACATAAGTGGTGAATGTTTAAATCACATTATATGTATGTTATTTTTATACAAGCGGCAAGGCCATTTGATTATATTCGGGTTTCAATTTTGACCGAACCACTTAGGTTCAAATTGGTCAGGCCAACTTGAACTATCTAATTGGATTGTCTTCGTGCTAATCACATCAAGAGTGATTGATGTTAGACAATTTTTGTATGCCCTTAGCTTCAATCAAAATGATGTACTTTATGAGTTTATTGTAAATGAATAAAAGTGCATATTTGATTCATGTTCCCTTGGCTTCAATCAAAATGATGTACTTTAAGGGGCGAATTCTGAAATAAGATCAGCTGATAGGATTGGGCCCACACCCTATCCACTCAGAGAGTTCAAGATCTAAATGAGATTTAGATTTGGAAACTTCCTAATTAGATTAGGAACTGGCTGATCTAATCTGCAGATAAGATAAGGTTTATCCCTTATCTTAAAGGGACTTCTAATCCAGATATGATTTGGGTTAGCAACTCTTAATGGGATTAGGAGTTGATCCCTTTAAGTCTATAAAAGGAAGAGGGGGCGGCAGCCTTTATACACACACAATCACCAGCAACAGTCTTGTCTTCAGAGCTGAGATCATAGAGGAGAGAATTCTACACCCTGCAAATTCTCTCTAGCCGCCTCCTTCCTGCAGCCGCCGCCTATAGCAGTTCGATCTTCATTGCTTGGGAGAAATCAAGATTGGATCTTGATTCCAATCTTTTGCAGAAAAGATTGGTAGGAGTTGTATTCACTAGCCGTCCAGGTGATTTTTGGGAAAAATCAAGTTCTTGGGAAGGACACTACTGATTCTGCTCCACCTTGCACTGCGTCATCTTCAGTGGGAGCAGATTTTGGTTTCTACCTTGGGCGTGAACACCTCCATTGAGAGATACTATTTCTCTGTATCAGGTATTGTCTCTCTCTCTCTCTCCTCCTTTTGGTTCAGATCTGGTTTAGTTTACGGTTCAAGAATGATCATTGAAAATATGATTTTCTAAATAGGGAATTCAATCCGTAGTTGAAGGGAAAGAAAAATTTTTGATATTCGCCCCTTTATTCCGCAATCTTGGGCGTCCATGTGATGGATTTCCTATCCCTTCAGTGGTATCAGAGCCAGGTTCAAATCTTGAACCATTCTGTTTCAGATCTGAACCTGCGCAAATAGGGAGAAGGTGTTCTACCCAATTTGCGCAGATATGGGTTTTGAGAAATTTGTTCCCAAAGCAGATGGGCAAATAATCTGAAATTAATTTTAAATAAATATGATTATTATTTAGAATAGTTCTTTATAATTTTCTTGATTTATGGGTTGTTCGTACAAGAGGAGATCGAAATCTTGGTTTGCTCAGGGAGAACTGCAAGATTTGCAGTTTATTGAATTTATTTATTACATTTGGCCTGTAAATAATTTTTTTTTTATTTTTAGACTCAATGTATAGGCATTCGATCAGATGTAATAATTAATAGAAATAGGATTTCTATTTATTTTTAATTTTGGATCGAAGATGGCGGCGCAGAGAAGGAGATTTCGCAGATGGGAGATTCGCTATCTGCGATTTGCAGTTTGAGAAACTGCAATCTGTGATCTAACCTCTGTTTTGTAGGATGGAGTGTGCGAACAACCCTGATTAACTGATTTCTATTTTTCTTTTATCAGTTATTTAATTTCATATTATTTACTTGAATTAAGGATTTAATTAAAAATCAAACCCTAGACCCATTCGAACCAAGATTGGTTCAAATTTTTTGGACCAATTCTAGGGTTTAATCAAGGCTGAAAGTCAGCCCTATATTTTCCCACTAATGGTCCTAAGGATTAATATTTAATTAAATGGTTAATTCGGCCCAATCTGTAAAGGCCCGGTTTTAAATTGTTAGAACTGCAAAAGCTCAGTTTAAAGGACAAAGCTATATGGGCCGAACTGGGTAACCCTAATTCAGCCCATATACCTAGATAATATTAATGGTTAATATTATAGAATTTTAACGGGCTTCCAACGGGCCTTACAGATAATTAATTGATTGTATCAATTTATCCCTGCATGAGATGTATGGATGTGTGATGTGCTACGTACATGGGCCATAAGTACTTGGCCCATGCTCATTCGACAGTGGCTCTTGCGCACACCATGGCTGAATGCACATGGTGTCCCTTTAGGTCATTGGATGACCTCCCTCAGTGGTGGGCCCTACACCTCATCAAGAGGTTACGTGCAGAACCCTAGCCGATTTAAGGCCCATTGAAATTTGGCTTTATGAAAGTCAGTGGGAGCCACTTTGGTTTGACCTAAATCAAACTAGGGCGTAATTATTTATTCCCTCCAGGTAATATGAGTGCATGTGATAGGGAGATTCATATGATGAACTCTCTAAAGGCCTTCCATCATTAGCATGAGGATGAGTCCTTCGGTAATGAGGAGATGCACCAGAAAATGGGCTATCCATTTGCTGTTGGGCTTGTCTGAATGTTTCATAAGATGATAGGGGCGTCATAGACCGATGTGGGAGGGGCTTCACCAGAAAATGGGAACTCTCTCATGGTACTTTGGCATTCACGAATATGATGGGTAAGCAATCACTACATAGAAAGGTTTACCTGAAGACGACTCTGAACCTTGTCTGACAGAGGCCAAAGGTAGAAGAAAGACAAAGCATCAGATGCATGTCACTTCTGCAAGAAGACCGGCCACTGGAAATGGAATTGTCCTGCCTACCTGGAATCCAAGAAAGGTAATTTTGAAACTTGTGTTATAGAAACCAGTTTATTGGTAGCTTCTGCGTCCTAGTGTATTGACTCAGGGGCTTCAACTTATGCGTGTAACTCACTGCAAGGGTTCAAGGTAAACAGAAGGCTGAGTGACGGAGAAGTCACTCTCTACTTGGGGACTACTGCAACTGTTGCAGCCGCGGCAATAGGAACCGTGGAGTTAATTTTTAGAGAAGGAAAAATTGTATTCAAAGATTGTCTTTATGTACAAAACTTAAGAAGAAATTTGATTTCTGTTTCAAAACAGTGTGCAGATGGTTATTCTGTCTTCTTTAGTAATACGATTACTATTAAAAGAAACAATAGATTCATCGCATACGGGGAACTGGAGAACGGTCTCTATATTCTACATCATTCTCTAGAAACTAACATAACCGAAACTACGTCAGCTGAAATCCCCAAGAAGAGAGCTCGTGATATAGTTAATCCCACGTGTCTGTGGCACTACCGACTTGGGCACATCGGTGTTGACCGAATCACAAGGTTGGTAAAGGATGGTCCTTTGGATTTTCTAACTGTAGAAGAACTTCCCACCTGTGAGCCTTGCTTACAAGGCAAGATAACGAAACAACCATTTAACGGTAAGCCTGAAAGATGTATAGGCACACTTGACCGAATACATACTGATGTATGTGGTCCCCTGAGTGTTAGGACACGGAATCAACACGTGTATTTCATCACCTTCACAGATGATTTCTCAGGATATGGTTACGTGTACCTAATGAGACACAAGTCTGAATCCTTTGAAAAGTTCAAAGAGTTTAGACAAGAGGTCGAGAAACAGTTGGGTTTCGGGCCAGTCCAGGTCTGGATCTGTTTCGGATTTGGGTCAACTAGGTATGCCTTGTGTCAGGTTGGGTTTGGGCTGTACTACCCGACCCAAATGAGCTGAACCAAAGGTGATCGGGTTTGTTCATATTTAGACCAAGTTGAGCTGGTTTAGACTTGAATCAAGTTAATTTAGATTTGTCAGTTTAGGTGAAGTGTGTTGATTTGAATCAAAACTAATTTTAGACAATAATTAATAAAAAATTAATGCATTAATTATAAATTATTTTATTCAAATGAAGAAAATTTGAGAAAAATGGCTAAGGAATTAATACTTATATCTTTAGTGGTTAACCCAATGATTATCCACAACCCAGTCCATTTAAATTGATCTAATGGGTGATCAAACCCATTTCCATGTCAAATAAATAGACAAATTGGGTGGGTTCAATGGGTTGGGTGAAAATTACCACCCCTATCCAGGAACAGGATTCCATCTTCCCTCTCAGCCCACGGATCGATGAAATATGTGGATGCACTTACCTCTACAAGATTGGGTGGATTGAAGAATCTGAAGGAATTGCATGTAGAACAAAACTCTCTAACCAATGTGAAGGCCTACCCTCAGGCCTATTACATAACCTCTTCATTGGAAATACTCTACATGTACTCAAACTAGCTTACAAATTTACCAACAGGTACTTATCATAAAAATATGAAACCACTTCTAAAATCGACTTCAGTCAGGACAAAGTCTTTTCGAGCAGCCTTTACTACCTTTCATTAAAAATATCTCTATATTTATATGCTTTATTTCATAGGAAAATATTCTCAATGTAAGGTATCAAAAGACTGTTAGAATGGTATAAGCACTGGTTTGCCTTGATAGAAGGCGATCTCGTTTTTATGATACCAGCCGATTGATTGCTTACAAGTTATTTTTCCTAAGTATTATGATAATCAAAATACTTATAATATGATGATTTGATAGGGTCCCAATTATGAAGGCATTTCCAAGGAACACATCCACAAGTCCGCAACTGGGCTTCAATAGCTCTTATGGCCATCTTACAATCCAATTCAATATACAATACTCAACTGCATTGCTAAGATTTCACAAAACAAATTAAATAGCTCTTAAGATGGATTGAAGCTCCGCTTCCAAAACACCACATCTCAACTACAACAATCTGCATATCCGTAAGACCATGTAAAGAAACAATCCCATTAATCCAATCCAGGAACCTCTCAGCTGGCATAAATCTTTGCCCATGGAAGGTGATAGAGTTCATGGCCTGCCAAACAAATTAAACAGAAGTCAGCAGAACAATTGCAATAGATTAACCTATATTCTCTCCCTTTCTCCGGGTCTAGGATCTTGAATTTCTGACAGCCCTAGCCTACAACATGCTTACAATTTCGTTTCTTCCTTTTACTTGCAGTTGATTCTCTGCTTGTTAGATCCCTTCAATTTATATATACATAACACCCACCAAAGAAGAGTGATTTAAACTTGATAATGGTCATATATATAGAGACTTGTGGACTTTTTTTTTTTTTCTCCTTGATGAACAAGAGTATGTGCCTGAGATATATTAACAATCTCTCCACGGTCTACCTGGTAATTATTGGCAAGTAATTAATTAAATCATGGGGTGTGGATTATTCTCAATAAGTTTTCATATTTGAGAAGCACTGTGCAGTTACATTGGTGAATTAATCTATTTGTGGTGCAGTTGATAAATGTATATTGAGGAAGAAAAGACAAATAAAAGAAACAATGACTGAACTTTGTTGTTTCTGAAATCTGATGCATTTTTCACAACAAGAAGCTGCTCTATTTATAGAGTTAAAACCAAACGGATAAATGCTTGAAACTAGGAAGTGCAACCACTAACTCCTAATAAAGTGCTCACAAACAAAAAACATGCAACATACTCCTAAAACCACATATTCTCCTATAGACAAGGTAAAAACAAAACAAACTAAAATCACTAAAAAAAAAACTCCTATTGACTTGGACAACTAAGAAATTTAGTAAATATTTCTAACAATTATCCCTCTCTTAAACTGAAAGTTTTCAAATATCCAGTTTAAAAATATTAGCAGTGAACCAGCGAACTTTCTTCAAGCTGGACCTTCCAATGTGGAGACACCAAGCAATTTTCTTAACTTCACAAACTACGCCAATTTGAGAGGCTTGGTCATTATATCAGCAATTTGGTCTTTACTCTTGTAGTAGACGAGATCAATGACTCCTTCATTTGTCAGGTTTCTTAAGAAGTGAAACTTTACATCTATATGCTTGCTTTTTCCATGTAGAACATGATTTTTGGAGAGTTTGATGGAAGAACTGTTGTCATAGAAAATTGTTATAGGCCCTTGTCGTTCAAAGTTTAGCTCTCCAAGATTTTTTTTCAACCAAACAGCTTGACAGGCGCAGCCTGTTGCAGTTACAAACTCTACTTCAATTGTTGGCAAAGTGACAATTGGTTGCTTTTTTGAAGACCACGAAACAACTCCAAAACCAAGCATGAAAACTTATCCTGAAGTGCTTTTCCGATCATCTAAATCTCCGGCTTTATCACTGTCAGTGAAACCAAACAAATCAGACTTTTCTTCTTTCTTGTAGAACAACCCATAACTAACAGTCCCTTGCAAGTATCGAAAGATTCTTTTTGTAGCTAAGAGATGAGTATCTTTTGGACACTCTATGAACATGCTTATGAGACTTACAACATGCATTATGTCAGGTCTTGTAGCTGTTAAATACATCAAACTCCCTACAATTTGCTTGTAAAGAGTGCTATCAATCTTCCTTCCTTCAGGATTTCGAACAAACTTCAAACCCACTTCAGTTAGCGTGTTAACAGAATTGCAATTTTTCATTTGAAACCTATAAAAAATTTCTTGTACATACTTCCTTTGTGAAATAAAAATTCCAGCTACAAATTGCACCGCTTCAATACCTAAAAAATAATGCATCTTTCAAATATCAGACATATCAAACTCAATCATCATGGACTTCTTAAAACTTTCAAATATGGCACTATCATTTCCAGTGAAAATAAGATCGTCAACATATAAGCAAACAATGAGCAATTTTCCTCCATCTTCAATCTTTGTAAAAAGTGTATGCTCATATAGACATTTCTTAAATCCCTCTTTAGAAAAATAATCATCTATACAACTATACCAAGCGCATGGTGCTTGTTTTAGCCCGCATAATGCCTTTTTTAGTTTATAAGCCTTATTTTCACTTCCAAGCTTCACATAATCCGGAGGTCGATCAATAAATACCTGTTCCTGCAGGTCACCATGCAAGAATGCTGATTTCACGTCCAATTGGAAGATAGGCCATGAATGTTGAGCTGCCAATGTAATCACAAATCTGATCGTATCATGTCTTGCAACAGGGTCAAAACTTCTCTATAATCCACTCCAAACTCTTGCTTATAGCCTTTAGCTACTAGGCACGCCTTGTATTTGTCAACTTCTCCATTCTCCTTCAATTTTGTCTTATACACCCACTTGACACCAATTGTCTTGTGCCCTCTTGGAAGATCAGTCAATTCCCAAGTGTTGTTCCGTTCAATGGCTGCAATTTCTTCGTCCATTGCCTTTCACCATTTGGATTCTTTGACAGCCTCTTAAAAAACTGTAGGATCACAATCCGAAAATAGAGCAAAATATGTAAGCGGGTCCTCAAATTGGTCAATTTCGGTTACCTCATAACCAGTCATCCATACAGGCCTTTTTTAACACGTTGAGACCGTTCTTTATTTGTTGTTGCTATTGGCAAGTTTGGAACATCTGTTGGACCATCTGGTGGAATTTGTTGATCATTTTCTGTTGGTTGCTGCCTCTCCTCTTCGTTGACTCCATCAAAGTTGATAGGTATTTGTTGTTCAACAACATTGTTATTTCATGGCCAAAACCTTTCTTCATCAAAAACGATATCACGACTGATAACAATTTTCTTAGTGATAGGATTGTAAAGCTTACAGGCTTTTGATTGATCACTAACACCAAGACAAATGCATTTTTCTTCCTTGTCATCTTCTAGTATGGAATATGAGCATAGCCAACACACCCAAAAATTCTGAAATGATCTACTGCCAGTCTCCGTCCGCTCCATGCTTCCTTTGGTGTCATATTTTGAACAGTGAGTGTGGGACATCTATTCAAAATATGAATGCTCTAGTTGACTGGTTCAGGCAAAAAGTTTTGGAATGAGGTTCCTCTTCAAAAGACTTTGCACCATATTCAAAACAGTGCAATTTTTCCGCTCACAAACTCCATTTTGTTGAGGTGTGTAACCTACCGTAAGTTGCCTCTTGATTCCATTGGTCTCACAAAAATTTGCGAATTCAAGTGAGTTTTATTCTCCACCACGATTAGTGCGAAGAACCTTTATTGGGCTGCCAACTTCTTTTTCAACAAGCACTTTATAAATTTTAAAGGCTGTAAAAGCTTTAGATTTTTTTTGCAAAAAATAGACTCGTATTTTTCAACTATAATCATCAATGAAGGTAATTATGTACTTTTTACCTCCATTGGAAGATGGATTAGTTGACCCGCAAAGATCATAATGAACCAGCTCCACTGCCTTTTTCGTTCTCCATGATTTTCTTTTTGGAAATTGATTACGACATTGTTTGCTAACAATACATTCTTCACAAACTTTAGATGGAACTGTAATTTGAGGAAGACCAATCACCATATTTTTCTGTTGTAGAGTCTTTAGTCCACCAAAGTTTAGGTGACCATAGCGAAAATGCCATAGCCATGCTGCATCCTTCAATTTGGCTGAGAAACATGAATGAGTGATATTGTGGAGATAAAGCGGAAACATACGATTCACTGTCATTTTAACTTGAGCAATTAAACCTAATTTTGCATCTTGAATTCGACAAACTCTACCATTGATAAAAACCTCGTATCCCTTTTCTTGTAGTTGATTCACACTAAGCAGATTGGTCTTCAAGTTTGGAATGAAGAACACATTAGAGATTGTTTGAGTAGAATCCTCCTTAGTTTGGATTGTCACAATGAAAACCAGATTTGGCGCTCAGATTGTATGACTCCAATTTGCAGGATTGGATGGATTGAGGAATCTCAAAGCAATTCCATCTCATTTATAACTTTTTCAACGGCCAAGGCTTACCCTGAGGCCTAATATTGCATAACCTCTCTTCATTGGAAATACTCTGCATGTTACGGAACAAATCTTTCAAGCGTACCAACCGGTACCAATTATATTAATATTAATGTCATCTCTTCTCATTTAAATAACTCATTAATTAAATATTTCTTCAATTCCTATACATATATGGAAATGTTTTTATGGATTATTTATATATAAAATGCTCTCACTTTTTCTTATTCCAACAAACAGTTGCCTTTGGAATGGGAATATTTAAGTATCGTAAACAAGTATAGGAGAGTAATTAATTACGTCACCCGCAACATGTGATTGAAGTTGAAACTGGATTTAGTTCTCAGCACCGTCCTCAACGCTTACAGTCGTACATTTGGAATATTCCCTATTTATATATATATTTTTTCATTTATGAGGAGATTTTACAAATTCACGGCTGTAAACGTAGTGAGATGGTGTGAGGACAAATTTGGGAGGATAGAATCCGAATTCGGTGAAGTTGGACCAAGGAATTATTAGGTGAAAGGCCAAGGCGTCTCCCCGTTGTTCATTTTTTATAAAATAAAAAAAAAAAAAAAGAAACAAACTAGAAAATGAAATAAGATATATATTATCCTTTCATTCTCCATTTAATAGTTGTAAGTCACAACTGTGCACCTCACATGGGTGGTTTCTAGCTAGATTGTTACATGCAAAAGAAACAACCAAGTGAGAAGTGAGAAACTCAAGTCGGGCCCCATGCACAAGTTTTAGGATTAGCTTCCATAAGATATGATGCAGGGTTGATTCGTTGCCATGTTTAATTGCAACCTCAATAGGAATAGCCGTAATGTCATCGTTCAATATGACTTAACTACCATATCTTTAGTTAATACCTCTCTTGAAGGAACCGTTGCTCCTTGATTATTGTACAATAATACTTCACCAAAACATTGGTCATTGAGGGGTAACCATTTAGTTGGCCAAATGCATTATCAAACAACAAGTTACATGGTATGACAATACTTTCCCAAATGTATAAACTAACCAATTTACGTCTTACAAAAATTTGTTTCACAAAGTCCATCATAATCGATGCATCAAGCGTCCCATTTCTAGAGGTGTTGGATCTAAGCGCAAACAATTTGCTTGGATATCTTCCAAAATTTCTTCCTCTTGTTCCAAATTTGGGTGCACTTCTCTTAAGAGGAAACAATTTTTCTAGCACAGAGATGCACACCTTAGATATATATTACCAAAAAATAGATTCTTTAGAAATATATAAGATGTTCAAGGTTTAAGTTGAATGATGAATTGGCAGATTTTTACCAACTTCCTAGTTGCATTTATTAGATTAAATTTTGCTATAATGGGGTTTTAGTCCATAGCTGCTGCTGCTGCTGCCAATGAGATCTGAAAATTTCGGATACTATTAACCCACATCAATTGGATAACAACATTAGACATTTCCTCCTCATGTCATCTGAATTGTAAAAAGAGTTTCCTGAATCATTTCTCATTGAGTTATTGTTGCACAAAAAAAAAAAAAAAATCTAATCTAATTTATTGTTCTAAATCTCTGTTTTAAGAATTAATCTATAAATGAAATTACTTTTCCAATGGTAGATCAGAAATTCAACCATCTAAGTAAAATGAATCAACTTATGACCATAAGTTAAAATAATAAGAATATAAAAACAAATAAAATTATAAAAATTTTGAATAAGAATGAACATTTCTAATATTATATATTGATTTATTCAAGTATTCAACAACCAAAAAAATGCGACAAACAAGAATTATTATTCCTAATGTAATGGAAATGACTAAAAACACTAGAAAACTGAAAACAAAGAATTAATGTCCAACTTGTGACCCACCGAGCAGGTCAAACATGACAAATAGCTAGAGATCGGCTTTAGTCAGTGCAGGCCCGTACATATACTGTTCCCAATGCAAGGCTATAAGGGTTGTTTGAACGGGCTTTGCACTGACTCAAGCCGAGCTTTAATAGATATTCGGGTAAGTGATACATATCTCCTAGGTAAATAATTAACTTTTCCACTTGGGGGAAAGTTGCCAATACTTGAATGGGACAAAAATATCTCTTTTAATAATGGATTTTTATGGCTAAAATGGTTATTGTCTTACCTAGGAAATAAAAGAACATGAGTTAATAACTTATCAAAAAGCAAACGGAACCTTAACCGATCCTTGAGAAAAAACTGTTAAATTAGTCAATGATCCATTGACTCGGATGATCGAACCGTCGACCCGTTCAACAATTATTGTTTTTTTTTAATTTTAATTACTTTTTAATTTATTATCAAAACAGGCCATTCATTTAAACCGGACAGTCGAACCTTTGACCCAAAAACCAGTGGCCAGAAGTGTTCTGATTCCAAGTCATTTTTTAAAACATTGGTCACACATTCATTCAAATTTACAGTTGAGCAGTTCCATTTTCAATAGAAACCCTCTTAGAATGAGCACTAGAATCTGACAAACCATTATGGTTGAGCAGTTAACCTCGCCTCCATATCTCGTAAAGCAACCGCAAGTCATCATGTTGGGGGTTTCAGTTTTGGTTAGGGTTGACCTCAGCCCGACCTAATCCAACCCAGTGTGCACTTGATTCAAAATATTTCAATTGAATTTTACTGTGTATCGACTAAACAATGGCTAAATAGGTTTAGTCGTGTCATGATATGGAAAACAAAATATCTATTTTGTTGGAATTGATTATTAGACATTTAGGCCACGGTTCGGTTAATCGAACTATGGCCCCCTTTTGTAAATCAAACTAGTGGTATCGGTTTTTTCATTTCGCCAAACCGAAACCGAATCGGTGTCACCGGTTAACTGGTTTGTCGGTTTTGATTTTTGACTAGTTCAGTTCTTTGGCTTTTCGGTTTTTTATATTTATAATATATTATGTAAATATATGTATAATATAATATTATAAATAATAAATGATATATAATATATTATAAATATTTAAAAAATATACAATATATTTGTAAATAGATCATTATGTATATAATTGAAGTATATATTTATATATAATGAATATATATATTTATATAAAATACATGGAAAATATGTGATGCATATTAAAAATATAATATATATATATACCGGTTGGTTCAGTTAACCGTCGGTTTTTTATAAGTTAACCGAAAATCAAACCGATCATTTGATTTTTCAAAAAATCTGAACCGATCAATTCGGTTAACCGCATTTTGTGGTTTGGTTTTCTCGACTCGGTTTTTCGGTTTTTCATGAACACCCCTAATTTAGGCTATACATTGTTTGAAGGAAGATATAGGGAAAGGAAGAAAAAGATATATATGAAAACCTTTACAAACATTGTATAAGTTTCTCAGTCTTTTCCTTCCTTTTCTTTTAAACCAAACATAGTCTTAAATTTTTAAGAGAGTACATATATAAATTGTGTATGGTGCAAATATAGGTTTAGAAGTACAAAACGCAAGCTGTGTTATATATTATAGTATGTATTTATTTATGTTTGTCTTGTAGATATGAAAAGAGTAAATAAACAAAAAATAAATGAAAAATATGTAGATTGCAAAACCTTGTATTTTGTATTATTTTGTATATATTTATATTGTACAAATTTGTATTTATACTCCTTCCAAATTGATCCTAATAAAAAATAAATAAAATACTTGTAAAGCACCCTAGCCTAATCACCATCATATTAATCCTAATTTTCCAATCGTAGATTTAAGTAATGAAAACATTTTTTAAACAAAAAAATAAATAAAGTTAAGAAATTGCGCTAACCTGAACCGACCATGGTACAACCCAACTCCAAATCATCATGTTAGAGGTTGAGTTGGGTTAAGGTTAACTCAACCCGACCCATTCCACACCAATTGCACCCTAATCGTAATATGTTAATTGACTTGAACAGTCTAACTCAACGTCATGTCCCTGTCAGCTAACAGATCAATAAATTAGCTTAATTCATGTCAAGATGGAAAAACGAAGATGTGTTTCGCTGTAATTGATGGTTAACCATCTCAAGACAGTTGAAAAGTCAATCCAAACCCCATTCTATTAACGAATCAATCACACACATATCGCATCGTTAACAGACTCTACCAACACCACACATGATTTTATCCATGCCTTATAAGATTTGTTCCTAGGACAGGCCTTGGACTCAGTGCATAGACATTTTACACTAATTCGGGCCGGGTTCATCTAAATTTTGGCAAAAGTTGAATTCAAGCCCGACTCATGAACTACCAATTACCAATAGACGATGTTTTTGAACAGGTCCTTCACTTGCCTTTCTTCTCTTACATTTCTCTTGAATTTCTATAAGCAACAAGGAGCGGAATCAGCCGTAGTTGATCATACAATATTAATGGGTTAACATAGTTTCCTCTGGACACATCTAACTTTGAAAACCAAAAACCAAAAACCATAAAACTTGAACGTAAGCCAAAGCTACAGCTTCGTCGATGCAATCTAGGCCTCGTACCGAGATTCATTAAGCAATTCAAAAAACATCACCATAGTACTGGTCTAAGTGCAAATTTATTGTTGTGGTCGCAATTCTCTTATTGCGCGATTCCTCTCGTAAATATATGATTATACTTCAGGCATGTGGCAAATTGAGGGTGATGGGTATGTGCCAAGTGGGTCATCCGGTGTCAACACAATGCAGGACTTTTGTACACAATAGTGATTCTAACGGTAGTGAGGTCTCTTATTACGAGTCTGGCTTCTATCAGGGCTGAGTTCATGCTCGCATTGTTCGCGCAGCATGAGAATGAGAATGTGCCACGCGTCTTTTGATTCATGCATTGGTTTAATGCGTGTGAAGCGAATATTAAACGGAGTTCCATTCCACTTCCCGCTCGTGCTCGAGACTCTCTCCAACTGGCGGCGACCAACGGCCATTACCGGGTAGAGCGCTTGTTTAGCATGCTATTCTATTATGAGAATCGATACCCCGCATCTCAACTATTATTCTATTACAACCTTCTCAACTTGTGAATGTTTAAAACTTTGTAGTGGAAACAAAAAATCTGCATCACACCTGTTATTATTTTTCTACTTTGTAGGTTCAAAACATTGAATATTTTTCTCTTTCTTTTAATTCATTCTTTGATTTTTTTTTGGGTATCTAATAAAGGAAAAGGAATTAGGAGAACATTGTTGGGTGTGGGTCTAGCCCATATGAGGGATCTACCCCACCTTTTATTTACTCCCTAAATGAGCCGTATAGCAGAAGCCGCTCCCACCTTTCTATTTTTTTGAGCATCATGTTTCGTAACCACCCGATTTGGGAAAAACAAGAGAAACATAATCGGTGTTTTAGGGATTTTTTTTTTGAGTTTGTGAAGAAGAGAAGAAAAGAGTTTGATTTTTCTGCTCCATTCAAGACCAAGTTCGGAGGTGTTTCAAGTCCGTTCTTAATGATATTAAGTGCTGGAGTTAAGAATCTCACTTCAATTTAGATTTGGTGATTTTTCCTTTCTCTACTTTTCAGTTTAGATTTACAACAACTTGATGAGATCTAAATCTCTATTTGTGTTGTATCCACCTTGCATTTAATGATGTTAATGCGGTTCTTATGAACTAAGGATTATTTTTTTAATACTTGTAAGTCTCTAGTTGCAACTAGAGAAGATTATTGTACCCATTAGTTTCTGAATTAGTGGAAGACTTGTACTGATTATAGGTCACATGGTTTTTCTCTAATTTTGGGGTTTTTCATGTAAAAATTCTGATGTACTATTGTGCGGTGATTATTATATATTTTTCTGTTAATTGACTGAATTGTTTAGTGATTATCATTGTTATTGACATACCCATTTTTACACATAAACTAGATTGATTTTACACTCATTTCTGCTACTATAGTGTAACTTCCCAACAAGCATTTGGTCAAGAAGTAAAAGGAGTAAAGTATGAGCGGGTGGATATGTATAGATCGCAGATTGTGTGGAGAAAGTCATTCTAGCTCAGTTGTAATGTGTTTACGGTGATTGATTCTGACGGGAAGTTGGTTTTTAGGGTCGACAATTATATGGGCAGTCATAGGGAAGAGATCCTCCTCATGGACGGCTCAGACAACCCCTCTTCACCATGCGTCGCAAGGTCTCTCTGTCTCTCTCTGAGTTCTTAATTTCTTTTCATGAATCTTCTGAGCTTTAATTCAAATGTGCTATGTCATGTGTTTATAGGATTTTCTTCACCCAACACCAGATTCGTTTACGTGATTGAAGACTCCTACTTCCTAAGATCGTGCCAAGTACTCGATGAGTCCAGGAAGGTGATGGCAGAGATTAAGAGAAAGGAAGCCATGTCCCAAAGAGGAAGACGAGGAATTTCCTTCTGTGTATGTCTTTCCTTTGATCGTACGATCCGGTTTCAATTCTGTCTTGCAATGTCCCTCGTTTTACTTCTTGACCGAATATTTTATTGATTCCTTTTCGACCCTTCCTTTTCATTTACGAGGTGAGTGGCTAACGAGTCTCGAGCGGTAAGTAAAATGGAACGAAGGGGCACCTAACGAGAGCCGGTTTATCGCAATTACACACGGAGAACATTTCATTTTTCTGCATATTATTATGCAGGAGGAGATATTTTACAATCATGGTGGGTAGGCGTGGGCAGAATTCATGTGGATATGAGATCCAGAGTCAGTTAATGCACGAATCAAAATACACATGGTGCATCCTCGTGCTGCGTGAATGATGCTAGTATGGACTCTGCCCTCATAGAAGCCGAACCCTTCTATTTAAATCGAATCTAATAGATACAGTATAGTAAACACGTTTAATAAGCACTTATAATAAATACTCATAATTGTCAAAAGTGGTTTTGATATTTTTTTAAGGGTAAAATTGGAGATATTGTAAGGAATAGGGTTGAGGGGCTCTTGGGCTATCCCCATTGTAGAGGCCTATATAGTAAAAAAAAAAAAACAAAACAAAAAAGTGATTCTCCATGATTTTAATGATCTACAGTGTTTCACTCATGTACTACAACGGGTAGGTCCTGGTCCAGGACGTCTACCATAAGTGGCTCCATTTAAATGATGTAAATGTTAGGGGTTTTTTACTGTTATCCATAACGCTGATGCTGGAAATTAAAGGTGTTCATTGATGGCCTTTCAATTAGGATCCATTTGGTTTGTGAGAATAGGGGTCGAATGGCTCATTTTGAATTCAACTGTTTGAATGGATGGAATTAGATTCCCATTCCCAGTAGAATAATATGTTATCTCATCTGAGGAAATAGTCATTGCCTCCCCTCTCTTAGTAATGAGAATCCATTTTAATTGATTCCTTTTTCAATTCCTGTCTGAACCAAACAAGTGAGAGAAATAGACCATTCCAATTCGATTCTGAGAAATTTTGATTCCAATTTCAATTGTGATCCAAATGATACAGCATCCCATTACTTCGAATTCGGTGTTTATGTGCAAGACAACGCTTGCTCGTACATGGAGTCTCGTTGGAAGGCACTCAAGGTTTATAGAACCTGGCAGAAATGGCTGTATCCACTGAATAATGGCGAGAGAAAAATAAGTGATTTGTCTTACACAGTTCTCTACCCTGTTAATATTGAAAGAATCCTATATGTTAGTGTTGCAAGCAGAGCAATTTAATAAGACCAGTCCAGTGCAGGAAGCTCTTGCTATTGCAGAGTTTGGGGAGGGACATATGTACGCAGGCAGAGCACAGTTAAATATGCTTCAGAATTCAGATTGTTTAATCAATAGATCTATTTTCCGGTGTCAACTGTGTTTTTGGAAAAAGAAAGATACAATATATATGATTACTTGACTCGGACAACAACGGCGTAATAATGAGTGAAGACGGATTGCTATTGAGAAATTGAACGGGAGTGAGCGACTGGTCAAAGAAATTGGAATTAGAGAGCGGAGACTGGTTGATGGATCCATTAATGGTGGTGGGAACTGGGAACAGGACAAATGACACGTTAGAAATGTTGGAATTCTTAAGCAAATGGATTTGGATTAAATGGATTTCTAGATATGATCCAATGGAGGGTTTTTCATAGAAGCATCATGTCGTCAATGTTCGGTAGTTAATGGGTTGGTAATGTAGATGCATTTAATGTACTCCTCCATTTTCTTCAGAATAAAAATGAAGGCAAAAAACCAGTGCAGTTCCACATTCTTCTGTGTTTGGTTTGAAAGAAAATAAGAGAAACGGTACGTCACAAGGAATTTCACAAAAATCCTTCAGGACTTCCCCCCACTGTTAGTTTCTCTCTTACCTTCTGTCAAACCAAACACAGCCTTATTTAAGTCCTTTCCTCCTGTTCTTCCACAGAAAGGAACACAACACAAACAGGCGGCATAATCCCCCCCACTGTTAGTTTCTCTCTTACCTTCTGTCAAACCAAACACAACCTTATTTAAGTCCTTTCCTCCTCTTCTTCCACAGAAAGGAACACACACAGGCGGCATAAAGCATGACATAGAACAGAAGAAGAAGATATGGGATCTCTCGTTCACATTGCTGCTCTTTCTTCATTACTTCTTCTTCTTCTCAACACGCATGAATCTGCTGCTGCTGATCCCACCACTGGCTTCACCGAGCTTCCTCTTGACCCATCCAAAAACTTCAACATTCAAAAGCCATACGACTTGGACGAAAGTCAAAGGTACAGCTTCATAGATGGAGTCCACAAGCTCTGGGTGTATTCTACAGACAAGCCCTTCAAACCAGACAGCAACACCAAGCCTCGTACAGAGATACGCATCCGGGTAAGAAATTCAAAGCCCTACCTTAGCAGCTTTCATACATGGATGTGAAAACTAATTAAATCCTTTGATAGGGATACGATTACTCTTCTGGGGTCTGGCAATTCCAAGCATACGTTTATGTGCCAAGCGGCACAAGCGCAGTTTCCATTTTTCAGGCTTTTGATTCAAGCGTTGGCTTCCCAACATTGATGTTGATGGTCTACGGTGGTTCACTCAAGTACTTCAACAGTTGCAATTAGACCCATTTGTTAAAATAATCTAAAAAGCGGCATGAAAATATTCAAAATATCAATGCAGTTATTTTTAACCAAAATGTTTGTTTTTCAAATTCTCTTCATATGAATTATTAGTTCAAATTCTTCCAGTCTTTTTTTCAAATTTAACTTCATACATATCAGTCACTCAAAGGTAAAGCTGCATTTTTTAATTCTCTATTCTTTGTTATTTATAAAGTTTGTATTGTTTTTTATAGAAACTAGCCTCAATATAAATTGTATAGATATTTGGGATATTTTAGTGACTTCTGTTAGAGGATTCTAATAAAGGGAGTTTATTTGCAGTTGTTTTAAAATGTTCAGAAGAATGGCAAGGTTTCAGCTACTGTGGCAAGGGAGGTTTCAACAATTTATTTTATGCCCCAAGAGATAAAAGTCCGTTCTTTTTCATACAACACAGATAAAAGTCATTCGGTTCAAACAAACCACTCTTAACATGCCGTTCAAAAGGCAAAAGTTGGATGTCCATTCCGGATTTGATCATTCCGCGTTTAGATATTAAAATCTGAATCCAATAAAAAGCATCATTTTATATATCCTTTTTTTTTTTTAATTCAAATAGACTTTCCATTAAATTAAATTAAAGGATAACAGGACTTCAACAAAGGTCAACAAAACAACACAACCTAAAATAGGGACCACAGAAAGCAATTAAACTATAAAAAATTGAGGCTCCATTTGGTTTATAGTTGGAATCGGAATGGTTTATTCTTATAACCTGTTTATGGGAATCAAAATCATAATTGGAATTCAAAGGGAAGGGGAGGGAATGGTTATTCCCTCAAATGGAAGAAAGTCATTCCACTAGAAATGAGAATCAAATTTTAATTCTGCACAACCAAACATTTGCAATCAGAATAAGCCATTCTAATTCTGATTCCAAACCCCTATTCCCATGAACCAAACAGGTCCTAAGACTAACCAGCTTGCATCCGTGGATCTAACCAACCAGTCGCAAAAACACCCTGACCGGAAAGACCCCCACTTGGAGCCAAGGCATGGGCAACAGCATTGTTTGGTATTTTAATGTAAAAAGACACTTGAAGTTCTTCACCAATCCAGTGACATTATCTCTAAAAGGAAAGAAAGCTTCATCATTAACATCAATTTTTCTAGCTTTTGCAATCTTTGATCAAACTAAAGCAATCCAACTCCACTTCTATAAAAGAGAACTAGCGGGGACATGTGCGATGCACGGGATTTGTTAAATAATAGAAATACATAAAAGTATACAATTATTTTATATTTTTAATTTTTTTAAATAATTAATAATTATTAATATTTTATATACTATTTTTACTAATTTTTTTACAATACAAATAACAATAATTAATTTTAGATAGGGTTGTCCATCAAACCGATGAAACCAACCAACCCAACCAACTTATTCGAGTTGGTCAGTTTTTTAGTATTTATGGTCGGCTTTAGTTCAACAATTTCCATACCCAACTAAGTTGGATCAATTTCGCTTTGGCCATTTGTAAATCGACCAAGATTGAACAACCTGATCATATATATCTATATCTATCATATATATATATATATATATATATATATATATATATATATATATATATATATATATATATATATATATATATTATTTTTAATATAATTTTTTTAATTTGAGAAAGTGAGCAAATTCTCATATTTCTTAGTCTAAAATATTTCATATCATAAATTTACTTTTTAATAATTTCTATATATTTTTAATAATGCCCTTACATTAATTATTTAAAAAATTAAAAATATAAAATAATTGTATACTTTTATGTATTTCTATTGTTTAACAAATCCAGTGCATCGCACGGGTCCCCGCTAGTTCTCTATTATAGAAGTGGAGTTGGATTTGCATAATTGAAATTTATAATATTTATTTGTTTTTAATATTTTGTCATTTATAATATTTAGTTATTGAAAAATTTTAAATAATATTTTTTTATTTTAAATTTTTATTATTTGAATAATATTTAAATTGAATAATTTGCAAATTTATAATTTATATTGTTAGTGATGGAGGATGATTTGACCCGACCCCTTAAGATGATGACACATGGACATGACTCAACACGAGCAACAGCTCAGCACTGCAGCCTGACCGCAACTAAGTAACGATCCTGCAAGACAGATTGCTGCACCATAGCTCTCTATAGGGGGAGCTCACTACAACGTGAGCTCGAGGTCCCCCAAGCTATTGAAAGGGAATACTCCAAGACAAATCTATCCTAGCTCGCGAGCTAGGATAACCAGCTCGCTCCGACACTTAGGCATAAAGATTGCCCCAAAGACAATCTCGGCGAGGGTCACCTCGAAGTACCCTTGGGAGCTCACTACAAAGCAGCTCGCGACAAGTTAGCTCGTGACTAAAGCAATGCGATGCTCTCAGGAACCTTCTATCTGATGAGACCATACCCGTCAGACTGCACCACGTCTCTTGACTGATTGTACCCACGTCTCTCGACAGACTGTACCCACATCTCTCAACAAATGGTGGCATGCCCGTCCTCCTGGGATGTGTCATCCATCCAATCGGGTAGTACCCTGCAACGGTCACCTATGCAGCCCTGGCAGGTAACGGCTACGACAGGAGCCCAGTGGCAGTTACGCTCGATTTGACAAGAACGCCTATAAGAGCTCCCTAGTTGAACGGAAGGGCTCTCTCGAACATTTGAGATCCTATCTGAAATTTACTTGCTCTCGAGCTAATCTTGAGAACTCAGTGATCTAGCACGACCTACACTCTTAGCCTCTTTACCCTCTTTACTTTCTCCCCCAGTGTTCTAACTTAAGCTTCAGAGTATTCCCGTCGGGCAAATTCCTCGGGAATCCTTCATCTTCTTCTTCACAGGTGTTGTCCGTTGCTAGTTAGGAGTGCCTGGATCGTGCCGCATCATTTGGTGCCATCTTTGGGAAATGCTTCAAAAAGCCTTCCTCTAAGCTTTTATAGTTTCCTTTTCTGAAAACTCAGCATTCATGGCTTCCTCCAGCAACGCCAGACGTGGTGCCAACCAAAACGCTTATGGGGAGCAGCCCCAACTTCCTACTGTCTGTATTGGGCAGTTCACCGTCCCCCTCTCCGTGGGCAAGGAAAATGACGACAAACCTCGATTGGAAGCATATGAAGACAAGGCAAATGAAGACGAGCTACGTACAAACCTTGACCTACTCGACAATGTAAGGGACCTCGCATATATCAGGACCGCAGCTTACCAGCAAAGAGTAGCTCGGTACTATAACGCCAGGGTCAAGAAGTGGAACCTTCGCGTCGGCAACCTGGTCCTTCGTAAAGTTATGGTACCTGAGCCCGGCGTTGGCAAGCTCAAACCGAATTGGGAAGGACCCTACCTAGTGAAACGGGTGCTCGGGGAAGGAACATACGAGCCCGAAACCCTTGAAGGGAAACAAGTCATCCCTAGAGCCTAAGGGCTATTGTCAACTTAAGGCAAAATTACCTGTAACTATTGAGTAGACCACGAGTCACTCCCAGAGCCTAAGGGCTAAAATGCCGAGCTAACACGACCTCGACGCAATGAGACCGAGTCGCCTCCATGGCATGAGCAAACTCCAAGGGTAGACTATAAGTCACCCCCTCAACCTAAGGGCTAGAACACCGAGCTAACCAAGACCTCGGCACGATGAAAGACTTAGACGCTTCGCCAACGAAGGCAAAGTACGAAGTATCAGAGACGTAAGCAGCTCGGGTCTGAACCCTATGAAGCATAGTTCGTCTCGATACATTGGTTGAACTAGATAAGGTACAACCTACAAACATACAGTTCAGGCATACATGGTAATTACTTCGCGTTATACTATAAAGATGCCTAAAACACTAAAGGATAGCTCGGGGTAATAATTACCGAGAAATCCCATTTCGGGTATGTAGCTCTAATAGCTCGAGTGATGAGATCGCTTTGGCAAAAATTAAAAGTGCGCACCATACTTAGCAGAAAAAGAAAAATTTCATTACTATTTCATGAATAAAAACTGAGCTAGACATCTCGGGAAAGTTCAACAAGAAGTAAAAAAGGGCACAACTTCCCAAGAAGAAGATTTTTGAAAACTGGGTTTTGGCACTCGGGAACCACCCAAAATCAATCAAGAAAATGAAAAAATAGAGCCGCCAGCCTCAAGGGTCCACCTCCTCCACCTCGTCCTCGTCCTCCGGGGAGTCAGGCTCCTCCTCCTCTGCCTGGTCCGCCATCTCGGGAACCAGTCCCTTCATTGTGATGCGTCGAGGTTGAGCCTAAAGAACTTCTTTTGGACCAACCAGCAGTAGAGCTTGAATCCAGAGTGGTATGAGTTCGAGCCATACTCCACTTGGAAGTCGTGATACTCCTGGGAGTCCTTGAAGTCCCAGACTGCCCTAGCCCGCTTGGCCTCAACCATGGTGTCGAATTTTCGAGTTCGGTCCAGAAGTGTAGACTCCAAGTCTCGAACCTACTGGCGAAGGAGCTCTCTCTCCATTGCCACCCTCGATGACTCCTCCCTGTAGCGTGCAATCTCCTTGGAAAGCCTGGCGATTTGCGCTTCCTGGTCACAAGCGAGCAACTCTTGGGCCTCGCTCCCCTTGCGAGTCTGAAGGAGCTCACCTCGGGCCTGGTCGAGCTTGCCTTGGAGATTCTGAATGAGGACCCTCTGATTACGAGCGTCGCCGGAGTGGATGTTGGTCTGGAGGGCCATGGCGTGGATGGCGGAGTTCACCTGCCAAACAAGGGACTAAGGTAAAAAAATAACAAAAGAAAGGAAAGAATGAGAAGAAAAGAGGAAGGACCACTTACCATCATACAGTGAGAGGCGACGGGCGACCTAGGCTACATCTCCCCCCACTTAGCAACCTCCTCGTGGCAGATCGCCCTTTTGCTCTTCTGCCCAGCCACAAGGTAGTCATTGACACCCTCCCACTCCCCCACTGGGAACTGCAGGTAGGAGAATGGGCGGGAAGGACCAGGAGGAATCACCCCTCGCCTTGGGAGCTCGCCCTCCTCGAGGCCACCTTCTCCGGCGCCTCCTTTAGATGGGGCTGGCGGAACTTCAGGCAGTGGAGAAACAAAGTCTGGCTCAGCAAACTCAAACTCAGTGCCCCCAGAAGTAGGAGTTCGGTCAGGATGCGACCTCTTCGCCTTACGCTTCTGGTTGCTGGAAAGAAGGTGGTGCGCGTCAACACTAGACATGATGGCTGCCAAAAAACCACAAGGTATTAGTTCAATAGAAAAAAAGAAAAAAAAAGGAAAATATATGTATACACATATGATATATTTTTACAAGGCATTACGCGACCTAAAAGGCAACCTACCCGGACTCAGGTCAGCCTGCGCGAGATTCTCATCGAACAAGTAATCTGAACAGAGAAGGCCTACAGCTCCCCAGGGTAGCAACGTTTTCCGAGTTTCAGAGTCCAACTCAACCCTGGGGTCCTGGATGGCACCCCTCCAAGAGGTTGAGAAGGGCCACCCCTTGGGGTTACAGACCACAAAATAGTCCCTCTTCTAGGCGGGAACCCTGTTCGGCAAGCCGTGCAGGATCTTAAAGCCACGACGGGGAGAAAAGTAATAAGAATGCCTTTCCGGAGGTGCTCCGGGAGTGGCATTCTTAATGCAGAGAATGGAAGAAAAGATATCGAGATCAAGGGGGAGACAATACTCATAGCATAGGGAAATGATCCCAACTAAATTTCGGATGGCGTTGGGATGGAGCTGGTCAATGGTGACGTTAAAATGATTCAATACCTCCACTATTAGGGGGTGTAGGGGAAGACGTAGGCCAACCTTGAGCTGTTCCTAGAAAATTACTATGTCATTGGGACCATGTTCCCAGGGAAAGTTACCAGAGGGGAGACCATAGATAAGGTCCCCAAGAAGGTGAAAGTAGCGGACTAGAGATCTGAGTCTCTCCATCTTCATAGAGGAGGGGCTGAAGGTGTCGGGCTCTCCGCCTCGAGAAGTAGAAGCCACATCGTCGGAGGCCTCCCGAGCCTGCTCCCAAGCTCCCCTTGAGCTCGAGGGGGCATCATCGTCCTGGTCACCGTCCCGGAGATAAACATGGTACGGATACCCATACATGATTGACAGAATGAATTAGACTCACCGGAAAGATGAAACGGTGTGAACAGAAGAGCTCGAGCAAACTAGATGGATGCACAACCTCAGAATCCGAAGACAGCAAGTTAGCGTGAAAGAAAATGAGGCCTGGGGGCCCTCCTATTTATAGCCACTGTGCCCCTATATCGACGACCCAAATTTAGACAGATCTGACGGTTCACAGTCAAGCTGACCGCATGTCTTCTGAAACCGAAATGTGACTGGATGCACATCTCCCATGATTGAGGTAATGACGACTACACGATATCTAGAGTTAAGAGCCGCTTCGGCGCATTTCTCGACATTCGAAACATTAGAAATCCCCTAACTTCTACACATGCATTTAATGCAAGCAGTCAATCAAGTTTGAACTTCAGTCAAATCCACCTGTCACACTTCATGAACTCCTCATGCTAAGATAGCACTCGTAGCCCGAGGAGTGGGGGCAATTGATGGAGGATGATTTGACCCGACCCCTTGAGACGATGACATGTGGACATGAATCAGCACGAGCAACAGCTCGACACTGTAGCCTGACCGCGACTAAGTAACAAGCCTGCAGAACAACTCGCTACGCCATAGCTCGCTATAGGGGGAGCTCTTTACAACGCAATCTTGAGGTCCCCCGAGCTACTGAAAGGGAATACTCAAAGACAAAGCTATCCCAGCTCGCGAGCTAGGATAACCAGCTCACTCCGACACTTAGGCAGAAAGACTGCCCCAAAGACAATCTCGGTGAGGGTCACCTCGAAGTACCCCTGGGAGCTCGCTACAAAGTAGCTCGCGACAAGATAGCTCGTTGTGCAACAGGGTAGCTCATGACTAAGCGATGCGAGCTCTCAAGAAGCTTCTATCTGACGAGACCATACACATCAGACTGCACCACGTCTCTTGACTGACTGTACCCATGTCTCTCGACAAACTGTACCCATGTCTCTCGATAGATGGTGGCGTGCTTGTCCTCCCGGGACGTGTCATCCATCCAATCGGATAGTACCCTGCAACGGTCACCTGCGTAGCCCTGGCAGGTAACGGCTATGACAGGAGCCTAGTGGCGGTTATGCCTGATTTGACAAGAATGCCTATATAAGAGTTCCCTAGTTGAAGGGAAGGGCTCTCTCGAACATTTGAGATCCTATTTGAAATTTACTTGCTCTCGAGCTAATATTGAGAACTCAGTGATCTAGTGCGACCTACACTCTTAGCCGCTTTACGCTCTTTACTTTCTCCCCCAACGTTCTAACTTAAGCTTCGGAGTATTCCCACCGGGCAAATCCCCCGGGAATCCTTCACCTTCTTCTTCTCAGGTGCCGTCTGTTGCCAGTTAGGAGTGCCCGGATCGTGCTGCATCATTTGGCGCCGTCTGTTGGGAAACGCTTCAAGAAACCTTCCTCTAAGCTTTTATAGTTTCCTTTTCTGAAAATTCAACATTCATGGCTTCCTCTAGCAATACCAAACGCGGTGCCAACCAAAACGCTTATAGGGAGCAGCCCCAACTTCCTACTATCTGTATTGGGCAATTCATCGTCCCCTTATCGGTGGGTGGAGTTCCTAGTTTAATTCAATTTTGATTCTTGAGTAAGATGAATAATGTTTTATTTCGAATGATAATTTTGATATTTTTAAAAGTTTTAAATTAAGAATATAATTTACAGACTCCTAATTGCAAGAATTAAATTGAAAAGTATTGGAAATTCAGATATAGATTGATATATTTTGAAATTCGGGTACCAAAGCACACTAGATCTGGTACTAATCTTCAATTTACCCAAACTAACGTGCCATATACGGTTAATGATATGATCATGCCAATCCCATCAAAATGGTGAACCGGAACACTTTGGATCTATGACGCGTGTCAAGTAATGGCCCAAATGAATTAATGACAAGCTCTGAAGTCCGAAGTCTAAACAGGTCCTCTGTCGCATGTTTTACTCGATTTTGGTTGATTTCCCTTAATTGCACAGACTGAAGCCGATCTCTCCCTTTAATTGCACTGCAACTTACACACTATTGGAGTCTGGAATTTGTTAAGGGAGATTAGCTCGTTGCAGCACAGCTGGGAGAGGGAGCTAGTCCCAGGATGCTTCTACCATGGGCGGCAGCAATGGTGAAGAAAGGTGGCCTGGGCTTGGCCGCCATCTCTTACGTTGGTGTGGACTACCTGAGACACTTATCCCCATCGTGGCACTCTCGCTTGCAGCCAACGCTCTGGGTTGTGCTCGCCTTGGCCGCTGTGACTCGTGTTCCTTTTTACAGGCACTGGTCTTCTGAGTTCCGCGCCGTTATCCCTTTTATTGCTTCCATGGTCTTCATGCTTGGTGCTCTTCTTGTGGAAGCCCTTTCTGTTCGGTCTGTCACTTCCGTTCTGGGTCTCGATTGGCATAGGTAAAAAACTGTTAGAACCCATTTTTGTCTTCTTCTTTTTTTATTTTTATTTTTTTTTATATATTTTTTGAGCTGAACATGAAATCATCTAACGAGAATACGGGTAATGGGTTAAGCCGGAACGCGTTTTATTCTTTAATGATCTGGGTTCTTGTTGATTTTGTATGTTTTATATAAATGGACGGGGTTGCGCTTGGATCTGAGAGTGGTACCAACAATTTGAAAAGAGGGTTCAAAATTTCTTTTTGGTAGCCTTCTTTTTTGTGTTTAGCTATTGCACTCGTTAGTCATTTTATTCTTTTTTTTTTTCCAAAAAATCATTTTTATTTCTTTTTTTCTCCTTCTTGGTATTGACTTGGATCGGATTAGGTCGTAACTACTAGAAGTTGTAGTTGAAGTAGCCCTTGCACTAAAGGATGATCTATGGTTTATGTGAAATGCATCAGATCTTTGGTAGAAAACCTGATACGTCCCTAGATCTCATCGTAATTATGGGGCTTTTTTTCCTTTTGTTTTTATTATTGTGCATCTTAGTAGGTTTGGGTGAACTTATTTGAGAAAGTATCTTAATAGTTTGCATATTTGGAAATTGTATCCTTATAAATGTCCTATAACAATTGATGAATAAGGATGCGGATGATCAATTTCCAAGTGGCCATTGTGGAATGAGGCTGAGTGATCTTTTTGAGAATACTTGTGCAGTTATACTTACCACAGTTGAGATTGCTTCCACCTAACATCCTGTGGAACTTGATATTCAAAAATGCAAATAATTCATTTTGGTTGGAATTTGTTATAAAAGGAAAAAAAAAATACAAAACCATTGATAATGTACCCTTTCGTAAGAGGAAGTCATTCCTTTTTTGGTGATAACTTTGTTGTCAAAAGCTCTAGTATATTAATTTGGTCTGCCTTTATTGAAAATATCTGGCATTAATATTCTTTATTTTTGCACTGAAGAGAAATCAGATTCTGGTATTTCGAAAACTTCCTTACCATCCTCTGGCTATCAGAACATATTTCTGGTTGTGCTTATGAGAAAAACATGGGAGAATAATAAACTGAAACTGTTTGACAAAAAATAATAATAAGCTGAAACTGTAGTATTATCATTTTTGATTTTTAATTAGGTCCAGGTTAATTAAATACAGAAGGAAATGGTTTGCAAACTTTTCAACACTTATTTTCAGATTCTTGCCCTTTTTGTTGGAACTATCCTGCCATTCCCAGCTACTAACGGACCAACTTTGGTCATTGTGGGTCTTGATTGGAGTTTACTTCAGCAATAACAAGCTGTAAAACTAGGGTTCCATTGACTTCTGAAGGTTGAAGATCTACCAAAGAAAAGGAACTCTAGTTTTACAAATTAAAACTCTGTTATACACAATACTTTGGTGTGATGAATTCATATTTTATTGTGGTATACATCAACTATATTGTGTTGGCCAACTTGCAAGCCATATATTAACACCCTCAGGTTTTCATGACATGTTATTTTAGCATAAAGCATAAAAATACTAAAAAAGTATAGGATGTTAATCTACAGGAGCAAAGGAACTACTTTTGGTAGGAGGAGATACCAATGAGTATGCAAGCTGTTGACTAAGTTGATGGTGAAACCACCCAAATAAACTGAACTTAGAATATCAGATAAGTCATATACTGATTTCCATGATTTCCCAGAGTGAAGTTAAGAGGTTGAGTGGACATACATTGCTGAAAAGTAGAGATGCTTAACTCATACAAAAAAAGTGATATTCCAACTGGAAAGAATGATATAGAAGGAAGGTCTGGGGCATTGTCAGTTATTTGATTGGGTTCCTTTTCTCTTTCTTTAGAGCTTAGACTTGTTTAGAGAGCACAATAGTTTGGTTCCATGTTGAGATTCAGAATTCAAGAATTCCTTGCAGTAGGTTAGCTTTCATATCCTTCTCTTTTCTCCCTTCAACAGGAGTGACCAAGTTGTAGATCATGCATGAATGTTCACAATCTGTGGAAGGTGCATTGAAAAAGAAGCAAGAGTAGGTTCAACCAGGGAAATTTCAGGGAAGAAAAATTTGGGGCATTGGAAGATGGATGAGGCTGGTAGAGGGAAGAAGAGAGAAGAAGTTGAAAGTCAACCAGGGAAATTTCAGTTGGCATGTGGTGGCTAGTAATGCTTCCCTTGTAAGGCTGGTATTGCAATCTTGGACAGCACCAGCTGAAGGAAAAGTAAAATTCAACTTTGATAATTGTGCTCTTGGAAATTTGCAATCCTTCAGGTAAGGGTGCTTTCAGTAATTCCCTGGGCAATATCATCTATAGTTCATTCCACTACAAGAATTAAAAATTTCAGGATGGAATGACTTGATTTCAGGAGGATGCCAAGTGATCGTTAGTGGGATGTTGCCAAGACATATCTTAAGAGAAGCAAACGCTTTGTCTTGCATGCTGAACAGTTTGTTATGTACATTGTAGATCAATTAATGACCTTGCTGATTCTCTAGCTAGGGGTAGTGCGGGGAGGTCTATATACTTTGTTTTTGGGTTTTCTCAGTTGTATTCTTTAACTTCTGTTGTTTCATTGCCTTTTCTATTCTAGCCACTTGAATTAGGGACTCTATTTTGTCTTGCACATTAATGACATTATCTTTTTGAAAAGGTAATATAAAATGTATTTATAGAAGAAAAGATATATAAGTGTATTGGGTGTACAAATGGTTTTTGTATGTATGAACATCCTTAAAATCCCCGAAAAAAAAATTCTCAGCCAAAAAGAAGAAGACCCAAAAAAAGTTCTCTTTGAAGTGTATGTTAGTGCTCAGCCGTGGTTTGGTAGACCATAGAATTCGATCCTTCTTTCTCATTTCTCCTACATGCCAGCTTTCTGGAAAGAGATTTAAATGATCTGAGCATGCAGCTTTGATATGAGAACACTTTGAAGAAATGTGACCAGATTCTGAAAGAAAACCTGCAATAGAGAAACAAATGATTGGATGTCTCAATTTTCCCGTTGCATAAGGACTGTGGGTATCAGGTAGGATCATGCCTTTTCTAATCAGCATTTCCTTAGGCATTTTTCTCCTGCAGCAACCCACGAGAAAAATTTGATTTTCGAGGGGGCAATCCCTCAAACAGATTTACTAGGGAAGGAGTCTATCTGATCAGACCTCATTAATAACATTTTCTTTAAAAGTTGTTATCCAAAAGAAATAGGAAAAACAACCAAGGCAAAAAATTTCCCATCAACTTCTAGTTCTTTGAGGAAATCACCTTCCTTATTTATTTATTTTTTGATCAATAATTGTGGATTGAATTAATATTAAAAATATGAGAAAATTACAGGGCAAGGGGCTAAACAATCTTAGCTCCCAAGAACAACCATTAAGCATCAAAGGAACAAAAATTACAAGACAGCCCAAAAAATAGAATGTTTGTTCACCCCTTGTCTAGCTAGACCATTTGCCAAAGAGTTCACACTTCTTTTTACCCATTTGTATTGGATTTCCATGTCCTTAGTCAGCCACTTGAATTTCCTCTTTTCACTACTGTAATTCCAAAGTCTAAGACTATCATTTTTCAGCCAGTTTACCACCACTTCAGAATATCCTTCTATGGTCAACTTGTTAATTTGCATATCTTTGATTCTTTGTACCCCTTTAAGAGCTGCAAGAATCTCAGCTCTCAAAGAATCTCCCACCCCAACTGGTCCAGAATACATAGCTAACTGCTTCCCTTGTTCATCTCTTGTTACTCCTATTCCGGATGGCCCTGGATTGCCCAAGCTGCTGCCGTCAAAGTTCAGTTTAACAAAGTCATGGGGTGGGGGGATCCAACAAACATTTGAGGCCTTCCTCATTGGAACAAGTTTTGCTATCACCTTTCACTTTCTTTGCAGTTCATCAACTGAGAATTCTGTGAACAGAGCCAAGGTTTTCAGCTAGTGTATAACCCTAATGTGGATGACCTCTTCCAAACTTCTCTCCTTATCTGTAAATATTCATGAATTTCTCTCCTCCCAAATAGTCCAACAGACTACAACCCTCATACACCTCCACATAAACTTGGCCCTTTTTGTTGGCCAAAACGGCATACATGTGAATAGGCTTTGCACATTTGAAGGGGGGGGGGGGGGAGGGGGGTCCACCTGCACTCAAACAAAGAAGTACACCACTCCCAAATGATGTCAGTGAACTGACAGGAGATTAGTAAGTGATATCCAGACTCACCATCAGCTTTACAGAGGACACACCAGTGAGGACAAAAACAACTATTGGGTCTTTTTCTTTGAAGTAAATCTGCTATGTTAACTCTTTCTAGAAAGGCTTCCCAACAGTACACCACACCTCTTTAACAGGGAAAGACAAGCCCGTAGAAGAAGAATGTGTGAGAGCGCTAAAGAAAGAGGCACAAGTGAAAGAACTAGAGGGGGTGAGAGTCCAAATTCTACTATCTGCCCTTGTTGAATCTAGGAACACCCCTTCAAGAATGGATAACAGTGATGAGATACCATCAAGCTCTGTGTCCTTGATATCTCTTCGTAGGCCCAAGTTCCAGCCGACCCCAGAAATAGAATTAGAAGGAACAATGAATGAAGACACTAGTTCATTTTTAAAAGTGGAAAGGGCAAAAAGGCTTGGGAATTGGTCTTTTAGAGAGGAGTCCCCAATCCAAACATGTTCCCAAAAATTAATGAGATTGCCTGAGTGCAAGTCATACCTGATCCATGGAGAGAACAAAGGTAGAATAGCTTGAATAGCTTTCCAAGGAGATGCTCTTGTACTCCTTGCCAGAATCCTAGAGTCCCCATCCATTTGCTGCAACCCCATGAATACTTTTCACTATCTTCACCCAAAGTTTGTCCTTATCCAATGAGAACCTCCAAAGCCATTTCCCCAAAAGAGCCAAGTTCCTATTCCTTAAATTCTTGATACCCAAACCTCCCTCCCTCTTACTCCTACAAACCATCTCCCACCCCCACCCTATGGTCCTTCTTCTCCTCCCCTGGCTCCCAGAGAAAGTCTCTCATTAGTTTCTCTAATCTACTAGCCACCTTTATCGAAATCTTGAAGATTGACAAAAAGTAAACAGGAAGGTTAGCTAAAGTAGACCTTATTAGAGTGGTTCTCCCTCCAAGAGACAAGGTTTTTCTTCCAAGTTGTTAATTTCTTTTCAAACCAAGGTAATTAAGGGGCCAGTTTGCTATTGCACATTCTAAGATGTTTGCAGCCTTAGAGATCTCCCCCTCGCCCATATTTACCCCAACTATACAACTCTTCTCAAAATTCACCTTAAGGTTTGACATTTGCTCAAAAAGTCGTATAGTGAGCTTCAAATTTCTAATCCTGTTAGGGTCCCCTGCTTCACAAAAGAGTATGGTGTCATCTGCAAATTGCAAATGTGTGAGTGGCACAAGCTCCCTCCCAACTCTCCAATCTCTGATTAAGCCCTTGGAATCTACTCTATAAATTAGTCTCCCCAGAACTTCAACTACCAAAGTAAATAAGAAGGGAGAGAGGGGGTCTCTTTGCCTAATCCCTCTCAAGGCTGGGAAGAAATCGACCACTGTCCCATTTACCAGTATGGAGTAATGGCAGTTCCTGATACAACCCAAGACCCATCTGCACCAATTATCCCCAAAACCAAAATTGGTCATCACCTCCATCAAGAAAGAGCAATCCACCAAACCATAAGCCTTTTCCAAATCCAGTTTACAAATCAACCCTTTTTTCTTGGATCTCTTAAACTCTTCTAAGCTCTCATTTGCTATCAGAATCTAATCTGTTATCTGTCTCCCCTTCACAAAGGCTTCTTGATCATCTGCTATAATTGTTGGGAGCACTTTCCTTATTCTGATGGACAGTACCTTGGTGATAATCTTATAAAGGCTGTTGACTAGGCTGATCGGCCTGAAATCCTTTGGGTGACATGCATTCCTCTTCTTAGGAGCCACTGCAATAAAAGTGGAGTTCAGCCTTGGGTTGATCATCCCTCTAGAGTGGAATTCATCAAACACAGTCCATAGATCTTCCTTTAATATCTCCTAGCAATCTTGATAAAAAGCCATTGTAAAACCATCTAGGCCTGGTGCCTTTGATCTATCCATAGAGAACACTGCCTCCCTTATCTCTTCCACTTCAAATTTCTTTTCCAACCAATCCCTATCCTCTATCTACAAAGTTGGCCATTTCATACCCTCAATCGACACCCTATTATTTAGGGGTTTTCTAAAGATAGACTTAAAGTGATTTGCAAAAGCCCCTACAATTTCTCTTTGGGTGGATATTGTAACCCCTTCAATCTCCAGACTTGATACAAAATTCCTTCTTTTTCTACTTGCCATCACATGAAAAAGTTTGGTATTCCTATTCCCCTCCTTCAGCCATTTACACCTTGATTTTTGTCCCCAACTTATTTCCTCCTGAAGAAGATAATCCTCTAATTGTTTATGCAAATTCCATCTTACCTTTCTTCTTTACCATCTAGGTCCTCAATTTGTGTAGTCACTATTCGTTTTCTTTCCTCTAATCTCCCAAACTCTAACAGATTCCATTCCTTGATTTTGCCTTTCAGATATTGGAGTTTCTTATGAAACCTCATTCAACTCCATTTCATTGTTGGATTGCTTTCTAGCCACCACTCTTTGACTTTCTTTATGAACCCCGGGTGTCCTAGCCACATGTTTTCAAACCTAAAGGGAGCAGGACCAACACTTCTCACTTCCTCCCTACAGATTACAATAGGCCAATGGTCTGAAGTCACCCTTGGATATTTTCTAGAGTTTAGATTCCCCCAATGTTCTTCCCAATCATTTGAGAAGAGAAATCTATCCAGCTTAGAGAAAATCGGTTCACTTGGAGATTGGACCAAGTAAAACAGCTGTGTGATAGTGGGATCTCTTTAAGCTCGTAAACATCCACAAATTGATTGAATTTCCTCATACTCAAGGTCGATCTCCGCCTCGGACTATTTATCTCTTCCAGGAATCTTATAACATTAAAGTCACCTCCAAGACACTAAGGCCCTTCCCATAGTCCCCTTATATTGGCCAGTTCTTCCCACAACTTCCTTCTCTCTCTGTAATCATTTGGACCATATACATTGGTAAGCACTCATTCAAACCCATCCTCCACTTGTTTAAACTTCAAGGAAATTGAAAATTGGCCTATTAACTCTTCCTGACCTATGAGTACTTCATTCTTCCACATTGTGGCAGCAGCCCCCACAGACCCCCAAGAAGGCAGAGCCGCCCAGCTAATCCCCCTGCCTCTCCAGACACTCCTTGCCCACCTAATGTCAAAATCTGCTCTCTTGGTCTCCTGCAAAAGTACCACATCTGGGTCTGTTTTCTTGATGGCCTCTTTTATTACTGCTCTCTTCCTAGCACTTCCCAAACCTCTGACATTCCAGCTTAAGATCCTTATCTAACTATCTTCTTTCCCCTTAGACCCTCCTGCCCTCAGTTATTCCTCTTCCTTCTTTCTCCTTTAACCTTCAAACTTCTATCTCCTCCCACCTCCTTTAGTAGCCTTTCAGCCTCACTCACTCTTCTCCTTTTAGATTTTGCTTCTTCTTTCTTTGTTTTCAAAAGTACATTGAGAGAATCTGGATCTTTCAATTTGCACCCCAGTTTCTGTACAAAACCCGCCACAGAATCCTCACTAATTAATCTCTTACACTTGAATTTCTACTTCCCTCCCCTGTTGTTGTCTCCCCCCTTCTATCTCCTTCTTCCTCAGAACCCTCTACTCTAACTCCCTCTGACCCTCCCTTTTGATTATTTTCCACCACTGCTTCATTTAACAGACACTCTAGGATTTCTAGGATTCTTTTTTTTTTTTTTTTCTGTTTCTCCTTCATTCCCTACTTCTCTCTCCTGACCCTCCCTGTTGCTTCTATTTTCTCTCACCCCATCCCCTCCTTCAAGGGCCGCAGCTTCTGGGTTGGGATCTGTATTTGGCACGGAAGTCAAAAAGCAACAGTTAGTATCACAAAACGAAAGGACACGGTTACCTGGGTTGTGGTGGGGAAGATTGGGAGTGCTGGAGTTGGATACAGAAACAGTGGCCCTGATAAGGAATGCGTGTTCCATCTGGTTCCTAGGCTCAATTCTGATTAGTTAGCCTTTCCGTCACCTCTGTTAAACAGAGATCACAACTCTTACCCACCTGTTTATGCCTCCCCACTGTGTCCCTGTATTGCTTTTGAGAAGTCTCGAGGGATCCCTTACAAAAAACCTGTTCGGCAAGGAGATTTTGAGATGTAGCTTCTGATGGTGAGTTAAGAGTTTCCACCCCCAGAGTTCAAAATGTGTTCAGCGACAACAATATACGGCTCTTCCTCAGCACAGTGAGACGTTACCAAACAAAGACCAGGTGCTAAAGACTATTAACTACCTCATCGTAGATATATCCTCATTAACTATTAGATACCTTATTAAATCTAAAATCATTATGCAAAAATAAGAATTACCCAATTAGACAATGAGAAATTCCTTAATTAAATGTAATAGCCTAGCCATTTGGAGGATTGGGGACTTGTTATTTATTTTAGTTTTTGTCAAGACATGACTAATTGTACCAGTTTTCACGTGGTAATACCAATATTTTAATACCTGGACCGGATAAGTGAACCAAAAATAGGATGGTTTGGTTCAGTTGGATCTAAGATCATGGCTCATAATGACAGCATTGCCTCAGTAAGAAAAAGGTAGAATAAAAAAAACATAGTTATCTTCAAACTGCCATAATACTATGGTTGGCCTTTTTCCTCATCAGCTGTCCCTCCAATGATTCAAGTACTACATCAACTAGTTTTAATAAAAGGCCCAGTTAACCCAAGTTTTAAAATGCCAATGTTGGTGGAAATGTTTATCATCCAAATATAAGAAACATGTCGGAAATATCGTATGGAAATATTGTAAAAATTGTAGACATGGTGGAAACATTGTAAACTATGCAAAATATAGAATGATATTTTATGAAATGATAAAAGAAGCATAGGCACACCTTTTTAAATTATTATCTTGTTCTAAATCTTTAAATAAAGCTAAGAAACTAAGGTTGTAGACAAAAAAATACATCTGAAGTTGCTCTGTAAACCTTCAGATTCAGAGTTTCATGATAGAATGAGTTAAAGAAAAATTTAAACTCATAGAAAATGTAAATTGTTGTAATAGATCAACCAAATAATCTACTACACAAACAAAAAACTAATATTTAATTTCATGTTTGAAATGAATGTTGAGCTAGCTCAAAGTGGTAATCATGTAGGTTAGGTGGACAATAACATTGTTACTTCACATATCTATAATATTGTCACCAACTTTTGTTATAATACTATCTCTTGGACTCCACATAGTATTTGCAGTGTTTACCAGGGAATATGTCAATTATAGTAAAATTTCATGTCTCCACCCATGGAAGTGGAAATGGAAATATGTTGTGGAGACTCTCTTGTATTCCACATAGTGCTGGTAGTGTTTATTGGGGAAATGTCGATTTTGGTAAAATTTCATTTTGCTACCCATGGAAATGGAAATATGTCATAGAAATATTAGAGAAATTAGGGACATTTTAAACCATGAGTTAACCTAGGTTTGTTCACAAGTCTAGCTACTCTCTATATAGGAATTTGCGTACTTAATTCCTATTGATTTGTATAGTACTTTGTAATATCTTTTGATTTTTGTCTATATTTTAAAACAAGCCTGGAAAGTAATTCTATCATTTACAGTTCCTATTATCACTGATTCACTTGTCTGTGTCAATTTCCTCTAAATGGGTCAGCATCATTTTGATTTTCTTTTTAATCTGATTATTCAATAAAGCAACAATAGTTTTGATTACCACCTTTTTTATATGGTTCACGGTGGTAGTGGAAATATCCATACTTGAGGCATCTATCCTTTGGTAGTATCATTTTTTATGCTGTTGTAGTGTCACTGGACCCCTAATATGGTGGTGGTGAGACTTGAAAGATTAGTGTATATTCATTTTTCGGGGAAAAATGACAGGTTTATAATATAAGGCTATTACCCAATATTGATCCAGCTATCTGGTATTGGGAGAGCTTTACCAGATATGGACCTAAACTTTGGAACTTATTTGCACAAAGTGGCCTCTCAGAGTTGAACCAAAATTTTCATACTTGTCAGCCTGAGTTGTTACCATTACACTAAGCAATAACTTCTTTTCGGTTAACAATAGGTATTTAGGATAGTCTTTGCATTCCCTTGTCTATCTTGGAGTTATTTTTGTCTATTAAATTGTAGGACTATTAATAGATACTTAGAATTATTTTAGGTGTCCCCATTTGAGAACCCCCATGTCCACCCTTCCCTAGGCCCCGGATAGCTGGGACCAATCTTTGGTAATAGCTTTCTTTTAGATCCAAGTACTTATTGTTGAGTCTATAAATGATGTTATTGTAACTAAGATACTAGAATTGATTTTGTGAATAGAAGTTATATTTTAGTGAATTGTGGTTGCTGGAGCTTTCTCCAAGTATTTCTTCTACCTCTTTTTCTCTTTTGAAGGGGTGATATCTTCTTTCTTCTCTTTCTCTTAACTATTTTCTTCTAAATTTCAGATCTGAAATTATTCTCTCTTTTTTTTTTTTTTCATTTCATTCACACTTATCAGATGTGAATTCTTTCTTTCTCATGTTTCTAGTCTATCATTGCTAATTAGTAGGACTTTCTCCTGCATCTCCTACATGAGTATTCAGATCCGTATCTTTGTCAGGAATCTTAGGCATTAAAGAGTTTATCCTAGTTTCTCATATCCATGTCCATATCAGTATCTGTATTTTGAGATTGTAGATGTGGTTTAGGTGGGAAATTTTTATGTTTGCAGATGTTTGTATGTGGGGATTAATCTTCCTTTATGTGACATCCAAACCAAATAATGTCTGGCTTCAAAAAAATAAAAGAAAAAGCATATGACATGTCATTAGATAAATTATTTTTCTTTCTACTTTCGGGTCTATCTTGGAACTGTCTTTTTTTTTTTCTTGTAGATTCAGTGGAATTAGTAATGAATTATGACACGCTTAAAATAATCATACGACATATTGACATGTCATTAGATAAGTTATTTTTCTTTCTATTTTTTAGTCTATCTTGGATCTGTCCTTTTATTTTTATTTTTAGATTTGGTGGAATTAGTAATGAATTATGAGAGTTGCCTATGAAGTTAGAGCCCACATTTGAGTTTTTACTATGGTTATATATATGCATTTACCTTAACATTGATACAATTGGAAGTCAATGCTGGCCAATTTTTGTTGGATTTGGAGTCAATGAAGGGAGATCTGAACAGTTCTGGTGAGTTTATATATGGAATTATGGCAATTGATACTTTTTTCTGGCTGAAACATGGTATTTGAAAATTGAAACTTAGATGAGTTGATTTAGTTTAGTGAATTCTAGTTGTATCCAGCACTCTCTCCCTCTGTCTCTCTGCTGTATGTTATAATAGCAGAATTTCTTCTTTAAATTACTTCATTGTTGCTAACTAACTTCATAATCATTCCTTGCAAGACAACTTTCTACCTGCTTTTCTATCTATGTTCTTCAGTATTAATCACCCAAAATATCTTATCTTTACCTTACAAAGCCCATCACCAGATATGAAAGTTGTGGGACCCCCTACCTGTTTGCCATCACTTGAAACTTTGAATCTTGTTTTTCCCTCTTTTCATAAATTTACTTGACTGTTCAGCTCGTAGATTAACTAGATAGTTGAGAAGTGGAAATAATGAATGGGTCTTGTTCATTTTGACAGCAAAGCACCTCCTCTTCCTGACACAGGCCAGTGGCTGCTCTTAGCATTGAATGAGAAGCTTCCTCATGCAGTGGTTGAGATATTGAGAGCCCATATTATTGGGTTACACCATTATTTGATGTTGTTTATGATGCTGGGTTTTTCCGTGTTGTTCGACTCTGTTAAAGCTCCTGGCCTTGGGCTAGGTGCAAGGTACATGTTTACCATGGCCATTGGTCGCCTCCTTCGAGCCATATCATTTACCTCAACAATTTTGCCATCTGCCAGGCCTTGGTGTGCTTCAGCTCGATTTAGGGTCCCATCACATCCTCATTACTGGGCACAGAAATATTATGTTCCATATGCTTCAAATACCAATGCCATTCGCCAGTTAATTGAACAGGACATAGCTTATGGTTTGTTTTATATTTAATTCCAGTTGTCTTGTTCTTCTCAAATTCGTTAGAAGAGAAATGCTAGTGTCATGGCAACATGCTGTCATGGACATTTAAATTAGAAAAGGAAAAAGTATAAACAGGGGCATTTGTGCTAGACATGAGATTATAGGATGTCTAGTTCTATCCTATTATTTAAAAGGGTTCATGATGGATACTGGACACAGCTGGTAACTCTGGAATGTTTATTTTTTTAGTGTGATTCTATAAAAGAGGGGAAAAAACTCAGCTACTAGTTCAGACCGCGAAAGATAAGTACTATCAATACCATGGCTATATGGCATATGGCATTTTCTCAGCCACCAAATGACCATGGGAAGATCATGGTCAATTAGGGATGGTCATGGGTTGGGCCAGGTTGGGCATCCGGGATTACCTGTATAACTTAATAAAATTATATTCTTTAAAAATTTAAAATTTCAATTTAATTTTACAATAAAATTTACAGAATATATATATACACACACACACACAGAAGATCATGGTCTATTAGGGATGATCGTGTGTATGTGTGTGTGTGTTATATTTGGTACACATATATATCATAACTTCCGGGACAAGCCGTACTGAGTGGGCTGGGGATTTGCTTCACCTGAGACTGGCCTGCATTAGATGCAGGTCTGATTTGATGCTAGTTAGGGCCAGGCAAGGGCTGATGGAAAATCATCTGCCAGGCAATGTGGGCCAGGGGGCAGAAATGATCAACCCATGGTCAATCCTATTTGTGTGATTATGTTATCACCTATTCACCTATGACCTATATTCACACACGCACACACGCACACAGATTATGTTGTCACCTCAGCATCTTCGCTCTCTTTGTAGGGAAATTCCTTTCAAGAAGATGCTGTTATACAGTATAGGATATTTGGGCAGGATCACCAAAATGCTGTTGAAACTTAATGCATACAGGCAAATTTCGTTTGATACGGCAATGTGGATTTGACCCTTGTCTTTTTCTATTTTCAGCCACTGTTGAAGACTACATTGGTGATTACAGGCCAGATTGGGGGTCGATGAGTTTCCTAATTGATTTCTTGCGACCTACTGCTTCTGAAGGATCCTGGTACAGTTTGCTAAAGAAGGCTGGTGGTGGATGCAACGATTTATTATACAGCGGCCACATGCTTGTTGCAGTGCTTACTGCTATGGCTTGGACAGTGTGTTCAAAATGTTTTTAGCCCTATTTTTTTCATTATTTTATTGCTCAAACGTTGTTGAAGCTTATTTTTCTGCAATTTTCTGATTAGACCATGTTCAAAATCTAAACAGGAAGCCTATGGAGGTTGGGCTTCAGCTCTGATATGGCTTCTGGTTATGCATAGTGCCCAGAGGGAGATACGGGAAAGACATCATTACAGCGTGGACTGTGTTGTGGCCATCTATGTTGGCATCCTTCTATGGAAGATGACAGGTTTTATCTGGTCAGCCAAGGATAGGTCCACAAGGAATAGACTCGCCCAGCTTGAGAAGATACAAGGCCGGTTAATCCAGGCTGCAAAAGACTCAGACATGGATGAAGTGAGGGAGCTTCTCAAAGAGGTTGATTTGGCTGGTCAAGAGTCACAAACCTTTACTGACCAGGCAATGTGGGTGTTTGCCTGTGTCACCATTGCTTTTGCCCTTACTGTTGTAATCCTGGCCTTCACATGGACAAGCGATGGTTGATCAATGACCATCTGCATCTGCCACGTCTATGAAGATTTAACAATGTAGATTTCACATGGATAAGCAATGACTGATTTTTTGTAGAATTAACCACGTATCATTGTATGTTAAAACAGATTTTTTTTTTCTCTTGGAGTTGTTCCATTTTAATGCAGTTTGCTTGGTACAATCATGAATTCGTGGCTTGAAGAAATGGGAGGAGGGATTTCTACTCTTGGGATTCTTTGTTTTAGTCCTCTAGTAGTCTAGTCCAAACTCCAAAGCATTATCTGAATATGAAGGGTCCCACAACTGAAGATCCATTGGTTCATTTGGTTGCTTAACTTTCTTTCTGTCCCTGGAAAGAGAACCCAGAGGGTACAACAGGACAGAAGATCGGGTTGGCCTCTGACCCAGATATTTTCTTCCTTTTGAATTTTTTGTCACTATCTACATTGTAGACCTTATACTGTGGGGATATTTGCTTTGTAATCTTAACCTACACATGGTGCGTAAGTTAGCAATAACTTGGCCTTACGCAAAGCTTCCACGAGCATGGCTCTTCGTATTAGCATCCACGAATGAAAACTTTTTATAGAGAACTTGCGGATAGTCGTTTTCTTCGCTTCTTCTGTTCTTCACGCGGGACCTCGTTATTTCTTTGCGTTGGGAGTATAAGATTTTTCTGTTTATTGTTGGGAATATCGGAGGAGCTCGAGAAAAGCCCAATGGCTATTTCAGTATCATCTGCTACTGTTGGTTCGTTGAAATTGGAGTCTTCGATCCGTTTCGTTCCTTCGAAGCTTTCAGCTTCAACCCCTCTTGGATTTCCACCGCAGTTTCGGCATCTTCAAACGGGAAGGAGGAGGATTTTTTCTCCTCTTCAGCGTCAAATCCTTCCTCGGGTGTGTGTATTATCTCTTTTTCTGTGCTTCTTATTTTGCGTGAGGAGGGTCTAGGGAGCAGACATGTTTTACAAGCATTGATCTTAGATTGTACTATTGTTTCATTTGGTATTTCTTTCTCTAATTGTGCTATTCTTTATCCATTTATCAGGGTAATTAATTCTTCAGTTATGGGATGGAGTTAGTATTATGCTTTGTTTTTACTCTACTATCTATTTAACTATTTTGCTCACTAAATTATGAATGTCAAATTTGGGATAATTTTGTGTATGGTTTAATGTTTAAACACTTTCATATATTTGTGATATTTCATTTGCAACTTTGAGGATTAAACAAGATGGTAGTTTCCAGTTTGGAGGGTATGTTCTCTCAAAGTTACTGACTTCTTGGTTCAAAAATTTGGTTGCAGAAATTCCAAGGTGTTTAATATAATTAAATTTCAAGCAACGTGCATGTAGGTTGAAAATGATAAACTTCAGAGTAATTCGTGGTTTATTTATGACATTGTTGCATTCCTGGCCACTAGAAGGAATAGGAGCTAAATACATGACTTGATTTGAGAACCCTAATCATTAGGATTTCTTAATGTACAATTCATAAAGGACAGACCAGATAACTGAAAGAATTAAATTTACATCACCTCCCATGTAGACGGCCTTTAGAGAAAATTACTTATCATTGACCATGTTAGTGTTAATTTTACGTAAGCTCTTAGTGAGAACTGCAGTTTCATTCTCGACTTTACCAAAGGAAGCTTGAATAAAATTCTAATAATATTCTCTTGTTAAACATTAAAAGAGTTAATTATGGGAAAAACTATGCTGTTGGAATGACATGATACCGGAAAAAATTTGACAATCAAAACCCTCCTGTGAATTTTGATAAATACCACCTGATTGGTTACTAACTGATGGTGGCTTAGTTGGTAGGATCTCTGGCTTGTTATAGCAGAGACCTGGGATCAAATCCCATTGCCACTGGGGTTCAGGGCTTAAGGGGATGGGGATGGGGGATGGAGGATGGGGGGACTACCCCCTGTTGTGGAGCCCCATGAAGCCAAAAAAAAGTTTTTCCGGTATCATAGTTGAACCCGTTAATTATATATCCTTCTTTGGCAATTCATCAAACATAATTGTAGCCAAAATGGAGTATATTGAAACACTATATCTGATTAGTGTGTAACTTCTTTAAATACTTTTTCTGTAAGTCTCTTCTTCAATATATGGCAAGTGGATGACCACAACTAGGGCCTTTACTATTCCCTTCAATTCATAATCAATTGCATGGTTTACTTTTCAAGAAAAGAATATCATCACCATGTTGTGTTCTTTCCCTGAAAAAAATTATTACTGTACATTTTGGAAGCTTAATGGATCCACCTAACTCTTAAGAAAAAAATATTACATAATTTCTAGCTTGGTGTAGGCAATGCATCATTACAAAATCATGATCTTATGTGAAACAACAGTCATATTTGTATAGACATTGTGGTCAAAAACTGCCAAAAAAATGTAAGAAACTATGTAAAGGAAGGTGAGAACCACAATGACATGAAGGGAAGGAGAGGGAACTAAGTGAATATGCAGGTGTGTTAGGTTGTGCAATCTCGGATTGGCCTTTGACGTACTTGGGCCTCCCCTTAGGAAATAATCCTAAGAATGGAAGTTTCTGGAACCCGGTAGTGGAGAGATTTGAGAAGAGGCTTGTGTCTTGGAGGAAAAATTTATCTTTCCTTAGGGGGGAGAGTCACTCTAATTAGGTCTACCCTAGCTAACCTACCTGTTTACTTTCTGTCAGTGTTTAAGATCCCCACTAAGTTTTCCAACTTTTTTGAATAATTAATGAGGGATTTTCTATAGGAGCCTAGAGAGGAGAAGAGAAATCATAGGGTGAGTTGGGAGGTGGTAATTAGATGTAAAAAGCTAGGAGGCCTTGGGATTGGAAACATTAATAAAAGGAATATGGCTTTGTTGGGGAAATGGTTGTTGAGGTTTACAGTGGAAAGAGATAAATTGTGTACAAAGATTGTGGCTAGCGTACATGGGCTAGAAGACAACGGTTGGGATCTTGGAATTGTGGCAAGGGCTACAGCTGCTTCTCCTTAGAAATCCATTCATGATCTACTTCCAGCTTTCTCCCCTTGGATAAGGTATGGTCTTAACTTTGGTAATCGAATAAAATTCTGGGAACAACTTTGGATAGGGGATTCACCTCTGAAAGACCAGTTTCCCTCCTTGTATGCTCTATCAGACTTGAAAAATGAACCTATTTCTTCTTTCTTAGGTCCTTCAAACTCCACTTATAGTTTTGGGTGGAACCTAGGCCTAAGAAGGGCAATCAGGGATACTGACTTGGACAACATTTTATCTTTGTTAGCCATCCTTGAGAATGTTTTCTTGGATCCTAATAAAGAGGACACTAGATTTAGATTTTGGACCCCTTCCACCTTAGGTACTTCCTCTTGTATTTCGTTTTTTGAAACCTTAACTCAGCCTCTTGCCCCTATCGGGTTATCCTTTTCGGTTAAAGAAATTTGGAGCAAGCCCATTCCTCCTCAGGTTGGTAGTTTTTGTTGGGAAATTTTCTTGGAAAGATTTAACACAAATGACTTACTTTAGAAGAAGAGACCCAATTCTTATTGACTTCCTAATAGGTGTACACTCTGTAAAGCTGATGGGGAAACTGGTTACCACCTTATGGTTTCTTGTAAGGTTACTAAAACTGTGTGGGAGTGGGCTCTCTCCCTCTTTGGGTGTTCTTGGAATCCCCCCGAGAGTGTCCAAAGTTTGTTCTCTCCTTCGTTTTTCAAATGGCGTAAGAAGAGAGGGAAGATTATGTGGAGGAGCATTAGGGCAGCTGTGTGTTGGTCCTTGTGAGAAGAAAGAAACTCACGAATTTTTTCAGACAAGGAAAGAACCCTAGAAGACCTATTAGGTCTAATACTTTTAAGGGTTGCCCACTGGGTAAAATCTATGGAGCTGTTCTCAGATTTTCCTGTGGCTAACTTGTTAAGAAATTGGAAAGAGATAGCTACCTTTGTTCAGTGTAAGAGGATTCTTAGTCCCTCTTGGTCCCCTCCTCCCTTTGGATTTATAAAACTGAATTCTGATGGCAGTAGTTTAAGGAATCCAGGGCCTTCTGGGATTGGGGGAGTATTTAGGAATGAGGAAGGGATTGTTATTGCTTTGTTCTCATTCCCTATTGGAGAAGGAGACTCTTTTAGGGCTGAGATCCTTGTAGCTCTGGAAGGAATCCAAAGAGTAAGGGAACTAAATATTAGACATTTGGTCCTAGAAGGTGACTCGAAGGTGGTGATTAGTTGGCTGAAGGAAGAGGACAGTGGTTTATGGACTATAACAATGAAAAGAAAAAATTCATTTGGCTGTGTAGGGACATTGAGATACAATACAGTTGGGTGAAGAGAACTGCTAACTCATTTGCAGATGGGCTGGCCAAGCAAGTGGTGAATAGGGAGTTTATCTTTTGGGCTAATTTTTAACTTTCTTTCATTGTATTCTGTTGAAGGGGAGTTAAGACGTTTTACCTCCCCCTATTGTATCTAAAGTTTCACAAATCTTCACGTCATTAATAAAGTTTTTTGTTACTGATAAAAAAAAGACATGGAGGGGAGGAGACAGAATAATACATTGAATTAGAAAATATTAAGAGATTATATGGTAACAATAGAACTCCAACTTTGCTAATTTTTAATAAATGAAAGTTTTTCCAACTTAGCTTGTAAGGAATAAAAAGGATTAATATTAATTTATTTACAACCATCAGCCTCATAATATGAGTCAAAAGGAAGATGTGGGTGAAAAAAGATAATGTTTTGAAGAAGTCCTTGGTTATGGAAAATATATATGGTGTTAGGTGTGATATCATGGTATATGGTAATTTAGCATATCAAATGTTATAAACCCATATTCAAAGATGATTAGCAGTTACCACTCTGACATGGTTCTATTGGCCTTTGGTCAGTAATTATGACTTTTCTTAATTTTAATTGTTTTATTTGTCCATCTTTCATCCTGATTTGAATTTTAGGATCTCTGATACTGGGAAAGCCATATATAGATATCATTGTTGAGAATCTAAGTAGTTGGGTTTGCCTTGTTTTCTTTGTACAAAGATGCCGGCAAATAAGTAGGATTTTTATGGTTAGGGAAACAAGGAGAATGACAACATATAGAGGAACACAAGTGAATCAACCATGGCATAAAGAACCCTGAAAGCTTCTACAATAACCTAACCTCCCAAATAAGACAATCACACATCTAATTGCAGCATTTTTGTCCTTGTCAAGGAGTAAAATCATGAGACTTGAAGTGTTTCATGCAAACTTCCATTAGCAGCCAGCCACCACACCACGGGCCACCTGTACAATATGGAGCAAAACCAACACCTTAGATACCAACTTCAATTAGCACTTACCAAGTTTTGGCAACTGTTGACTATGTTGCTGAGCTGGTGGGCGGTAATCCACTTGTATTTTATGAATTGTAGGGTCCATTTTAATTGAATGACCTTTTTGTTGTATCTTTCTTTGAGTGCTCCTGTTGGAAATCTTCATAATTTTCTTCCTAGTTTCTTTTGCGAACATCATACATTTCAGGAAAGAGTTGAAAATTTTCATCATTCACATATATGTAATATTGTCAGACTCAGCCTGGACAGAAAAACATTTGGCCACTGGGTCACAGGTCAAATGATCTGACCTCCAGTTCAACCACTTAACTGTCTGAAAAAAAATTGTGAAGAATGAAAAATTATAAAAAAAAGTAAAGGGTTCCAGATTATCTTTTAAATCTATTTTACACCAGAATAAGCTTAAAGTAGTATATATATATATATATATAAATTATAACACCAACCTAAACATTTAGTTACAGAAGCCATTGGCCAAGTTAATATATCTAGGAATGATGCATCCAAAGAACTGTTTTGGCTTCCGTTTCACAGTCTGGATGGTCCAACTATCCAATGTATATCTGAGTCTGATAAATGTGCAGACATGGGGCAAAATAAATGCAAGATTATAGTCGGATACATTTCCTTTTACAAAATCTTCCTTTCTACCTTTTACATTTGGTCTAAAAATATAGCTAAGCTGTCAAGCTGAAAAGTTGGAGTTCTTTCTTTTGCAAATTTCTGTAGGTTGAAGCAAGGAAACAAACATTTTCCTCCTTGGATGGCTTGCTCTCAAATTGTGACAAACCTGTATTGGTTGACTTCTATGCAACATGGTAAGCCTTTCAGTTTATTGAAGCATTCAATATCATGCACATGCTCCACTTGGGATGAAAACATGTTACTGACTATCCTAGTTGAAATCTTAAAACTGTTCAGTTTCCCTTTTTTTTGTGAAGTTAATGTCTCAAGTTCTTGCTTTCTTGTAGATGATCCTTGAGCTAAGTGATGTTGCAAATTTTCTATTGTTTTTTTTGGGTGAAATTCTATTGGTTTGTTTGGGTGTCTTATGTTCTAGGTATAGATGTTAAATTAACCCGGTCTGTCATTTGCAGGTGTGGCCCTTGTCAGTACATGGTTCCTGTTCTCAATCAAGTTAGTGAAATGCTGAAAGACAAGATCCAAGTTGTGAAAATTGACACAGAAAAGTACCCAAGCATTGCTGATCAATATGGAATTGAGGCACTACCTACATTCATCATTTTTAGGGATGGAAAACCTTGTGATCGTTTTGTAAGTAAGCTTTTCTTTTTCCTGCAATGAAGACCTGGTTTTCCAGAAGCTTTATGTGCATGCACTTAAAGTTTTGAGGTGGAATCTGAGGCTTAATCAGGTAGCTTAGTACAAAAAAGAAGCAATCCATACCTTAATCAGTCATATATTCACTGTGATGTGTCCCCATTTGGTGAAACCAATGTAGGGGCCAATGAGAATACAACAGGTTACATTTTTGTATCATACATCCAAGGTTCACCATTTTGGTATTGAAGCTCTTGTTGCTGTTATCCATCAACTTGTGAGTTTCCTCCTTGTGGATCTGTGTGTATGGCTAATAGTCAACTGGTTGTGCACATTTAATTACGGACTTCTGCTGTGTTGTTTTTTATATTTTCTTCTAAGTTCTTGGCAACATTTATGTTTTTGTACTTTCAGGAAGGTGCCTTGACTCCAGATCAGCTTGTCCAACGTATTGAGAATGCACTGAAAGTAAAGAAATAATTGACATGGTGAGCCTTCTTGAAAATGTGTTCTACGTTTGATTCAGGTTAAGACTTTTCCGTAAACAACATATTTTTTAGTATGACAAATTTCTCTTTTCATTTGCCATAATTAAGGCTTTGATTTGCTAGTCCAGGTTAAATGGAGAACTTGAATGGAAATGGGCATTAGGAATTCTGAGTCTTGGAGCTGATCCTCTGCATACTAAACCTCACAAACTCATGAATCTAATCGTGGTCATATGTTTTGAGTGCATTTAATCAAGGACATAAGAAGTTTGGCATGGCTCTAGATGACAATAAGAATGTACAGAGCCATTGTATTTCCTATCAAAATTTAACCAAACTATTATTCTCCTTTTATGTATTGTGATGTTCTCATTGTTGCATTCTTTTCATCCATTTACAGGATTTGGTTACCAAAGAATGGTACCGTGAACGTGCATGAATGTTGAACAATCAATCTAATATGGTTGTGCTTCGATAGTTCCTACTAAAAATTCAAATGTCACCCACAAAATTATTGACCTGGGGATGAGCCAAAATGTAGACCACTATCTAGGTTGAGAAAATTGGTAAGATTCTAACAAACCCACCAACAAGGAAACAATTGACAAACTGAAAAAATAGTAAGAAAACGTAAAACAAAGCAACACAAGCACACGAGGTTTATGTGATTTGGCTTATAGCCTACGCCCATGGTGTCAGTGGAGAATAAATCCACTAACTGTAGGAATTACAACTATAGTGTTTGCAGCCTTTTCACCAAAATCCTAGCTCCCCATACATCTCAAGTTCCCTCTGCATCTCACACTCTCCCACTCTTTTTTCTCCACTCTCAATTACTTTTTGTGTAAGATACAAGGTAATCTATACGAGAAATCCCAAACTAGGTCGACCCCACAAACTGCTAACTACGTTCAAAATATCAATACGGCTGGTATGTTGGTAGGGGTGTGTCAGCCTAAGCTTATTTCTCTTCTTTTTTTTTTTTCTCAGTTTTTTTTTAAAACCTTATTCATAGGGCTTGGTTTAAGGCTTGCTTACCCCCTAAGCCAGGTTAAACCCTGATACACCCCTGGAAGCCCCCAATATGGTCTAATACATATCGAAATTTTGAACTTAAGTAATGGATTTTGAGTCCTGCAAGTCCCACCCACCGAGTCTAGGCTACAACGAGTTCAGATGACTTGTGATTTTCATCTTCCTACAATTCCAAATTGTTAACTACTATATTTATCTATGACTTATGTGAAGAGATGAGAGATCCATCATATGGATAGTCGAACCTTACAGATATGTATGGCAAAATTTCAAAAATTTCTCTCTCCCATGTGTGAATCACATTCATTGTTTTAGAAAACTGTATTTTCAATGATCAATCTTGAACCCTAAACCGGACCAGATCTGAAACCAAAAGGTAGGAGAGGGATATACCTAATACGGAATAACAGTAACTCCCAACGAAGGTATTCACGCCCAAGGAAAATGCCAAAGACTGCTCCCATTGATGATGACACAGCGTAGGGTGGAGCAGAATCAGCAGGTGGTTCTTCAGCAAGAACCAAACTCTTTAACAAGAATTCGATGAAGGGTGAGTGAGCATGACTTCTTATCAGTTTTTCACCAAAAACTGATATCAAGAATGCTTCTTGATCACTCATACTGGTGGAGAACGAACTGACAATGGCAGCAGCAATAGAGGGAGGCAAGAGCATAAGATGGTGTCAGTTTCACTAGAGTTGTCTTCTCTCTTGAATCTGTAATCAACTTGGGTGAATTGGAGTTCACCCTCCCCCTCTATTTATACCCTTAAAGAGAGTTCCTCCTAATCCTATTACGAGTTTCCTAATCCAAATCTTATTTGGATCTATACTCTCTTTAAGAGATAAGGATAGACCCTTATTTTATCTATAGAAAAAGATCAGCCCTCCTAATCTTATTAGGAGTTTCCTAATCCAAATCTTTATTTGGATCTAGACTCTCTGAGTGGATAGGGATAACTCTCTATCCTATCTGTTGATCTAATTCCCAGAAATGCCCCTCTTTAATTAATCAAATTAAACCAGTTCGATTTGGGCTTTAGGCCCATTAAGTGCATGTGCTCATTCAACCTCCAAATTGTTGCCCAGTTGAGTATCCTTGTATGGCGTGGGACCCAAACATTGATCTACACATCAGCCACATGGGTTCAACCTAGCCTCTGTTACAAGGCCTGGCCGAATTCACTGTAAAAGATAATGAACCTCTGAGCCCATCACCATGGGCTCTTAATGGGCCCAACACTTACACTAAGTGGTCCCTGAGTCAAGCCACCTTATAAAAACCCAAGGATTGTGGGCAAATGCAATATTAGTTCATCAAGTATTACCCTCAATGGTCTTGCACTTAACATCTTAGCCCATAATGATCAAACACTGCCCGACAAGAGATGACATCTCCCTCGGCTGCAAGGAACAGTGCTGCACTCTTTACTTACATGGATCCCGGGAATTAAAACCTTTTGCAAACATTTTGAAACCGTAATATATATGTATATCTTTATATATAAATATATTTTGCAAAACAAATTTCAATGATTGAAATCGGTTGCCAGCAGATTTGGTTTCCATCAGAGAGAGTGCATCCCTGATCATTCACTTTGTCCAACAAATGGACTGATCCTGTCACTATGATCACCCACTCAGATGAATTCTCAAACTGTCCCAGCATACACAGGTTTTGACCCCCTCTAAAGATCTCACTGGTTGGCATATCAAAGACAGCCCAATCCAACACCTAGTGTAGTATCATAATCGAGTATAGGGGTCAAGTGTAACATTCCAATTTTGCCCATCAATCTCCAAGGTCCAGGGCAATATTGAAATTCTGGTCCGGTTCAAGGTTTTAAGAAAATCCACACTGCATGTACCTCAGGTCTCACCCTAGCAGTTGAGACAAGCCACCCTAACCAATTTGGCGGCACATCAGTGTCAGCCTTGGAGGATAAATCTCCATAGATCTATCCAATGACTGTGAAGATTCTAAACTAACACGAGTCTCATATGTGTCTAGTTTAAGGGTATTACAGAGAAACACACCATAATAACATGAATCAAATATGTACTTTATTCATTTACATTAAATGTCATAATGTACATCACCCTGATTGGAGCTAAGGGCATACACTGTCTAACAGTACGGTTATAACCGACCTTGCTGATGTGGATAACAAATTCTGTATCTATAAATAGGTGTCAAGACTAAAGAAATAATACGATTCATTCTTTCATTTCCACCTTAGATTCATTTGTCATGGTATCAGAGCCATGACAAACTATGCTTTTGTTAGTGTGCCGATCATTGTTTTCCTTCGACTTACTCTTTCTCGTTCCTTGATCACTGATCTTTCTTGAAATCTACTTAGTTCTAGTGATCATTTGTTCAAGAATAGAAAAAATGGATCTCTGTTTTCTTGAACCTTATTCAAAAACACAAGAACAGAGTAATGATCCACTCCTTGTATTTTGCCATGGCAGACCAAGATCCAACCTCACCCTATTTTCTTCATCCTTTTGACAACCCAGGAGCCATATTGGTGTCATGTCCCCTTACAGGAGAAAACTATTCCACTTGGGAACAAGCTATGCAAAATGCCTTGAGAGCCAAGAACAAGTATGGATTCGTTGATGGCTCTCTTCAACAATCAATTGCAGGTTCTATTGAAGAACAATCATGGCCGAAATGCAATTCTATGGGTGCCTTGGATTTTCAACTCTTTTGCTTGTGAGTTACATGAAAATGTATCTTATGCAGACTCTACCCAAGAAATTTGGTGTGATCTTGAAGAATAGTTTTCCCAAGGCAATGGTCCTTGGGTCTATCAACTGAAATGAGACCTTTCTCTCATTCATCAAGGTGATTTGTTTATAGTCTCGTATTTCACTAGACTCAAAGGTATCTGGGACAAATTAGCAAATCTTTCTTCCATTCCTAATTGTTCATGTGGTGCAACAAAGGAAATGCATTTTGAACACAAGAGGGATATATTCACACTAGTTCTTGACAGGTATAAATGAGACCTTCAACTATGTTCGATCTAGTATTTTAGCAATTGACCCACCTTTGAGCATCAACCATGTCTATGCATTAATGGTCCAAGAAGAGAAACACCAAGCCATGGTTAGTCAAAAGAATATCTCAATACTAGATGTTGTAGCATTTCACACCTCCATCTCAAAGTCTGATAACAGTTATTCTCATAATGGAAATTCTCGTCCCAAGTACAAGTGTGATCACTATAAGTATAAACGGCAATGCCATACCAAAGATCAATGTTTTGAGCTCGTTGGCTACCTTGAACGATGGGAGAAAGGCAAGAACAATTGTACTAACAAGAACACAAGGCCCAACTCCACTTCTACATTTGTTCAATCATATCCGCTCGGATCCCCCATTTCCGATCTTACATCATAACAATATTGCCAACTCCTACATATGACCTCTGACATATGGAGTGTTCGAACATATGACCTCCGACATGACTTCACTTATGCATTTTGAACAATTGCCTCTTGAGCCCTTGGTTCATTTACTAGATGGCTCTGTCTTATCTGCGAGTCACAAAGGGTCAACCAATGTTGCACCTAGTTTAATCATTACCGATGTCTTATATGTTACCTGGTTTCACCACAATCTTTTATCAATAAGTAAACTCACAACCCAGTTGCATTGTTTTGTGGTTTTCTTTGATATTGATTGTATTATTCAGGACCAAGCCTCTCACACTCTGTTTGGTCAAGGAATGCTTTGTGGTGGTTTATTGTCTTCAGCCCGAATCGCCATCCTTTGCTCTCACATCCAGTGCTGAAGGTTCTTATCAAATGTGGCATAACAAATTAGGCCACACATCTCCACAACAGCTTTCTCTTAGTCTTGGTGATGATTTTTTTTTTTACTCCAATAAAGTATGAATGTGATGCATGTGAGTATGCTAAACATTGCCATATTCCATTCCACTAGCTCATCTTGGGTAATAGCTCCTTTTGCCCTCATCCATTGTAACATTTGGGGCACATACCATGGCTCGTCTCTATCCGGTGCAAGATATTTCTTGACCATTGTAGATGACTTCAGCCGTTGTACTCGACTTTATCTCATGAAAAATAAATCTGAGACTTAATAGTTGCTTGTATCCTTTTATCACATGGTTCGAACACAATTTAATGGAGAGATTAAGGTGGTTCATTCAAACAATGGCAAAGAATTTATGTCTGGACCCATGTAGATTTTCTTCTCAGAACATAGAATAATTCACCAAACATCTTGTGTTGACTCCCCTCAACAGAATGGAATCACTGAGAGAAAGAACCAACATCTCCTTGAGGTCTCAAGCTCTATGGTTTCATGCAAGCCTACCTACAAGTTTCTAGGGAGAGTGTGTGCTTACTATTGCATACACAATTAATTATCTTCCCTCTCTACTCCTTTGCAAGGAAAAACACCATATGAAATGCTTTTTGGAAAACCCCCTACATAAGAGCATTTTCACACATTTGGGTGTTTATGTCATGCCCAACATTGACCGCTTTTAGGTGATAAATTTGCTGTTCGGGCTGATCATTGCTTGTTCATTTGATATCTACATGCTCAAAAGAGATATCACATCTACAGTCTAGACACCAAGGAGGTGTTCACATCCCGGGATATAACCTTTTATGAAGATGTGTTCCCTTTCTTATATATCCCACCTAAGACCTAAAATGATGAAAGGCCTCAGCCCAACAATGTTGTTATTCCATTATCGCAACCTGATGATGGGCTTGATATGGTAACACAACCCAATAGCTCGGTTGTCACTAAACCCAATGTCATTGAATCACCAAATCCTATTACTATTAGGCTCACTATCCCACTCCATACCGAGCACATTCTCAACGAACACACAACTACTGAATCTCATGCCCTTATATGGCCCCAACGTGTTAAAAGGTCATCAATTCATCTTCATGACTACATTTGCCATGGACCCACTAGCCCATCGGCCCATCTACAAATCAGATTTGTGGGTCCATAGAACTAAAATCCTACTCTAAAGCATTATGGGACCCAAATTAGTGTCAAGCCATGCAAGATGAAATTTCCGCTTTGGAGCGCAATCACACTTGGTCCATTGTTGATCTTCTACTAGGTAAAAGACCCATAGGTTCCAAATGGGTATACAAACTCAAGTATAAGGCCAATGGCACAATTGAGTAATATAAGGCACGTCTTGTGGCAAAAGGGTACTCCCAAATTGAAGGGTATGATTATCATGACACCTATGCTCTCATTGCAAAATTGATAACGCTCTGTTGTATTCTTTCTTTGGCAGCCATTCAGGATCAGGAATTACATCAGCTCGACATTAATAATGCCTTTTTACATGGAGACTTAGTTGAAGAAATTTATACGAGCATTCCTCCCAGCTTTTCAAAGCAAGACAAAAATAAGGTTTATCGACTACATAAATCCTTATATGGTTTAAGAAGTTCTCTTTTGCCCTCAAAAGCATTGGTTTTCAGCAACCAATTATCGATTATTTTCTATTCACCTCCACCCAAGGAGAGTCTTATATTGTCATATTGGTTTTCGTCGACAACTTACTAATAATTGCTAATGATCCTCTATGCACTCAGGCCCTCAAATCCTTCATTGACGAGTGTTTTCGTCTCAAGGATCTTAGACCCTTGCGTTGTTTTCTTGGTCTTGAAATAATTAGATCTTCATCTAGTATCTTTGTTTGTCGATATAAGTTTGACATGGATATTATTGTAGAGTCAGGTATCAGCTGTCATGCAAATTGATGAAGGAAGATTTGGCCCGACCTCGTAATTACGCAACACGTGGCAAAGGCAACAGCTCGGCACAACAGCACGCCTAAGGCGCGAGCACCAAAGGGAGGAACCAGCGGTCCGAACTCCCTACCAGTAGTCCAAACTCCCAACTAGGAGCCCAAACTCTCCCTTAGGCCCTGAGCCAAACCCAAGAGGCAGTAGCCCGAACTGGCCTGCCCTATGGCAGTTCGGGACACACCTCTCCGACCTGGTCTGCCCTATGGCAGTTTGGGACACACCTCTCCGAACTAGCCTGCCCTATGGAAGTTCGAGACACACTTCCGAACTTAAGACTTCAGCTCGCTCACCACTCCAGCACTTCGCCTCTAGGATGCCAAACTGAACAACTGTACCATGCCTGACACCGAGGAAGTTCGTATCCAGGGGCGGCGCACCTGACTGACTTGGGATCTGACGCTTGACAGCCGCACTTCAAACGGCCACCTACCACTGCCACCTGCCACCGCCATCTCCAGTTATAGAGACGGCTCCGACAAGGGGCAGTAGCAGTTCTGTCCCAGCAGAAGGGATGACACCCGAACTAGCAGAAGCACATAAGTAATCATACCCGACCTGATAGAAGCCTCGGAGTGAGTGCGCGAAGTGGTTATAAAAGGCCCCCTACCGCCAACAACAAGGTATGCAAACTTTGCGCCATTTGGTTTTATCTTGTCTTTGAGAGAATACTAACTTAAGCTTCGGAGCAATCTCACCAGGTTCCCCCCAGAGTTCCCTCATCTTCTCCGTTTCAAGCTCCCCGTTGCTCCAGTCAAAGGCAAGGTCGTTGACAGCTAGGACCAGCCGGATTGTGCAGCATCAATTGGAGTCGTCTGTGGGAAATGCTTCTAAAAGCCTCCCTCTAAAACTCTCTTAACCTCCTCTTCTTCTAAAAAACTCCAACACCCATGGCTTCTTCCAGCAATGTCGGACGTGGCACAGAAACGAACACCACCGGGGAACAACTCCAAGTTCTCGTGGTGTGCATCGGGCAGTTCCCATCCCCCTTTTAGTAGATGGGATCTCTAGCTTGAATGTGCCACAAGCAGTGGCGCCCTTGAACCTTCCTGCCTTGAACGTCCCTCTTCCACTCTCTATCGAACCAACCTTCGCTGAACCAACTGCTGTCCCACTGGTGACCCACCAGAACCAGCTGGACGACCTAATGCAATGCATGCGAGCAATGCAAGCCCAAATGCAACAATTCTAGCAGCATCAACTCCAGCAGCACTAGGTACTACATCACCTCTCTCAACACCATTATCAGCAGCAGTTCCCTCAGCTACCCCTGAACCAGTCACTACTTCCACCTCGGCACCCTGTTCCGAAGCCAGTTAAGCCCTCCCCTCAGGGTGGATGCCCTCACCGAGGAGAAGCTTCCCAACTCCAGAACGCCCCTAATAGCCAGGCCTCATCCCCAGGCCGAAAGGAAAGAAAAATTACCCCCGCCTCGCAACTCGCAGGTGGGTCAGGAACCTTGCCCACAAAGTTAGCACCTCGGCGCTCCAAGCCTGAGTTCCCGCTCACGGAGAACCGGTTCAGCGCCCTAGCAACAGACCAACATTCCGGGCCCATCGAGCTTGGCAACACAAAGGCCAGCAGTGCCAGTACCAGGCCCGCTCAATAACAAAGGTGCCAACGAAGTCGCCGAACTGCCACCCGTGTCCTGCCCGAGCTCAGAGTTAAGGAAGAGACAAACTCGGATGAGGTAAAATCTGCCCCAATTCTCTTAGTTCCTTCCCCCCTCGCATCAGAACTCCTGGCGGTCCCCATGCCCAAAGACTTCAAGCTCCCACCTTTAGACAAGTATGATGGGTCCTTTGACCCCAACAACCACGTCGATGCTTTCCAGTCCCAAATGCACCTCGCTAGGGCCAGTGAATCATGCATGTGTGTGGCCTTCACCACCACCTTCAAGGGGGTGGCTCGCACCTGGTACAGGAACCTAGCCCCCAGGTCAATAAGAAGCTGGGCCAAGTTCGTGTAGGTCTTTATCGCACACTTCGTTACCAGCAAGCGGTGCCCTAGAACCAAGGAAAGCATCTTTGGGGTAGTCCAGAGGGAAGGAGAATCCATCCGGGGCTACATCAAGCGGTTCAATGAAGCATGCTTGCAGATACCGCGATTAGACCCCGCGGTACAGCTCGCGGCGGCGAAGAGAGGGGTAATGCACAAGGAGTTCAAATGGCACATGGTGGCTAGCCGGCCCGTGGCCATGGCCAATTTCCTCAAGCTCGCAGACAAGTTCATGAGAACAGAGGAAGAAATCAACCAAAGAACCGAAGGCGGGGTCGAAAAAGAAAAAGGGAAGGTGAGCCCTCCAACCCAAGCGACAAAAGAAACTAGGCCCGAGAGGCGAAGCCAAGCCAACCATCCCGAGCTCCCTTAGCAGTTTGGACGGATTACACGGCGTTAAACACATGGCGGATCGAGATCTTGATGACGATCAAGGATGCCCCCTACGTAAAGTGGCCACCTCGCCTAAAGAGTAATCTAAACGAGAGAAATAAAAATCTCTACTGTAGTTTTCATAGAGATCACGGTCATAGTACCGAACAGTGTAATAATCTCCGGGACAAGATAGAGGGACTCATCCGTCGCGGATACTTGAAAAATTTTGGACAACATAATGATAATAATAATAAGGCAGGTCGGGAAGGGGAGCACGGAAAGGATGCCCCTGAATCCAGCAGTAGACCGGCCGAAGCCTTGCAACGACCGCCTCTAGAAGAGAGGCCAGTTCGGGGAACCATCCATGTGATAGTGGGAGGTTCGGTGGTAGCAGGGTGCACTTCGGTAGCAGCACGGACATCAGTTCGCGAGGTAGCCCGAGAAGAACAGAATCCTCCCAAGAGGCCGAAGACTGAAGAACCGATCTTTTTCACAGAAGACGACGCATGAGGTGTCCACTATCCCCACGATGACGCGCTCGTCATAAAACTAAGGATCAGCGACTTCGAAGTCTGGTGCGTACTTGTGGACTCAGGTAGTTTGGCGAACATCCTCTTCAAGTCGGCGTTTGACCAGCTACAGTTGCAAAGAAGCGAGTTGAAGCCTGTAAACACTCCTCTGGTGGGCTTCAGCGGAGAGGAAGTCAGGCCCCTCAGAAAGATAACAGTACCTGTGGAAGTCGGCACATGGCCTTGCGCGGTCAGACTCAACCACGATTTCCTGGTGGTCGCGACCCCCTCCCCATGCAATGCCATAATAGGGCGGCCAATTACGCATATTCTGCGGGCAGTGGTCTCCACCTACTATCTGGCAATGAAGTTTCCCACGGAGTTCGGTGTGGGGGTAGCGCGGGACGACCAGCTTAAGTCCCGCAAGTGTTATGTTGCCGCCCTGAAGGGAAAAACCAAGGCAGCCGACGACCTCGAATTGGAGCGGCCTACGGAGCAGGGCGAGGAACGAGCTTCGCCCACTGAGGAAACGGTTGCGATCTTGACCTCGGCTACATATCCAGCTCGAACGCTACAGACCAGTGCTTCCGTCAAAGAGCCTCTACAAACCAAACTGGTGAATTTTTTACTTCAAAATTTAGATATTTTTGCATGTTCTGCGGCCGATATGCCCGGTATTGACCCTGACCTTATAACTCACAAAATTAACACTGACCCTGTAGTCAGACCCATTAGATAGAAGAAACGCAACTTAGCCCCGGAGCGCTGGAGGGCGGTCGACGAGGAGGTCGAAAAGCTCCTCGCAGCGGACTTCATAAGGGAAGTTCATTACCCGAGCTGGGTAGCCAACCCAGTGCTGGTGAAAAAGGCAAACGACAAGTGGCGCATGTGCATCGACTACATCGACCTGAACCGAGCTTGCCCAAAAGACTGCTTCCCCCTCCCCCGAATTGACCACCTAGTGGACGCGACCTCGGGACATGAGCTGCTAAGCTTCTTGGACGCCTACTCAGGCTATAACCAAATCAGGATGGACCAGTCCGATGAGGAAAAAACCAACTTCATAACCGAGTTTGGCCTGTACTGCTACAAGGTCATGCCCTTCGGACTAAAGAATGCTGAGGCAACCTTCCAAAGACTTGTAAATAAGCTTTTTTAGCCCTTAATTGGCACACAAATAGAATGTTATGTAGACGACATGGTCGTCAAGACGCAGTTCTCACAGAAATTAATACAAGACTTAGATTTTGTCTTCCAAATTCTGCATCAATTTAGCATGAAACTGAACCCCAACAAATGTGTCTTCGGTGCCACCTCGGGTAAGTTCCTAGGGTACATTGTCAACCGGCGCGGTATCGAGGCCAACCCGGACAAGATAAAGGCCATCCTAGATATGAGACCACCCCGAAAAGTAAAAGAGGCCCAGAGGCTAAACGGCCGCATAGCCGCCCTCAGCTGCTTCATGTCCAAATCGGCAGACCGCTGTCTCCCTTTCTTTAAGGCGATCAAAGGCAAAGGGTTCGAATGGACCCGAGACTGCCATCTCGCGTTTGATGAACTAAAGAGCTACCTCGCCACTGTGCCAACCTTAGCCAGGCCCGAGGAGGGCGAGGTCTTAGAACTGTACCTCTCGGCGAGCGACGAGGTGGTCAGTTCAGTACTAATAAAAGAAGTAGATCGGGTCAAGCGGCCCATCTATTATGTTAGTAAAATTCTGCAGGGAGCAGAGACGAGATACCCGTAGATAGAAAAGCTAGCATACACACTGGTAATTGCAGCTGGGAAACTCCGCCCATATTTCCAGGCTCACATTGTCGTCATCTTGACTGACAAACCTCTGAGACAAGTCTTACTCAAGCCCAAGGTTTCCGGTCGGCTGACGAAGTGGGCCATCGAGCTCAACGAGTACGACCTCTAGTACAAGCCACGAACTGCCATTAAGGCCCAAGCCTTAGCAGATTTTATCGCCGAGTGCACATTCAGCCTCGAAGCCCCTGGGCCGGTTGAGGCCGAGATCCCCAGTTCGGGTGAACCCAGAGCTCCCAAGCCAATAGAGTTCGAACCCCATGAAGTAGCAGCCAGTGTGGCATCCCTCCTGGTTAGGCCAAGCGCGAACTGGGATGAGGAGCCCTAGATTCTTCACGTAGACAGCTCCTTGAACTAGCAGGAGTGGGGTTGGAATAGTCCTATGTGGCCCGGGTGGCACGATTGGAATAGGCACTACGCTTTGAGTTCGCGGCATCCAACAATGAAGCAGAGTATGAGGCACTGATAGCGGGGCTGAACCTAGCGCAAAAGGTAAGAGCAAAGCACATAGTTATTTGCAGTGATTCCCAGCTCGTGGTCAACCAGGTTACGGGCGAATACGAAGCATGCAAGCTCTCTATGATCGCATACTTGGCGAAAGTAAAGGAGGCTCTACTCAACTTCCAGTCACACTTCATCAGGCAAATCCCGAGGTCAGAAAACACTAAGGCCGACGCCCTGTCCGGATTAGCCAGCATGAGTCACAACACCATTAGAACCGTGTACGTAGAGGACTTACCTCGGCCTAGCATTCTCGGTGGGGCAGAGGAGGCTACTCCCATCCTTGAAGCAGAGCCGAGATGGATCGACCCACTCACGAGCTTCTTGCTAGATGGAACCCTCCCTAGGATCGTAATGTAGCTAAGAGGGTACAGCGCCAGGCAGCCAAATACGTCATAATAGACAAACGGTTGTACCGACGGTCCTACACGTTCCCCTACCAGCGTTGCTTGTGACCTGCCGAAGTCGAGCTCGTACTTCACGACACTCATGAAGGACTCTGCGACGGACACCTGGGGGGCAGAGCACTCGCCCAAAAGGCACTTCGACAAGGATACTATTGGCCAATGATGAAGGCAGAAGCCGTCGAGCTCGTCAGAAAATGCGACAAGTGTCAGAAGCACGCCAATATCCACCATCAGCCTGCTTCTGACCTTAAATACCTCACCAGCCCATGGCCTTTTGCGCAATGGGGCATCGACCTCCTGGGGCCATTCCCGCCAGTAACAGGTGGGAGAAAGTTCCTGGTGGTGGCAGTAGATTATTTCACAAAATGGATAGAAGCTGAACCTCTAGCAACAGTTACAGCCCGAAACATACAGAACTTCTTTTGGAAGAACATAGTATGTCACTTCGGGCTACCTCGGGTACTGATCTCTGACAACGGAAAACAGTTCGAGGATATCAAGTTCCAAGAATGGTGCCAAAATATGGGAATTCGTCAGAACTTCACATCGGTCGCACACCCACAGGAAAACGGTCAGACAAAAGTAATGAACAGAGTCATCCTCCGCGGATTGAAAGCACAACTAGACCGAGCTAAAGGGTTGTGGGTGGACGAGCTACCAAGTGTTCTATGGGTTCACCGAACTACAGAAAAAATTGCCACGGGAGAGACCCCCTTTAACCTCACCTACGACACTGAAGCGGTAATCCCAGTGGAAATCGAAATACCTACATTGCGACTAGAAGCATATGACGATCAGACAAATGGAGACGAGTTACGTACCAACCTCGACCTACTGGATGAGGTAAGAGACCTTGCTCACATCCGTACAGTGGCCTACCAGTAGAAAGTAGCCCGGTACTACAACGCCAGAGTAAAAAAGCGGAACTTCCAAGTCGGCGACCTGGTTCTCCATAAGATTATGGTGCCCGAACCCGGTGTGGGCAAACTTGGAGCAAATTGGGAAGGGCCCTATAGAGTAAAGAGAGCGCTCGAAGGGGCGTACGAGCTCGAAACCTTGGAAGGCAAACAAGTACCCCGAGCGTGGAACATCGTCAATTTAAGGCGATACTACCTTTACACCGCCAATCAAAGTGAACGAAATCGCTACCAGAGCCTAAGAGCCAGGATGCCGAGCTAACGAAGAAACCTCGGCATAGGCAAGAAAAGAATAGTTAGCCAAAGACTCAGGCGAAACGGAGACCTAAAGTATTAATCGAAATAGGTCGCATGAGTGCAATAACCCGGGCAAGAAACAGACCAGGCATATGGTCAGTTCGGAAAATACGATCAGTTCGGGAGAGAACAACCAACACTTAACCAAAAGAAAAGTCCATTCCATTACAAGATAAGGAAGAGTACATTTGATAAAAAAAAATTGCATTTTCACAAGCCTGGAGCTTCTTCTTCATTATCAGAAGGCACTTCAACGACACTCGAAGGTCATGCCTCGCCCTCGGAATCCGGCTCACCATTGGCAGCATTGGCCATCTCCTGAATTATGCGCGAAGTGGATATGGCACTGATATCGAGCTCGGGGTATGTGCTCCGAATCATCCACCGGCTCAATTTAAATCCCCTCCTCTACGATTCCACCATCAGGTCATCAAAGCGCGGCAAGGCGATGTATTCATCAACGACATTCTTCTTAGCATCTTCGATGCCTTGGAAAAAGATCTGCGTTTTCTCCCTTATGTCCTCCTGAAGGTATTTGACTTGATGTTGCGGGTCCAGCCTCAGGTCCGCCATATGCTTCACAACCACCCCCATGACCTCGACATCCCTCTAAGACCTCGCCTACCTGGCCATAGCAGCGCAAGCAGCTTCCTCAACAGCATGAGCAGCTGGCTCAGTAGCTCGGGTAGTCGCCTCGACGGCACGGAAGGCCTCTTCGGCAGCTCGCGCCTGCCTCGAGCTCCTCTCCACCTTGGCCGCCAAGGCATGAATAGAAGAGTTCACCTACCAAAAGGAACAAGTGATTAAGAGAACGACAGCAAGAGGGATAAAAACAAAGAACAACAAGAAATCTGACTCACCACCATAGCATGAGTAGTGGCACGATAGGCAACCTGGTTCAAAGGAAGATCGGTCCACGCTGCGATCTCCTCGGGGAGGGTGGCCTCCCTACTCTTCTGAAGAGCGTAGTTCGGTGACAGCACGCTCCTGAATTCCTCTTGAGCTCCCGAACCTGAGGGCCCAGCTCGCGTATGAGCAGACCCAGTGTAAGCGGGAGCACTAGAGTAGGCGGGGGCACTCGTGTGAGTAGTCTCGACATAAGGGGCCCCTACCGCTTCTTGCATTGAAGGAGCCACCTTGGGCTCCCTGGGCGGATCCTCTGACGTGTAGTCTGGTACATGAGGCTCCACATCCTGGGGCAGTTCGGTATAAGTTCGCTTGGCGACCCGCTTCCTCCTCTTCATGCCTTGGAATAGGTGCCCACCACGAGTCCTCTCTGAGTCCATCACACCTGCGAAAAAGAGTTCGGCATCGGAAAAAACGCAAGAACAAAGCAAAACAAGAAAACCTCTGAGCAAGAGCCTACTCGAACTCAGACCGGCCGCAATGAACTTGGCCTCCATCAGGTACTGATGGCATTTTAGCCCTAGCTTTGCCCATTTCCAGCATCCAGTTATGTTTGTGCGTTTATTATGACTTTGATTGGCCCTCATGTCTTGACACCCGAAAATCTACAGCAGGTTACATCACGATGCTCGGAGGTGCTCGTTTGTCATGAAAAAACAAAAAAGCATAGAAGTATCGTACGATCTTCTACCGAAGCTAAATACTACACTCTGGCCACCGCAGCTAGTGAAATTCTATGGATTTCGACGTGTTATTCAGGACCTTGGTCTACCCATTTCTACTCTAGTGCCACTCTATTGCCACAGCCAAGCTGCTATCCACATCGCCACAAACCCCGTTTTTCATCAACGGACGAGGCACATTCACATTGATTTTGTCATTTTGCCCGAGAGCATGTTATATGCAAGGCACTTCATCTTCATCACATATCCACGTCTTCTCAGCCTGCCGATCTCGCTCTCCAAAGCCTTCAGCGCTGACTAAATATAAAATTGGTGTAAAGACATGAAATAATACGGTTCATTCTTCCATTTCACAATAGATCAATATAAGATTTTGCCTTTGGTTTCTTCTCCATTTTATTCAAGTTGGACATGAGCTGATTTGCAACTGGAATTCCACCAGTATTGGTATTACTTGACAAGAATCCTCTGTGGGCAACCCAACTTTGATGTTGTCAAGATTCTCGTCCGTTGGCGTTGATGGTTGGTTGTAAACTTGCAGTCACTTCAAGTACTAAAAGCTATCACCAAGGTGCGCTGACTATACATACAGAATGCTAGAGCTAAGTTACAGATAGAACTCCAAAATCGAAAGCGAGGGAGGGAAAGATGGAAATGAGAGCGAAGGAAGACATTGACATGGGACACGACGTCACTCCCCCAATCCCTCCCCTCGCCTTCTCTCTCTCCGACTCCTTTCTCCGCTCTCACTGCTCTGCTTGCTTTCTCCCTCTTAATCCACGAATCCCCCCTTTTCTCCCCATCGATCCCTCCATTGTCCACCCTTTCCCTGCTACTTCCACCTCTTCCTCCTCCTCCCCCTCTGTTCTTTATTGCTCTCCTGAATGCTCCAAGGCCGACTCCGACCGCCACATGTCCAGCGGTGAGCACAACCTTTTCCTGATTCTCCAATCAGAGTTCACCACCTGGCAGGGTGACACCTCCGACCTCCGCGCCTCCCTCCGTCTCCTCCTCTGCTTTGAGAAACTCGGCCTTCTCCCCCGGCAAAACGACCTCCTCCCCAACATCTCGTGCAGAATTGGCGGGTTGATTAGTAATCGGGAGAAGTTGATTGGTGCTGATGAATTCGACGAAACTTTCTCGAGAATTCTGGAAGGCGGGAGGCTAATGTCCCTTGCTAGAAGGTGGCGAGACGGGGATTTTGCGGTAGAAGAAGAGAAGGGAGATACCTTATTAGAAGAGATTGTTCTGTGCCAGGTGATAACAAACTCCATTGAGGTGCGGGTTAACGAAGGCCGCCCACTCGGTATCGCCGTGTACGGTCCGAGTTTTTCCTGGATCAATCATAGCTGCTCACCAAATGCTTGTTATAGGTTTTCATGTCATGGGTCCGGGACGACGCAGTGCTCGTCTGTTGAGTCGAGGTTCCGGATTGTCGCGAGTGGTGAAGTAACTCGAGTAAGAAATAACTCTGCATCAAGTTCCCATTTCTCTTTTTTCTTTTCTTTTGTCAGGCGCGGAATGAGAGTTATAGGCTGACAGTTGAATGCATTTGAAGACATGGGCTTGTGAGGAAAGCAAATTAGACAATGGTGATTACCAGATTTTAGTTGTTTTGAATTTCTATGATTCCACTGATGAAAATTTAACATTTTTATTTTTAATTAAAAAATTGTTTTTGTTTTTCTTGCTGTAGGGTTGTGTGGATACGGTCCGAGAATTATTGTACGAAGTATCAAGGCAATCAAGAAAGGAGAGGAGGTCTGTGTGACATACACGGATTTGTTGCAGCCGAAGGTATATCCCAATGTTGCCTACTTTGCCATCTTTTTTTTTTTTTTTTGAGAAATGGTAAATATTATTATTACAAGGGACCCTTATAGGCATGGATTGTTTAATCTGGTTCGTTTATCTTTTTATCTACGTTTGATTTACTGTTTGTTTTTGGTGTTTCTAGAAGAAATTATCCTGCTGGGATTTCTCACTTCGCTAAGTCAGTACACACTTCATAGTTCATCTTGCGTATTTTGAGAACTTGATCATTCTGTGCTGGTATCTCATAAACTCTCTATAATGCTGGGAGAAGGAAATAATGGTATGCAATAGGTTGTGAATTTAGTAAAAGAAAAAAATATTTGAGGAGACTTAGGATTGGTTGTGAATTTAGTAAAAGAAATTAACTATATCAATTTCATATTAAGTTTTGGTTATGAAGAGTGCAATGCAAGTGTTATAAGAAACTGAGACGAAATCATTTCATTCCATGTGCTTCCTTAGTATAGCTTTTGTAAATGTAAATCTCAATATGTTCTCATTTGTGGAAAATTAAACACAATCTCTATTCAATAGAGTGATCAAAGTACAATAAAACAAAATGGGCAGCATTGACAACAATACCCTTCTTTGATGATATAAGCCTCCTAGTCCATTTCTTTAGCAAAAGTATGAATATGGTGCTAAATTATTTATTATCCATTGTATGCAACATCCAAGTTCAATGCAGTGTCAACTTGGTATTCGCTCTGAGCTAGGCAAAATCTTAATTATTCCTATATCATTAGTTATATGAGTGTTCTTTTTTGTTTAAATTTTTGTACTGAATTTTCAGCTTTCATCATGTATCTAATTCAATTTCTTTAGTGACTTATCTTCTCCACATGTTCTTATTCATTCTCTAGGATATGAGGCACTCAGAATTGTGGGAAACCTATCGATTTATTTGTAAATGCAGCAGATGTAGTGCGTTCCCACAGACATATGTGGATTGTGTTTTGCTGGTAAGAAGTTACAGAGAATAAACAATGTTTGTAGTCAAATCAACTATACTGTAATCAAATATGTGTCTATACTACTTTATGGTTTCAATTTTTTTACCGTATCTTTTCTGTTTATATTAATGTGCAACGTTTTGAGGGTTGGTACCGGTATAACAATGTCCTAAGTCCATTTTCACTAAGTATAACTCAGTTTGTATGTCGAAATTTTCTTGTTCTGAATCACTTGTATTGTTGCTCTCTTGCAGGGTATTTGTCCTCTTTATGTCAATAAAATCTTTTTTTTTATCATTATTGTTGCTGATCAAAGAAAGGGAAACACAAAACTGCCCTCTCCTCAGGTTTTCACAGTTCAAATTGTACATATGAACTAATCTGTAACAAAGTTTCACAATGATTTTGTTGGAGAAAAGTAATTAACTTGGATGATTCATCATCTGAATTTTCTTTTTTTTTTAATTGGTAATAGTCAAAGATTTTATTAGATGGGATGATTCATCATCTGAATTTTCTTTTTTCAATTGGTAATAGTCAAAGCTTTTATTAGATGATGGAGAAGGAATGTTATGTACAGTAAAAGTGCTAAGCACCCATTTTTGGCCAGACCCACTAGCCACCAATCAAAATGTTGTCTGACCTAGTGATCCAACTGTATCTTGTACTTAGCTCCATGGCTAGTTTGGTTCATCATCAGATAAGTAAACCGTTTTTTTCCTTTAATTGGTTTGTAAACCAATTTCACATGGCGGGCTGGGAATCAGGAAGGTTAAGCACTTCAATACAGCCTTATTGGGTAAATGGCTTTGGAGATTCTCGACAGAACCTGGTAGCCTATGGAGGAAGATTAAGTATGGCTTAAGAAGTAATGGTTGGGATGCAGAGAACTCTCACATGTCTTGCAGGTGTGGTGTATGGAAGGTCATCTCAAAAGTTTTCAACCAACTTTGTGAAGGACTAAGGTTCAAGGTAGGACATGGAAGAGAACTCTCACGTCTTGCAGGTGTGGTGTATGCAAGGCCATCTCAAAAGTTTTCAACAAACCTTGTGAAGGAATAAGGTTCAAGGCAGGAGATGGTAGAAGACTGTTTTTCTGGTTGGATCCATGGTGTGGGGAGAGAGCTTTGAAGAACAGGCACCTGGCTCTGTTTAATATAGCTGAAAACAAGTTGGCTTCGGTTGCAGAATCCTACGTGGATGATGACAGGATCATTTGGCTTCCTTCCTTTAGAAGGAGCTTCAATGATTGGGAGTTGGATTCAGTGGTTGAGCTCCTGGCTATCCTCCAAAACCAGCACATAAATGATAAATCTGCAAGTCCAAGACTCTAGATACTGGAAGTGGACATGCTCAGGGGAGTTCTCAGTGAAATCTTTCTATAAAGGCATTTGAGGGGGGTACAGGTGAGGATTTTCCAGGAAAAGTCATATGGGGAACTGCTGCCCCTTCAAAAGTGAAGTTCTTCGTGTTGGTGGAAACTTGAGAGAAGTGTCTCCAAAAGGCATGCTAAAGAGAGGTTTCAGCACTTCAGACATTCTATGTGTGCTGTGCAGAAGAGAAGAAGAGTCCTCAAATCACCTGTTTCTGTTGTGTTGTTTTAGTGCCTCTGTTTGGCACCATTTTATAAGGACACTAGACTTACAGTGGTGCTTTCCCAGGTCAGTGAGACAGATGTTAGAAAAATGGCAAGATGCAGGTATTCCAGGAAAGGGAAGGTCCGTTGGTCAGCTGTTCCAGCAGCAGTTATGTGGACCATCTGGTATGAAAGATATAATAGAATTTTTTAGGAGAATCAATTTCTGAGTTAGGGGTGATTAACCTGGAAGTAGAGATGTTAAAGAGCTGGGCCAGCTGGCTGTCTGTAAACATTGTATTTAAGGATGATATATTCTCTGCTGCTTTTTTAGGGGTGGATTTCATGTTGCTACCATTTTTAGGTCCTCTGTCTCTCATTTTACAGAGGACCATACTTTTGATATTAACACATTATACTATACCTTTGTTAAAAGAAGTTCTTATGATTACTGTGCCACTTCTTTTTAATGATTTTCCTTGCAAATGCTGATGTAGAAGATGTAATAGCCTTTTTGGCCTAAATGATCTTGTGAGGGGAAATTGATCTTGGATTTGGATCCTCATTGTTCAGGATCGTGACCGTAAGAGTTTGGTAAAAGTGTTAATTCTGGATGCCAACTTAGCACACCTCTCTTCCTTTCTTTGGGCTTGGGAGTGGCAGTGTAAGACAAGATCATGTGCATAGAAGACCATCTGCAGCATCTATAAGAAGAAGCGATCTGTTGCAAGTTGAAGGGGCTAGAACACTAGGGGCAGGCCAAAAGAGCATGGGTTGTAGTAAGAAATTATTTAAACAGAATGGAATGGACAAACAGGATTCATGTAGCTGAGCCCATATAGTTGGATAAGGCTTAGGTTTAGATGATGATGATGAATTGGATCTTAACTATGTAGGCTCTACACTTGTGGCATGATGGGGGAAATTTTTCTTGTCTTTCTGGGAAGGTGTTTCCTTTGATAAATTGAAGGTTTTTTTTTTCATTTTTTATTGTCATACATTAAATTGCGGTTTAGGTCTATGTCATGCATAATTTTATCCAGCATATGTTTGTCGCATTTTATAGTGTATTGTCATTTTCCTTCTTTTTTTTTCCAGGTACGTTTTTTTCATTAATGCAGATATGTTTGTTATCCTTTGTAAGCCTCATAAATATGAATTTTCTTTTCATTCTTTGTCAAAATTTTTGTGGGTATCCTCACTCTTACCGTTGTATTTTACATGGATTGTTCTTCTCCCCTGCTTTTTTTTTTGAAAGGTGTTAAATATTTCATTAACATATAAAGAGAAAAGGGAATTGATAAGGAAAAAAAATATATAAAAAGAAAAGGGAGTAAAGGAGAGATTTCCACCCACTAAGATACAATACAAACAAAACAGAGAACAGATTTCAAACTACAAAATGATTATCTCATATAACCTTTTGCCAATGAGAGCTGCAAGCAGAAAAACTCAAGCCTAAGAATTTGTACAAAACAATCCATTTAAGAAGGCATTTCTCCATCCTTCGAAACATTGCTCTAATTCATTAAAGACTCTCCAGTTTCTCTCTAACCAAGTCTGCCAGAAAATTACTACTACAACCAAGTTCCAGAAGATAATACTCCTCTAAAGGCTCGGGATGGCCATTGTGCAATTAGTGTTCTAAGATCATTTGGAACAGCGAACTGAACTCTAAATAGTTGAATAAAATGCATCTACATGCTATAAGTGAATTTGCAGTGGATAAGCAAATGAGCCACTGATTCTTCTTCATCATTGCATAAGCTGCAGATATAAACTCTTGACAGTGTAGCCGGCCAGAGATAGGTGGAAGAGGAGAGAAGAGAAGAGAAGAGAAAAGAAAAGAGAGAGTTTGCAATGCAACAGTACTGGCAGCGCCAGTGTTTATTTAATATATATAGGGCGACAGAAATAACAAGGGAAAAGACCCTTGTGCCCCTGAGTACAATAACAGACATAACAGAAATAAAAAAACACTTTAATTAGACAAACAGGCCCTAACAACTGCAACTAAGTTATTCTAACATTAGTCCAACACTCCCCCTCAAGTTGGAGCATAGATGTCAATCATGCCCAACTTGTCACGCAAATCTTTGTGCCGCACATGATGAAGACCTTTGGTGAAGATATCTGCAAGTTGCTCTTCTGAGTTGACATATGGTGTGCACACTTCTCCACTTTCAAGTTTCTCTCTGATAAAATGTTTGTCCACTTCAATGTGTTTCGTCCTATCATGCAGAACTGGATTAACAGCAATATTGATGGCTGCTTTATTGTCACAGTAGAGTGAAGTAGGATTGTTTACTGCAAAACCCAGTTCACCTAACAGATTTCTTATCCACATGATTTCCGCAACCCCATGAGCCATCGCTCTATATTCTGCTTCAGCACTGGATCTAGCCACCACACTTTGTTTTTTGCTTCTCCATGTGACAAGGTTTCCTCCTACAAAGGCACAATAACCACTGGTGGACTTTCGGTCGTTGACTGCTCCTGCCCAATCTGCATTAGTATATACTTCCACTTTTAAGTGACTGTGTTTCTGGAACAACAAACCAGCCCCAGGAAACTTCTTGAGATATCTCAAGATCCTCTCTGCAGCTTCAAAGTGAGTTGTCATCGGGCTGTGCATGAATTGACTAAGGACACCCACTGCATAGGCAATATCAGGCCTGGTCATAGACAAATACAGAAGTCTCCCCACAAGTCTCTGGAACATCTTTACATCTTTCAAAAACTCTCCTTGACTGTCTCCCAGATGGTGATTAGGTTCAATAGGTGAATTAGATGGTTTTACCCCCAACTTGCCTGTATCTTCTAGTAGATCTAGTACATATTTCCGTTGGGAAATAAAGATGCCCTTGTGAGAGCGGGCAACTTCAATTCCAAGGAAGTATCATAAGGAGCCTAGATCCTTCACCTCAAATTTAGTGGCTAAGAATTTTTTTAGTCTCTGGATTTCAGCCTCCTAGTCTCCTGTGATCACTATGTCATCCACATACACAATAAGAGCTGCAATTTTACCTTCACCTCTTTTTACAAACAAGGTATGATCTGATTGGCATTGTTTGAATCCCATTTGTTGGACTGCTACATAGAACTTACTAAACCAAACCCGAGGTGATTGTTTCAATCCATATAGGGACTTTTTCAACCTGCACACCTTTTGTTCACTGCCTCTGGCACAGGACCCTGGGGGTTGGGTCATGTACACCTCCTCTTCCAAGTCATCATTCAAGAAGGCATTCTTGATGTCCAATTGGTGAAGATCCCAGTCAAGATTTGCTGCCAAGGAAAGGAGAATCCGGATGGAGTTCATCTTCGCTATAGGGGCAAAAGTCTCTGCATAGTCCACTCCATATACCTGTGTGAAGCCTCTTGCTACCAGTCTAGCCTTGTACCTTTCAATAGTTCCATCAGCTTTGTGTTTCACTGTGAACACCCACTTGCACCCCACTGGTTCCTTCCCCTCAGGAAGATCTACCAACTCCCACGTACCATTTTTATGTAAGGCATCAATTTCTTCTTGCATTGCATCTGTCCATTCAGGTTTTGACAAAGCTTCTGCCACGGTCTTAGGGATGGGAACACTGTCCACAGAGGAGAGGAAGGCACGGTACGAGGGAGAAACATGCTCATAGGACACAAAGTTAGAGATAGGATGATTAGTGGTACAAGATCTAACACCCTTTCTCTTAGCAATAGGAATATTAAGATCATTGGGGACATGTGAATCAACATTTAAAGGAGCAATTGGAGCAAGTGTACCTGGCTGATGAGACGAATTTGCCTCGGGTGAATCCGATGATGTTGGTTGCATAGTGTCCGGCTCCACGGCTCTTGAACTCTGCTGGCTCTTATGACGACGATGGAAAACCCGGAACAGAGGAGGATCGGGTAAAGGAGGTAGTTGAATCTGAGTCGTCGCCTGTTTCTCCTCAACCCTACTCTCCCCCTGAGGAGAAACCGAGAAGAACGGTTGACTCTCAAAGAATGAGACATCAATGGAAACATAGTACTTACGAGCAATGGGATCATAGCAACGATACCCCTTTTGAGATGAGGGGTAACCAAGAAAAACACAAGGAATAGCCCGAGGGTCAAGTTTACCACGAGTAGGTGATAGGTTGTGGACAAAACAACGACACCCAAAGACATGCATCAGAATGGTGGACAGCGGGGCTGTAGGGAACAGGAGCTGATGTGGGGCCTTATACTCTAATAGCCGAGAGGGCATGCGATTGATGATATATGTCGCACACAATACTACATCCATCCAGAACTGTTTCGGCACATTCATATGAATCAGCAAGCCACCAACAACTTCGAGTAGATGACGATTTTTTCGTTCAGCCACACCATTTTGTTGGGGTGTCCTGGTACAAGAGCTTCGCTGAAGTGACCCACTCGAAGCAAAGAACTTCGTGAGATCAATATGGAAATATTCCTTTGCATTGTCCGACTGGAAAATATGAATTTTCGTTTGGAACTGAGTGAACACCATGCGTTGGAAATCTTTCACAATTTGTGGCACTTCATATCGAGATCACATAGGATAAACCCAAGTGTATCGAGAATAATCATCAATCAACGTAACAAAATACTTATAGCCAGCCGCAGTAGGTAGAGTAACAGGGCCCCAAACATCAGAATAAACAATATGAAATGGAAATTCAGATCTTTTATTTCTTAAAGGTAAAGAGCTTCTACAATGCTTACTCAGCTGACAAGTTTGACACTGTAATTGACTCACTGACAAGGACTCAAAAATCTTTGGGAACATAACTTTTAACGACTCAAAAGAAAGATGACCTAAACGACTATGCCATAAATAGGCCTGACTCTCACTCACCGAACTTGTGGACTCAGTCGCCACTAGACCAGCATTATTCTCCAACACGTAGAGACCATCCACCATGCTTCCTCTACCAATCGTCTTCCCCGAGGTCAAATCCTGAAACACACATGAAGACGGAAAAAAGGTGACTGAGCAGTTCAAAGAGTGAGTAATACTACTAATGGACAACAAATTAATAGGTAATTTCGGAACATGCAGGACATTTGGTAGAGTAAGGCCAAGTGGGAGAGATATGGTGCCTTGGCCAGCTATGGTAGAAAAGGAACCATCAGCCAGTCTTACCTTATCTCTCCCAGAGAGAAGGTTATATGTCTGGAACAAATTTGAGTTACCGGTCATGTGATTTGAGGCTCCGGAGTCAATAATCCAAGGTGAATCAGTAGTATGAGATGACACATGGAAGGTTGTGGCATTACCTGATGTAGATGCAAATGAGGTAGAAGGAGTAGGCCCAGAATCCACCTGGCGGAGAGTCCTACCATACAATTCCAAATGTTCACGGAAGGAATTGATAATATCTTCCTTAGGGTCAGAACCGGGATGTCTCTCCTGAGTTACGGAAGGACTAGTCTCTTGAATTCTGGAATCTGAAATAGCATTAGCTCCAATTTGAATGGCCCAGGTTTTGTCTACAGTACCCACCCTAAATGGAAGAAAATAATGGTCAGAAGTTGGCTGAATCATTGCCACTTGCACAGAGTCTGGAAACATGTCATCCTACCTACTATTAATGAGAAATCTGTCCAGCCTAGTCAATTATGGATCTCCCCTGAAGCTGCTCCAAGTAAAAAAGTGCCTTGTGATGGCAAATCCATTAACCGTAGTCCTATCCACAAACTTTCCAAACTCTACCATGTCTCTGGATAGCCTAGCCCCCCTTTCTTTTTGTGGAAAATCTTATTATGTTAAAATAACCTTCTATACACACTGGGAAGCCCTGCCTTTGAGAAAATGATTCAATCTCCACCCAACAGTTCCTCCTCAAATTGCTAACCCTTGGACCTACATAGCTTTGCATGTCCATTCCTTCACATATAATATATTTTTACATATGATGCAACAGAGAACTCACCTTACCTATAATAGAATCAGACCACGAGAAGATATCTGTATCCCAAATTAGAATAAATACAACACTACAGGCATTTTATTCTGCATCAACATTAATTCCTGCATTTAATGTGCTCTTCCAGACTTGTGCTCTTTTGTTTTACACCTTGGATATGTTGTTAGTTCCATAATTTCATGAGTTTTTTCTGAGAAAGGATTATGCAATTAGGGTCATGTTGCTCTCAAGGGAAATGCCACCATCACCTCCAATGTTACTGACTCATTTTCAAATCATGGATTCATTGAAGAAGAGACGTGCAAAGATTCAGCTCATTGCCTAGGTGAAGCTATAGATGAGTACTTATCAATTGGGGATCCAGAAACATCCTGTCAGAAGCTTGAGAATATCCTTTCTGAGTGTCTCCAAGATGATCGGCTAAAACCACAGGAGAGACCTAGTTCGAATTTGCAACCCCTGCATCATCTCTCTCTGAATGCTTACATTATACTAGCTTCTGCTTATAAGATCCGGGCTAGTAACTTACTGGCAATTCATTCAGAAGTGGACTATAAGCTGGAAGCTTTCAATATGCACAGGACCAGTACAGCATATTCCTTATTGCTTGCAGGGGCAGTTCATCACTTGTTTGTCCCTGAAACTTCTTTGATTGTTCCAGCTGCCAATTTCTGGATCAGTGTTGGGGAGTCCTTGCTGAGTCTTTCTAGGAGCTTGGCATGGAATTTGACTGTTGAACAGGGTAAGCCCCATTCAAATCTTATTTCTCTCTCCAGTTATGGATGTGGCAGGTGCTCTTTGATGGACAAATTAGAAGCAAATTTGATATGTCCAAAGGCTAATAGCATATTGGGGCAAGATGCATTTAATGAGATATCCAAGAAGTTCCTTAATTGCATTTCAAAGATTTTGCCTGAAGTATGGCCTTCCTTGATCAGTGGCCATAATTACCTCAAGGAAATTTGTGATCCTGTGGATTTCAGATGGCTTAGAACAGAGGCTTTTAGCTCAGAACATTCTCAGCTTCATGTTGACTGTACTGATGTTGGTTCTTCTTGTATGGATGGAAAAGGTTGTGTTAGTTGTACATGTGAAGCAGGCAGATGCACCAACAGGGAAAGGACAACCCTGTTTCAGTTGGGTTCTCATTGCTTGCTCTATGGAGGATATTTATCAACTATTTGTTATGGTCGTTGCAGCCATTTGACTTCTTACTCTAAGAATCTGCTCTATAATGCTGAAAAATGTAGCTGATTGATTTTCTCCAGCAAATTGCATTGAGTTCTAGCATAAAAAATGTTCCATCCCTGCTTCCTCTTTTGGCTTTTTATTACACTTGAGCAGGTTCCAATTCTATTCTTCATTAATTCATTTTTTATGTGCTTTACCTGTCTCGGGGACAATGCTTATATAGATGACTAAATCCTATAGCCATCTCTTATTCTTCAGAAAACCATTGGATGTTGACTCACTTTAACACCGGAGCAGAATTTCAAGATTTAACACCATTAAGTGTGTTTAGCAACTTTTTTTTTGGGGGGTACTAGTCTAGCAATAATAATGTGCACGTAATTGAGCTACAGAAACATTTTGGTGCCAAAAGAAAGAAAAGAAAATATCTTTAGTAAATTACCATCTCGTCTTGGGGGCACCGCTGAAGCTATCTATGTAAGCAATGTTTGTCTCAATAATGTATATGGAACAGGTTTGGACTATATCTAAATTGGCTACGCCTTGTCATGTTATTTTATATTACTTTTTATGGTTGAGTGCAACTTAGTAGCTACGTTATCATTCCAGTGTATTTACTTAAGGGATGTGCAAGTTCTAAATCCTAATGTGCTCTTTCCAGATTGGCCAGCATTCTCAAGGGTAGTTTTATTTGATAACATCATACATTTCTGCTATGAACTTTCATAACTGCCACCTTGAGGGTCTGGCCAGAAGGGGCTTAGAGATTGAAATTTTTTTTTTTAAAGCTTGTGGCATTTGTCAACTAGATGTTTCTCTTCTGTTTGCTCGGTAAATGGGGCTTCGCTTGAAATTTGTGGAGAGGGTCGCAGTGTGCATTTGAAATCCCCAATGCTTGATACAAACGGGATCAGTAGGGCACCTCCGTTGGACAAGGTGGTTGAGACGGGAAATCTTGTCTCGGGCGGTATTCCGGAGGATTTACCAGCGGACTTAACCATGCTGTCGATATGATGCTTTTTCCACTGCAGACTTGATAAAAACAATGGGTTGATAACAAGTTTAAAAACAATGGGTTGATAACAAGTTATCACTATAGAAACCTTTGCTCCATCTTCAACTCTCACTGATCACTGCCTCTGTTCCTCCAATTTTTAGTAGGTTTTGGGAAGCACATTCTTTTTCTCTCCTTAAGTTCGTTTCCAATAGGCTGAAAATCTGGAAATGCAAACTTCTCTATTACACCAAGGAATTAGAGCCAGCTATCAACTCATGATGAGATAAGTAGAAAAGGTTGTAGATTGGAAAACTCACAAGGTTAATTCGGATTTGGGAGAGATCTGCCTCTGCCCACTTGAAAGATGAGTAGTGCCGATTCACAAGTCTGTTTTCAAAGATCTTCTGGAAGATTAGACAGTAAAGACAATGTGAACTTTTGCATAAAGATTTTGACAATCCACAGACCATTTGGTGGAGGTGCATATTTCCACGTGTAAACTAAAACTCTATATGAAGCTTTTCTACAGGATTCTTGGAGTGCATGTTAAATATTTTTCCAATCAAACAGGAAAAGACAAAAAGTTGGACAGCTGGACTTCTAAAAAAGTTAACAGCTCACGTCAAACACCAAACACCAAAGGTACTGGGATTTTTACACATTCATATGCCATCAGCCTGACTGAAGTGTTAATGGACAGGTCCAATGCAGATTTAAATCTGTATTCTACTGTACACTTATAACCATTCAAAATATCAAAAACTCCCACTCTATACATCAATACCCACCCGTGAATTGGCATCAATTCCGAGCTAGCACTTGCCTGTACTTTGGACATAAAAATTCTAACCCTGTGCTGAACCATTATTCTCCTGTATCATTCCTCCTTCACTCCATGACAGCAATTTATGAATTCATGGGAATCCTTGCATCTCTTCCATTTTTCTGGGGCAGGTTCTACATAATCTGGGTCTGTGCCATTCCTGGTACTACCAACAGTCCCAACTGCACAAACAAGGAACAACGTACTGCCATCAATATAATATTGCTGTAAAATCCCTATAAGTCCCTTCAACGTAACGTACCCATATCCCATATTAATTACTTTGTATGACTTGAGAACTCTTAGTTAAGATGGCACTTCAGAATGAATATGAACCTGCTAATTGAAACTGAAACTGGCTGTTGGAATCCTTGGTGGGCAACACACAGTCACCGAACGAGTTTCCTCCTGTAAACCGAGTCATCGCGTATTTGACGTCTCTAGCCTATGTGACGAGTTTAGCTCTAGCTAGAAATATTATCCAACTAATTATCATGTTAAATATCCAGGAAGCACTCATTAATACGATCAAACCTCTCGTGTCCATCTTATTCAAGAGTAAGCGTAACCCCATCATTTAATAATGCAGCCATTATCAATTCATAATGAGCATCGCCAAGGAAAACAAGCCTGCCTCTGTAAGTAAGCACGTCAACCATCAACTTCGTCTCATAATGTATTAAGCACAGTCGATCGGCTTATCTTTTCAGTTGCCCAAATACGTTTTGGAGTATGAACAGTTACGTACCCACGATTATCAAATGACCTGTCTAGCTTCTTTTCCTTCCCTATTTCCTATATATATATATGTGTGTTTGTGCAGGGCCTGAAGACTCAACTTGCACCAAATATCGACTGTCAAGTGTGCTACATTTCTCTGAGTTGATAGATTCATAGAAGACATGGCTGTCAGAAAGTTGGCTCTCCTGTTAGTAATCGTCGCATGGGTCATGGGGACTACTGCTACTGTGGCACGAGAGCTGCCACTGACATGGGGTCATGACCTTGCAGCACGGCTTGAGAGTGAGGGAGGAGGCTTGGTGGAATGTGGGAATGCGCTTCTGGAGCTTCGAGCATGCACCAATGAGATTATTTTTTTCTTCCTCGAGGGTGAGACTTATCTGGGCCTTGATTGCTGCCGAGCCATTCGAGTCATCACTCGACAGTGCTGGCCATCTATGTTTACTTCTATCGGCTTTACAGCTGAGCAAGGCGACATACTCCGAGGCTACTGTGATGCATCAATGGGAACTCTGGCATCTCCCCCTCCTCCATACATTGGGCCAGTTCCACCCGTTGAACCACCAGTGCTGTCTCCCACTCAGACACCTTTGAGCCCAACACCAGCCGGTGTGATGGTTGTGGGTTAGAGAAGAAATGAATCGCAGGGATGTTAGTAGTGTGTTAGGTTGTTTATACTTCTAGTCGTCTACGTGGCTTTCTTCAAGTGTTTGGGACTTTGGGTAATGCTTAATGCCTTGTGCAACAGAGTTGGATTTTGGGTAATGGGTTGTTGGTATCTCTGCTTGTTGCTTCTATCTGTCATCTGAAGTAGTGTTTGCTTGGAGTTTGAGAGTTCAATCTCCATCTCGTTATTATATATTTTGCTCCCTTTCTCACTCTACGTACGTATATATATATATATATATATATATATATACTAGTTTTTCTGGGCTTGGCCCGAACCCAACCCTTGAAAGACTAAAATCCTGCTAGCGCAATGTCAATGTTTGATATAAACCTGTATGAGAATTCAGGATATAATTTCATTATTAAGTGGCTATACTGATCTATGGAATCAGTTATATTCGTATTGGTTTATCAGGCTTATTCACGGCTAAAAAAGACTTGACACATTTGATGTCCAAAGCGGTTACTTACTGTTCAAGTAAATTTCATTAACATTGCAAGCTGAGAGTCTTTATGACCCAAACGAAGGTTATGGATCTCTCAACATATATATATATATATATATATATATATATATATATATATATAAATCTCAGGACCTCGACCTATATCCTCCACCAGCAAAACTAGAAGAAACAGACGTAGGCAATTAATATAACAGAGTTTGAGAGAAAGGAAAGATCACATGGAGAAGTTCCATGGCAACGCTATAGTGCTGATGTCTTTGTTAGCCTGCACGAGTGTGTTGGTTGCACAGGGACTCGCAATGCGATTGCAGGAGGAAGAGGAGGGAGAGAGACCGTCGGCGTCAATGGCACCACAGGGGGCTGAAGGGCCGCTGCCCAGTTCTTTTGATGACCACCTGGAGCATTGCTTAGAGGTGTTGGGTGATAGCTGTTTGGTGTCGGCATTTGGTTCATTAATTGATAAGGATTACATGATGGGCAACAGTTGTTGTCCAAAGCTGCTAGAGATGGGCGGACATTGCTGGGTCCAAATCATCGATGCGATCGCCTCTAGCTTTCCCACCAAAAAGCATGTTTTTATCCTACGCTTTCTGGGTTCACGGACCTGGAATCGTTGCGTTTTATTGGAAAGGCAAGTACCAGTTGCTTCACCCTCAGCCCTCATCGATGCACTGGCATAAGCCTTTGTTATCGATCTCTTCTTCTTCTTCTTCTCACCTCAAACTCAACCATTGGCTGGTCCTTTAACGGAACCGTGACACAGTTATGTTGTTTCTGAGCTCAATAAGGAAAGCCTTCTTGAATTAGTATTTTGCGATCAATATATATACATACACTACCTCTCTCTTTAAGCAGTTATATATTTACTTTCAGTTTGTTACATTGTTAATTGTGTGCACACAGTCCTCGATAACCCTGCCCAGAGGGTAGGCTCTAGAGTGTAGCCTAAAAGGAATATAGGGTCATTTAATAGAACATCCCTATAGTTTCAAGAATTTATTAAAACCTATCTTATAGTTTGCGTTTTACTAAAACATCCCCTGTAGTTTGTAATCCATTTATTTAATTAATCTTCCATTACAGTTGAAAATAATGGTTTTGACTCAAACATTCATTTGGATAAATTTAATCAAAAGAAAAAAAATGAAAATACCATTTTTGCTCGCAACAGCTTTGTTAATTTTGTTTTTTGTATGAAGAAGTGTTAGGAGTAATATTGAAAATAAACAATCATGATCCTATGCCCTTGAATATTTTTCACTCAGCTTAGGTGATTACATTACCATTTTCAAATGGCAAAACAAACACTTAAGGTTGATTAAATAAATAAGCTGCAAATTATAGAAGATGTTTTAGTAAAACAAAAACTATAGAATAGGTTTAAGTAAATCCATTAAACACTATAGGAGATGTTTTAACTAGTTAATGACCCAAAAACATATAAGTTGGCATGGGGTTTTGGTGATTTGGTCATATATAATGATAATACCTCTCCCAGGGTTCACCTATAATTAGGGGTGGATAAGAGTGGCTAAGCCCAATATTGATTTATCAAGCTCCACTTGGTAGAGAAGCATAAGGCTCAAGTTAAGGTTTGAGCTCAATTCAAGCTTCAAATATTAACTTGAATTTGATCCAACTCAAAGGGTCATATATTCAAGTTTAGTTGGACTTGAATTAAAGAATAAGCTATTTAAGCCAAGCTTCATATAAAAAATAAAATTTATATGTTTAAAAAAATAATTCTTGTTAAAAATATTATATATAAGCTCAATTAATTAAAATTACAAGCTTGGCAAGTCGAGTGTCATACTATTTGAGCATGACTCAATTACCAATCCATCATCCTATATATGAAATTCAAACTCGACCTTGAAGCTTAAATTGGAAAAAACTAAATCAAAATTTTCACAAGCTGAACTCAAATGGCTCACCAATAGTCTGATTAATGTCCCACCCCTACCTATAATTCACCCAGTCACCTCACGCACCAAATGGTACAAAGCCGTAGACTGGTAGATGGGTTCTAAAACCCAAAATCAATACCTGTATAAGATTGGATTGGACCTGGCCTGTTCGTAATAAGTTTATATTATATTTGGTTGGATTAAGCCAATATCTAGTCTATTGATATAAGATAAAAATATAAGAAAAATGACAGACAGGCTTAATGTAGATTTCTGATTTCCACTGCAAAACTATAAACATTCAGAAGGTCCAAAAACCACACTCTATGTGCCCGTACCCACCTGTGAATTTGCATCAATTCCGAGCTGATACCTACCCAAATGCACTTTGAGCTTATAGATTCTGACCCTGGGATTATGGGTCATTCTTCTAAGAATATATGTGTCAATAAACCAGGTTTGGATTGAAACCAATCTAAATCAAAATTAATTTGAACAAGTAGAATGATTCAAACATTAAATTGGACTGACCCAAATTGGTCTAAAAATTCATTAGATTGAATTGAACCTGATTCATTTATAATGGACTCACACTGAACTGGATTGGATCGGATTCGACCAAATTAGCACGTAATTAGGATTCGGTTGTGTTTATGCCCGGATCGGGGTGTAATTGTTGATCGTCAACAAGCTTTTAATGCTTTGACGCATAAACATGTGACCCAAGATGACCTGTTGGCCCGTTATCACCACACAAGGTCTCTTCCCCCTACCACTTCTGGACACTTCGAAGTTGAGTTTGAGGCCATAGAGAGAGAGAGATCAGTTTCCTACGCCCCACGGAAGAACTCTGGCTCTGCTGCTTATTATTGAATGGATCATAGGTGTATGTTCTGAAAAATGGTCTACGAGTGGGGCCCTCTTTACATTTGGGCCACTATCCTTTTGCCGACAGCCCGAGTTCTCCACAGGTGGGCCCTTATGTAACCGACCATTTATTTCATGAGCATATATGGATATATCATCAATATCATCCTATTCGAAATATCTTCTTTTCTTTGTTTCTTCTTTAATATTGATCGCCATTTTCGTTGGATATACTTGGTTTATTCTTCCTTTAGTAGAGTGGTTGAGAAGAAATCAAGATGAATCTCGGGCGTTGGATTCTTATCTGATGCATTGCTTGAATTAGTCTATCACATCTCTCCACATGGCTCAGAGAGGAATAGAGGATAAACAAATAATAAATTAAAATATTTGCTTAATTAGTGGAGATGGGGTTTCAATGGGTTTTGTCCATCAAATCAGTGGGCCACCAAAAGAAGACCCATCAAAGGCTGAATTTTATATTAAGCTATAAATAATTGAAAATTTTAATATTCATTGATATTGGATGATATTATCTCTTGATTTTAATTTTATTTATTTTTCATTGATTTATGTTTAATAAGATATATTTACAACGGTTCAGAGAGTGAGAGAATATAAAACAAATAATAAATTAAAATGTTTGCTTAATTAGTGAAGATGGGGGTTTCATTGGTGTTGTCCATCAAATCAATGGGCCAATAAAAAAACTCATCAAAGGCTGAATTTCACCAATATAGGTTGCATGTTAAATCTCGATCTCAACCAATTACCACGAAAGGGAAATCCATAAAAGGCTAAATTTAATAAATAGTTATAAATAATTGAAGAATTTAAGATTAATATATTCACTAATATTTTCTGTATGTTAAATCTCAGTCTCAATCAATTAGTTAAAATTTGTTTTTTCTTTCATTTGTCCATGTTTAATAAGATATACTTACTATCAAGTTCAACCAATCACATAAAGTAAATGTTGCTATAATTGAATTGCAGAAATATTTTTGAAAAATCTAATTACCGAATAAAGAAAAAACTATCTTGAATTCATGTAATTTCCTTTGAAGCAGTAGACGTATTCTTGTGATTCAGCCGAGAGCTTTTACCAACCACATTTTCAGGCACTCATCTGGTCCGTGTGAATTCCAAAAGTCGTGGCCTACTCACATTAATTATTCCACAGTATGCACTAAGCTGGGGAGGTTAGAACTCCTCAGAAGAAATCTTATAAATAGAACTACTTCAGTCCCTCTATTCATCCATCAACCACCAATACCATCTGCCTTTGATTCTTCCTGATTAAGAGCCTCCTCCTTTTCCTTTTCTTTGTCAAACACCTTTCTTGCCACCACCATGGCTGAGGAAAAGCACCACCAACACCTCTTCCACCATCACAAGGATGAGAGGCCAGAGTCTGAAGTGGTGTACTCCGAGACCACCTATGCTGCCGACAGCACCGGCAATTATTCTCAGACAACAAACTTTGCTGCTTCCTCTGCTGTTGATTATGAGAAAGAGGAGAAGCAACACAAGCATTTAGAACACTTTGGTGAGCTTGGTGCAGCTGCAGCTGGTGCTTTTGCTCTCGTAAGAAACCTTACCAACTGATAGTTACGTTTTTTGTTCCCCAAAGGGCTTACATGACGTGGTAGCCCATCTTCAAAATCCATAAACCCCCTTAACCCAAATGCGGACGGAATTATTTGATCCTAAGTCTTCATTACAACCAGCAAGCAAGAGACCTTACCAACCAATCAGTTGACACTTTGCATAGTTACATTTATTTTATCATTAGTATATGTATAGATGAAAGTTGTGACAAGTACGATAAAACTAATCAAAAACTTGTTTTTGTTTTCTAACAACATTGCTTTAGCACGAGAAGCATAAGGCGGAGAAAGACCCAGAGCACGCACACAGGCACAAAATTGAAGAAGAGGTTGCGGCAGCGGTTGCAGTGGGGAGTGGGGGATACGCCTTCCACGAACACCATGAGAAGAAAGAAGCAAAGGAACACGCCGAAGAGGCCCATGGAAAGAAGCATCACCATCTATTCTAAATAGACATAATATATATATATATATATATATAATTAGTGATGTTTTTAGTTTTCACTGTGTTTCCCATAATAATAAGTGCTGAAGTGCCAATGGTGAGATGAAATATGTGTTTGCTAGGTTCGCCCTATGTTGACTCTCTAGTAGTTTGGATATATTGGGTATATGTTTTCTTTTTGGTATTTATATATGTGTAGTATGGCTTTTGAACCATTCTTTTAATGCGAAATGGTTATGGATTAGGTTTCACCTAATTGGGTCATCCTCACAAATAGGTCCCAGTGGGGTGAAATTAGGATCATTTTATTGTGATAATGTTTTGTTTATTTTTTAAAGATAAACAATTAAAAAATAAAAAATTTATGATCTATTTCCCTATAAATCTTTAGGTAATGCTATAATATCCCCAGAACAGAAGAATACTAATTCCACACATGATAATCAGACGTGACTAGACAGTAAATCCACCCAGGTCAAAAAAAAAAAAAGAGAGAAGAAAAGAAAACCGGAAAAAGACCCTGATCTTGGAAGAGCATGGACCACTGAGTTTAACTTTCTGTTGACAAAGATGAAGGGAACCGAGAGGCCATGTGCAAGGTCTAGAGTTACATTTAATTAAGATTGTGTTTGGTTTGAAGGAAAAAAGTAGAGAAAGGTAGGGAAACTTTACAAAGCTTTTATATAGGTTTTATTTCCTTTCCTTATAGCTTTTCCTTCAAATCAAACGTAGCCCAAAGAAGCATTCACGAGAGATAGAAAAACCTTTGGCGCATTCAAGCTGTTCACCAACACCTTGCAATCAGATTCCAGAATTAATATGTTAAATCCATGCTTCTTTGCAAGAAGAAGAGCATTCTTTACTGCTATAGCTTCAGCTTGAAGGGAAGAAGGCAGCATGGTCCAAAACAAGTTACCACACAAACACCAGTTTGATTAATTTCTCACAATCATTCAATAGCTTGCTCAATTGAACCCTAAAAACCTCCATCAGTGTTTAATTATTCTAGTCCTCACATAATTCATCCTCACACCATCCTCAAAATTTTTTACGAATACCATACTCAAAATTTTTGCAACCATGCATTAGAAACATCTATCCCATAAATAAAAACATATGAAGTACAGTGATGTTCCCATTGCATGGCTGCAAAGTCTGTAAGGATGGAGTGAAGAACTGAAGATAGATTTGTGTAAGGGCCAAATCTGAATTCATTTTCACACATCTCACCATAAGATTGGAACCCACAATAATATTGGTGACCCAATATGCATGAGATGGCATATACAAATTATGTTAGAAGGTTTTCTGTTGGGAAGAGATCCATGCTAGTTATGGATAGTAAATGTTCCACTTCAAGCCCACTGCCCGTTTCTTGTCGTTATCAATCTCATTCAGTTTCCAATCCAAATGTAAGCCACGTTTGGAGTGCTTTTTGGCCTCCATGTGTTTCAAAGTACACTATCCCCTATGAATTAGGAACATCTCCCCCTGGATAATACTATGCAGAGGATGAGATGTTCTCCATGTGCGATTGCAATAAATGTGGGCAGGGTTCTCGTAAGCAGGAGATCCGGACTCGTTTCAAAATACCCTCTATCCTTATGGTTTAGCTAATTGACTAACTCTACCTTTATTGTTTACATATTGTTTTAAAAGTACCTTCAAGTTTTTTAACAATTGTTTAAAACCTCCCTTGTCACTAACTTTTCATCACACTTTGTTCGCATGTGATATCTTAAACTACCCTTATGGTTTAATTAATTGATTAACTCTATCTATCTTTATTGTTTATATATTGTCTTAAAGTACCTCAAGTTTGTTGACAATTGTCTAAAACTTCCCTCGTCGTTAACTCTCCATCACATTCCATTGACATTTGACATCACATGACTGATATATTTTTTAAAATTCCTAAAATACCCTTTTATGATTTCACTCCATTATTCGTCTCCGATTCCAACTCCATCTCCGTCTCCATCTCTGATTCTTACTCCCTCTCTTCGACTCCATCTCCAATTTCCAACTGTCTCTGCAACTCCGTCTCCGTCGCCATCTCCATCTCCGTCTCCGACTCTGACCCCAACTCCAACTCCATCTTCATCTCTGTCTCTGATTCCAACTCTTCTTGACTCAACTCCAACTCCATCTTCATCTCTGTCTCTGATTCCAACTCTTCCTGACTCCATTTCCAGTTCTGTTAAAGGATGATATTGCCCTTCTTTTCCATCTTCATCATCAACATCTTGCCCAATACCCCAGAAACCATCGTCGAGCAAACCAAAGGGATTGAGGAAGTCACAAGTGGAAACATCCAGCAGCAGCGGAGGTTCAGCCAAAGGAATCTGTGGCTGACTGTATGTAGTAAGGATCATTTGAAGGTAGATTCATCGCAAAGCCATAGAATTCACCCCCATCTAATATTGAGGATACCCATAGTAAGAGTAGTAGGATGGATTAGACCACTGAGTTGTTGCGGGCGACATTTGTGGCTCCTAGGGAAATGCAGTGGGCAACCACTTCATGTAGTTAATTTGGTATGAATTTGAAGAATTCACTTCAGTCAAGGCATACCAGTTGCAGGCGAGAAAGAAGAGGGCACCGGCTTTTCTAGGCTACCCTCTACTCGGAGAATAGACCCGATCACCCCAATCCAATTCGTTTGGGTTGGTCAACCCATCCCGATCCAGACTAGGGCGATCTAGACCAACCCAAATCCAAAAAGGTTATGAACGGACCGATTTGACCTAGATCCAATCCGACCCAAAGCAAGCCGACCCACTTGCTTTGACTCCGGTTCGGATTGATCAGCCCGATCTAAATCTATACATCCCAACTTGATTTTTTGGACAAATGTGATATGTTTCCCTTGACCCGCTTCAAATTATTCGATTCAATCCCAAACCCCACTACTAGAAAATTCATCTATAGAGTAAACCATAACTGCCTCTAAAAGCTTAAAAAATGCATCTAAAGGTTACAGAAAATAACCAAGTAAGTGCCTCTAAAAGCCTTATCGCTAAATGTTTTAGAAAAGCTTGATTGAACATCAAAAGCAGATTATAAATTGAACTTTCAAAAACACATACGAATGCCTCTATTGCAATGAGGCTAAAAGTCCTATATAGAGGCAGTTAAAAGTGCCTCTAAAAGTTCAATTTAGAGGTGCATTTGAACGCCTCTAAATGATTTTGTGGCAATTTTATGTGCCTCTAAAAAAAATCTAAAAAAAGGAAAATTTTGTATGATTTAATATTTGAGACACTTTTGGCCGCCTCTAAAAAGGTTCCAAATTAAAAAAAAAATGCAATATATTGTGATTGCTACATAAAAATTCTAATTCATACACCTGTATGAAAATTTTCATATTCAATCAAAACATAAAACACCTATGACAACATATATAAAATCCAAAAAGATACACTTATCCATAAAATTCCAATTGACTTCCATCATCATTTTAACAAAAAAAAAAACACAACATTAAGCCCTCATTATATTCATTCTTCATTTTGAGTAGATGTAGTACAAAGAAATTCCTTTTAACATCTCAAAAAAAAAAAAAAAAAAACTCTTTGTAGTCTTCATCCAATCCTTTCTTCCCTTACAACTGCAAAGAAAAACAACAAAAAGAAAAACACTTGAAATTTCATACCTATCAAGATGTCATCTTTTTTGTTTGATTGCATTACAAATGAAGTAAATTAAGACATAAAGCAGAATAAAGTAAAACCCAAAAAAAATCAAAGGAGAATTTGCATTTTTTTCATTTGCACTCCCATGCATTTGTACTAGTGCAAATAAAATTGCACTACAACTAAACACAGGCTTATGGACATCTCTAACTAGTCTATCGATTTGGGTTCTCTTATTGTGCTCTGCTGATTTACTCCGTCAACAAAATCATTTGCAGATAGATATAGTAATATTGGGGAAATTATTATATAAGAATCCATTAAACTGTAGCTTGTACTAAAAATAGGTCCTCTTTTTGTATGTCTAGATACTGAATGCAACCTCCTAATTTGGATTTCATATGGAATGTGGCTAAATTTGTCATTCATTCCTTATTTTAAGGAATTATCTCCATTTTGCGGTTGAAATGCCCTTTTGAATATTGAGTTTTTAACTGAAAAAAGGAGATTAGTCCTTAAAATAAGGAATGCCAAATGCAACAGTAATTCATTTCCTCAATCACCTCCTTTTGTGCAGTCTGTGCAGTAAGGATATGTTTGTTGTAATGCCTTGGCCTGAGGTAACTTGTGATCCTATTCCTATGATCACTACTTATTAAAAAGAAGAATGGAGCCTCGGTGGATCTATTTCTCTAATAGTTCTGCAAACATGGAGCTTGGGATTCTCTACTCATATGTCCTTGAATGATTACCTGCTACTTTTGTCCAGTTCTCACACAAGGAGCTTTAATTTCTTATAATGGTACTCTATTTGGAACTTGGAGCAGGAATTTTTGGGGCTATGTAAAGGGATAACCAGAAGAGAAAAATTAATTAATTTGAACTTGAAATAAGCAATGAACAGGAAAACAAAGCTTCAAGTAGATTGACAGCACTACATATATACCAGACCCTGGTCGGACCTAGGTCAGGGAATTTTCCTATTGATTCAATGCAAGGGCATACTAGGACTCAGACAAGACTTGGCCCATTGACAGCACTATTATGGCTCACTATTGCTAAATTAGCACCAACTTTGGAAACAAATAACTGTTGAACCTTCTCAGAAATACTATAATAGTCAAATTTTCTTGTACCTTATTTTAAGGAATGACAGGAATTTGGTATGTGTGGCTATAGTGAAATATTCTCTAGGTTTGATGTTACTCTGATAGAATCTAAGGCAAAGGTAATTGTAGAAGTTAGTCTTACTGAAATCTCATAAAGAATGAATTTAGTTATTGCTGTAACTGTGTTCACTTCATCATGGAAAATTGTGGCCTCTTGTCATCCATATCTGCCAGAGATGAAGGAATCATGCAGCTAATCCAGACCATCCATTAGGGACCCTACTTGCAAACTACTCCCCAGAGATAAAGATTTGCTACACCTTTGTGCATATCTTGAACTTGAAGATCATAGAGATCAGGTCAGGCAAATAATCTGACAATGCAAACTGTTAGAACTGCTTCCATGCTGAATTGGTTATTCTAAACACTTCATTTGATATTTTATCAATAGAGGACCAAGTACTGACATACAGATGTAGCCAGAGATATGGGTATGATACCCAGAGATATTGTTTTAGCTAAAACAATATTTTGCTTTATGTAACTTAGGGTGTATTTGATGCTGTGGTGTCAAAAAGTGTGGTGTGTTCCAGGCTCCTGGACCCCACCAAGGTAATGTTTGACACACCCCATTTGATGTTCTGTGTACTGTGGTGATATGGTGTGGGGTGTTCTCAAACAAAGAAATAAGTGTATTCCAGAATTTGCAATATAAGATATTAAAGCATCTACTATAACTTGAGCCATGTTTGGTTTGAAAAGAAAAGGTAGGGAAAGGAAGGGAAAGGTAGATAGAAGTGAACCAGGTTTCCCTACCTTTTCTTCCAAACCAAACATAGACTTATTAAATAATGCATAATCAAAAATATTTCAAAAGAGAAATAAGAACTAAAAATTTAGCAATAATGATAATTAATTTGAAAAACAAATAAGCAGGTTTAAAGAGCAAAGAACCATATTAAAAATAAACTATTTGGATGACATCTATGTACATGTAAATTGAAAACCTTAAATTGACATAATAAACAAATTAAAACTTGTTGAGAACTATATCCAATCATCCAATAATTTTTTATTACGTGGCTGACTCAAGAAATTAAAGTTAATATTAGATGGTCACAGAGGGGGCTGCCAATAACATGGGTAAATATAAATTGTATAAGCTTTTTTCAGCTCAGCATGGTTATTGCATGCTTCTCTCTTTTGTACGTGCAAATGCAGAGAAACCTAAGAGAATCATAGATGGGCCCTACTTATATCAGATGGTTAAAGGTAGTGATCTGATTAAACTAACATTTAGTTTATACATAATTTTCCTTGGTATATTCTAGATTCTTCAAACAAATAAACACCAATAAAGCACATCAGAATTGGTTTGACTTCCTTTAGACATTGTAGGGGATATGTAGGATAAAGAGAAAATATGTGATTCTTGCCTACCCTCTCCAAATCCAAAGTTCCAAACCATTAAATTAGCACTCACCAATCACAAATAACAATCGACCTTGGCTTTTGTTTTAAACTAGTTTCACCATGGCCCCTTGGTTGCACTTTATGATTTGAAGGCCAATTGGTCCTTTATGTATCATATATATCCTACATCAAATTGCACTTTATGACTTCAAGCTGAGAAGCTGATCTACAAACTATTCAAGATAAACCCAATAACCACCAAACTTAAACTAGCATGTGCATTTATGTATAAATCAAAATATCAATACATAACCTAGATTTAAACTTACTAGATGTTATTTCTTTACATTTTTTTCTGGCTTGTTTTAACTTCTCACAAGGTTTCTGTATGTTATCTTTTTATATTGGTCCATTGGGAATCTCCTTAGGTAGACCATCACTCGTTGTCTTCATAGAATTTATCTTGTTATCGATGGGAGTCAGATCTCTTTATGTATTTATCATAGGATTATTGTCTCATCTTCTAAACAATTAAGAATATCCTCCTAGCAATCAAAGATATTAAGAATATCCTACTATAGTTTTAATCCTAACTGAAATACAAAAATAAGGATAAACTGCTCAACCTGATTAAACGAAGGATTCCCAAATTCCAAGGGTATAGGCTTTAAGTCTTCTAGACTTCCCTGCTGATTCAATGGCAATCAATAATTAGTTCCAGAGGAAAATAATATTTATCATGCAGTCTAAATAGGTTTTGTAACATCAACCATTTAAGTATATTTATAAAAAAAAAAAAAATTTACCATTTAAGTAATATGATCATATGCATGATCCATTCATGATCTCAGAAAATACATCAACGAACATGCTCAACATTACAGCCAATGTATCAAAATATTTCCTGTTCAGAATAAATAGAGAACAAAAATAAAATAAAAGAGCAACAAAAAGGATGAGTTTACAATTAACAAGGGAATTTGACTAGTTTCTATCCAACAAAGAGAAGGTTAATTTGGTAAGCGGCTAGATGCTGATATCATTAACATGATTCAATTAGAACTCCCATAATGAGAGTAATGCTTCTTCCATTAAAAATAAAAGAGCAACAAAAAGGATGAGCTTACAATTAAAAAGGGAATTTGACTGGTTTCTATCCAACAAAGAGAAGGTTAATTTGAGTAAGTGGCTAGACACTGATATCATTAACATGATTCAATTAGAACTCCCATAATGAGAGTAATACTTCTTCCATTGGTCTTTGAGATCCATATAATAGAGGCCATATAGCTGTCAATCTGTTCAAATAAGTTCAAGAAAAACCACATAAAGTATCCCCTCATATCTGATCCATTTCTACCAAAAAGTTGAGATAGAAAGAAAGAATAAACCCTTGTTAAAGTTGAAATCATATTGAGCTAATAATAAGCTAGACTACATACCTCAGAGCCTGTAGCAGACTGCCAAGGAAACCATCCTAGTATTTCACCCTTGATGTATTATTCAATGATGCGTTATGAAACATCCTTTGACCTAGGAATACAAAATGACCACATGTCATGTCATCAATCACACAAGGGCCAGTGTGGTTTGTAATTTTCAGAAGTTTAGAGCTTGCAGTTGTTTCAATTTTTAGTTAATGAAAGTTCCATACGAGCCTTCTTTGATAATTGAATGAAAAGGAAAGATATCATCTACAATTTTCATGGATGTGAATAGGAGGGTTGTCATAAACTTGCTTGAATTACTCTAGCACAATTTGTAGACTAGACTGTTCAATGGGGAACTAAGCTCACCAATATTAGATAGCAAGGTAAGCGTTAATTTGGATAGAATGTTTATATACAAAGCTATATATAGGTATTAGTAATTACCTCTCATGGGGGTACTCCATCAAAGTTAGCTACAGAATATGCAAGATTTAAGTAAGTTCCATGGTTTCAATTAGAACCCACTAAAGAAAGACCACAGCTTAAAAAAGCGAGGTGACTACTACACCCAAGAATATCTAACAAAAGGATGATGGTCAAAGGGTAAACCTGTCTTAATCAAGTATCAATTAAAACTCTACAGTTGTTATCATAGGTACTTGGATTTTACATTACTTGTGTGCTTGTATAAAATGAATAGGTTAATTTTTGTCTTTAATAACTGCTCTGGTTGGAAAACATGCAAAGCTTTTCTTGTTATTCTTAGCCTTCAATACTGAAGAAAATCTATGTACCTTTATCATTAGTCCAGCCTTCATTTGATGAACTTGAGTTGGGTGGGCCCTGTTCTAGGCAAACTTAAGATAGCATACCAATTGAATTAAGAGGCCTTGTTCAACTTCAAGAACACCTAGCTCCTCATGTTGCATACGAGCTGGTCCTTGATTCTAAAAGAAAAGGTCCACCTTGGTAGTATCCAACACTGAATTGTAAGAAGCTAAGCCAAAGTGATTATCCAACACTGAACATGCAGACCCGCCAGAACCTTTGCTACTGCTTGAAACTAGAGGAGGAGATACTGAATTGTAAGATGCTGAAAGTAGTTATTATGGTGATTCAACTCCTAATAGAGGTGAAGACTTTGGTAGAATTGAGATTTTGTAAACTTGTGGTGATGCTTTGAGTTCCAATTGTTGAGGCTAAGAATTCTAAGGAAAAACTGTTTATATTGATGGCCAAGATGAAAATGAGTTAGAAAATTTCACAAGGAACGTCTATGATAGGAAATTTGTCCAATAATTTAAGAAGCTAATGCCCATAGTTAATAGCTTGTCAACTTAATGGTGTTTCCTTAATTTTTTCACCAAGAGGAGCCCATAATGTACCCACTTCACTTTCTTTCCAATGTAAATAGTAACATTTTCTCTCCCCATTAAATCTCTACTTTCCTCATAAACCTCTTCAATCCCTTTTCCTTGAAAGAGAAGTGGGTAAATCTCTCTATTGAACTGGTAGTGCATTAAAATCAAAGGAAGTCGGTAAAATTTTTAATCAAAATTTAAAAATTTAACATCACTTATCAAATTGGAGAACTGGTAAATAAGATAGGAAAAAATTACTAAATATGTAATAGCCCAAACCAAACTAAACCCCTTAATACCTTTAAAACCTTTACCCTATCGACCCCCCCTCCCAAATCCTCTTTGCACAGTACATATTTGAATCGGAACTCTTCCTAAACTAAACCTTAAGGATACACAATCAATTAGAAACTAATAACCATCCCATTGAAGATCGAAGCCATCAAGTGATGGACCAAAACAAAAGTTGCACATGTTAGATGCTCTCGAAAATCCAACCAATGTAAGTGAACATATGCTTAAGATAGGATGCTTTGTTTGAATCTATAGTTATGGTTCCTAATATTCCACTATTCATTTTCCATGGTTTTATTATAATGATCTAGACCATTGACTTCTATCAAAAAAAATTATTTATGAGCATCACCATAAGGAGGTGTCTCCTTTAATGCTAAACTTGTTAGATTGCATCACCTAAGTCCTAATAGTTGTCTTCTAATCCCAAACCATAAACACAAAGCAAAACCAAACTGGTAATGGATCCCAGTTACAATGCAGTAGTTGTAGAAAAAAAAAAAAAAACATTACTTGCTACATTGATTTTTTCCCGGCCCGCAGGACTGTCCATGTCACTTTTTTCTTGTGAGTCCCCTTTTAGCTTAATAGCAATAGACAAGGAAATTATGATTTATATCAATGCTTAGAAAATACCTGTGGTAGTTGATATGTCAGATGTTGGATCTACTGAACAAGAAAACCTTTTAGGTTGATTATAAGTTGTCCTAGATATAGAGAGGCTAGGGGCAAAGAAAGGTGGAAGTTTACCAAATTTTTGAATTTGAGCATTTTTAACAGAGAGATATGAGTAACCAGATATTGTTAAGAAAATAAATAATTAATACCACTTACAAGTTATAACATTTCACGATCCAAAGTAACATAAAATTGAGAAAGAAATCAATAAAAAAAAAGAGAACAAACATGTCTAGACAATAGCTAAATAGAATAAATTAATCAATTGTTCTGTCTTGTATCTTAGCAATATTTTGTTTCAGCTGAAAAAGCAATAAAACCTTCTTGTTTTCATTGAGAATCTTGACATAATTCATTAAATCCCTGAGTAGTCAATAAAAATTTAGAAAACATACCCAATGCCTGAGATTAAATTGAAAGCTTTCTAGGTATGACTAACAACTTAATTAATTTCTTCTTCCCTATACAATCCTCTGCAAGCATTTTGTCCCCCTAGCACGTTAGATTACTTATTTCAGCATCATAAGTAACTTAAATTGAACTCTCTTATATCTATGTAACATTCCTTGAAAGAAACAATGCATAACCAAACATATGCATGTAATGATTACTACCATTCAATTTAGAATAATAAAGGCTCAAATCATCCGATAGAAAGGAAAAATAAAGCATAAATGTTTAGATGGTTAGATGTCCAACAAAAATTGCTTACCAAAAAATAAAAGATCGATGCCAACAAAAATTTTTGAGCCAGAATAGTACACGACAAAAACCTCCATAGCACTGACAAATGACACAAACCCTAAATCCTCTACTGTTTCTTCTCCCTCCAGCCCTCTCAAATTTCTTCCCCTTGGACCGTACATATGGTTTGTTGAAATGTTTCACTAATTTACGAACATTCTTAGGACCTCTGAGAGGAACCATGTTCTGCCCAAGTGCATCCCTGTGATCCAGTTGCTCAAATGTCAAGCATTCACCTACTGCCTTCGAAATTCTTGCTCTCGTTATCTTTGTAAACCTTAAAGTCATTACCTCATAAACCCGAGTATCATCGGTAACTGTTCCAACAAGAACCATGATTTTATCCTCCTTTCCCTTTAGCTAATCAATCGAGAAAGGCACAACGGAGCTGTCTTGACCCTGCTCATAATTAACAGCCTCTTTAAAATCACCACATTGAATTTGCTTACTGTCCTCCATATCAGAAATCTATATAGCTTGACGATCATGGCAAATATCATTGGATTTTGGGGCAGTTCACTTGGTCTTCTTGCTTTTTCCTCTACAACCAGGTCGATATCCATTGTTGCTTCTGCTTCTCTTGGTCCATCTCCTACTAGGTATTGATTAGGGTTCGGTAAAAAATGAAACATAAAAAACAAAAAAGAGAGAGGGAAAACGAAATGAGATAGAGAGAGGGGGTTTCAGTATTTTGATTTTCTTCTCTAAGGATAAAGTGCCAGAGTAGCATGATGTGGGAAAGTTGAGAAGAGTAGAGAGAGGGAAGAGGAAGAAATGAAAAAGGAAGGAGGAGAGGGTAGAGGGGTGAGGATGGTGTAGGGAAGGGTTCTTTCGAACAAGGGTTTAATTAGAGAAGACTAAGAACTTTCTTCGAAGAGTTTTGGGAATGGTCGCGCAAATGAATTTTGGGCGCCAAACCCAAGCGCCTACTCTTATTTCTGCCAATATACGGGGGGGTAAAAACTTCAATTCAGTGGCATCTGAAAATGCCTTTATGATAACCGAACAAAGTCAGTCGTCTTTAATATGTTATAGAGGCATTTTCCAATGACCGCCTCTACGCAAGAGCCTCTAAAAGTGCATATTCCAGTAGTGTCCATGCACAACCCAATATGGGTTGGTCGATTCAAATTGTCATTGACTGAACCAATCTGATATGGTTCGACCAATTAATCTAAATTCAAACAGTTCAATCATTATTGATGTGATTAATTCAAAGATAAATTCAATTAGATAATTCAAATCGGTTTAACCAATTTAAATCTAAATGGTTTGATCAAACCCAAAACCAAATATAGGCAAATGGTTTCACCACTTATGTAAAAATAATATGCATATAATGTGATTTGAACCTTCATCACTTTGCATAAATAATAAGTACTATTACCACCTAGCTATAACCAACTTAAGCTAAGAGTTTTTTAAGGATGTACATAGGCATGAATGTATTGAGTTATGCAGCTCTTTTATGTGGATTATTATTATCAATAGCTCTTTTAGTCATTGCATTTTGAAAAAACATAAAAAAAAATAGTAGAAACAATCATTTATTATATATATATATATATAAAGTTAAGGATTTTTTTGAGGATGTACATAAGTATGAAGGTATTGAATTATGCAGCTTTTTTATATGGATCATTGTTATCAATAGCTATTTTAGTCATTGCATTTCAAAAAAACATAGAAAATTTTAATAAAAACAATCATTTATTAATTGGATCATTTTACTTTTATGAGATCCAATGCATGAATAAAAAAAAACAATGTTTTATAAAACACTCTTTTTACTTTTAGAAACTATCACAGGCTTCAATTGATTCAGCAATTGGATCATTGGAGTTATTGTGTCATTAGTCTAGGGTTTATATATTATATATATATATATATATATATATATATATATCAAAATTCATATAAAATAAAATGTTAAGGATTTTTTTAATTTATTGTCTATATTGTTAATTTACTTTTTTTTATTTTTTTCAATTTTTCTAAAAAGTTCATATCGACTCAGCCCACTAAATCTAGGCTTCGGGCCATACCAGCTCCCCTACTGTGAGATTCGTGCCTGGCACTAGCATGCCCGCTACAGTTCAAGAGGCCCGCAAAAGTGGGCCGTGCAGCCCAATTACATGCTGGTTTTCATAAATTCACGGAGGGTTTTGATTGGCAAAAGCCTTTTCTTTTCTTTCAGATATTCGTACCTCTTCGCCTCACTTCGTTTGTTAAGAACCCGAACAAGCGGGGGAAAAAAAAGCAAACGCTCGACACGCTCAGAATGGGGAAATGTCCACGATCACGAATAATCGCCTATGTATTTCCGGACAGATTGACGGTGACTTCTGTTTTCCTCACACTCTTGTTTCTTTTATTCTCAATTGCCGTCGCTGAAATCACAGATCAAGAACTTGACGACGCCATTGGAGCTCTTACGTCCAATGGTTACAATCTCTTCGCCAACGCCATCGCCACTTCAGATCTCCGGTACAAGCTTATTGCCGGCGATTCTTTCACTTTATTCGCTCCCACCAACTCCCGTGTTTTCTCACTCGACATGGTGACAGAAGCGACAGATTACGTCAACGTACTTCACTACCACGTCGTTCCCCGCCGTCTCATGATCTCCGATCTACAGGATCTCTCCAGCAGGCCCTATCTTGATACGCTGCTCCCTGACCACGCTCTCTTGATCGAGAATCGCCAGACGACATCAACCTCGATCTTTTCCTCTGTCATTACTGTTGACGGCGTTAGCATCTCCGCTCCTGGTCTTTATAACGGATCTGGCATAGCCGTGCATGGATTGGATGGTATTCTTACAGTCTTGTTTCCGGCAAGAAGATACTTCTCTAAGAATCTAGGATCTATTTCTCCAGCAATTTCACCCGACGGATTTGTTCCACCTGTTTCATCCACGACAGTGTCAGGGTTGTATGCTCCGGTTAGTTCGCCCACGAGGGAAAACATTCCAGATTGGAAAACCACAGCCAACTCAACCTCCAAGGATCACGGAAAGGGAAAGCACCACCACAATCACCGTCGCCGGAAACGATACGGAAGAAAATCTCCCGGTCATCATCAACATGACGACGAGAAAAGATCGTCTTCTTCTTTCTTCTCCTGAGAAAAAACTCACGGTCACTGGCATCATCACAATCACCGACGACGTGGCATTTCATCGTTTCTTTTCATCTGAATTTCCTCTTTAATTCATATAGGCAGATGATCGTGTTCTCATTCTTTGTTGTTGTTGTTCATACGCGAAAACGGCAACCATTTTCCTATGAAAAACTCTCTGTAACTCCGATTCTGTGAGCCGATTACTGTTACCACACATAGGTGTAACATGCATTGTTTTCTTGGGAGATGGCGGTAGTGTAACATGTATTCATTTCATGGTTTAACCGTCTGATTTATCATATACAGCACTTTTAGACCGTTAGATAAAAATTGAACAAACTATATGCTTCGCCAAATTCTTTTTGTATTGAATATTTGGGTATATGGGTCAGTGATATAGATACCCTTGAACTTTAATTTGCGATAACGACCTCTGAACTTTGCCGATAGACAAAGACTCCTTGTTAGCGTTCCGTCAGTTGACTTTAAAATCATCTGATTTTTTATAGTTTGCATTGTTCATGGCCAAATTCTCATTTGACTATTTAAAATTGGGTAAATTACAAAGACCCCTTATAATATCGGGTCAGTGACCAAATCTGCTTATACATTTTTTTGGTGACAAAAACCCCTGAGCTTTAGAAATTAGACAAAGAACCCCTTTCGTTAAAGTTCTGTCAGTTAACTTTGAAAAAGAAAAAAAATTCATCCGAGTTTTTTAAATGTCCAAACTATATTTTTTATACTGTTCTTTGTCTTCTCCAAGTTAGATGAAATGGTTACGATATAAACAACAGTTTTGAAATATTCAATGAATATTAACGGAATAAAAGGACTCCTTTTACGGTGAAGATGGGAAAGAAGATGAATTAGAAACTTAACAAGAGACAAGTAGTCATAATCATGGTATGGTATGTGAAGTGAAATTAAAAAAAAGAAAAGAAAATAATTACTGACCGACCAGACCAGATTTATATATTTTACCATCTAGTGAAGACTTTACGGCGATCGAGTGGGCCATGGCGGAGTTACAACTCTAAAAACTCGGAAGAAATTGGACTAACCTCAAAATTGTCGTTACCAACTTACCATCCGATGTGTTGGTTCCAAAAACTCCTCCAAGTCCAATGGATCCGACATTCAATAATAACCAGTCCATGACTCCCAGAGAAAGAGAGAGTTTTCTTCGGTAAAGGTCCAAGCTCGGTTTCTCAGGCGCTGACAGAGTGGAGCAAAAGTCGAAAGCGAACCAACCGAGACCAACTATGGCGTGCAATTCAATCAGCATTTCCGGTTCTCCGATCGGCAGCACGACAAAAGACATTCCCAGAGAACATAACAGTCTTTAGCGGTCCCATTCTGGCAAAGACCTGTGCGACCCATCTGGTCTCCGAAGATCAAAGTCCGACCCTCAGCTCCGCTACTCGCTAAACTGCATCTGTGCTGCTTCGCTCGAACCCAAACTAAAGAAAAGTCGTTCCACTAGCATCTTCCCTTTCTAGCTCTCAGGTTCAGTCCGATCGCCTCTTTTTGATCCCGATATGGACAAGCAAATGAGGGTGGTCAACTACTCGGACAATACCCACGAAGGAGAGGAGGAACCTGAAGAAAAAGAAGAGAGCGAATTGGGTGGAGCGCCTTTTAGAGCTTCGAAGTCATGGGAGGAACTGACAACGGAAAGAACAAGCAACAGGAAATGAAGATGAAGGTGAAGGTGGTTGTGTGGTTGATTACGACCCTGAAGATGAAGAAGAGGGAACCATTTTCGATCAAGAATCCTTTTCAAGGTTGTTAGTTCGAGTTCCATTGTCTGATCAGAAACTCCTCTCGCAATTGGCTTTCCTGTCCAACATAGCCTATGTGATTCCTGACATCAAGGTACTCGCTCTTTTTCCACCAAATTTTGTAGAATTTAATGTGCTTGAATCCCTTCTTAAGCTAGTGATTCTCCGTGATTTTTGGAATAGTTATTTTGGTCAAGCGGTTTGTGTCAAGAAGACGAGAAATCTCCGGGGTGAACCAGCAAGGGCACCAGAACTCACCCTTGTAAATCTTCTTGTACCATGATATTTGGATCATGGAAGGAAGATAACCAGCAATCAAAACAAACAAACTCTGCAGACCAGATATCCATTTCCTACGTTAAATATGTTTTAAGAGAAAAATGACAAGAAAAATAAAATAAAAAAAGTTTAGTGGGGTATTTTGTTAATTTAATGCTTTTCATCATCTGACTTAACGGTGAAGGGGTCTTTATCTAACGGCTAAATTTCAGGGGGTCTTTATCGCAAGAAAAATTACAACGGAACTTTGTCACTAAGCGTATAGTATGGGGTCTTTGTAATTTACCCTTTAAAATTTTCTAAATGCCCCAACTATATATTTTTTTATACTTTACATTGTTCATTGGCTTTCCTCCGCTCCCCTCTCATTCGTCTTTCTTCTCTCTGCTTCCTCATCATCATCACCGTTATCCTCTCTCTCCTCGCCCTTGCTTTCATTTATAGTTTCGTTGTCCTTTTGTATCTCATAAATGACGAATTCATCCGACGGCAAGACATCCAGATCAATCGATGCCCATCTTCGGTCGCTCCCACCGATACCCACCAAAAGGTTAGCGACGTATTTGCAACTAACTCTGTATCTGGGTACTCTTGTTAACTCCCACGAGATCGATGGGGATACCAATGCCAGCAATGCTGGTGACAGCACCTCCAGTATGTTGCCCTATAGAAAACTAGGTTCCCCGAAGCTCCACTCGCTTCCGCCACTTTCCCAACAAAGTTTCAGATAGAAACAGAAAAATATAGATGATAGTATGACTGCAGATGAGGAACAAGCTTATGGGAGCAAGACAATTCACCGATATCCCGACAATTTTGTCGGAGTTGTTGGGGTTGAGTGAGCTGAAGTCCATTTAATTTGATCGAATGATGATGTAGTTGGTTCTACTAGCCACTGATAGCATCTCATTGTGGATCAAGCGGCCACTCCCATTTCTTGGATAAATCATTGATTTTGTAGCTTAACATCACTGCAGAAATACAGAACACGACACGATAGCTGAAGGTATTAACCGGAATCCTTGCCTATCTCTAAAGCAGTATCGACTCAAATCAGGCTATCTACATAATAGCTTCTTCCATATCTCTGAGTAGATTAGTGGGATCTTCTAGGTTCCCATTTCATTTTAAAACTAACGGGTTTAGATGGTCAATAAGTCCATCATCAACAATAGAACATACGAGCTACAGGCATGGGATTTGTGAAGATGATGGCTCGCAATGACAAAATTGATCTGTCCATCTTTGAAGTCTTCTACAAAGCGGAAAATTTAGAGACACTTCTATTGCTTAGTTATGGCCATGGACCGAGCAACATCAGGCAAGTCCCACCCAATCTGTTTAACAAACTCCAATTCTTACGTGCGTTGGATTTGAGCAACAGTGTTATCGTGGAGTTGCCAACTTCTATTGGCAACCTGAAACCTCTACATTATCTCGACGACATCTCTACACCCAAACTCGAATCTTACCGTCCTGGTGACTGGTAAAAATCTTATCGCCGGAGATTATAATGGATTTAACTAATCCACTGGTAGATATGAAGCAAGAGAATTCCTTCTGCCTTTTCCAGACGCAGATGTTCCTGCTGCCTGATACAGTATAGAGTAAGTCATCGGTAGCGACCAGAGATTGTGGCCTTCGCGGACGAGGGATCCGATTAGACCGTTGGGAGGGAAATTCTCATCGAAGGGACTAACAGGAGAGGATCTGGGCCATGGGGACTTGGCAAGAGGAGAAGCCTGATTCCATGGAGACATGATCATGGGAGAGCTATCTGCACTGATTGGGTTGTTGTAGCAACTAAGGCTCACCCTGCTGTTGCGGCATTACCGAATTAAGACCGCGACATGCTGTTTGCTTCCGTCAACATTTCTCTTGATTCAACTTGGAGAATTTTAAGAGAGAATGGCAAAAAAAAAGAGGAAGTTTAATAGGATATTTGTTGCAACGTAAAGTTAGAGGGGTTTTTGTCGCAAATTAAAGTTCAGGCGCCATACCCCATACATGGTTTAGCTAATTGACTAAATTGCCTTTTAACCCCCCATGTGAAATTACATTTTTATCCCTGTTTTTAACTTAACTTGTCCTCGAGGCTCAGCCTTTCCTTAACAATTCTATAGTCTATGAGTTGAGTCTCAAATTATGCGTTTCGCGCGGAAAAAGGAGATCGCGACAATCATCCGGCTACTTCATGGTCAAGCAATAAGGAGGCTGATCAATGGAAATTTCTCTTAATCTCTGATCATGGAATATTAATTTTATCAGATAGCCGCATTCTCGAATACCCAGTTCGTCTCTTGCCCTCTTCACTCTCATGGACGCCTTCCCTTGAGAGAGAATGGTCACCACTTTCTTCAAGCTCCCCACCATCCTCTTTGTAACTGTAATCCTTGTTTTGGTTCTGATCCTACACACCCACATCGTTTTCTCCCAGGACATAGAAGACGGTGAAGACTATGTGGTGGACAACCCCTTCACCAACACCCTCGCTGGAAGACGGTTCCTCGCCAGAATCAGGAATGGTGCACACTGTGACGTCTCTATGAACAACATCTGTAATGGGGTATTGGTAAACAACGGACCGGGCTTCTTCAGTGCTACAAGACACATTTCCACAATGATCTTGGAGACCGGAACAACTGTGGGCGGTGCGGGCACAAGTGTGAATTTGTAGAGCTCTGCTGCCACGGGAGCTACACCAATGTAGCCTACAACGCCAGCAACTACGACAAGTGCGGTAACAAGTTCCGTTCATTCTCTCTCTCCCTGTCCCATTCATTCTCTCTCCCTCTCGCCCCTGTTTCATCATGGGGCCCTCTCCAACAACGCCTCTCTCTCTCTCTCTCCTCTTCGTTCTCCCTATTTTCTTCTTCTTCCTCCGCCCCCTCCCAGATCTACAACTCCCACCGTTGCTTCTTGACTCGCATTCGAAGAGGGCACCGACACCCCTTTCTCCTCTTCGCTCTCCCTATTTTCTTCTTCCTCCGTCCCCCTCCCAGATCTGTAACTCCCTAATTTTTTCGTTGACAAGATTTCTCCTCTCTTCCTCTCCTCCCCCGATGGTCAGACGACTTTAAAAAAGGAGAAGATCTGGGACTATGTTTCGTGTCTTCCTCCGTCCCCCTCCCAGATTTGTAACTCACAACTATGTTTTGTGTTCCAGTAGAAGATCTGGGACCTACAAGTGAAAGAGACATCGTCCTCAACATTCTTGTGAGGAGAGAGACTGTGGAGAACAGGTTTGTAAAACCTAAAATAACGATGGCAAATTTGAAGAAGGAGAACATGAAGAAAGAGAAAGATGGAGGGAAGAGAGAGGTTAGAGGCCGCCGGTCTAGAGGAAAGAAATGAGGGTAATATTGGGTTTTAAAATTTTAAAAGTTACATAGTATCACACGGATTTTAACGGAAAATTAACGAATGATAGCGGAAGGGATAAAGCTAGTAAATTGTCAGAAAATTTAAAGGTATTATAAGACAATAATTAAATAGGGTACTGTTTGTTAATTAACAGTAGAAATAGTTTAAGAAATTTACCAATATTTAAATGTTCAAGGAGCGCAGCGACCTGTCCAATGAAAGCTTGGTCCATTTGTCATTTTGTCAATTGTTCAAGATCCTATTTGATTGGATGATTTCGATCACAGAGGAATTTTAAATAGATCGAACGGTTAATATCATTTGATGCCTTCCGCTTTTGATCTCTCGTGTCTCGTCCTTTCTTCTCTTTATCGGGGTTTTGTAAGCTGTAAATCGAGAACCGCGAAAGTCGAGCTCTCACTTTGATATCTGGAATTGGCCATTTTTTCCGTTCAACTTTCTCGCAAGCAGTCGAGCACGGTACAATGACTGCAAAGCAAATTGAGGAATGCTAGCAAATATAAATCACAAATGCCAGAAACCATCCGAATTCCCAAGGTACACAATCATTTTTCTATTCATCAGGCAGTTAAACCCTAGAAAAAATCAGACTCTAAACATGTCAAGTTTCTTGCATTTTATTCTATGTTATATTTTCTTCTTATTTCAATAAAACATTTCAATCTTCTCCAACTCGCTAGTTTGCTGGATTCTCTTATTTATCCATGTTTCTCATGAACTTCGATTTCTCATCTCGCATTCCAAGAACATACTGGAAGATAAAGTACCAGAAGGACGGACTCGCTAGACGTAATTATGCTAATCGTTTCCCTTTTCTTCCAATATAGATTGACTTGCCAGTGAAATGAAAAGTTGCCATGGCGAGTGCTAGTTTCCCAGCCTAAGTAGCTGGACTCTGCAAGGATCTGACGGAGGAAGGAAAGAGATGAGCGCAAGTGACCTTCCGAGGAAGGAAGCCAATGTGCTACGAGGGCATGAGGGGGCCGTCCTAGCCGCTCGGTTTAACGGAGACGGTAATTACTGCCTGAGCTGCGGCAAAGATCGCACTATCCGCCTTTGGAATCCTCACCGGGGTATTCACATTAAAACCTACAAGTCCCATGGCAGAGAAGTCCGGGATGTCCATGTCACCCCGTAATGTCTCTTTTCCTTCCTTCACTGTAGAAATCTATCTCTTTGATTCACTCTCTTAACTAGCATCGATCATTACTTATTTGATTGGTTAAATTTTTTCTTAATAAAATGATTGAATTCAATGTGCAAGGTAGCAGAATCTAATGTGCTATGCATTTTCATGGACGTTGTTATTCATGATGTGCAATCTATTTCATATTACTGAAACATCAGTTTTTTTTTTTTTTTTTGGCCTTGGCTCTAAGTGCAAAATCGTGCAATAATAGCAGCTGAACTATATAGTCTATCATATATACAACAATTGGCAGGGCTTAAGCCTTTATGGTTATCAGAGGTTACAACCTCTGAATTTAAAAGGTTTGTTGTGGAAGGCAACTCTTATTTAGTCATCTTTTGAATCTGTCATGCAATGATGCAAGAGGATCTCTTAGGTAGATTTTCTTTCATGACATTTGGAAGCTTGAATTATTCGCTTTCAGGTTTAATAGTTTGATCCAATGGAAGGAAATATTGGCTAATTCCATTGTTGATTCTATTTGAGGGGTGGCACGCACAACTGGAGCAGAGTTGTATTGCAGGTCTTCTATTACCATGTGGTTGCACCATAGTCTCTCTTTGGTTCTATCCCAGCTTATTTCTTATTTTTTGTTTCCTTGTGGTGTGGCTGCATTTGCTGTCATCTTCCACTAGTTTCTTGTATATATCCTTTACTCTCATCATCTAACTCTAATAGAATCTCTCTTTTTATATCAATGAAGAAAAAGTATGTTATCCACTGCAAATGTCTTGTAAATCATACTATTATGATTCATCCTTTATCAATCTGTGTGTTGAAATTCTGTTCCATGCTTTCTCATATTCAGACAGATGAATAAATTCTCATAAGAAAAACTATTTTTATTTATACCTATCTCCAAGGATTTCTGTGAAGCACTCTTTGGATGCAACAAACTCCCTAAAACCAAGAACATGCATATGTAGAAAGGTCATAAGGTCTAAACAATGACTTCTTTTATTAATCTCCTTACTGTGAATATGTCTGTGTTGTAATCAAACTAATAGTTTTAGCCTGCTTTTGGAGGCGTTAATACTAGGGTTGTAGTGTTGCATATTGACAGGTTTGACATGTTCAGCATCCAATCAACCATTTAGTTGTTGTTTTGTGATGCATGATGCATCTATGTAAGATACATTTTCTACCAAAAGTATTAATGCAATCAATAAATCTTTCATGGAACTGAGATGTTTTTTCCTTTTGGTCACTGCTAGTGCAACCACCAAGTTTCATGCCCCATTGACCAATATTGCACCTCCCAATGAGGTTTGCCAAACAGAGATGACTGGAGGCTCTTAGGTTTTGCCGTTTTGCCAATGCATTTTGGTCTAGGTGCCTAGCAAGACAAGTTGATTAAAATAGATATGTTTTATTATTTAAGCATAACTAACTATTATGAAGTTATCTAAAGGCAAGGTTCAAAATTTCGATACGATACGCCCTGTATCAGGTGTATCGTATCATACCGGGAGCTGTTCAAAACCCCAAATAAGGGGTGTTTTGGACTTTGACTATTTTTAGGGGTAGGCATGCTTAAAACCGACCCCCTGATGCAATTTTGAAAAAAAAAAGAATACTTGAATTAACAAAGTTATAAAGTAGTGAAACACCCGATATGCATGTTCATGTGTATCAGGTGTATTGATACTTTAAACCAAGGTTCAAAATTCCACTACATATCGGCCCGTATCAGCCAATACGTATCGTATCTTTAAGGGGTCAGCACGGGAAATGCTACAAAATTATTTGTATCATGTTTTTTCATCATGCTGACCTCGTATTGTGACTGTATCGGGGCATATCAGGACCATATCATAACCGTATCGGGGTGTATCAGCTGATACAGTACGATTTCCTATATGCAGAAATCGAATTAAAAATTTTAGAGAAAAAAGGCTTTTATCTCTCTCCAAAAGCCTTCTCTCTCTCCTAAACTCACCAAATTATCCCAACACATTTTTGGAGTGTAAAATCTTAAAAAAAACCTCCAAAACTCGAGATTTTTTAGGTTTTTTTCAACTTTTTACAAAAATAAATACTTTTTTCAATTTATTCAATGGTATGTTACAACATTTGTGTTTTTTTATAATGCTTGGAAATGCTTATATATATATTATTATTTTTTGTGTAATTTTCCCATGAAGAATAATTGTGTCATAGATCTATGAGTGATGTACCATATCCATAGATCTATTAAAACTTCTAAAATATTTATTTTTAAAATTTTTGTAATTTTAAAATAAATTTTCCAATTTTTAATTCATAGATCTATTGAAATTTATTGTAAAATATTTATTTTTATTTTTTGTAATATTTATTTTTTTTCTAATTTTTGGTGTGATCTAACCATAATATTTACCATGTAAATATATGGATGATCTACCACATCCATAAAATTATTTTTTGTTACATTTTATTTTTTAATTTTTGTTATAATTTTTTGTAATTAAAAATAAAATAATTGTTTGAATAAGAAATAAATAATTCTTTAAACAATTATAGAAAATGTTTCATTAAATAATTGTTAAGCCTATATTTTGTAGTTATAGCCTTATTAGAGAATACCCTTATGTGGGATCTTTCCGATACACTTTAGCATTTCCGATACTTTGAACCTTACTTTAAACCATGTCTAAAGGGCTGCCTAGTACACAAGCCTCCCGCCAATGTGGGGTCTAGGGAGGGACAGATGTATGCAGCCTTACCCTTGCACATACAGAGGGGCTGTTTCCAAATTATTATGAAGTTATCAATTAATTGTAAACAGTTAAACTGCAAGTTAAATCATTAAATAATTAAACCACAAGAACAGCAGCCTTGATTAAGAAAAGAGACAAGGTCTGGTTGAGATCATGAGATCAGAATCTTTTAAAAAGAAAATCTAATATAGAGGGATTGGATGATTAACAGAGGTTGATAGAGAGAAGGAGGGGGATGATTTCTTATTTGCCTCTGCATAGACCTGTTTTGATATATAAATAGAGTATGATTTCTTATTTGCCTCTGCTAAAATTGTTATTACCAATACTGCTGGCCTAGTTGGATAAGCCTTTGTTGAGTTGAGTTATGTTGGAACTTCCTCCTTTCCCTTTTTCATTTACTAAAACATGGTAACGAGTATTTGCTAATTCAGGCTTCCGAATTTATAACAAGAACCTGAATAACTTTATTTGTTATCAAAATTTTGCTTTTTGTGCATTTAGGATTCAATCATTGGCCAATGACTAACATGTACACTTTTTATAGGGACAACTCCAAGCTATGTTCTTGTGGTGGCGACAGACAGGTCTTTTATTGGGATGTATCAACTGGTCGTGTGATTCGAAAATTCCGAGGCCATGATAGTGAGGTTGGTCATCAGGAATTTCTAGTCTACAAAATTTCCTTCATTTCATCAAATGGTTCAACTTGATTTTGTGCTGTCAAATGCAATTTCCGGACCAAAAGGGAAAAAAGAAGAAAATGGAAATGCTTGAAAGTTGAAATTGATTGTTTCAGTAAATTTCCTTTGGGTAAAATATAAAAACCTCTCCTGAGTTTTCTGACAATCTTATAAACCTCCCCTATGTTTTGATTTTAACAGAATCATCCCCTATAGTTTTGAAAAAAGCTATAAATACCTCCCTTCCATTAAAGTTCCATTAACTTAGAAGAGGAATTTACTAAAATACCCTTAAATACTAGCAAGTATCATCCTCCTCTTTATGGGACGTATCCTTCTATGTCAAGTTCAACAAGAACAGAGCAAGCTTCTTGTTGAAACAAAAACATCTCCACAAATTCACTGGCAACATTCCCGTAGGTTTTAGTAAGATTTTAACAGGCAGTTGATAATCTTAATTTAGATTCCATGTTTGGTTTCTCTAGTTTGTCAAGATTTTTGCTCTTGGGGATCAATCTGTGTGGAAGGCAATGTCTTTGACTTTGTTCATGTTAAATTTAATAAAACAATCCAGGTAAGATTGAGAGAAATAGGTTGGCGCTTAACGCTTAATAGAACTTTGAATTTTTTTTTTTTCTGTTTTATGATTTGAGATCGCGTTAGGAATTTCTTTGAACACTTGGAGTACTATCATGCACATCATATGAACGCATTATAAAGATGAGTTCAGTACGGTTGAAGCTTTTTGGGTAGATTAAATAGTTCTGAGAAATGGCTGTTAAATTACTTAAATAGTAAAAGGAATCGCTTGGAACCATTTAACAGGCATCTCCACCAAGTCTCTAGACTGTGGTTCCTATTTGCCTGTCACCTGAAAAAAAAAACCAGAAAATGAAAAGAAAAAATAAGAAAGAAAAAGAATGAAGAAGAAAGAGAGAGAGAGAGAGAGAGAGAGAGAGAGAGAGAGAGAAGAAGAATAAAAGAGACGGGAAATTAAGAAAATGTGAAAAATAAATAAAACAGAGCAAATGGAGAAAAAAAGAGTGACGATTGGTTAGCTCAATTGAGACAGAGAAGTGGAAAAAACAGGGGTAAGAGAGTGGTTTGCTTCAGTTACCACTTCAAGGGTAAATCTGGTATTTTAAGAAAATTAATATATTAAGTTAGGGTTTTCAGCCAGAAAAACTAATAACAGGGAGGTATATGCACCATTTTTCAAAACTATAAGGAGGATTCTGTTCATATCAAAACACAGGGGAGATTTATAAGATTGTCAGAAAACTTGGGAGTTTTTTGTATTTTACCCTTTTCTTTTTATATCATTGTTTAATTTTCAAAGTACATAGCAAATTAATACAATACCAGCCTTAGAAACTGAACAGCCAACCTCTAACTTGAATCAACTAAGAATCAACTCGAGGTGCTCAAAGAGAGCCATTCCAAGTATAAATTTTTTGGTGTTTGGGATTGATCTTGAGAATGGAAATGCTTCTGGTGAAGAACCTCATGGGAACACTGAAATAGGGTAGCACTTTCCCCATAATGAGGGTGCTATCAGTTATTTATGTAAAATGTAGACTTGAATATAAAAAGGGTTTGGAGATGTATTAATCTCTGAACTCTGAAGGAAATTATTAGAATGATTAGAAGATAATGGCAGGCTTATGAAGGATTTCAAAATTAAAATTTATGAAGATGACGTAAATTTCTGCTTCTCAGGAACCAAAAGCCAGAAGGAGATTTCTTTAGTCTTCTGCTTCTGGACAAAAAATGTTCTTGGTTCTATGAAGCACTTCCTTTTAATTACTATTTGCCATTGAAACATGAAGAAGGTTTCCAAACTGAGAAGCTGTAGAAGCACTTTAATGATTAATCCCAAACATAGGGTTCATCAAACCCAATTATGGGTGTCTTAAGTTGATACTAGCATGTCTTTGTGTGGGCTAAACAGCTTAGCTTATACTGCAAAGTCTAGTCCAATGAGAAAGTAAGCTCTATTGACTATTGTGCTCATATCTGCAGCGTCTTCCCACTGAATAAAAAAAATTCAATTATTTACTCAAAAAAGTAGACACACTCACATAAACACACATATAGCTATAGTTATGTATTATCAGTGAAAATTAGTAATTTGACTTTTTTCTTTTTTTTTTATTTCACTTATTTTAGGTAAATGCTGTGAAATTCAATGAGTATGCTTCTGTGGTAGTATCAGCTGGGTATGACCGTTCTGTACGCACTTGGGACTGTAGATCTCATAGCACTGAACCAATTCAGGTTAATTTAATGTTTTGGCAATTTGATGGTCAGAACTTGAGATGATAGCACTCATTTTTTTCTCATTAACTGACTTTTGCCATGGTTCATTTACAGATCATTGATACATTCTTGGACAGTGTAATGTCTATTTGTTTGACAAAAAGTGAAATACTTGCTGGGAGTGTTGATGGAACTGTTCGAACATTTGACATTCGTATTGGTAGGTATGTAAGACCAACAGTGAATTCAGTTTCCCTGTTGAGTTGAAATGCCACACTTAGTTTCTCCAGAAGCTTGTTATCTGTTGTTTTGTACTGTTATATTTTCCTTCTAAAAGATTGATACTTCTCTGATTTTTAAATGAATTTGACGACACTTCTAATATATCCTTTTCACTATTTTATTAGAGAAATATCTGATGACTTGGGGCAACCTGTCAATTGCATTTCAATGTCAAATGATGGTAACTGCATATTGGCTAGTTGTTTAGACTCTACTCTACGTCTTTTGGACAGGTAGTTTATTGCAGTTCTTTTACTTAAAATAGATGCCATTTATATTCCATTTGTCAATTTAAATGGATGTTGATTATGGCAGGACTACTGGGGAACTACTGCAAGAATATAAGGGTCATATTTGCAAGGTTTGATGCCACAGTTTTAGTTTTAATTGATTCATCTATTATGTAAACCATTTCCCCTCACTTATCCCATCCTTCTGGGTGGTGTGTCTATGTGGGGTAAATGGAATTTTGGATTCTTTTATGTATGACATTTGGTTTCTCTTAAAATGACAGTCTTACAAGTTGGATTGTTGCCTTACCAACACTGATGCCCATGTAACTGGTGGATCTGAGGATGGCTTCATTTTCTTTTGGGATCTTGTGGATGCATCTGTAGTGTCAAGCTTTCGGGCTCACTCCTCGGTGGTGAAGTTTTCTACTTTAGCACTTTACAGCATTTATTAAAGAGGATGTCACTTTATAGTTTTCAGTGAACATCAAAACTTCTAAATGAGCACTATACTCATGTTGGACACTGACACCAACACAACACTTGAGGGGACTCTTCTCTTTGCCACATCTGTAATATGTGATTAAATGATCTCAAATTCTTGGGATAAAATTTGGACATGAAATGGTAAATTTTAAGCACTTGATAATTTAATATAATTAATCTTTACTTAGTCACCTTCAAGAAAATCTTTATTTATTTAGTGTTGTTTGCACTGATTTCTGCATCTAAATTACTATATACAATCTTTTTCTCTGTCTCAACAATAATCCCATTATTTATATAACGTAAAAGATATGTCATTGAACAATACAACTTGAAAATATAGCAGCCAAACCCCCAAATCCTATTTTTACAGGCTTGTTGAGTCCAAGACCTTGTACCTTTATCACGTTCTGGCACTTGTACCATTTTCCATGAAACATGGGATGTCTTCCGTAACATTGAGGCTTTAGGTCTGTTGAATTTGAACTTGGAATGGCTTGTTGTGATTGGATTCTCCATTTGCTTATGTTTCACATCCCATTTTGACCTTTGTTGGCTAGATTTCTTGGTTTCCAATATCCTCACCCTGTCTTTCAATGGATCTTTATGGATTTTCAATATTTGTAGAAAGGCCAGTTCATGTGTGATGACTCTTCTCATCTTGATGAGCTAATGGAAAATTTCCATATACATGGACTCTTAACCCTAGTGGTACTCTTTCCTAACTTTTTCTCAAGGCAATTGCCTATAACCTGGATTCTTATTAAGGTATCTGTCCCATTGGCACCTACCAAGTCAGAGCCTCTGAGGTGTTTGTCATTGCATAACCACAACATGCAATGCTCTTTAAAGAAGATAAAATAACAGTATGTCTTTCTATACTTTTATGATGCATATATTATTTTCGTACTTTTAATACATGTATAAAATAGGGAGTCTATTACCCAGATCCTTATTCAATGTGTAGCTACCACAGTAATTTGGGATCTGGATAGGCATGCTTCTGATCACTTTCCACTTCCAGGTCTCATTAGCTTCTACTTCTACATTTGTTTTTTGTTTTTCTTCTTCATCTACATGGACTCTAAACATGATTTTCTTACTTGCAAAAAACTGTGTTACCATTGAAATTACCTAAAAACTTCCTAATTAGAGTAGACCTTGTAGAACATCAAATCCATCACAAACTTAAAACATTACCAACAAATTTGCCAGAACTTTCCTATTCAGATTGAATTTTCAAGATCTTGGGCTTGCTAGATAGGTAATTGGAAGCTAATCTAGTGACACCTATAGTAGGTTATACTGATAACTTTTTGGCCTCTAAAATTCAGGCTACAGGAAACTTAAAATTTCAAGTGCTTCAAAACAGGGAGGTGTTAGTTTTGAAAAATTAAAGATTTTCTGCTCCTCAATTCCTTTTTGAAATTTGTCGGGGCATTTGAAAAGAAAGGAAACAAAGAATATTTAAGGCTGTGTTTGGTTTGAAGGAAAAGGTAGGGAAAGGTATGGATACCCAAACAAGGTTTGTACAGGTTTTCATTCCTTTCCCTACCTTTTCCTTCAAACCAAACAGTCTAAAGGTAAGAGTAGGGATACCAGAAGACCGGTGACTGATAGGTCAATAATGATGGACTGGTTACTTGTCATATTCAAATTCAGATATATTTGAAGGACTTCTTTTATGTCGCATCTTTGACTACCACTTGAGATGAAGGGGATTGTATCATGTTAACATTGTTATCCTTGTTGATGTATGTAATTGCTGTGTTAAGGTTGGAAGTTAGTTCTCAGCTAAGGGTAGTTTGTAATTGTTCTTCTAGTTGATAAAATTTTCCTTTTCCTCTTGCTATCAAAAAAACTAGCAGCTCCATGGACGTGCTCTTAAATCAACTAAAACTAAAATCTAATCTACAAGGTACTATGAGAAGACAGTATGATATGGGACTCGTATACCTATCACACAGAATTTTAGAAGGAAGTAGTAATACTCCCCAAACTAATATTGGAAAGTTTAATAATAGATTTCCCAAGATCACTTTTGGGCCCTTAGGCCAATGGGAATTCTGGAATAAATCATGTGTCCTTGCATCACATTTGTGTTGAAGCCCGTAGACACATTCTTTTGTACTCTCTTGTCAGACAACACTGATATTATTTGATAATTGGAAGATCACAAAGTCCATTGTCCACTTTCCAAACAGGGATCTAATAGTTGCACCTATTATTTGAGTCCCTCAACTTTTTCTTTTGCGAAAGTGATTTCTTTGACATCTCCATTTCTCCTATATTCCTATTAACATTTGTTTTAATCAGAATGAAATTAAATTTAAATTTGTGATGCTTCAATGTATTGTCTATGATTTTCCTTTGATGAAAAATAGAGAAAAATAAGGATTTGATGTCATTCTTGGCAGGTAACAAGTGTAAGCTATCACCCAAAGGACAACTGCATGATAACATCTTCTGTTGATGGCACAATTCGAGTGTGGAAAACATGAGCTGAAGCAAATAACTTCTCTGCCTCCCTTTCTCCCAGAAAACAGAAAAGTGAATGTGTTTGGTGTAGGAAGCTGATCCATTTTGACTATCAATATCATGGCTGATACTTGTGGATGCAAGCAAGAGACAGAAAAGTGAATGTTTTTCTTAGCACTAAGCACATGCCAAAATCTATATGCTTGGTGAAGGAAGATCATCCATTTTGGCCGTCTATCATTGAAAGTCATAGGTGACACAAGGATGAAAGCCTTAAGGCTTCCAACTCTTAAAGAAAGAAAGAAGACAGTTTTGAATTATTTCTTTTCTCTTCATCTCTGAACCACAAATACTATTTGCTTTGATCTCCGCTCTTCTGCCCCTGATAGTAATGATATTTGTACCGTCCTGTTTTTGTTTCTACACTTTCTTAGTAACAAGGCAATGTTGGATGATAAATGGTATTTCTTCGAGGAGTCGCACATCAGCACTTGGTTTTGCATTTTTTCTTAGTTCAAATCTGCTCCTTACCTGTGGGTTGGCGCTATTCTTTCCGTGGTGCTAATGTGTTCACATTGGACCTGGTTCATTGGTAACTTTTTAATTACCATGGAGATCATCCCTGCCTGTGGTCCATGCTGGCCAGTCCTTGCATTTGATCCAAATGAGAGATTTGGCCAAACTGAGAACGAGGGGCGGTCTCCTGACACATCTATTTATAAATGGCAATGGGATAACAACTTGTTGAATTAACGTGCAGGTAATTAAACTTGAACTTTGATGGATTATTGCAGTTGTTTGATATCTGGGGTCCTAAACCACTTATGATTTTACTCTTGGCAATGTACCATGTAGACATTCATTCAGCTTCAAAAATAATGTAGATCTTCTAGTTCAAACTTGTAGACTTGTTGGTTGCTGGATCATTGGTTCACTGCTGTGCTGTTTGTAAGTTTGGTGTACAGGTAGGCTATTTATGGAAGACAATTGGTTAGAATTACATGATCAAAACAAATCCGAGATGTGGGCAAGCCAATAAAGTGTTGCATATTGTTTTGCCAAATTTTAGGCTATGTTTGGTTTGAAGGAAAAGGTAGGGAAAGGAAGGGAAACGGTAGGGAAACCTATACAAGGTTTGTAAAGGTTTCCCTACTTTTTCCTCCAAGCCAAACACAGCCTTAAGTTGCAAATGTACACATCAGATGCCATGTCATAGCTGAGAAAATAAGCCTGAATAGCCCCACGAGTATAACTCCACGCGTGGGAAAAATTGTTGGGGGAAAGATGTATCCCCAACTTGTGACCCTATTGAATCAAGATGGTCCAAGTTATATATCTTAATGTGGAATCCATTACCAGGTCCAATCCAATCCAATGAACAATTTGGACTGGTCTAATTCAATGTTTGGACCATCCAATCTGTTTAAATTTATTTTAATTTAGATTAATTCTAACCCAAACCTGATCCATTGACACCTATATTCTTTTATCAATGAATCAGATATTGGCTCAATCCAACCCAATTCAATATAAATTCATTTCGGATGGATTAGGTCATTCCAATCCAATAAAATATTTTGGACTATTAAGTCTGGACTGGTCCAATTCATTATATCTTGTTGGTCTGTCTAATCCGTTCAAATTGATTTTGGTTTGGATGAATCCAATCCAAAACCAGCCCATTGACACCCCTATATAGGAATACTGGTCGCTAGTGACCTTTATTTTGGGTTGTGCCACCAAAAGAAAAATATTTAGCAGGACTGTTTTGCATTTAGGAGGTGTGGTCGCACTTATCTGTTATGGGCTACGATTACATGGAAGGCCCATGCTGTCTGGGAGATGGGTAGACCCCTTTTTTTTTTTCTTTCTTTTTGGGGCTCTGAATGGCCCTGCAATCTGATTGCCAATGATTTACATCCTAATGAATCTGCTTAACTGACTTGCAACGGAAAAATGGATAAACTCTAATTGAGAAGTATTCTTGTGGGTTATTGGACCCCCCCCCCCGGTTCAACGGACTGGTTTTGGTTAAACCCCGTTCAAATCAAAATCAATTTTGACAGATCAAATAGACCAGTAAGATATTAAGATATATTGAATTGGATCAATCTAGACTCAAAAGTATTTATTAGATTAGATTGAACCTGATCCATCCATAATGGATTTATATTGGATTGAGTCAGATTGAACCACTATCCGGTGTCAATGGACCAGATTTCGATTAGAACAAATCTAAATTAAAACCAATTTGAACAGATTGGACAGTCCAGACATTGAATTGGACCTGTCCAAAATGGTCCAAAGTATCCATTGGATAGGATTGGCCCTGACCCATTTGTAATGGACTCATATTGGATCAGATCAGATTGCAATGGACACCCCCTAGCTGAAAGCACACAAGGTACTAGGGCAGGCTTTGAACATCAGATGAAACATGAAATTATGCCTGCCTTGTTCATGGCTTGGGAAAAGAAAGTGAGAGCCTGTACCCGAATCCCAATCTGTTATGCAAAGTTTTTACTCCAATGTAGATTATCAAGGATCAAAATTCTGCCGATGCAAAACGCCACCTTTGGCGTTTCCTTTGTACCCAATTTTCAGAGATTAAGGGGAAAGAGTAATCACGTGCAGATGAGACTGGAAAGTTAAAATGGAATAATTGACCGTAGCCCAGTTGCCCACTTATTTCCAAGGGATTGAGTATATTTAATACATAGACTTGGTTTTACAGAGTTCTGTTCTGTATCATGCCTAATAGTTTTAGAAGTTCAAGAACAAGGACAACAACTGTGTCCTGAGACTGAGAGGCACAGATATCAGACAAATTAGTTCAGAGTCTTCAGACTTCTCCTTATCAAAAAGGCCAAAGTACCACAGAGATTATCAGGTATAACTTTATAATCTTGTAAAACGTTCATGAACAGTAAATACAATGCCATACACGTGCAAGAAACACAAACATAATAGATTAAAGAATAAGTTCCATAGTTTCTTATTGACAAAGCCAAAGAAAAAACAAAGATTGTAGTACTTGATCACCTTTCAAAATTGGCCCATCCAAAACTCGATCTTGGTACTAGAAGTCTGGTACGATATATATATATATATATATATATAGAGAGAGAGAGAGAGAGAGAGTGGAGACTCGACCAATGTGATATGGTACCGATTGATGCTGGGGAAGTTAGATTCTTACTGTATCCCACTAGACTCTCCAGGATCGTCCTTGCAACCTTTCACTGTACAATGGAATATATAAAGAATTTCTTATTCAAAGTGGGGTCTTCAATCTTCAGGAATGCTGAGTGGAATCTACTAAGTTAGGAGTTAGAACCTACTCTGCCATCCCACCTTATGTAAAGTTTTATTCGATCTCCTGGTCAAAACAGTGCGGATCAGATGGTTAGGAATTATATAGGATTAATATATTTATAATAAGAATGGGACCTCAACTTGTGACTGTAGTTTAGTGGTGAGAATTCCACGTCGTGGCCGTGGAGACCTGGGCTCGAATCTCAGCAGCAGCAACATTCCGACCTTAGCTCAGTTGGTAGAGCGGAGGACTGTAGTGGGACCTACCCCTTTGGCCATCCTTAGGTCGCTGGTTCGAATCCGGCAGGTCAGATCTTTATTTTTCCATTTTTTTCATCTAATATATATTTTTCCTTCTCCCAATTTTTTAAAGCAATATATGGGTAGAGTGAGGGTTTTTAAAGTGAAACCCAATAATGAATGGCGTCCAAAAAAATAAAGAAAAAGATAATCGAATATTGAAAAGACACTTTACATTATGATAAAATGACCAAGAAACCACTCTCCAAGTACTACTTCATTCACCAATTTAAGATACTCACGTTGCAGTATTTTTCTATATAATAAAATCAGATTTCTTGCCATATTTCCCATCTGATTCAAATGAAATTTAGTGATGTAATTCTAGAGGATTCAATAATGGTAACCAATCAGGAGGCATTTATGAAGATTCATGGTTTTTTTTTATTTTTTATTTTTTATTTTTATTTTTGAAAAACGTATGGAGCTTTTGACTGGTAAAGGTAACACAGATTTTTCCTTCAAAAATAGTACCTTAAGGCTGTGTCTGGGTTGAAGGAAAAAGTAGGGAAAGGAAGGCAAACCTGCATACCTTCCCTTTCCTTTCTTACCTCTTTCCTTCAAACCCTAAAGGTAGAACCAAATCAATCAATAAAGTAACAAAATTTAAATTGATTGATTGTGAATTCGAATGAGTTCAATCCACATAGCAAATTCAATTCCCATCTACACCATTTGCAGAAGGGTTAGACAGAAAAAATTCATCTTCAAAACTTCACTCAACTCAACAAAGCATTGTTGCAACTATTTGGGCTCAGCCACTTAAACCCTATCCCGTTGTTCTACTTTGTTCATCAATGCCATATCCATTGTTATGTCATGGGCCCTTATCATTTGTAACTACTTCAAGCCAAGCCTTTGTAGCTTGTCGTTAGCTTTTTTACACCTCTTCAATTTTTTTTTTTTTTGAAAGACCTTAGGCAACTTCATTCAACTTTCAATTTCAGTTACACCCTTGATTAATACAGAAGAAATAAACTCAGAAGTAGAGGATCAGGTTTGAGTAAAGTGACAAGAAGAGCAAAATTGACTATGCCGTGAGCTACTTGGCTACCAGATCTTGGAGTAAAAGTAACTGAGGAACCATCAAAGTGATTGAGGATACTCCTACAACTAGATAAGAGAGTAAGAATACTCCAAGGAGGATGTGAGTTTTCCTCCAATAAGAGCTCGATAATTGACTCATTATCACCTTCAAAGATGGTATGAGAGAAACCCATGAAAATGGCAAATTTGATACTTTCCAAAGTTGATTTTTAAAAAGCCACTGGGGGCTTTGCCCATTGCACTAGCTGCACCAATCTGTTTGCTTGCATGGTCCATCAAGTTATCATGATAATTAGAAAATATCAAAAAGCTATGATGAGCGAAACTAATGGCACGACGAGCAATGAAATGAGGAGCCCATGGCCTGTCATTGAAAATCAGCACATTCCTTGCAAGCCAAATATGCTAAAGAAGAGAAATGATTTTTAATAAATCAACATCAGTGATGCACCTTGATTTAAAGAACTTTATCCAGGTTGTGATCCAATTTTCCAAACTCCTTTCTGAGCTTAAGCCAGAACGGATAATAATATCCGCACTGAACCAAACTTGCTTAGGAAAAGGGCATTTGGAAATAAGTATTCAGGAGATTCTTCATCATCATCACAAAGAGAGTAAGAGATGGTTATATGTTTCAACGCCACTTTTAATCTTCTTTTAACAAGAAGAACATCATGCATAATCCTCCAAATAAAAATCTACAATTTATGAGGAATAAATTTCAGACTCCAGAAATAATGCCACGAGATCCCATCACCGAAGATATATACGATTTGCTCAAACTATTTTCGTCTAGATTTCCTCATTTTTTCATTTATGTGAAAGCTAAGATTTGCTTTGAATGAGTTGGGTCTTAATTTTTCAGCACTCTGCTCAATACAATATAATTGACCTTAAAACTGTTTTATAAATTTTTTCTTTTTGCCTAAATAATATTCTCTTCTCAATTGTCACACAACATGTTTGGACACACCTATCCTCCACATTGCCCATCGGACTGAGTAACGTTCTTCTCAATCTCTTTATAAATTCACATTGCATATATTTTATACATATCAGCCGGGTCACCGATATGCTTATTTTAAGTATTTTTTAACATTCCCCTGAAATTTTGAAAGAAAAAACTAAAAAGAATAAATAAAACGCGCTATGTTCAAAATACCAACACACCCCTTCTAGTGTATCGAGGTGTATTCATATTTTGAAGTTTGAACATTGATAATATTTTTATATTATAAAATATGTATTATATGAGATTAAAATATTATATTGTACACATAAAAGCTATAGGCCCCAAATCAAGCCAAGCCCAACTTTGACCCATATAGGCCGTCTTTACTCAAAATTAAAGCCCGTTTGGGAGTGATTATGCGGTGATTGATTGAGTTGCATTGCATTGACTAAGTTGTTTTTGAGAAACTAAGATCAAAATTTCACTATGTATCAATATGTATCATATTGGTGAGTCAATAACATGCTTATTTAAAGGTTTTTATAAAAGCATTGGGAACCGATTCTAACAATTTGAGATCAGACCCTACCCAATAACATATTGAATAGGGTTGGTTCAAGGCCACTTCCATTTGCTTAATTAATCATATTTAAGATTGGTAAGTAAGGTTTTACTGTTATATATTATTTTGTATTTTGTATAAAAAAACACAAAAATAATAAATTAAAGAATAAATTTCATAATTTCTTATTGACAAAGCAAAACAAAACAAGGAAAAAAAAAACAAAGAACTTCAACACCATTTTAAAATAGGCCCGCCCAAAACTCAATCTTGCGATTACAAATTAATTTATTTATGGTGCTAGAGAGAGTGAGAGAGAAAATTCAACCATGTGATATAGTAATTAAGGGCGCGTTTGATAACACTTTTCAGACGTCTGGTGTCTGATAAACTTGTTTTTCAAACACTAGACCTGTTTGATGATGCATCTGAAAAATGATCTAAATTTCATTTTCAGATCTAAAATGCAAAGTGCGCAGCCGAGCTCTTAACGTGCTCAGATGCGGTTTAGAGCTAGTAAAAAGTCAAAACTACCCCCAGCATTTTCAAGATGACGCATTGATGCTCCTGATTACCCCCAAACCAAACCTAGCCCATTTTTGTTTCAGACGCAAAAGAAATCTTCGCTCGTGAAGATTGCTCCAGGTATAGCCACAAGACCCTCTTTTCTCTCATTTTTGCTTCTTCTTCTTTGTCAGACATTGGATTTCTCACCATAAATCTTCATTTTTTCAAGGATTATAGTCATGCCAAACGGCTAGCAAAGGTATCTTTCCTATTTATAGTTGTTTGATTTGTTTGGTTTGTTTATGTTTAACTATTGAATCTCTTAAGTTTGTTAATAATCATATACGAACTATAGATTATTTGATTTGTTCATTGAATCTCTTAATTGATGAGAAAACATCCATGCTTTGTTTTTTCCCCTTCTTGCTTTGTTTTGTACAATGCCTTGTTTGTTTATTGAATCCCTTAACTGTTGAGAAAACATCCATGCTTTGTTTATTGAATCTTAGTCTTGACTCCTCCTCTTCTTTTCCCATGTCCCCATCCAATAGTGTGGTTATGGACCAACTCAATCCATTACATCATTAGTCTTGTAAAATTAAGGAAAAGAAAATATTTTTTCTTTTAATCAGTCATAATCTTAGTATAACAGCATCTGGGTTTTTATAATTTGTGATGTATCTTCTTACAAGATCAAATTAAGACATTTTGTGTTATTTTCTAATTATTAACTATTTTAATTTTTATTAAGTATTAATTACTTTAATAATTTTTATTAGTCATCAATTATTTTTGATAATTTTAATTGTATTATTTATTATTTATTATTCATATTATTTAAATATTATTTTGAATTTCATAAATTATTTTATATGAAATAGTGCAAATTGAACTCAAAATTATCAAAAAGTCTATTTTGAGGGTAAAATAGTAAAATCAAGGAACTTTATATGCTAAAGGGTTGATCCAATCAAAACCTCTAAAAAGTAGAAAAGTATCATAGCTCTTTTTAGACTTCAGACACTTTTAATAGCTTTTTAACTTTTCATATTTATTAAACACCACCGTAGGTGGCGTTTGATTGCACTTTTCAGATGTCTAAATCTGAAAAAGTTGCTTTTCATACGCCACCAAGTGTTTGGTATGCCCTCTTATTAGAGATCTGAAATTGGATTTCAGATCTTAATTTCTAAGAGATAGAGCAGATGCTTAATGGTTCAGACGTAAATCAGAGGTATATAAAAGACATATATGCCCTAAAAAATTTAATATTACATGTTTTTGTCCTTCATGTAACTCAAATTGAACGAGTCTGCAACCTAATGAAGCTCCACCACCGCTGCACTCTCTCTCTCTCTCTCTCCTCTACCTTCTCGTCATCGCCATTGCAAGCTGCAACGACGGTGATTCCTTCTCTCTCTCGCTCTCTCCTCCTTGTCTTCCCATCACCACCGCTGTAAGGTAGTTCATTCTCTCTCTCTCTCTCTCTCTCTCTCTCTCCTATCTTCTCGCCACCGCCATTGCAACTTGTAGCGGCAGTTCGGTGAGTAGTAATAATAATAAATTATTATTATTATTTATTATTACTAATAATTAATTATTAATTATTAATTATTTTTATTAACTAGTAATTTTTAATTATTTCATTCATTTTTTAAATTTATTTTAATTTTTATTTGTGTTAATTATTAATTATTAATTATTTTTATATTCATTAATTATTTTTAATTTTAATCGTTTCATTTAATAATTAGTAATTTTTAATTATTAATTTTTTATTTTTTATTTGTATTATTTCAATATTATTTTGAGGTTGAAAATTATTTTTTATGAGATAATACAAATTGAATTCAACATTTTCAAATAGTATGTTTTAGGGTTAAAATAGTAAAATCAATGAATTTCAAATGTTGAAGGGTTGATCGAACACAAACAAATTTATGGATTCAGAGCCTCTAAAACATAAAAAAGTTTCTATCCCTCTTTTCAAATTTCAGACATTTTAGTATCTTTTTTAACTTTTCAAACTTCAGGTTTCAGATTTATCAAACATCACCATAGATTCTTGCTATATCCAAATGAACATCCATGTAACCTTTTCTTGTCCAATGGAATATTTAAAGAATTATTTATTCCAAGTGGGGCCTTCAATCTTCAGGAATTCTAAGTAGAATCTATCTTGTTAAAACCAGTTCTGCCATATAAAGTTCTGTCAAAGCAGTGCGCAGGGTAGTTGTTGTTTAGTGGTGAGAATTCCACGTTCCGACCTTAGCTCAGTTGGTAGAGCGGAGGACTGTAGTGGTACCCACCCGTTGGGCCTTGGCCATCCTTAGGTCGCTGGTTCGAATCCGGCAGGTCGGATTTTAATTTTCATTTTTCCTCGTATCACCATTTTTTTTTTCATTTTCCTTGTATCACTATTTTCTTTTCCTTGTCACCAATTTTTTTCCTTTTTCCTTGTGTTACCATTTTTTTTCATTTTTCCTTGTGTCACACTGTCACCATATTTTTTTCATTTTCCTTGTGTCACCATTTTTTTTTTCATTTTCTTTGTGTCACCATTTTTTTTCATTTTTCCTTGTGTCACCATTTTTTTTTCATTTTTCCTTGTGTCACCGATTTTTTTTTTTCATTTTCCTTGTGTAACCATTTTTTTTTTCATTTTTCCTTGTGTCACCAGTTTTTTCATTTTTCCTTGTGTCACCGATTTTTTTCATTTTTCCTTGTGTCACCATTTTTTTTTTCATTTTTCCTTGTGTCACCGATTTTTTTCATTTTTCCTTGTGTCACCATTTTTTTTTCATTTTTCCTTGTGTTACCATTTTTTTTTCATTTTTCCTTGTGTCACCAGTTTTTTCATTTTTCCTTGTGTCACCGATTTTTTTCATTTTTCCTTGTATCACCATTTTTTTCATTTTTCCTTGTGTCACCATTTTTTTTTCTATTTTTCCTTGTGTTACCATTTTTTTTTCATTTTTCCTTGTGTCACCATTTTTTTCATTTTTCCTTGTGTCACCATTTTTTTCATTTTTCCTTGTATCACCATTTTTTTTCTATTTTTCCTTGTGTTACCATTTTTTTTTTCATTTTTCCTTGTGTCACCATTTTTTTTTTCATTTTTCCTTGTGTCACCAATTTTGATAGAGCAACAAAAAAGGGAAAAAAACAAAGAACTTCATCACCATTTTAAAATTGACCCACCCAAAAAACGTCCATGCATGTAACCTTTCCCGATTCAATAGAACCCACCCAAAAACTCAATATTCGTATTACTGTATTAGATCTTTACTGTGGAACTGATCCGATATACATAGGAGTGTGAGAGAGCAGACCCGACCAATGTGATATGGTATTGATTCATGTAGGGGAATTTATATTCTTGCTACATCCAATTAGACTTTCCTGGAACGCCCACGTAAAGAGTTCGTCTGGTTCACAATCGAAATCAGAATGATCTATTCCTCCCAATTACAATTGGTATAAACATGAATTAGAAATTAGCTGAATGGATTCTCATTTCTAAGAAACGGAGAGGGTGGCGATTCCCTCAAATGGGAGAACGCCATTCCATTCCGATTCTACAACCCTATTCCTTAGGATGCATGCAATACCCGATTATCCAAATTCAAATTCAATTAAAATTCAATTTTATTAGGAGTGATCTGAATTTGATCCATTTATAATTGGATCAAATATGGATATTGATGTAGGTATATTTGGTTAGTCTACTAGATCTTAACATGTGGCATCGGCCAGGGGCATTCTCGACAGAGGATAGTTTCCTAAGGGCAATTGGGTAATTCCAACCCTTAGCGATTGTGGAGCATTCAATGCGGGCACACATCCTGAGCACATTTACTCTTGAACCACTAACATGGGGTTGTGGGGGGTGGACGCATCTCTGATTCCCCCTACGTAACCACGATATACAGAACGATTATACATCGTGCATTACTCCCCACCTCGGCTACTTGTACTATAAAAGGGACACTACACCTAGAGGAACACATGCATACTTAAGCTATCACTTACACTCTAGTGGTGACCTTTGTTTCCTTTGAACTCTCGACTTACTTGATCGTCATAGTCATTGCCCCTAGGAACACTCCCAAGGCCTTTGATGTCTTTACATTCTTAGTAGGTGAAACCTGTAGCCCTTGGACCTCGAAAATTACTCCATTGTCCTCAACTCCAAATTTGGCAGCATCATATATACCCATATATACATAAAATATAAAATACCCGATTATATTCTGAAATCAATTGAAATCCACTAGATATTCAATTCGGATTTAAATATGGATTATTCAAATTTGGATCTAATCACATAAAAATTGGATTATTCATGCGATCCAAACGGATCCAAAGAATTTTATTTTTCATTCAAAGTTGGGTTTTCTATATTCAGGAATGCCGAGTGGAATCCACTTAGAGCATGTCCTGCATCCCAACTTCATATAAAGTCCCATCCAATCCACTAACACAACAATGCATATCAAAGGGCGATGGAATTTATGGTATTTAGACTAATATAATTAGTAATAACAAATAATCGACCAGTGGCTGTAGTTTAGTGGTGAGAATTCCACGTTGTGGCCGTGGAGACCTGGGCTCGAATCCCAGCAGCCACATCCCGACCTTAGCTCAGTTGGTAGAGCGGAGGACTGTAGTGGGACCTACCCTCTTGGCCATCCTTAGGTCGCTGGTTCGAATCCGGCAGGTCGGATTTTTTTTTCCTTCTCACCAGTTTTTCTAAATTAGTTAATTTAGATCAAGTAATGAAATCTAAATTGGTTAATTTTGAATTCGATTTGCTAACTCTACGTAGCCCGTTATATTATGAACCCTCATTTCTAACTGCTATGTTCAATTTCATGCCCATTATTATATTATCGCCTGCTCTCAGTTATTTTATTCTCTTCAATGCTTCAACTCACAAATTCACAATAGACAAATTATCAATATCATGCATTATCTTCTATATGCATGACTAAATCATTTTAGGCCCTATTTGAGAATATTTAAAAGAAGTATTTATTTTAAGACATGGAGTCACACATTAAGTGATTTTTAAGTACTTATAGGTGTTTCGTAAAAATGAGGGTAATAAGCACTTGTTTTTAAAGAAGTACTTCTCCAAAAAAATGAGACGATCTAGTCCCTAATATTTTTTTGTAATACCTAAAATACCCCCACTCTCACTCTCTTATTTTTCTCTCCCTCTATCTCCTTGTCTCTATCTCTCCACCAACACAACGTTAGCGGCCAGTGTATTGGCCGGCTACCGGTGTACCAACCGATAGTCGATAGCCGATGTGCCGAGCTTGATACTGGGCCATTGACGGTAGAAATAGTGTTGACCATGAAGTGGGGTCCATGTGGACTCTCACTTGTCATGAAGTGGGGTCATATATATATATATATAATGAGGGCTAAAATTGTCATTTGTATAAATATAAATATTTATGGAGAAAGTAGCTTACCAAACATTCTCATCTCAATAAGTACTTAAAAACATAATAAGTGATTTGAACAAATACTTCTTTTAACAAGTACTTAATCATAAAATAGGGCCTAATTAATCTACATTCTCTCGGTCTGGGATATTCCTACATTTTCATGAATTTACTCTTTTCTAATGATTTTTGTTCTATTTTTTTTTTCTATTCATCCATCTCAATATTTATGACTGCATTATACATATATGTTTGTATAAACCGCATCCTAATTTTTCAGCACTTTGCTCATACATAATATTATCGACCTATAAATCTTTTCTTTTAGCCTATTTAATATTCTCTTATTACATAACATGTTGGATACACCTGGCCTCCACTTTGTGCATCTCACCTTGATCATATTTCTGACATCTTCCTTTATCTCTCCCTTGTTATAAAACTAGCTAGAGATTGAGCCCCCATAGTAATTACAGGGCCATTATTTGGGTATTTTTTATTCATGTTTTTTGATAAATTTTGTTTGATTTTATGTTGTAAATTTAGGTTATTATATTAGTTGATATTTTTGATATATAGATTTATCATTTAATTTAAAAGATTAAATGAAATTATATTTCTAAATAATAACCCACTTTATGAATTCTACATTATTTGAAATGAGCATTTATTTCTTTATTTTTTAATGGAGATAATTATTGTTTGAAGTTTAAACTTATTCTAAGTGAGTAGACACATGTCTAGGAAGAAAGCTTTTGTTTAAAAAAAAAAAATGCCAAGAAAAATGCCACTGGTTTAAGGGAGAGACTCTCTCTTGTATGAGGGTCCATGCGATACATGGGAAAACGCAATCCACTATGATGCCAGCGAAACCAGCATCCTTATATTTTCTTGTAGTCCTATTTAATCTAAAACCTTTTTTTAATAAGCAAACTTCCATAGAACTAATTTTACGTATATCTAACTTTAGCTTCATCAATTAATGCCACATCATTTCAAAACCATGCACCCCATGGAACATTTCGGTCAATTTATATGTGATTATTGCTAATGCAAACTAATGATGACCAAAAATCTTTGGAGGAACAAGGTGCCTTGGGAATATGTAGATTTGTTCTCATTGACCAAAATCCCATTTTTTGAATATGGGTTTCTTAGTCAATTTGGTTTGATTTTAAGGTAAAATTTGGAACCTACCTATCCTATCAAGATTTGTTCCAAGTAGACCTATTCATGGGCAGGGTTCATTCTTGGCTTTTGTCAAAACTTGAATGGGCCCAGCACAAGGCCCGAGCCTAACATAGTATAAAGTCAGGCTCGAAGCCCAGCCCATGAACATGTCTAATTCTAAGGTCAACTTTGGCCTTGGTGATTCTAAGGTCAATTCCAGGCACAAGTATTAAATTGAAGAAAAATTACTAAATTACTTCATTGACTCAATGATCAAGTGAGACCATAATCTTAATAACCATTGGTGCTTAGAATCAAATATTCACATTCTTAAAGCATTTTGGGATTTTTTTCAAGACAAGTTTTTTTCTAAGGCCAACCAAAGCTGGTTTTATGGGTCATTCGTGTAGAGTAAACACCTAGACCCTAAACCAACTTAGGTGAGGTACCTTTTCAAAAATTTAGAACTAGACCCAACCTAGTAACAAATTGGGTAGTATCAATTCAAGGCTGGTTCAATTTGGTTTTAAGTAAAATATACCATTTGCTCGCCCCGATTTTCCCAACCTGAGCCCAGTCCACCCTGTAGTTTGATGCACTCGGGTTGGGTTCGAGCCTAGACTAGGTTTGGGTTGGTCAATGAATCTACTCTAAAATTATACATATATAAATATATTTATACAAATATATATATATATATATATATATATATATATATGCAATGTTTAAATATATACACATATATGTATAAATATATATAATTGGGCCAGGCTCAGGTCGGTTTTGGACTACCTAAGGACTAAGCTCAAGCTCGGCCCAAAAAATAAAAAACCTGACTTTTGAGCCCAAGCCCAACCTGATGACCGAAAATCCAAACCATCTCGTATAAAATTCCGGGTTGGGCGAGTTGGGCTCGGGCTGGGCTCGCCCAAGTTGCACCCTAATATTTAACCAGCCTATGATAGGATCATAGCCAAGCTGATAAAGGTCCCAGACACATGAGCATAAGAGCGGTCAAGATTTAAGACATGACGCAGCCGTCGAAATGGCAGTTATTACCATTTTCAGCTTACTACAGTGCTGAAAACTTTTACTGTTTACCTTTTTTGGCGCTATCTTAAAAAAAAAAAAAAAAAACTTTTTTCGCTGAATTCAATTTCCCCCAGCCCTACCCGCCATTTCCTCTGACCTTACTCACTGCTTGTTCATGCGCCGGGTCGGGCTAGGTTTTCACTCTGTATTAACAGAATTTTCTAAGGCCTGAGTCCGAGCCCGGCCTGACCATCAGGCCTATAACTTGGGCCTGAGCCCAACCCTCATGAAAAGCTCGAAACCCTGGCTTGAGCCCAAGCCCGAAATTTAGCCCATACTATTAGCGGCTGAATAAACAGAGAGATTATAAAGAAAATAATAAAAATATATATATTAAATTATAAATATATACTTTAATAAATATTATAGTATTTATATAATATATAAAATACATATTATATATTTTATAAAATATATAATGCTGAGTTGGGCCAAGCCGGGCTTATTTGACAAATCCCGAACCCATCCCGAAACACAGTTGGGCTTACTATGTTAGGCTCAAGGTCAGGCCCGTGGGCCTAATTACATGACCAAGCCCAATCGGGGTGCAGGCCGAGCCATCGGGCTACCCGGCCCATGAACAAGTCTACTGATAATGGAACCAAGTATTAACTGTTAATTGTAAAAGACAATAAACTATCTATATAAATATTATATATACAAATATGTATGCATATATCTATATATATATATGTATGTAACATTTACATATATACACATATCTGTATAAATATATATAATTGGGTCGGGTTTGAGTCGGGTTCAAATTACCTAAAGGCTAAGCTCAAACTCGGCCCAAAAAATAAAAAACATGACTTTTTGAATCCAAGCCCAGCCCGATAACCGAATATCTAAACCCTGCTCGTCTAAAATTCCCGGTTGGGCCGATCGGGCTCGGGCTGGGCTCGCTCAAGTTGCACCCCTAATATTTAACTAGCTTTTCATAGGATCATTAAAAAAAAAAAATGAATGGACAGATCATAGCCAAGCTGTCCCAGACCCATGAGCATAAGAGCAGTCAAGATTTAAGACATGACACAGCCGTTAAAATGGCAGTTATTACCGTTTTCAGCATACTACAGTGCTGAAAACTTTTGACTGTTTACTGTTTTTGGCGCCATCTTCAAAAAAAAAAAAAAAAACAAAACAAAACAAAACATTTTTCGCTGAATTCAATTTCCCCCGGCCCTACCCGCCACTTCCTCCGACCTCACTCACTGCCCGTGAGCCCGTCTTGTCTCCTTCGCCTTCGACTCCGATAATGGAATCAAGCGTTAACTGTTAACTGTTAAGGACAATAAAAGCCACCGACAAAACCTAAAATATCCAAAAGTAAAATATTTAATAATTACGTCATTTCTCTCACTCCATCTCTCCTCCGGACCACATTTTGGTGGTCGACAGCTTGGACAAAGGAACCTCCCGAATCGTCCTTGCTGAGTTGTCCCCATGATTTCTATGACGAAACGTGGCTTCATCTAGTCCGTGCGATGAGATCATGTACGAAACTTTCACCCCCCCTATTTAAGGCCTATTGCAGTACCCTGTACGCTAAGCGTATATTCTAGATCCGGGCACACCCATCGCTCTGCCCGGATATTCCTCACTTTTTGTTGCTTAGCGAGCTAATCGCCTAGCTTCCCTCACAAGAAAGAGTGAAGAAAGCCAGCTGTCTCCTTGCTGCGTGAAAGTTATTGTTCACTAAATTATGGGACCCACAGTGGGTATCACCTTCACGTCACGTGGCTATAAAAGTTTTCATTTATCCACCTCACTACGATCGCTACTGCTCTCTACGTGTCACCAAATTGATCAGATTGTCAACTGTGGAAATTATGCCACGTACGTGGCACACATCGGCGAGTGAAGCATAGAACGCACAGTATACGTTATTTGTAGGAAATCATGAACAACTACGCCTTTTTTACGACGGCTGAACTGTAACATGTTAGGTTGAAATGGGATTTACTTCCACGTGTCAGAATGGTCGATCTCTCACGCCACGTGGTTTTACTTTTCTTGACTTTTTTCGTATTATAGAGCCAGATGCTTGTTGGTAAAGCCAGCGGCGCTTTTTGAGGAAAATGAGGTTTTGGGAATAAAATAAGACTTAAATAGGGTCGTGCGTACTCGAGAATCTTCACCTTACGTCGGCAGTTGAGTAAATGAATGTATTTATACTTGTCACGTGGCTCACAATGAGAATATCCATCACGGATCAATATGGTCCAATCAATGATATTTTCTATCCACGAGTCCAAAGGCTCGCCTTATCACGCCACGTGGTTGCACTTTTTGACCTTTTTGCTAGGTGGTTAAGCCAGAGGCGCTTTCGAGGAAAATGAAGTTTTGGGAATTTATAAAAAAAAAACTAAAATTGATAACTAATTAGGTTATTAGGTTGTTCGCAATCGCACTCAACCGTTACATTACGTGGACAGTTGTAAAAGCACGTACTCATACTTGCCACGTGGCTAACATCTGGGAATATCCATCATGGACTATTGTGGTTCAAAATCAATGATGATGACAACCTAGTGAACCTTTTTTTGGGTACCCAAAGGCCAGGGGCCAAAGCACAACCCTAATTCCCTTGTATCAATGATTTGCTCGAGCAAATTAATTACTTATTATTGCCAACAATTGATATCAATTAATATGTCAAGGTGTCAACTGTCAACAGCCAGTAAGCAAGGCGGCTCAGACGGGAACAAAACTCTCCCGACCAAAGTTTTTCCCGTTCGTTTTGAACTTGGAGCTGGAAAATCAATTCCCTCCAACAAAGCGTTCCCTAGAATTGAGGTCAGACTGATTCAAGTTTCAGCTAGTTTGCCTCAATGTTGTTAGACCCAATGTTTTAAAAACAGATTCAGAACTGGAACTGCTTTAAGTTACCGGTTTCTGGGTTAATGGTCAACCATCTGATTCAAATGGGGTTTTTTTTTTTGTAATTCAAAAAATAAATAAAATAAAAAATGGTAAAAATTTATTGTTTGATTGAATAGAACCGATAGTATGAACGGTTAGACCAAAGCTAATGATAAGTTTGGCTATGATTTGTTTATCCCTTTAATCATCAATTATTTCTTAGCTTGTTCCCTTGGTTGGGTCAAATTCATATTGGGTAGGAAATGTAGATCTAAATATATAGAACTAACTATGAACCAGAATGGACTGTTTATAATCATGGCATCTTAGTTAAAGAGCTGGTTTAGTAATGGGTCTGGTCATGGTGATAATGAACATAAAGAAGGGATCACTAATAAAAATGATAATTTAGAGGGGCATAACGCCTCTTTGTGCACTCAAAATTAATGCCCTCTATCTTTAGAAGGTTAGAAACAAATAATAAGCCAGGCTCCATTAATTCTGGAAAATTGGGTTGAGTTGAGCTCAAGAGATCTCAAAAACTACTCCATGTTCCCTTGCAACTTTTTAACCCACCGGTCATATTCAGAAGCTACCAATTTCTTTTGCTTTTTTCCTCCAGTAATTAGATAGGAAGTGTTAAATTGCAAAAGATATATAAATCATCAATGGAATATGGAAACGATATAATTCTTTGTGGCAATCAATGCATCCATCACTAAGACTGATAATTACGAAGGAAGGCCTCTATTCAGGGGACAAGTCTAGAAAAACCAAGACCACAAAAGAAGAAAATAATACATCCCAAAGAACTACTAGCTAGACTGTATCGATCTACTCATGTAATTATATTGAAATATGCCACATGTTCTACTTTGACCTATTCTATGGCAAATGAGCATCCAAATTATAATGCTTAATTGCTGGGTACTTGTAAAAAGTGAAAGTAAATACTGTCTGTATGAAAAAGAGAGAGACAAAGATGATGTTCATCAATACAAGGTTTGCACTAATTTAAAATAAAAATAAGTCACACCATTTTATTTTGATATTTAGTTTGGTTCTGTTGGCCAAGAAAAACCAATCACCCAGTTAGATTTCATCACAGATTGGTCATGACATGACCCTGTAATTGTAACTAGTGCTATTACATTAATCATCATCTCCCTCTATCTCATGCGCATCATCTCAGATGTGATTGAAATCAACTGTTAAACTAATGGGACTATACACAAACACTTCACCGACAAAGACTGTATGGTGCTAATTATTCTACAACTACCTTGCCACCTTGGTTTGTGACCTGTGATTAGAATAAGAGAGACATACCAATATCAAGTTTTAGACACATGAAATACTACCAACAAAATGCATCCAATTCATTTAGTTTGTGGGTCACCAAGTTCATTTTGTCGGAAGTAGGCCTCAATTCCATACTAATATCATACTTTAAAAACTTTACCATATAGAGTTCTAGATTAATAACCCACTAATTAAATTCCTCTTATGGTGCTTTTAGATTTTGTGTAAGTTAGAATTCCCGTGAATTTTAAACTCACATCGTTTGGAATGTTTATGCATTGAAATCCATTTGAATTAAAAAGTTTGTTGTTTGGACGACACATGAGAATTGATTCACTTGATCAAGTTAGGTTAACATGTTTGTTAGGTACTGTATTTGGTAATAATTGATTTGAATTTTTTTTATAAATGATTTGTAAAGATATCTGAGTCAACCTTTAAACTCTACTGTTATTACTAAAATCTGGTTCAGAAAATTTTCATATTTTTATTATACATTTTTCATAAATATAGATAAATTTGCTTGTGTATTAAACATTGGCTTATATATTATATAATCATTCCTTTTCCAATATTTCCTTTCCCTCATTGCTATTCATAAGGGTGTGCCGGATCTTCTCAACCCAGGCTTAGCTTGCACTAAAATTTCATGCATTCAGGTTGGACTTGGGGCCAAGCCAGTCTTAGGTTGGTCAATGAGTGCACTCTAAAATTCGGCACACATATATACATGTATGCATGCATTTATTCAAATAGACTTATATAATATGTGTGTATATATTATTATGAATGTATACAACCGAGCTGGATTTGGATTGGAATAAACTGGAGCTGGGCTCGGATTAGGTTCAAGCAACCTAAGGGTTACACCTAGGTCTACCCTAAAAAAAAAAAAGCTCAAAGTATTGGACCCAAGCTCAATAAAAAGAATGAAAATTCAAGCACAATCCATGCAAAGTTACGGGGTGGGATGGCCAAGTTACATCCTTAGCCATTGTTCATTCTTTCTTTGTATATATCTTTCTTTCCTATTTTTGTTGAGTTATATAATGCTGATCATGATATAACTAAAAATATCCAAATATTTTTGATAATAGTGCAAATTAAGGTTATTTTAAATAATTTAATATTATGTTTATCTATTTTATTTATTTTTATTTACTATATAATGACACTAATCAAACTTTTGAGAGAGTATGGCTTCTGTCATCATTGGGTTGGTCCATTAATACCCAATTCATACAAACATAGAACTTGCAGAAAAAAAAAAAAAAGTTAAATGGATTTATGATCAACTTCCCACATGACACATGAATTGAACTAGGTGAACCTAAATCCCCAAAATTAGAAATCCAACTTAAGATATTCTAACATTTCCACTCTTAATACTTTTACAACACAAAATATAGGCACTCATGTACATATTCATTTGAGTTGAGTCCATTGCTTTCTCAAAAAATTTGAATATGATATTAAAATAATAATAAATATTAATAAAAATAAAAACTTACTTTGTCCAAAATTAACAAAAATTGAAAAAAACCACCATGATTCCTATTGATCCATCCACCAAAATAACCAGTTCAACCCCATCTTAAGGGTAGCTGGATGGTTGTTTGTGCTTGTGCTTGGTAAGAGACTACGAATAGAGTAGCGCAATAATTGAAGCTTTAACTTTTCTTGAATAGGAGACGGTCAACATCCAATCCTTGTAATCAAATAAAAAAATTCAACGAATTGGGTCTCTGTCTTTGCGTCTCGTCTCCATGAAAAAGCATATACCCAGCACATCAACACTAACTCAAATCAATTAATGCCTGTCACCGTCCCTCAACTTTAACACCGACCAAAAAAATAATAATAATAATAAATCACTTTAAAACCGGGACACAAATCCTATATTCCTGGCTTACCAATTTTCAATTAGAAAAAGAGGCAGTAACTTCATATACTACAAGGAAACATCTGGAACTTACCCACATTCCACTAAATCAAGGACGTCGTCTGTTATCGTTTGATTTGAATCAACGGCGTCAAGATTATATTAAAGTGGGGTCCACTGAATGGTAGGTCCCAAATCCAGTTGACCAATTCTCTACTTCATTCCATGTCATGGAAATTGGGAAAAGGCTATCGCGTTTCACCATCAGTCTATCCGAGCAATACCCTGTATTTCTTGACATTAGTACTTGACCAGATCAAGCTCCTTTTTTCTAAAGGCCAAAATGACCTAGCTCACTTTACAGATTTACAACTAGGGCTTTATGGTTTACAGCCATTGATCTGACCATTTGGCAAGGCTCACATTAATTAAAGCGAGGAGTCACAATTTGACAGAAACATTCCAAATGTTCTCTTGGGATTTAGCTGACATGCTTTGAAGTTTGAACTTCCACCCAAAGGTTTAGGTTTGCCAGATCATTTTTCGGATTAGGGCTCTGGTAGGAATATCAAATTACCCTTTTAACCCTGGTTTCTGCTATGTCACACATAATGGAGCTTTGCAAATTTTGGGAAGGGAGAGGGCAAGAGGGGTATTCTATAAACAATATTCCCTAGAATGGTATCTCTCTCTCTTTCTTTTTTTGGTAAATTTATTTTATTTTTTATGCATAAAATAAAAATGGGAATTCAAGGAACAATGGATGGAGCCATTTGGTGGTGGGATTTTTTCAAATTGAGTAAGTAAATGACACTAAGATATTTCTAAAATATTTTGTTCTCACATTTCTTGGCTATATATATAACTTTCCTTCTACTATTCATTCTTTTTATTGTCTTGTATCCTCAACAAACAAATAAAGTTTTTTTTGTTTTTAATTTTTAAAGCTTATGATGGGGGAATGTAACAACATCTCTATTTTGTCAATTTCTATAGCTGAAATCCTATTAGCATATCTTTACATCTTTTGTAATTTTCTTTATTAGCTAAATAATAATTTCTATTGATTTTATCCATATAGAATAATGTGGTTCTGGATAATCAGCAATGGTGGACTGGCATTCACATGCATGCCGGGCTGAGTAGTTGGAATGTAATTTTAATGATATTGACAATACAGCCATGCGTTGTATAAAAATGATAGTCAGACTTGAATGGTTCATGACTTCATGGTACCAGCATTAGCCATTTAGCCAATGCCATTATACCCTTAGCTTAAAGCTAAAGGGTAACTAATTTTACTTGTTTTAATTTAACATGGTCAATATAATCTAATTGGTATTTATGCATTAAAAAAAAAACCCATGTTCTTCAATCATTAAGGAACTCATAACCTTATGACTTAGTTCACCAAAAGGCAAAGCAATAAGCTATTTAGTTCAGCCACTGCACCCTTTATCAAACAGCTCCTGAGTCTTGACTTGTAACTCATATAAATCTTTCATTAAAACTAAAAGAAGATTTATTAAATTTAATGGGGGCTTTTGTTACAATAGAAGATTCAATAATAAAGGTTTGCTTTTGCCAAAGTTTCTAATTTAACAATTGACATGGCATTCAACATAATGGAATGACGAAACAGGATTCATATATCTGACTCTATATAATTGGGATGGGGCTTAGATGATAAGGATAATGACTAGAAGAAAAATTTGGGCCCATCCCCTATTTTTCATAAGGGGGCACAGCATTCTCTTTCACTAAGAATGGTGTCCAGTTTATGAAAGAATGGGATGTGCCCTATTCAGTAGTAAGGGTGTCTTCTCACAAACTTATTAGGAGATTCTTCTTCATTCCTATAGACCCGATAGGAATTGGAAATCCCAATAGAACAAATATGGATCATGAATTTGGCAGACAAACGATCTGGCAATGTGATCAAGTGACCCAAGAATCTGCTTTAGTGGTGGTGGGTGGTGGCAAAAGGCTTAGATGGCTAATTCCAGTCCATTCAGAGAAAAGTTTTCAGCCCAAGAGAGCCACTGAAAGCTGGCATTTTCTAAGGTGTAGATTGGACGATAAACACGTGAAATTTGAGTTGTTTGTTTGATTCAACCAGTCAAATCATGATGCCTTTGCTTCCACTTGAAAGGCTGAAACAAGTAGTGGACTAGACTAGACAACCCGTCTAGGGAATCTTCGTTGATTTTTCTCTCTCAATATGTTTCTGAATTCTGACTATGCTTTCTATTATTCTCCTTTACTCCCTATTTGTTTGTGGTGGACAAATTGGACATTCAGGCGACCTCTTTCTCACAAACCCATCATGTGGGGTTTCAATAATCTTAGTTAACCTTTGATGAAATTAGCAGAAAATGTCAAAGGTTAAAGGCCCAGCTTATCACTTTCTGCAACTCGAATTATGATACCAATTGCGCTTTAATGAACTATGGCTATTAGCTTTGATGAACAAATGTTGCTCTATTCAATATTTGATGAACAAAATTGGCCAAGTCAATTCAGTACGGAGTATAGCACTTGAGTGCTGTTATTGAGCCAAATACAGGCTCCAGCCAGTACTCCACTCTTTCTTGTTCTATGCCAGTTATTTCCAATTCATACTGACCTGGTCCAAGAATTTGATTGCACTCCACCCTTCGAAGAAAATCCTACCCGGGTTTTCTCCTTTGATAATTAATTTCTCACGAGAAAAGAAACTATCACAATAAATTATAAATTGAGAAGAAAGTGATGCATCAACTTAGAACTTTTGAGCCCAAATCCATACACAGAAGAGTAATATAAAAACTATAAAGGATAAAGCACACCAAAACCGTGTGAGACTGAGAGACAGAAAAAAAAAAAAAAGCAAACCTAAGCTAAGAGAGAAGCGAGAATATATCTAAAAAATCCCGAAATGGTCTCTCTTTCCTCCATGGACGGGTGACACCACCAGCTGTGGTGGGGCGCGGCATGGGCCCCACCACCATCTGGGTTTCATTCATGAGCCATGACACACGGTTACATAGATGCGTCTCTCGATCGCCGCTGCTCTGCCCATTTTCGTCTGATTCTCGCTTACGCGTTGAAATTTCAAAGCTGTCAGATTCTCTCCCTTTCTCGATGATCTCCTTGAACGCGTCATCGGTTCTCTGAAGTCACAACTGCTCCTTGGCCCTTGCCATCGCTCGACATCAGCCAGATCGCAATGTTTTATCTTGTGAGAAAACGGGTCTTTCAAGGCATAGTAGACTCTGCTGAGAAGTGAGGAGGAGTCTTTCTGGTTTCTCTATAGTTTATTTGTATTCTATTCCTGCATTAGATTGGGTTTTCTTGTGATGGGTGCATGAACAGAGTTTGGGGTTGAAGAAACTTAGGTAATGGGAAAGGCAGTCTTTTTGAGCATTTTGGAGTGATGAAAGTAGGGAAGAGACCGATTTGTGAAGTCGGATTTTTGATTTGAGGAGTTTAGGTCTCTGGGTCTGGGTTGGTGGGTTGGCGCCATGTACACAGGAGGTCGACTTGTTGCCGGTTCTCACAATAGAAATGAGTTCGTCGTCATCAATGCCGATGAGATTGGACGAGTAAGAGTCACCAAAATCTCTCATTTGACTTCTTTTCTGCTTTTGTTCTCCTTATTTCTGAGCTCAAATGATGATAAGAGGATGCCCATTTGCTCATTTAAGCTTCGGCAATCTGGTCTAATCGGAAATGCGATACTTTTTTGTCCCTTTTTTCCCTTCAACTTTTTTATGTTGACTTTTTTTCTTTTTTCTTAATCTCCTTTTTCTTCCGATAGAGAACGAAATGCCGGTTTCTGGTTCTATGTTTCTTATTCTGGTGTTGGGTTCGAAGGCTTGAAGCTGTTGTTGATTAATGTGGGACTTTTGGTTTTGTATTTGTTGGGAGAATTTTCTGTGCTCCAGTTTTTCGTGCTTGCTTCCGCTTTAGTTTGGAGAAGGATACACTTCTCTGCAAAGGATTTTTTTTTTCAAGCTTAACATTGTATAGTTGAAGGTGTCAGCTTGTTGAGTCAGGGGCAAAATCTGTGGAGTTCATACTTCATACAGTAGACGTTGTTCCTGAACTAGTCTAGAACTCAACGCACCCACAAAAAAACCAAAAAAAAAAAAAAAACAAAGAAATAAAAGGGAATTTGTGCGTTCCATTCTAATGCCTGGAGTTTACTCTATTTTCTTTAAGCAAATCAGCTCATTTTCCTTGCCTAATTAGTGTACTCTATTTTCTTCTTCTTTTGCTTCTGCTTCTTCTTGAGACTTCGGTTCTGTGCATTTACAGGTGAAGTCTGTGAAGGAATTGAGTGGGCAAATTTGCCAGATATGTGGAGATGAAGTGGAGATTACAGACGACGGAGAGCCTTTTGTAGCCTGTAATGAATGTGCTTTCCCTGTGTGCCGGCCCTGCTACGAGTATGAGAGAAGAGAGGGCAATCAGATCTGCCCTCAATGCAAAACCAGATACAAGCGCATCAAAGGTATGGTTCTATAACCTTTTCTTCTCTGCTGTCTCCAATCCGAAAACTTTGGTTTTTTCACTGTTAAAATGCCATGCACTTTGCAGGCAGTGCCAGGGTTGATGGAGATGAAGAAGAGGATGGTGTTGATGACTTGGAAAACGAGTTTGATTTTGGGAGTCATGAGATGGACTCAGACCAGACCGCCGAGGCAATTCTCTCCTCTCGCCTTAATGTGGGTCGTGGCTCCTACGCCAATGCATCTGTGCCGTCAAATCCTGATTCTTCCTCTCTTAGTCCGGACATCCCTCTCCTGACCTATGGCCAAGAGGTAAATTGGTTAAGCACTGTCTGATGCACTGTTTTGCTTTCCTGCAATTTTAGACATTTGAATTTGATTGATCTTGGTTTAGGACGCTGGGATTTCTTCTGATCGACATGCTCTCATTATACCCCCTTTTATGGGTGGTGGAAAACGAATCCATCCAATGCCATTTCCTGATTCATCAATGTCTTGTAAGTTCACTGGATTGATTTGGCTCTGCTTCAATGCTACCATTTCCATGTTATTTGATTTGCCAATTCATTCCTTTCTTGGATGCTGTACTTAGTAGTGTTAATTTTACAGTGCAACCCAGACCCATGGATCCTAAAAAGGATCTAGCAGTATATGGTTATGGGAGTGTTGCATGGAAGGATCGAATGGAGGAGTGGAAGAAAAGGCAACATGATAAATTGCAGGTGGTTAAACACCAAGGTGATAATGGTGGGAACTATGATGGAGATGATCCAGATGACCCTGATTTGCCAAAGTAAGTGTATTTAATGATATCTCTTTTTTTTTTTTTTTCTGTTTCTTGCATTTTCTTTTACGTTTATATCCCTGAATTAGTATGATTCAAGATTTAATGTAATATTTTGCTTCTAGTTTCAGAGATTTCTAAACTGTTTGAGCATCCAAATGAATATTTTATTGTCAGACTGAGAACTTTAGTTACTTAAATTGCTAGTTTATTAACTTTAAGATTTACTGGATGTTTCTGTCTTTTCTTTGTTTAAAAGCAGTTCAGTGAACTTGTTCAGGATCTGTTAGTGTAGACTAAAACACCAGATATCTTGATCATCTCATGCATAGAGGATATCTAGCCAAAAGTGTCAGTTTTGATTTATTTCTAGTTAAGGAGTGAGAGGTGATTGTGGTAAAGGAATGTGCTTCTTCATGTGATTAAAGTAAGTGTAATAGCTATGCTGAAAAATTATACAAGAACAACAAATAAATGCTTCTGTTTATGAACAGTATCTACAAACAAAAAGAACCATATACAACATTAAGTTGATATTTATTTCTTTACAATGTAAAGTAGAAAAGGATGAGCCCATCTAGGACCACTCCACAAGTAGAAAAGTTCCTCTGAACATTTCCAAGTGTTAGGCTTAGGCACATAAGCCAGAATTAAGAACATGGATGAGCAATAAGCTGGAACATTAAATGAACCAATATACAGCATTAAGTTGATATTTATTTCTTTACAATGTAAAGTAGAAAAGGATGAGGACTCAGTTTTCTATGCTCTTAGAAGGTACCCATCTAGGACCACCACTCCACAAGTAGAAAAGTTCCGCTGAACATTTCCAAGTGTTAGGCTTAGGCACATAAGCCAGAATTAAGAACATGGACGAGCGATAAGCTGGAACATTAAATGGATCAATTCAGACCAAAGTTAGCTTTTACCATTGGATGGGTACTAGCATTGCTTTCAACCAACAAATTCTGGAGTAACTTTGGTATGTGGTTGACCTTAAGAGGTAATCCCAAGAATATGGAGGGCAAAGAACCACACCTAACCCTATAACTGTGGTTGGTTGAGTTTTAAAGGTTGAACGTGATCCTCTGTAATTGGAAGGATTTTGCTTCTGCTTAATTACACCTTTTTTTCTGGATACAGTCCCAAATCAAATCAGCATGCACCTCAAGTATGTTGAATCACCAAAAAAAGTATGGCGTCTTTATGTCTAGTTTGCTAGAAGATTATAGAGATGTTTGCAAACTGAAGTAGGATGATGGTGGGTCCATCCATGATCCATCTGAGCCCATGAGATATTTGCTTCTCCTGCCTTGTTAAGAAATTTTCACTTTGGTGTTGATTATGACCTCATGGGTAAGGATCCAATGACTTTCAGATCTTGTGAGAAACTATCAAAAGAATTTTCACCATTGTTGGTTTTGTTACAGTCATAATGAAATAATACGTTATGATCCGAAGCTAAATTAAATGAATGAAAAGTTATTTCTGTTAAATCTTTTTATTGAATGTCAAATATTTACACATAAATTATAATGTCTCAAATTTATTTTTCAGGACGGATGAAGGGAGGCAGCCACTTTCAAGAAAGTTGCCCATTCCTTCAAGCAAGATAAATCCATACAGAATGATAATTGTACTTAGGCTGGTGATTCTTGGTTTCTTTTTTCATTATAGAATTCTCCATCCAGTCCATGATGCATATGGGTTGTGGCTTACATCCATTATTTGTGAAATATGGTTTGCGGTTTCATGGATATTGGATCAACTCCCCAAATGGTACCCTATTGTGCGGGAAACTTATCTTGATCGGTTGTCACTGAGGTAATTTGGGCCCTTTCTTATTTTGTGTATTCATTTTTCTGTGTTTATGTCATCTTACCTCAAACTTAAAATTTGTTTATAGGTATGAGAAGGAAGGGAAGCCATCTGAGTTGGCTGACATAGACATATTTGTAAGTACAGTTGATCCTATGAAGGAGCCCCCTCTCATCACTGCCAACACTGTTCTATCCATCCTTGCTGTGGATTATCCAGTCGACAAAGTCTCATGCTATGTCTCAGATGATGGTGCTGCTATGCTTACTTTTGAAGCTCTTTCTGAGACATCTGAGTTTGCCAGGAAGTGGGTCCCATTTTGCAAAAAGTTCAATCTTGAGCCCCGTGCTCCAGAATGGTATTTTTCTCAGAAGATTGACTATTTGAAAGACAAAGTCCACCCAACCTTTGTGAGGGAACGACGTGCGATGAAGGTATGCATCCATTATTTTCCTTGGTTCCTTGTCTTGTAAAGTTAACTCAATTAAATAAAAAAAAGGAAATTTGACAAGAAAATGATAAAACTACTGACAAAGTGATAGGGTATTTCCTATTTGGAAATTGGATTGCTTAATTATGTTTTTCTTTTTTGAGAGACACCCAATTAAAAAAAAAGTTATTAAATTTGTTGTACGTTAATATATAATGCTAAAAAGTTATTAGATTGAATCCAATACAGCCTTAACAGAATATGTAAATATATACTAGCTCCCATAGCCCAGATCAATTCATTACAAAAGAAACCTGCTACTGTTATCAAAATCGTCAACATAAATAAACCTCCACAATAATGCCAAATAAGAGGGCACAATCTAGTCACTACTTCTTGAATCCATGAACATCTTATCCTTTCACCCTTCGTTAGGAAATTCACTCTATCTTGCCCTCTACAGACCAAATATCTGGTGAAAAGCAACACCAAAGTTTTTCATCTGATTGCGTCATTGTGTTGTTACAGAGAGAATATGAAGAGTTCAGGGTTCGGATAAATGGGTTAGTTGCAATGGCACAGAAGGTTCCTGAAGAAGGTTGGACAATGCAGGATGGAACTCCATGGCCAGGGAACAATGTACGAGATCATCCTGGAATGATCCAAGTAAGTGGCTATTTCTTTCTACCATGTTGTGCTCTTTATGGTCTCAAATGCCAGTAATTATGAGAAAACTTTATCCAGTTGGGTGATTATTAGATCCTTTTCTATATTCTTTTATTAATCCTTTTTTGGAGGCTATTTTTCCTTCCAACATGATCTCAGTGTATGGGCCCCTATCTTTTTTGGGTTTCTTTTAATCCAATACATTAGTTCACCTTTTTCAAAAGAAAAATGTCACATTATTTCATTCTGAAAAACGTGAAAAACTTTTTTTTTTGAAGAAGCTGTTCAATTCTTTTATTTTCGTGGCATTTTTGGTGTATTGAGAGAAGAATAGGAGTTCTGCAAAATGTGAAGAATGTGAAAATTGGTTACAACTCCTTTTAATTTGACAAGTTTGACTGTGTTTGTGTGTTTGATGTGGTATCTGCCAATCATGCACAAGCTGACAAGCATAATTTTTGCAACATACTTCTGGGAAAAATCTGTTAAATAACAAACTTGTCGAGTAACATGTATCCATGCTGGCTTTGGTATCTTTATTGAACCAAAGATATGAATGCTGGCTGTGTTTTCTCATCTTCTGTTGATCTGCTTTTCTGCAACAGGTATTTCTTGGGCAAAATGGTGTGCGTGATGTTGAAGGAAATATGTTACCACGTCTGGTTTATGTTTCTCGTGAGAAGAGGCCAGGATTTGATCACCACAAGAAAGCTGGGGCAATGAATGCTTTGGTATAGTTCAAATTCTTTTCTCATTGACATCTTTTGCTGTTGATTAAGTCTTCCCTTTTCCCCAAATTCTTGTTCTAATTGATCAACTACAGTTTCTGGACTTTACTATTCTGGAGATATGAATGCTTTGACAAAGCCCAAATCTTTTTTATTTTTATTGGTGTTAACTTCCGCTTCTTGTCCTAATCAAGAAATGACTATCTGCACTTTATTATGCCTTTATGTAGAATTCAGCAATCAGGATTTTATTAGATTTTCTTGAATATTTAATTAATGGGTATGCCGAATCTTGAAGGTGAGGGTCTCTGCAGTCCTTTCCAACGCTCCTTACCTTCTGAATGTCGATTGTGATCACTATATAAACAACAGCAAGGCCCTTAGAGAGGCCATGTGCTTCTTGATGGACCCCACATCTGGAAAGAAAGTCTGCTATGTGCAGTTTCCTCAGCGGTTTGATGGAATTGATCGTCATGACAGATACTCAAATCGCAATGTTGTGTTTTTTGATGTATGTAAAGCTTCTTTGTACCTATATACATACATACATACACATACATGCATATCTATATCTATATATTCTTTTGTTTTATTTGAAATACTAACTCTATTTTCAATTAAAAACAGATTAACATGAAGGGTCTAGATGGGATCCAGGGACCAATCTACGTTGGAACAGGGTGTGTTTTCAGAAGGCAAGCTCTTTATGGATATGATGCCCCTGTAAAAGAGAAGCCCCCAGGAAAGACATGCAACTGTTGGCCTAAATGGTGTTGCTGTTGTTGTGGGTCCAGAAAGAACAGGAAAATAAAACCAAAGAACAGAAAGAAAAAGATTAAGAACAGAGAAGCGTCAACACAGATACATGCACTTGAAAATATTGAAGAGGGAGTTGAAGGTAAGGATAATTTTGACTGCAGGTTTGTGATTCTTTATATGTAGCAACATGTTATCTTACCAAATAATCTCCATTGGCAGGAAAAGATAGTGAGAAATCACCCCTCATGTCTCAAAATAAACTTCAGAAAAAGTTTGGGCAGTCTCCAGTGTTTGTAACTTCCACACTCCTAGAAAATGGTGGTGTTCATAATGGAGCAAGTTCTGCATCCCTATTGAAAGAAGCGATCCATGTAATTAGCTGTGGTTATGAAGATAAAACAGAATGGGGAAAAGAGGTGGGTGATTTACATAGACCATGTAATAAAAATGAATCACAAAAAGGCTCCCTGAGATTTTCTTACTTAGATTTTGATCATTTGTCCCCTAAAACTTTCATAATTGAACCAGGTTGGCTGGATATATGGTTCCGTTACAGAGGATATTCTAACAGGCTTCAAGATGCACTGCCATGGCTGGCGATCTGTATACTGCATGCCTAAAAGGCCTGCATTTAAGGGGTCAGCTCCTATCAACCTGTCAGATCGTTTACATCAGGTTCTTCGTTGGGCTCTTGGATCTGTAGAAATTTTCTTAAGCAAGCATTGTCCAATCTGGTATGGCTATGGATGTGGCTTGAAATGGTTGGAGAGACTTAACTATATAAATGCGGTTGTATATCCTTTGACTTCCATTCCTTTGATAGCGTATTGTACATTGCCTGCTGTGTGCCTCCTTACCGGAAAGTTCATTGTCCCTGAGGTACTTCCAATTGTTTCTCTTTAAATATTTGTTTTCTATAGAAAATGATTGTCTGAACTCTTATACTTTTTTTCTACAAATTGCACTTCCATGTGGTTTGACAGTGTTCAAATGCTAGCAGACTTTGCCGTCTGCTGATTCCTCTTGTAACTTGAAAGCTTAATCTGAATCCTGTAGTTATTGTCTTAACGAGAGTTATTGTCTATGCCTCATTAAGTTGGTCTAGTATTTAGATAGTTATTATTGATGATTCAAGTGGCTATTTCACTATAAATTTTCATGAAAACTCCTCTCACATTGTGTACTTTTTTTGTCCTGTGCAGATTAGCAACTATGCGAGCATTATATTCATGGCTCTCTTCATATCCATAGCTGCAACAGGTATCCTTGAGATGCAGTGGGGAGGCGTTCAAATAGATGACTGGTGGAGAAATGAGCAGTTTTGGGTGATTGGTGGTGTCTCCGCGCATCTTTTTGCTCTGTTCCAGGGTCTGCTCAAGGTTTTAGCCGGGGTCAACACAAACTTCACTGTTACATCAAAAGCAGGAGATGATGGTGAATTCTCAGAGCTTTACCTCTTCAAATGGACGTCGTTGTTGATCCCACCCATGACGTTACTGATCATCAACATAATTGGGGTCGTGGTTGGAGTTTCAGATGCCATCAACAATGGTTATGAATCATGGGGCCCACTGTTTGGTAAATTGTTTTTTGCTTTCTGGGTCATTGTTCATCTCTATCCATTCCTCAAGGGGTTAATGGGGAAGCAGGATAGAGTGCCAACCATAATTGTAGTCTGGTCAATTCTTCTTGCCTCAATTTTCTCACTTTTATGGGTTCGGATCAACCCATTCCTCGCAAAAGGTGGCATTGTATTAGAAGTTTGTGGTTTGAATTGTGATGACTGAGATTCATGGACGGTGATTAGATGCTTTGAGCTGCATTTTGAGGTTGGTTGTGAGTTGTGGAAGAGTGCTAATCTTCAAAACCAAGATGAAACACATCAAGATGATTTTGCATGGTGAAAATCATCATAGAGATGAGGTGAGGGCGAGATGGTGTGTAGATATGAAGGGATCGGGAGCTGACGAATTAATATTTGTTATACAAAATTTTTCATTGATTCTTTTTACAAGCGTCTTTTGCTGGGTTAGATGGGGTTGATTTCAGAGGGCCTGTCTACAATCCCAAAAGAACATTGTTCAATTGTAGATCATTTGATGTTTAGAACTATAATTTATTCCCCTCTGAACAAGGGGCTGAATATATAGAGGCGTTTCCTTGTTTATTTTCCTTCTTTGGTTTTCATTCAATTTTCCTTCTGGGTTTATTATTACGACACTTTATAAACACTGTAATACTTGGAATTTTGGAATTTCTGTGTATCATCAAGTTAAAAGGACTTGGTGCGTGCTAAGCGTACTGAAGATGCAATCATGCAATGACCCTATGGTTTTGCCGATCAAACCATGGATATCTGAACTTCAAATTATAAAGTTTCAGAGTCGGTCATCAAAAACCTGTATCATATATGGAAAACTAGTTTAGGCTTCAAAATTCTAATCCTTTTGAGTGGAAATGGTCCTAATGGCGTTTTGGTGGATGCCTCCTTAACCTTTTTAAGGTCTTGACGACCTCTCGGCCATCTCATTGTTTAACTTGTGTAGACCCATCTCTGTGTTTGTTGACACCCTGTGTAATGCAAAAGGCCCGTGATATGTAAAAGCAGAACATTAACAGTTTTCTTGCCTTGGACTTTGATTCTGGAATCAGGGCACCAATATCCTTGAATTTTATTTGCAGAAAGGTGGACAATTGGCTGGAAAGAATGGAAAGAGGGTGAGGTAAAAAAACAGGATTAGCAAGAAGGGCAAATCAAACTTGATAGCACTGCTTAGAATGATGGCTCAAAATCTGAGCCCAGAGCAGTATGTGAGACCAGTGAAATCTTATATTTTTGACTTACTTTCACGTTTGGCTGTCAAACCCTTGTAGGTGCTTCAACAATCTGCAATGAAATTACTTCATTCTAGTCTTTTCTACAGTAAATAAAATTTCTCAAATTTCAGTCATTCTAACTCTATTACTCAACTAGTTGGGGTTAGCCACGGAATCCTTCTATATCATTCCACCTATGTAAGTTCTAAGATTCATCCAATCGGCCGTTACATGTATACAATATAAACGAATTCAGATACAGGAAGCCCATTTCACCATTCGGTTCTATCTTTCATTTTACATGCAAGCAATCAAATAGGTTGATCCATATATATAAATAGATTAAATTCGAATTTAGAATCAAATAATCTGATGTGATTTTCAGTTGTATTTGATACCATTGCTGTTTCTAGCTGAAACGTTTTGGGTTGATCAATACAAATTGATGAAAGATATATGTTGTCGCATCACATGTGAGAGTTACTTTAACTAGAATGATTAGACTTTACCTTTGAAGAAACACCAATTTGATGTTTCTGGAAACAAACTCTCACACATGCATTTTTAAGATTTGCCTATTTCAACAAAAAATAGCTTCAATTAACAATTGTGTGCTAATTTATATTGGTTAACCTGGTAGAAACTGTAATTGTACCAAACATAGCCTTAGTTTGTAGCCCTAACTTATCATGAATATGGATGTCAACAGGTCAAAGAAGGCTGGTCGGGGTTGACCAAGTACCAACCTAATTATCACTTTCTGTTGAATCAGAACAGAACCATCCCTTAGGATATCAGGGTGATCATGGTTTTGAAATTTAGTTATTTCAGAAAATGCCAGAATGAGATGAAAAATAGGACCGCAACTTGGGCTGGGTTAGCTCAAGCCCAACTTGAAAAAATTAGGTTGGGCTGGGTCAAGTTACAGTTTGGGTTAGGGTTAGGGTTGAGGCGTTGACAAATCATGACCCAACCTAAACCTGACTTAACTTCATATTTGTATGACAAAATATTATATAAAAATATCTATAAATGTAAGTATTAACATATATATGATGCAATTATGCTTCCAAAAAGTTATGTATGTATATATGTATCCATCTATATTTCTCCTGGATGAAAGCTTTGGCTCTATTGAAGATCTGAAAAATTCACATTAGAAGTGGGTGTGACTCACTTTTTTATTGAAGGTAATGCACTAAACATTTTTAGGTGCCTGTTGGTGGGTTCTTTAGAACCACTGTAGTCTATCACCATTTTTATTATTAAAGCTCCGTTTACTTTTTGGGAAGTTATTTGCTTGGGTAAATGTATTTACCCGAGCAAGTATTTTCCAGGAAACACTTACTCAGGTAAGGGCATTTATTCATGCTCTTTTATTTATTCATGTTCTTCACTTTTCGGGAAGTTATTTACTTGGGTGAATGCACTTACCTGGGCAAGTATTTACTCGGAAACAATTACCCAGGTAAGTACATTTACTCATGCTCTTTTATTTCCTGGGTAAATAAGATAATGATTATTTTAATCATAAAAATCCATTATTGAAAGGGACAATTTTATCCCATGCAAGTGTTGGCAACTTTCCCCTCACGTGGGAAAGTTACTTATTCACCTGGAAGATGGGTGATGAAAAGAAATTTTCCATGAATCCCACATAAATTTGAAAAAAGAATATAGGCATCTTGGTCACCAACTTTTGGCAAAATTTTCTCTCTTGTATTAGAAGTAGAACGTCACCCTCTCTGTACATGATTTTCTTGAATGATAACACCGTACAAGAGATAACTGCTGAGAATTAATGAATGAATTTCCCCTTAGGGTTGGGCTAGGGTTACAGATGGGGTTTCAATTAATAGCTTGGGTTGGCTTAGGGTTGACCTCAACCTGGCCTAACTTGCACCCCTAATAAAAAAATTTGTTATATTTATTTCAGCTGAAATTTTTAAATGCTTTGAGAAATTTTGGGATTTTAACTACTTATATTTAGGAGATAAAATCGACTTTAATAAAGTAAGTAATATGAATTTAAAATATTTTGCAATAATATAAATATTTAAATTTATAAACATTCCAACATTATCAAAATTTGAAAATTTATCCGTTCATAATACCTTGAGGATGTTAGGTTCATAATTAACAAGCTTGTAAAATATGAATCCAATTAGGATTATAACATTTTAACACAATATATTGCCTTTAAAATTAAGAAATAAAAAGAAATACTAGCTAAATAAAAGGACAAATTTCTTAAACTACCCCTACTGTTTAGCTAATTGTCAAGATGTAATCTTATTGTTTATAAATTGTCTTTGAGCACCCTTACTGTTTCTCACAATTGGCACAAACTTCCCCTACCGTCAACTATTCGTCATGGGCCATTGACATGTGACATCATGTAATGGATATATTGTTCAAAAAATTCTTGGGTTACCCTTTACCGATTTAAAATGGACCTTTTCGGTTTGGGCATTTTTGGTTTGGTCATGATCGCCCTCTTTGAACCACCTACATCACACATATATCAACATGACAAAGGATGAAGGTATTGTCTTCGATTTATTTGGGTAATATGACCATCCTCTATGAGTGGAGGAAGGAATTGTCATTGGTTTGTTTGGAGTCACAGTCATCACCTGTGTTATATTACAGCCACGAGACGATTCTGGTGCTGTTGGTAATAATCGACGTAGCTTCAAGTACAACTGATCTGGTTGAAGGCGAGCTCAGTCAACCGATTGCAAGTAGATATAACCATCATCAGATGAAAGAGTGGCACAAGCTTAAGGACGGCGTAAACACAACATTTCATTGTGATGGAGCATTTCACAATGATTGTGAAAAAAATACAGATTTACGATGCCATCTATTCGAAGAAATTCCTAAAAGTCTCCCCCCCCCACATGCCCAACCCTCTGTCCACTTGCATACTCGCACGACTAGCCCCCAGTTCTCCTGCCTTGCCTGCTCGTATGCTCGCATGCCTAGCACCCCGCTCGCTTGCCTCACCATCTCACATGCCCACCCCTACAGTGACTCGCTTGCCTGCCCAACCCCACTCGTCTGCCTTGCCCACTCACACGCCCAACCCCCAGCCCTCTACCTGCCTGCCTCGCCATCTCGCATGCCCACCCTGATAGCCCGCCCACCTTGCTCGCTCGCACACCAAGCCCCACCCGCCTGCCTCACTTGCTCGCACGCCCACATGGGTCCCAAACATGACACTTTACCATTTGAGGCACTGTTGAACTTCGAATCTAACACACAAAATATTGACAGTAAGAGAACCATGTAAGAGGAAAGGATTAGGGTTTAAAAACAACAATGCTTTCTTCTACAAATTTGAGGTTTTAAAACCATAAAACTCGTATATGTTGTGTTAAACATCGTTTTCTTCTATCTTACCTATAAACAAAAGTTTACGATCACTGGCCGGAAGTTGTAGCGGTAATGGAGTGCTCAGAACGAACAACAAAGGGTTTAGCTTTTATGAACGAAGCTAATAGGATCACCCACCCGCCTAATAGTTAATAATTGAGGGTTAATATAGTAATATTCTTTTTGAGCGAATTCTGGTTCAACTTTACAGAAGGGAATAAATGATATTTTAATAAAACCATTACGATTTAACGGTGATAACAATTGTGAGAAATAATAAGGGTGCTCCAAGTATTTTTCTTTCCTTAAGGCCATATTTGATTTGATAGGAAATGAGAGAGAAATATAAATTTTATTATTAATATTTTATTTTTAGGCAAGAGAGATGAAAGTTTTTTTTTTTTCCCAAACCCATAGGCCATAAGCCATAAACCCCCCAGAGGGCCAGCCCTGGTACCAGACCCCACCCCTCACCCACGACCTACAACAACTGTGGTGGAGCTCATGCATGTATATCCAAGAATATTTCTAAATTAAGCTACCATAAATCTACCAACAAACCAAAAGCAATCGATAAAACATGGAAAGCAGATTTATTATTGAAAGCTATGGACAATGCCTAAAAAGAGAAACATAAACACTTCTGTAGTGGTGGATAACTATCATCAACATATTACTATTATTAGCTTTTCATTTAATAAATAGTCCTCCTTTTTTCATTCATTTTCTCCACTTATTTCGGTCCCACATGACCTACTCCCTCATGATGTGCATCATAATAATAATAATAATACAACAAGAAAGGTGAAAACTTACAATGCATATTGGACTAATACAAATGTATAAATGCTTGGTTTGGCTGCAATTTAGGTTGAAACATTTATTAACATTCGAATGGGCTTGGCCTAATTGGCCCAGGCCAGAAGCTATATATTATATAAATTCTTCAACACAAGGGTGAAACCATGCAACTCGAATGGGCTATTAACATTTACACTGTGGGTGGGCCTTTGGGCCAAGCCCATTTAAAATTTGACAAAAGCCCAGGACAAAATGGACAATTCATTCACTAAACTTGCTCAGCATACATCTCTTTGGAAATGACATCAGAACCAGCATTCTCTTCCTATAATATGGGTTTTATTCAAAGAGTCTCTCTCCCTCCCTACGTCAACACTGGGTTTACTTAGATTTCTGAAACCTTTTTCTCTTTCATCTTGTTGGAACGTAAGCCACAGGCGTTACATAGTGACAGAAATTCAAGACCAAAAAAAAGAAAAAAAATAGAAACGTATTAATAGCTCATAATTACATATATTTCTAGGCAAAGCTTACACTAATCGGCATCTTATTGCACTATTAATTGCTAACTAGCTAGTATTAATAGCCCATAGTTTGGTTCTAGTTTTGCTTGCAATGTACGAAACTCACTTAAAAATGGAATTAATGATTTTCAGCTGTTAAGAGAAATTAGAAATTAATTCATTTTCAAGGAAACCAGAATTATCCCCAATTAATAGCCCATAGTTTCTGTTCATCACCCCATGAGTCTGCATTACCTGTATAGACCAAGCAAAGGAAAGGTTAACGACGAATTGACGATCCGATCTGGGGTAGAATCTTCTGACTCGTCCTATCAACCTACCCAAACCACCCGGTTTACTCGGTTATCCTAACAGGTACGGTTCAGAAAATTTATAAGGTGGCATCTAATTGAATATGAAAGATCCGGGCCATGCATCCGACCGGTCCATTCACCAATTAAATAATGAATATTCTTTGAACCAATACGAGAATGGAATTAAAGTACGGAATACTCAACCCAAATTCCAAAAAGAGAAATAAGAGGATATGATGGCTCGAATGACCCGTATTATACATGGTGGGCCGGGCAAGTAAGACCCAAATCATCCACTGCTAATGACATTTTTACCCTGCATTTATCATATCTAAAATCTAAGGCTCCGTTCACTCTTCAGTAAGTTATTTATCTGGGTAATTATAATTACTTAGTTAAAGTAAGGCCCCATCACAGCGAGGTATGCGGAGATGGGCAACCACCACCACCTCCACCGCCGCCACAACCACCACCTCCTCCTCCACCACCACGGTTATACAAGTGAACAGAACAACCCCCCAGTTGAGGATATTACATGATGGAGCAATTAGGTTGGGTTATGTCGTTAACCGTCACTTGGACTTGACAATAACAACATCCTGGTGGGCATCTATTATAAGGACAAGGTGGGGAAGGTGGCCATGGCGAGGGTGGTGCGGGTGCTGGTTGTACCTTTGTATGTATACAAATAATACAACAACAGCCTGGTGGACAAACCTTTTCCTTTTCACCAACACAAATAACACAACAACATCCCGGTGGCTTGACCTCCTCAATGGTGATCAAGACTGCGTAACCAACTTTCTTCCTCAGGATGTTGGTCAAGCAGGTGGTGTCGACTTCATTTCCGACCACCTCCAATTTGTCCATGGAGTCATCAAGCTTCACCGAGATCACACCTACATACTACATATCAATCAACGTACGGAGATGAAAAGCTTACTGTTATTTGCTTTTTAAGCACTTGTACTTGTGAATGAGAGCATATATATGAACAATTTAGTCTTTTTTAATCCATCTACTTTGATATATAAAACACAAAAGTAGATCAGGTTTGGAAGTGATACACACCGTCTGCTTCTGCAGCGATCCTCATGGCCTTGTGCCTGCAATCGTCACAGTGCATATCCACCTTGATAACGATCTTTTGCTGTTGCACAAGCAAATCAACACCACAAAATTAGCCCAGAATAATCGCCCGATTCAAAAAGCAAACTGGGATATGATAAAACATCAACCACATCCCTAGATAGACTACTCCTACCTTCATATTTGGTCATCTCAAAAGAAAACCAACAAGAAGATGAGGGGTCTCGCAGCTTTCTGATCTTCCTCAGGGCTTGATGAGTTGATATATATAGGGAGTGGGGAGTACTGTATGGTTGCGTAAATGCGTAATTATAAGGAATCTTACAGATCTCTAGATTCTAGTCAGTCCAATCATGTCAAATAACTCAAAACCCAGCAAGTCCAAGTCCAAAGAGCGCTTTTATATATAGTTGACTTGGTAACGAGTCAACCCTATCTAGTGATCCGAGCTTGAAGATGCATTGACCCGGCCAAATCACGCGTCACGGTCAACTGACCTAGCTAAGTTGACATGTCCAGTTCTAGTGTTTCGACACTCAACTTGCTTCCAACGTATATAGATATTATTATTCCAAATTCCAGCCATCGACAATGAAGATAAAAGTTAGCTATCAATTAGAACGGTTGGATCAGTGGGCCACCCTCGATCGATCGGTAAGATAAAATCAAGTGGAGATGTTAACCATACATCTCTTCTAAATGTGTGAAATACTTTGAAAACGAATAGGTAGGGAGACATAATTGTATATAATTATATATAGTTGACTTGGTAGCGAGTCAACCCAACCCGAAAAAGAGGGTTAGGATCCCCTATCTACAGATCCGAGCTTGAAGATGCTTTGACCCGGCCAACCCTTCCACAAAATTATTCGGCCGGATTGGGTCCAAATCACGCGTCACGGTCAATTGACCTAGCTACTTTCAAAACAACACTTTTCAAGCGGGTGTTGATCCGCACGATTCAACCGTTCAAATCTTTTGAGTTTAATGGTTAAATCCATATTTTGGTAAAAAAAATCTTTAACTTGATCAAAGATTAGCTGACCTAGGTGGCTGATTGAATCATAAACCTATTTAATCCATGGCTCAACCCTAACCTAAATATTTAGGGCTATGGTCTAATCTTTACCAATCCAACCCAAAAAGTGACCCATCCCAAAAAGACCTGCAAATGTCTTGACTGTTGGGAATACATCAAAAATATCTTGACAATAGATAATGCTAAGATGACACCAAAAATAAATAGGCAAGGGAACACAATTTTTAGCATGGAAAATCTCTTCAATGTGAGGAGTAAAAACCACAGGACCTAATCCAGTAAAATCTCTATTATAAAGATATAATAAGTACAACAAAGTGTCTCTAAACAAAAGGATTGACCACAAGCCCCTACTCACAATCAACTAGTGGAAATCACAAAAAATAGTCGAAATAACTCACAATAAGGTACAAACAATCCAACCAAAAGAGACGAAGAAACAAAAATCTGACCACGCAGATTAAAGCCCACGGTGTCAAGAACAATATACTGAAAAATCATAAAAAACGGAGCACAAATGATTACCCGATTTGATGAAGACAATGAGTAGAAATCTTCTCTCATTGAAGGTTGAAGACACAGATGGCGTCGTTGGCTATTGCCTGTGGCGGCCGGCGATGACTGTTACTGGACCGGTGGAGATGGAGGCGGCAATCGATGGTGGCTGAAGTTCGAAGTTTGAACAATGGAGAAGACGAGGGTTCCCTGTTTTGTTCGCAAAAACAAAGGAAAACCGATGATAGTTCCCTTTCCAAAATTTTCTTCCCCTTCATGAAATTGGCATTTTCATCGGGTTTTTTTTTTTTTTTTATATTAAGGGGTTATGGGCCCCCACTTGAGGAGGACCTACAACAAACTCCCCCTCCGGCTCAAGTGGAGGCAAATGCCAAACCGGCAATCAAACGACAAGCTTCAAACTTTCCCCTCAGCAGAGTCTTTGTCAACATGTTTGAACCATTATCATCTGTATGAATCTTTTCAAATTCTATCAACTTTGAGTCCAAAACATTCCATATCCAATGATCCGTACATCAATATGTTTAGATCTACCATGAAAAGTAGGATTCTTGCCAAGATGGATAGCACTCTGACTATCACAATATAAAACATACCTCTATTGAGTGAAACCAAGTTCATGCACAAACTTTTTCATCCACAACAACTCCTTACATGCTTCAATAATAGCAATGAACTCAGACTCAGTCGTAGACAATGCAACACACTTCTGTAACCTAGACTACCAGGCCACAACTCCCCCTACATAGGTAATCAAATAGGTAGAAGTAGATTTTCTAGAATCGACATCCCCAACCCTGTATGAATCTGTATAACTGCAAAGAATAGGTTTTCCAATTCCAAAACAGAGTTTTAAACTAGAAGAACCCTGGAGATATCTCAATATCCACTTCACAGCAATCCAATATTCTCTACCTGGATTGGATAGAAAATGACTAACAACACCAACTACATGAGCTATATCAGGCCTTGTGCAAACCATTGCATACATTAAAATTCCTACTGCAGATGCATAAGGAATGCGTTGCATGTCTTCTTTTTCTTTATCACTAGAAGGAGCTTGTCTAGTGCTAAGCTTAAAGTGTAAAGCAAGAGGTGCACTTACCACTTTAGCTTTATCCATATGAAACCGATGAAGTATTTTGTCAATATACTTCTCTTGAGATAACCACAACATCTTGGCCTCTCTGTCACACGAGTAATCTGCATGCCAAGTATATGTCTTGTTGGTCCCAAGTCTTTCATTGCAAAAGACTTACTAAGCTCCTTTTTCAACCTGTCAATTCTAGAACAATTATGACCAACAATCGACATGTCATCAACATAGAGCAATAAAACGATGAAGTCATTATCATACAACTTCTGCACAAAAACACAATGGTCTGAGGTAGTCTTCTTGAATCCCTATTGGATTATAATAGACTCAAACTTCTTGTACCATTGCCTCGGGGCTTGTTTCAACCCATATAGACTTTTCTTCAATATGCAGACATAGCATTCTTTACCATTCACCATGAAACATTTTGGTTGCTCAATGTAAATTTCCTTCTCCAAGTCACCGTGAAGGAAATCAGTTTTTACATCCATCTGCTCAACCTCTAAATCAAGACTGGCTGCCAAACCAAGAACAACTCGGATAGAAGACATTTTGACAACAGGCAAAAAAATCTCAAAGTCAATTTCCTTTTTCTAACGATAGCCTTTGACAACTAATCTAGCTTTGTATCGTGGATTAGAAGTATTCTCCTTAGTCTTTAACCTGTAAACCCATCGATTCTGCAAAACTTTCTTGTCCTTAGGCAACTTGACCAGCTCATAAGTATGGTTGTCAACCAAAGATTTCATCTCATCATTCATAGTGGCAACCCATTCTTTCTTGTGCTCAGAGTCCATAGCGTCTTTATAGCATTCAAGTTCTCCCCCATCAGTGAGAAGCACATATTCATTAGACGAATAATGAGTAGAGAGAATATGATGTCTAGAAGACCTTCTAAGTGGGGCAATAGGTTCACCAATAGCACCGCTATCAAAAGCACCAATATCATTGCAACATCATCATCATTATCCTCAACCAAATCATCATGAATATGATTATGGCCGTCATCACGATTACCAAACTCAGCTACACTATGCATATATGTCTCAGGAACTGGGTTAAGATCAACCAACCCATCAATACTCGAAGACTCTGATTTCTTTGCCTTATCAATATCCTCAATGGTCTGATCCTCCATAAAAATTACATCACGACTTCTTACAAGCTTCTTTTCAATTGGACCGTACAATCTATAACCAAATTCATCATGACCATAGCCAATGAAGATACACTGTCTTGTCTTGAGATCTAACTTGGACCTTTCATCTTTTGGAACATGCACAAATGCTTTACAACCAAAGACATGTAAGTGGTCATATAACACATATTTTCCATACTACACCCTATCAGGAACATCAGCCTGCAAAGCAACAACAAGAGATAAATTAATAACATGTGCATCAGTATATAAAGCCTCACCCCAAAAAGATCTAGACAACTTTGCTTCTGAAAGCAAACATCTAACTCTCTCCATCAATGTCCTGTTCATCCTCTCTGCCAGGCCATTAAGCTGAGGAGTCTTAGGGGGCATTTTTTGGTGTCTAATACCTTGCTGCTTGTAGTACTCATCAAACGATCCATAATATTCGCCACCATTATCAGTGCGAATACATTTCAGTTTTTTCCCTATTTCCCTCTCAATAGAAGCCTGGAACTGCTTAAAGACACCAATTACCTGGTCTTTACTCTTCAAGACATAAACCTAAAGTTTCCTTGAATGATCATCAATAAAAGTAACAAAATAAAGTGTACCACCAAACGTTTTTGTCTTCATCGGACCACAGAGATCTGAATGCACCAACTCAAGCAATTCTAATTTCCTAGAGGGAGGATGGCTCTTGAAAGAGACTCTATTATGTTTCCCATCCTAGCAGTGAGCACACTTTTCTAACCTTACACCTTTCAAACATGAAAGCAGATTCTTCTTGGCCAAACAATCAAGTCCCTTCTCACTGATGTGGCTAAGTCTCTTGTGCCATAATCCTGATGGGTTATCACACTCAACTGCATTTACACCATCAATGGAAACTGAAGTCTTGGTCCAGTACAGACTAAAGCACTTCTTTCCATGTGCCACAACCAATGAACCTTTAGAGAGTTTCCACTATCAATTACCAAAGGTACTAACATAACCATCATCATTAAGAACACTGGTAGAAATTAGATGCAAGTGAATGTTTGATATTTTTCAAAATCAATTCAGTCCCATTATTTGTTTCTAGACAAATAGTGCCAATGCCAATCACTTTTAACAAACCATTATTACCCTTCTTTAAAACCCCATAATCACCCGGAGTATAAGATGTGAAAAAAATCCTTTCTCGATGTAACGTGAAAACAGACACCACTATCAACAACCCAACTTGTCTCATCACAAGCAACATTAATCAAATTCTCATCACAAACAATCACAAGATCACCTGCAGTGGTAGTGGCAACACGATCATCATTGTCATTATTTTTATTTTGCTGCTTAATTTTGTGATTTTTATTGTCCTTCTTTAGTTGAAAACAAAATCTTTTGATATGTCCATTTTTATCACAATAGTTGCATTCAAGGTTTTTGTACTTAGACATTGATTTGCTTATAACCTTACTTTTACCTCTGCTACCTTGTCCTCGGTCTCTATCATAGCTTTTCCCCTTGTTTTCAGTAATCAAAACCTCTAACTGAGAAGGGGATGCCTACTGAGTTCGTCGTCTGACTTCTTCATTCAAAACAACAATTTTTACATATTCCAATGTCACTACACCACCAGGAGCTGATCTGGACAAAGTCACGTGCAAATTTTCCCATGTCAGACAATTGATCAAAGCACCCCTGAAATTCACTTATGTGATCAGAAATAGGAGTACTTTCCTTGTACATCAAATTCATAGCCTGTTTCAGTAAACATAATTTAGTGTTCCCAAATTTAGAGTTATACAAAGTCTCAAGCTTATCTCACAAGGTTCTGGCATGTGAATCATTAGCAATATGATTCAAAACATTATCATCTACCCATTGTCGAATAAAGCCACAAACCATCTCATGCTCAAAAGCCCATTCTTCATCAAATTTATTTTCAGGTTTTTGAGTAGCAAAAACTGATATATTTAACTTTTTCACAAATAGTAGATCCTTCATTTTTCCTCTCCACTTGTGGTAATTGGTGCCATTCAAACTAATCATTATACCATAATTAGGCTCCATCATTCAATCAAACAAATCCACAAACAAATAACCTGGCTCTGATACCAGTTCTTGGGAACACACAAAAAATATCCTGACAATAGATAATGCTAAGATGACACCAAAAATAAATAGGCAAAGGAACACACAATTTTTAACGTGAAAAACCTCCTCAATGTGAAGAGTAAAAACCACGGGACCTATTCCAGTAAAGACTATTATAAATATATAATAAGTACAACAAAGTGTCTCCAAACAAAATGATTCACCACAAGCCCCTATTCACAATCAACTAGTGGAAATCACCAAAAATAGTCCAAATAACCCACAATAGGGTACAAACAACCCAACCAAAAGAGATGAAGAAACAAAAATCTGATCGTACAGATTAAAGCCCACGATGTCAAGAACAATATACTAAAAAATAATAAAAAATGAAGCACAAATGATTACCCGATTTGATGAAGATAGTGAGCAAAAATCTTCTTTCGTTGAAGGTTGAAGACACGGCTAGCGTCGTTGGCTACTGCCTGTGGCAGCCGGCAGTGACTGTTACTGGAGCAGTGGAGATGGAAGCGGAAATCGGTGGTGGCCGAAGTTCGAAGTTCAAAAAATGGAGAAGACGAGGGTTCCCTACTCCGTTTGCAAAAACAAAGGAAAACCGATGACAGTCCCCTTTCCAAAATTTTCTTCCCCTTCGTGAATTCGGCGGTTTCGCCGATAGAAAAAGAAACGAAGGTTTTTTTTTTTTAATATTAAAGGATTGTGGGCCCCCACTTGAGGAGAACCCACAACGGATCCAACCCGATTGCCAGCTCTAAACAATAGAGGCCACAAGGACCTAGAAATCAGAAACCATCGCAAACAAGAGACTACAAAGTCTACCACTTCCTGCTGCTACAAACAAAAGAAGAACGAACACTAAATAACAGAATTCAATCAGATTTCATTTTATTTAGGTGGTTACGGGGCACAAATTGTTTCGGAGCTCCATATGTAGCCACTGGCGGGTTCCATTTGTTATATTTATGATTTCTCTAAGAAATTGCGTCTTATATTGCACTACGTTGGCGGTTCAAGTGTGTTTACAGAAATAACAAAATATGGTTTAACGGATTGGATTGGTAGTTGTAGCCGAATTTGTCACAATTCACAGACTATTGACTATTGACTATTCACAGACTTTGGCCCATAAAGCCTCACTAGCTAGGCCTGACTTAGCCTAATTAGATAATACAACATAAGTTGATAATGTCAGATCACAGATGTTATAGAGACTGATAATACTGATAATACATTATAGAGACTGAAAATGGAATTAATGATTTTCAGCTGTTAAGAGAAATTAGAAATTAATTCATTTTCAAGGAAATTAGAATTATCCCCAATTAATAGCCCATAGTTTCTGTTCATCACCCCATGAGTCTGCATTACCTGTATAGACCAAGCAAAGGAAAGGTTAACGACGAATTGACGATCCGATCTGGGGTAGAATCTTCTGACTCGTCCTATCGACCTACCCAAATCACCCGGTTTACTCGGTTATCCTAACAGGTACGGTTCAGAAAATTTATAAGGTGGCATCTAATTGAATATGAAAGATCCGGGCCATGCATCCGACCGGTCCATTCATCAATTAAATAATGAATAATCTTTGAACCAATACGAGAATGGAAATAAAGTACGGAATACTCAACCCAAATTCCAAAAAGAGAAATAAGAAGATATGATGGCTCTAATGACCCGAATTATACATGGTGGGCCGGGCAAGTAAGACCCAAATCATCCACAACTAATGAGATTTTTACCCTGCATTTATCATATCTAAAATCTAAGGCCCCGTTCACTCTTTAATAAGTTATTTATCTGGGTAATTATAAATACTTAGTTAAGTTTTTTTAGAGAAACACTTATCTAGGTAAGTGTATTTATTCATGTTATTTTATTTTTCATGTTAAAAAGGAAATAACCATTTTAGCCATAAAAATCCATTATTAAAAGGGGTATTTTTGTTCCATTCAAGTGTTAAAAATTTTTCCCTAGGTGGGAAAAATGGGTATCACTTTCCCTATCCCCACCTTAATCTAAATTAAGAACATGAGATTCATGGTCAATGTGAACCAAAACCCCATCAACCTATTTTCCCCCTCTCAAAATCCAATAAAAGAACACCCCCTATAGGCCCGTTTGATCTGGGTAAGTTTTTCCTGGGAAACACTTATCTAGGTAAATGCATTTACCCATGTTCTTTTATTTCTCATATAAATAATGTAATGACCATTTTAGTCATAAAAATCTATTATTAAAAATGACATTTTTGTCCCATTCAAGTATTGGGTGCTTTCCCCCTCGGTGGGAAATCTATTTATCCATCTAGGAATAAATGATACATACTATAATAAATCACATAAATCTGAAAAAAGAATATGAGATTCTTAGTCAATGGTAACCAAAATCATATACTTCCCCCCCTCTCAAAATCCAGAAAAAGAACGCTCCTAAATAGCAAAACCCAGAATATTCAAACATTTCCATGCATGGAAGTTTTACTGCCCACGTGGATATCCACATGCCCTGGCACGTATGTCATGAATAATGCTGATTCATTGAGTTCCTGATCAACAATCCACCAGAATATATTTCTCTTTTTGTACGATGTTCAACATCAAATACCGGCAAATAGATGATGGATTATTATCAACAGAAAAAACCGGCGTGTCATAGACCATTATCGGTTAATGTCGTGCTTTTCAGTTTGACCGTCGTCCCAGCTGCAGCGGTGGTGTGTGCAATCGACGACGGAGAAGATCCTGCTCTTCCATATCTGCAGGACAGCAGGAGGCTTGTTCTCTTCCAAATCCATGAAATGAAGTTCGTTCACTGGATATATGGTTACAGAAGGGACAAAATTGAATGATACATTAAATATTTGAGGATGCAGAGACAAAAGAAGAAAAAGAACTAGAGAGACAGAGAAACAAGCCTAGCTAGTATAATGCGAATGAGAGCCATAGAGAAAAAGAAATGAACGAAAACAATTAAAGAATGAAAGCACTTCCACTGAAACACTACGGTTCATATTTTATTGGGGTTACAGAAGCCAAACACACTACACAGAATACAAGAGAGTTACATACTATCGCCATGCTAGCAGTATTCACGCCATGGTTTACTGCTTCAGACGTCAGCGTTATCATCTTAACTATCGCCAGCAGTATTCACGCCAGGGTTTACTGCTTCAGATTTCAGTGTTATCATCTTAACTATCGCCAGCATCATCATCATCAGGCGATTCTATTCCTCCAAACTCGTTTTTCTTGTGTTCTGCAATCTTAACTCTTAAAATCCCACGCCGAATCAACTATTTTTCCAGTACTGGTTGCCTTCTTGTTAATTTTTTTCCCGTATTATAGCAGTAACAGTTATAAATTTTCATTAATACCCTTGTGGTTACTTAATATGACACCAACAATATTAATATTGAGAAGTTATGAATGTGAGTGGGTTAATGGCTAGTAACGGCGGCATTTGATGAGCAGCTTTCCAAAGTTTCCAATATTCCTCTTATAGCCCTTTATTCATGCAAACGAAATTCTTTCCAAAGTTGTCAAAATAACGCTTCGTTTATGAGCAGCTTCTACTTAACAATATTAATTTTAAAACTTGAACGGAATTGAGCAATGGTTGGATATAGTGTTGATGCATGAGATTGGACAAATGGCAACATTAATTCTCTCTTATTTTTCCACCCAACCAAACATACCCTTAAGGAGGCAATTAGTTAAGGTTTAGATACAACATTGCCTTACGGGAAGACTTCTTTACAGTATGGTTCTCAATGGTATGACTACTTAATTGAAACTCTTTTTCGATCAAAAGTCAACAGTCGCCAGAAAATTTTCATACACACAGAAACATGCATGCAAGGGAGGTTAGTTGTCTTAGAAATAATTCCAATCTTTATTCAAAATTACCACTCTCAGAACTCGGTCTACAAATTAATCCAAAAGAGTCGTTCTCATAAAAGAGTCTACAAATTAGTCCAAAATTCCAAATCCAAAAAGCAGAAGCAGATAGCAGACATGACAGCGCCATTCTCAGAACTCAGAACTCGGGTTTCTCCGACGAGCTTCTCCCCCTCTCTGCGGACTGCGGAGCGCCACCATTAATGGTTTTTGGATGGGCTAGCTTCTGTCATTCCCCAAGCCCTTTTCCTTACTTTTTGGCGCCACTATTCTTCCTCAACTCCTTGTGGTACCGGATTCCACAGGCGTTGCAGAGAAACTGATGATGATGATGAAATTCAAGACAAGACAAAGAAATTAACAAATAGGTTATATATTAACATATAGAAAAACTTACAAACAGGGGAATATCGTTTGTGATTTATTGGCATTAGTTCAAACAATTAAAAATGCATCTGATCAGTTTCTGCATGCGTAACAAGCTTCACCTTATTGCCCTTGGGGCCGGGGCCGGGGCGCCACAATGGAGTTTTGGTCGTGCCACACGCAAGGCAACGCATATTAATGACAGAACCAACAGACATTGATCGAGCCATTGGCGCCTGATGGATGCTGTTCATCGTCGGAAAGACATTGCTGCTGGGTGGTAGTGGCGTAAACACACCCGGGTATCGCCCGAAACCATTCGTGAGACTTGCGTTATTTCTGGGCGCATTACTACTGGAAGAGCAACCTGCGGCGGCGAAGTAATTGAACCCGTTGTTCATGGTGTTAGGATTCACCAAGCATGGTAGCCTCGTAGACTGGGTTGGGGCATTCATCCCCCAGTCATCAATTACTGGTGCTTTGCCCTTTGCATCCAGCAGTCCCAAGTTCTCGTTCAGCCATCCGTAGTTTCCATGCAGCCCTCCATAGCTCTGCATTGCCTGTTCAGCCTATGCAAAGCAAAGCAAAGCAAAGGTTAGTGTTGATCGATGATCTTGTCTGTGTGAGACTAGCAAACAATACATTCACCATAACTCAGAGTATGAAGGACAGATTATCCAGACTGGTTTAACAGCTAGGACTCTCATGGCGTGGCCATTAATGAACTCATCCTTGCAAAGTAGCAACCCACCTGAGTCTGTCCATTGTGTCCTAAATTAGCACAGCCAACCCGTTAAGAAAGACCAAGAGAAAAGAATTGCAAGATCTGATGGCATGATCGCCGATCAACCCTAGTTGGTGGGGCAGGAGATCAGGAAACCCTAAACTGCCTATAAATTTGCAGTTTTTTTATTATCTAGATCAATATGGGTAAGAACAAATAGTCAAAGTAAGCATACAAATGAGTGGGTCCAATATGTCTAAACATGGCATGTTTATCACCCGCGTGGGCATTCTGCCACGTCAGATACCTTAACATATGAGTACGTATGCTCTGTTAAGGCACTAGCTATTAATAATTAAGGCCAAATCAAAGCCAAATAAAAGTTCAGGCCGGTCCTAATAAGTAATTAATGTATTGATCTGGTCCGTCCAATTAAAAATAATTTTATTAATGCAAATACAAAAGCTCATAACCAAAAACGGCATATCCCCATCACCCTCCATGAATGGATTGTCGCCGCAGTTTACATACCTATTTAAATGTGGAACTGATGAAGACAAAAGAAAACCCATGAACGGTTTATAAGCTTTAAATGTCTGTACGTAATGACTTCATCACGTATTTATAAATTATAATTATAATTAATTATTATAGAAGGAGATTATACCATTACACACTGATACATGCACTATACATGCATGGATTGAACCCACCAAGACATAAAGCATTAAAAACCTCATGACATCTGTGCTTGAGATCCAGCTCCCATGTTTGATCTTTTCACTTGATCCCATTGATGCAACATGTTGCTTATAGAAAGCATCTCAGGCTAGGGTTTTTACCAATTAATTAGATAAGATTTATAAAAGTAAAAGCAAGAACATTTATGGCAATAGAATTAGAAAAAAGGGAAGAAATAAAAGGCCAACTTTGCGTGATTGGAGAAGAGATGGATCATAGTTAAATTGTGACGTAGATCATAAAGCTTATCAAAATTCAAAAAGGCTTTCTTAATTAAATAAGAGCTAAGACTTCACTTGGTCGTGAAAAGCTTAAACTTTTGCGGCTTAATTTCTCATCTATCACCTCGACGTAACGGTAACGTAGTACAGGTTGTGCTTATGGGTATGTACTACTTTCATCTCTGGCTTAATTAAAGTTTAACGCATGAAAAAGCTGAAGCAAGTAAATACTGGATCAATCATAGATTGTGAAAAATCTAGAAACAGTACCAGCAGCAGAGGAGAATGACGAACTATCCTGCTTGTATTTTGGGTTGGCTGAAGTCCCAGCTGCAGCTGCGATGAAGTTTTGGGTCGGGGAGTTGAAGGTCCAGGTCCCAGTCTCAACGAGCAATCTACTTCGGTATCTTCGTCCTCGCCGGAAACTTTCTCCAGTCGACCGAGAAGATCCTGCTCCTCCATGTCGCCGGTCTGGAAAGTGTGATTCCGGGTTAACGACGGCAGCTGTGCCGACCTGCACGAAGCACCACGAAAGAAAAATGAGAAGTACGTTAGAATACATGATCGTTATTTGCTTATTTAGAGGCGACAAAATGGTAACTGAAACTGAAAATCTTTGTCCACGGAAGAGAAGAAACGAGATTCCATTGGCGGTAAGCTGAAAGACAGGATCATATTGACAGATGCATATATCTCAACGGGATCAATCCACTGCTGAAAAAATAAAAAAGAGTAGCTCGAAAGCTGACAACAAGCTCAAGTGGATAGAATAATACCAGTATAATATGCACGAGAAAAGAGTTGGACCCAAGCAGAGAAAGGAATCAGTATATACAGTAAGGAAAACACATCAAGAAGCCTCCGTATAACCGGTGGCTCGTCTGTTTATTATTTGAACAAGACAGACATTAATGTGCATGGAACTACACACAGATGGTGACTACTTACAAACAAACACAGACGACACACCAGCGAGGGAGAGACTGAGAGTCTAAGTCTGAGGGATGCTTTAACACAGTAAAAACTCTTCAGACGGAAGAGGAGGCTGTTGAGCTTCTTGATCTTCAGCCTCCCTTAAATAGACGTTCAGATGGCGTAGAGACGGAAGGAGAAGCCAAAATTGGAAAGACCACGGACAACACAGAGAGGGCGAGTAGGGAAGACGAATTGAAACCGAAATCTGGTCCTTCGATTAGCAGAATCCCGATGCAGTTTCAAACAGTTACCATCCACGTGTCCCTCTGCGGAGGATAATTCGAAAGTGCCCAGGTTGTCAGACACAGCAAATCTCGTTTCATTCTAGGACTTTTCAAACCTTAAAGCCATTTCTTTTCCAGCACAGAGAATTCAATGCTTTGTCCACTCACTGGTCTCAGCGAGGAGCACGGCCACAACTCACAAAGGCTCACATTATTGATTATTCAGTGCCCATTTTCCCTGAAAGATGCACTTGATTAAAACCATTATTGTTATTAGCATTTATTTAATGGCACATTTTATAGATGAAATAACAAGGAATTATTAAAATTTTGTAGCAAAAATTAAGAAATTAAAGTTGCCTTTAAGCTTCACTCTTTGTGCTTTTAAAGTCTAAAAGCACAAAGTTGTAAGTTCAGACTTAGTGCTTTTGGGCTTAAAAGTATTTTGGCATTAGACTGTTATCTTCTTAAATGCATTTCTTACCAAACGCACGAAACATTTTATAGCTCATTTTTATTTTTGATTGCTCCAAACTTAGAAGTAAGAGCTTATTCAAAATTTCAATGGAGTCTAAATTAATAATTGAAATTATTTATTAGTTGCGTTTCCCATATTGGTGTTCTCAATTCTTTTCATTTTTCATTACTAAATAAACCCATTTCTTTTGACACTGAAATGATGGAACTACCGATATCTCTCAATTTAGCATCAAAAGATAGATTCATCATGATAAATGCAACAACAATTAAATTTTATTCTAACACAAACCAATAATAAATGGTAATTAATGTGGTATTATTTGTTATGAAAATTATATATATATATAGAGAGAGAGAGAGAGGAAGGATATCATCATCATTTCTGATCTTGAAGGCTTTGGAAGGGAAATGATTCTATTCCTTAGGTCTTGACTAAATGGATTGAATCGATTGACATGGTTAAGAATGTTAAGAACAAGTACTCTTTTTAAGTTTCTTCAATTTGTGTATAGCTCTCATTCTTTCTTGAAGGAAACCGATGCAATAGCTCAAAAAGTTAGAGCATAGGTGATATGTGTCTTTTCATGGGCTGTCGATCCCTAATTGGCTTGAACCTTTTATATAATATAATTTAAGTTAATATATGATATAACAGTTTTATAAATAAGACGATCAGGGAAAAAAGTTATTTCGACAGTTGCCTCCTGGCCAGTAAATTTTGATTCAAATTTCAATATTGACAATTTACAGACATCTTGCCAACGCAAATTCTGTAATTCAAAACCTCTTCATTTGGTGAATGACACATCAATAAAATTAGCATTAATATGCAAAAGAAGGTAATTCAATGAATGAAACATTATTATTTTTTAATTGATTAAACTATCATTAAAAAGGATTCAAGAAGAATTTGTTCTAAGTATGGCATCACTACTTATTCAATTAAAGGAAATTCCCTACATATATTCTCAACCTAACAGTCAATTAATCCTATTTAGATTTACATTTTTGGGCCTGACCAACAATAGGTCAAGCACATGTCTACATGTATTCTGAACTTAACAGTCAAATCCTATTTAGTTTTACACTTTTGGGCCTAACCAACAATAGGTCAAGCATATGTCCACTTGCTATTTTATCATATCTAATTATGCATTAGGTTATACTTTCGCACTTAGTTTTGCAAAAGATATTCAAATAAACCAACTTTTAACAAATTAGGAAACTATAAAAATCCTTGGAAAGCAGAATTTGTTTGGTAGTGTTTTTGGCAAAATACCTATCTTAGATCATAGCTGAAGCTGGTGTTAATTGAGAGTTCTGTTCTTTTCACCTTTTTTTTTTTCCAGCAAAAATTGGTCCAGGGTAAATTTGCACTTTGGTTCACTTTTGCCTATGTTTGGCAACATTACATTTATGCATTTTTACATTGATAATAAGATGTAAAAGTACATCAATAAAAAAGAAGTAAATTTGCATTCAAGTGGGCTTTTGAAAGAAAAAAAACATATGCTTTATTGAAATTCATGTTTGCATCCATTACAGCTAAAAATCTGTTTGGTAAGAAGGTAAATTTGTTAGTGCAAAACTAACCCAACTTTGCATTTTATATGAACCTTTTTACACTCTACATATTTGCATCGTTTACAAACACAGCCTAAGTCACACATGTTGCTTATAAGGCAACAAAGGTGGCATTTGGTAAATCTAAAGCCTGAAGTTTGGAAAACAAAAAAACACTAAAAAAGCTCTAAAAGCATTGTGGAAAATGTTTTTCTGATTTTGTAACAATCTGAATATAGTGGAGTTCTTCAGTTATCTGAATGTTGTGATATCTGAAAATTATGCAATTTATAAATTTACCCCTCAAGTTATTCTTTAAATATAAATGAATTAAAATTATTAAAATAATACAGAAATATAAAAAATATTATAAAATAATAGAAAAAGATAAAATACTATGAATATTGATACAATAAAATACAAAACAAATAATAAATAAAGTCCAATAAATGATATTAAAAATAATAATAAAAGATTAATATTATAAAATAATAAATAATAAATAATATCATTAATAATTAAAAATAAATTTAAGAAAGATAAAATAGTAAAAAGTATTATAAATATAATAAATGTTAACACAAAAGATATTAAAAAATAATAGTAATTAAAAATTAAAAATATAGAAAATATCATGTAATATTATTTGAAAATACAAAATAAAAGTTCAAAATACTGTAAAATAAATAAAAAATAGTAAAAAATGATAAATCAATAAATGTAAATGATAACAAACTTCAAAAACAATAAAATAAATTTATAAATAAACCACCTTAGTATTTTAGTTTTTTATATAAATGATTAGAATTCTGGAGAGAGAGAGAGAGAGTGAAAACAGAAAAATATAAATATAAAAAGCTTAAAATAGATTCGAGTTTTTGGAGGGAAGATGAAAAACAGCGGTTGGGGGATCAATAACTTTTTATTAATATTTAGAAAGGGCACACTTAGGATTAGAGAAAATTTTTTCTCTTTTGTTTCATTTTTACATGGGGCACACCCACTGTACTTTGTGAGCAACGGCAGTAATGACCACCGCTGCTAATTCCCCCCGTCTTCCCATCTCTCCTTCTCCCTTTTCTTCGTTGTTTTTGTTCTTTTTGTATCCAAAATCGCAACTCTCCTGAATCGCATAACAGATGGGGAACAGCCCGACAATCCTGGTTCTTTGACCTTGTTCACCACAACGAAGAAGAAGATGAAGATTCCAAAATCACGTAACAGACGGGGAACCGGGTTGTCCGCCGATACATGATTTTCAAAATCAGATCAGACCCGACGGTCGAATCAGAAAATTGGGAACCGATCCGTTTTTCCTCAAAACCGTTGATTTTAGTTAACAAACCGCTGAACCGTTTAAATAATTTTGACCATTTTTCAAAATTTTTAATTTTTTTAATGTTTTTATCAGAATTGGCCGGGCATTTGGATCGAACGGTCGGAGTGTTCGAACCAATAACCGGACCCCTGACCGGTTCACTCACCAGTTGGGTTTTAAAAACCATGAGAATGGGGTTCATATTATATTTTAGCGACAATTTAAAACGTGTCTGTTAAAATACAAATGTAGTGGCGTTTCCTGGTAGTGGTGGCATTTTTAAAATACGCCATTAAAGATGATCTATAATGGCATTTAGAAAAACGTCACTAATAAAAGCCGATATAATCGAAACTTGTTGTAGTGATCATACCGACCAAACACTGGGGTCTGGGGCCTTTATAATTGCAAATAGATTAGAGAGGAAGAGTAGTGTATGCGTAGAAAGCAACATGCAGCAACAGGAATCGAAATGGGTATCCCTAGATCTGAATTTGATCTGCTAATGATATCTGGTTTGAGTCGAATTTTGTCGTTTGATGGTTTCAGATCACACTTGACTCGGATCAAATTCCAATATTTTCCGGCATCATAGCCAGAAAACTTACAACCAATCAACCGGCGGTGTTATAAAGTGGCAAAAAGTCAAAAGAGAACTGCGATTATTAAATGCTGTGTGATTATAAATCATATTAGAAAATTACTTACTTGACCTATATATCAATGATTTATTCTCTCATCACATGTCCAGCAACAAATGGCACATTATTCAAGTAAAATGTTACAACATAAATAAACATTACAGACATCCCACCGTCACAACCACCACCGCCTCCTCCACCACCACGGTTATACAAGTGAACAGAACAACCCCCCAGTTGAGGATATTACATGATGGAGCAATTAGGTTGGGTTATGTCGTTAACCGTCACTTGGACTTGACAATAACAACATCCTGGTGGGCATCTATTATAAGGACAAGGTGGGGAAGGTGGCCATGGCGAGGGTGGTGCGGGTGCTGGTTGTACCTTTGTATGTATACAAATAATACAACAACAGCCTGGTGGACATGGCTTAGGGCAAGGTGTTGGTGTTGGTGGTTGTGGACATACGATTATACAATTTGGTTTTGGTTCTGGTTTCGGTTCCGGTGGCTTGGGGGGCTTGACCTCCTCAATGGTGATCAAGTCTGCGTAACCAACTTTCTTCCTCAGGATGCTGGTTAAGCAGGTGGTGTCGACTTCATTTCCGACCACCTCCAATTTGTCCATGGAGTCATCAAGCTTCACCGAGATCACACCTACATACTACATATCAATTAACGTACGGAGATGAAAAGCTTACTGTTATTTGCTTTTTAAGCACTTGTACTTGTGAATGAGAGCATATATATGAATAATTTAGTCTTTTTTAATCCATCTACTTTGATATATAAAACACAGAAGTAGATCAGGTTTGGAAGTGATACACACCGTATGCTTCTGCAGCGATCCTCATGGCCTTGTGCCTGCAATCGTCACAGTGCATATCCACCTTGATAACGATCTTTTGCTGTTGCACAAGCAAATCAACACCACAGAATTAGCCCAGAATAATCGACCGATTCAAAAAGCAAACTGGGATATGATGAAACAACAACCACATCCTTAGAGAGACTATTCCTACCTTCATATTTGGTCGTCTCAAAAGAAAACCAACAAGAAGAAAAGGGGTCTCGCAGCTTTCTGATCTTCCTCAGGGCTTGATGAGTTGATATACATATAGGGAGTGGGGAGTGGGGAGTACTGTATGGTTGCGTAAATGCGTAATTATAGGGAATACCCACAGATCTCTAGACTCTAGTCAATCCAATCATGTCAAATAACTCAAAACCCAGCAAGTCCAAACAGCGCTTTTATATTCACATGTCCGGTTGTAGTGCTTCGACACTCAACTTGCTTCCAAGGTATTTAATAAGCTATGGCATCATACGCTACGCCAAACTCCGTCCATCGACAATGAAGAAAAAAGTTAGGTATCAATTAGAACAGTTGGATCAGTGGGCCACCCTCGATCGATCGGTAAGATAAAAACAAGTGGAGATGTTAACCATACATCTCTTCTAAATGTGTGAAATACTTTGAAAAAGAATAGGTAGAGAGACATATTTGTATATAATTATATAGTTGAGTTGGTAATGAGTCAACCCAACACGAAAAACGAGGGTTAGGATCCCCTATCTAGAGATCCGAGCTTGAAGATGCATTGACCCGGCCAAACCACGCGTCACGGTCAACTGACCTAGCTATTTTCAAAACAACACTTTTCAAACCGGTGTTGATCCGGACGATTCAACCGTTCAAATCTTTTGAGTTTAATTGTTAAATCCATATTTTGGTAAAAAAATCTTAAACTTGGTCAAAGATCAGCTGACCTAGGTGGCTGATTGAACCATAAACCTATTTAACCCATGGGCCAACTCTAACCTAAATATTTAGGGCTATGGTCTAGTCTTTACCAATCCAACCTGAAAGGCGACCCATTCCAAAAAGACCTAAAATGCCCTGACCTGACTCGGATCCAACCCGATTGCCAGCTCTAAACAATAGAGGCCACAAGGACTTAGAAAACAGAAACCATCGCAAACGAGAAACTACAAAGTCTACCACTACCTGCTGCTACAAACAAATGAAGAACGAACACTAAATAACAGAATTGAATCAGATTTCATTTTATTTAGGTGGTTACGGGGCACAAATTGTTTCGGAGCTCCATATGTAGCCACTGGCGGGTTCCTTTTGTTATATTTATGATTTCTCTAGGAAATTGCGTCTTATATTGCACTAAATTGGCGGTTCAAGTGTGTCTACAGAAATAACAAAATATGGTTTAACGGATTGGATTGGTAGTTGTAGCTGAATTTGTCACAATTCACCGGCTATTGACTATTGTGGTGAATGTAAATGGATTACTTTACCCATTTTACAAAAACCCTACTACTAGACCGCGATACTTTGGCCCATAAAGCCTCACTAGCTAGGCCTGACTTTAGCCTAATTAGATAATACAACATAAGTTGAGTAGATTATGGCCAAACACCAGCCCATTATTAATTGGATATCTGTGCCCAAAAGGCTAACTTGCTCAATGTATGTCTCCTAGGCTAATTTGCATTGATTCGGCGGGAGGAACAGGCATACTCGGACCAAATTTGAATATTTTTCCGGAAAGGGTATTACCCAAGAATGATCCATCGCAAGACCACCACCGTATCCACAGTAATCTACAAACATACACATGTATTGGAAATTAACAAATATATATACCCAAGAATGATTTATTCACCTCCTCTTGTGTTATGTATCAATAGATGGCACATTATTCATCTAAACTACTAAATACAACATAAAAAGAAATACTGAGAAATACGGACAGAATTCTGAATTCTGGTGCAAATCTATAAATATTCAAAAACTGAAAAACCCATACCCTATGTACCCATATCCAGCCATGAATTAGCATATTGGCACCTATCCCAACTGTACTTTAAACCTATGAATTCTGACTTTGAGTTGAACAGTAATTCTCCCCAAGAAATACAAGCACAAACACCACCACCATCACAGTTATAAAATTGAACAGAGAAACACCAGGTGTTGATCTTACATGATGGAGCAGGGACTTGGGCTGTCGTTAACCGCCACTTGGACATAACAATTACAATATCCTCGTGGACATCTATTATAAGGGCAAATTACTTGCGGGATTAGTGGTTGTGGTTGTGGGCATTGGATATTACTTACACAAATAATACAACGACATCCCGGTGGACATCCCAGCGGTGGGTATTCCGTTGGAAATCCTGGTGGACATCTCGGTGGATAGATATAACGAACATGTATTGGTGTTTTTTTGTCATCTTTCCCATCCTTCCCGTCCTCGCTTTCTTTCTTCTTTTCCTCTGCCTTTTTCTTAATACAAATAATGCAGTAACATCCCGGTGGACATCCGACAACAATGCGTTCCTCTTCGTCTTTCTTTTCCTCTTCTTTCTTTTTATCCTCTTCAATTTTCTCCAAGATTGCATAACCAACTTTCTTCCTCAAGATGTTCGTCAAGCAGGTGGTATCCACGTCCTCCCCGACTACCACCATTTTATCCTTCGAGTCATCAAGCGCCACCGAGGTCACTCCTGTGTATATAGAACCAACCACATTCAGATAACTCAAAACCAATCAACAGAGATGGACAGCTTGCTGTTTTTTTTGCTTTCTAAGCAGTTCTCTGCTCGTGAATGAGAGAGCATATATGAACGATTTAGTCCTTTTTAATCCATCTACTTTGATATATAATACACAAAACAAGATCGAGTTTCGATGTGATACGCACCACATGCTGCTGCAGCGATCCTCATGGCCTTGTGGCGGCAATCTTCACAGTGCATATCCACCTTGATAGTGATCTTTAGCTGTTGCAGAAGCAAAACAACACAATAAATTTAGCCCAGAATTAATGAACCAATCAATCATAATGGTTGAGACGAAGTGCTTCCATCTGTTTGCTTATTCTCTCGACCCAGCTCTGCAACAAAACAAAAATTCAAAAAGCAAACTGGGATATGATAAAACATCAGACACATCCCTAGAGTTCTCCTACCTTCATATTTGCTCGTCTCAATGAACACCAACAAGAAGAGAAGGGGTCTCACAGCTTTCTGATCTTCGAGAGGACGTGATGAGTTGATATATATAGGGAGTTGAGGTGGAGACTGTATGCTTTATGTAATTTAAGGGGATGCCCACATGTACAAATCTCTAGTTAGTCCTGATGAAGGTTAACTTGGCCCGACCTAGGGAGACACGTGGACGTGACTCGATATAAGTGACAATTTGGCATGATTAGATTGGCACGTGGACGTGACTCGACATAAGTGATAGGTCAGCATGATCAGCTCGCTACAAAGCAACCTTGGGTACCCTGTTACCTCGAATTAGAGTTACCTCAAGCCAAAATCATCCCGAACTAAGATCACCTCAGTACCAGTTCGCGACCAGGAGAGCGGTACCAAGTCCGCTACAGATCGATCTCAGACAGCTGGGCCCACCTCGGGGCAAGCCTACCTCGGTGCAAGATCACCACGATACTAAGGCACTTTGGCATTCAGAGCAGGTCGGGTCTGAAGAACACGAGCTCAAGCAGCTCGCCACCAAGCAACCCGACACTTCACAGGCAACTTGCTTCCTAGTCAGGTCGACCTCCGCATGACAACCCCGAAGATCTCACCACCATGCCCCACATCTTACGGGATCGTACCTTGTAACGGCTATATTAGCTCACCCACTCCCCGATTCAGGCGAAGATGGGCAACCTTACCGGTTGGTGGCATTATCCCCACCTAACATGAAAACAGATCCCATCACAGCGAAGATCCAGAAACTACTCCACCAAACCTGCGAGGACTCCGGTATATAAAGACCTCACCCCCCAGGGGTGAAGGTATGCGTAATCTCTGCTCTCTAGCTCTCTAATTATTTGATATCATCTTTAAGCTCTCTACTTAGCCATCGGAGTGACCTCACCGGGTAAACCACCCCGGGCTCTCTGATTCGTCTCTTGCAGGTTCCTCAGTTTCCATCGTTGTTGGTAGCCAGATCGTCTCCAGTAGAGAGCAGCCGAATTGCGTTACATCAAGTCCAATCATGTTAACCACTCAAAACTCAACAAGACCAAACCCCGTTATAATATTCAGAGTTCCAGTTCTATTGCATTCCACCAACCTGGTTCCAAGGTTTAAGATATTATTATTAGCCAATTACAAACAAGCTTCTGATCGATATTATTAGCTGATAAGCTAGATATCTCAACATGTTGCACCAAACCCAACTATCAAATTAGGACTGATGAATCAATGGGCCACTTCCATTGGTAATATATGAAACCAGGTGGAGATGTTAGCCGTCCATCTCTTCTAAGTTCTAAATGGGTGAAGGTGAAATAATTGAGAAGATTAGGGCATTGTTTGGCAAGTCTTTTCATGTTGTCTTTTGTGTGCTTCCACAAGTATGAAAGATCGAAAATTGGCCATTTTCTATTTGGTAACGGAAAGCTAGAAAAATGAAAAGTGCGGTCATGGAATAACCTAAACAGACTGAAAATGCCAAATTTCGAGAAGCTTCAATTGAAGCTTTCTAGACTTTTTATGTGATAGGTAGCTCCTAAACTCATTTTTAAAAGTCCAATAGACTGAATAACTTAGCAAATGGTCTTTATCTTTAAAGACAAGAACTCAAAAACTCAATATATCTTTTGGCCATCTAAAATCTAGACTAATGAAAAATTTTTCTTAAAAAAACTTACCAAACGGTACCCTGATAAAAGAGAGACTTCTTATTATCTACATGGACATGAAGAATGACGTTTGGTAGATTCACCAACATTTTGGACCAACGGATGTAAGTGGTTTGGAATGTGAAGACTTTGTCCTTTAAATTCAAATTGTTTTTTGCTGTCCTACTTTCTCTTACTTCGAAAACTTATAACTCTCATACCTAGGCATGTGTGCAGCTGGAGACGGGTTCTTGTGCTAGTATTTTAAAGAAGTCGTAAGTGTAATTCATACTTTAAAATGCTATTCTCTTTAGGACTGTCCAATTGACTCAAAATCTTTGAGTTGGGTTTCTTTGTTTCTTCGTGTCCTTTAATAGCTATCAGTACCAACCGAGACAATTGGCATCTGCGTCTCTTATGTTATTGTAAAGACCTTGACTTAATTAAACAAATAATCGCTTGACTAATTAATTAAAGATATGATTTATTTCATGTAACTTTACTAAACCATCATTATAAGAGGCAAACCATTGAATAAATTAGACGCCCATGTGGTGGTTAAGTGGGAGAGAGAGATGGCAAAACAACCACGCCAACTCACTGGAAAGAGACAGATTCCTGAGATGATGAATGTGGTCATTCTGAAGTCAGAAGCTTGGTTCTTGGGATTCCGCATAATCAATATGAGGTCGAAGATGTGAAAGATATGGTGAGCCTTTGGTGCAATGGTTGGACTCATCCATTGTGACCTAGGTGATCAGGTTCAAATAATAGAAACAGCCTCTCTGGATTAAAGTATCTTTTTTTTTTTTTTCAAAATTATTTCAGGAGTCAAATTTTTATCTGAAAGTGGCCAAATTTCAAAATACCCCTTATTTAAGATTTTAACAAACTATCAATACGTCCTATGCAACATGCATAATATTTAAACTTTGAATCTTACTACGTTGACTGCTTACTCCATCCTTGAAACGTGGACGTAGCAGTCAATCTGAGCCAGCCCAGTTTCTTCGTTTAACTGCGTCCATTATTACCGAAAAAAAAACACAAATTTATTGATAGTCAAGAGAGAGAGAAAGAAGAGTGTAGCAAGATCTGATGTGATGGTTCTGCAGATCAAGAAAGTGGATCCAATTCCTATATATAAAATTGCAGTTTATTATCTCAATGAATATGGTCAAAAGGAAAAAATCAAACGTTTGTATGTTTCAAATGCATCTATGCATGGCATGCAATCCACGTGGACTTACTTTTGCTCTGCCACGTCAATTCCATAATTAATGAGCATACTCTGCATAAAGACCTAGCTATTGAGGTCAATTACAACTGCAAAAGTCAATAAAATTTTAGTAATTCAAAGTATTCATCTCGTCAGTGGTATTAAAATTAATGTTTACGCCAATAATTGCATCGTCTATAAAAGTTAAATTAATTATAGATAATGTCAACTAATATCTATACCATTTATGTGGAACGTGGCCTTATATTAATTTTATTAACGAAAATATAAAATTCCATATTAAAAACGGTGCCTTCATCATCTCCCATGGGTTATCATGTTAGATAAATATAATGAGTGAACACGTAATATTTGTGTGACACGTCTAGTTATCAAATATTTTTATTTCCTTACGTAGAAATTATCTATTATTTTATTATTTTTATTAAAATAATAAAAAAGAAAAACATAAATAAATCCTAAATCCCAATATATTTAGGTTTTTCTTTTTTATTATTTGTATTTTTTAATTATTTTGATAGAGATAATAAAATAATGGATAATTTCTATTTAACAAAGCAAAAACGTTTGAATGAAAGACACATTAACTAGAATATATATCACACACTTATTATATGTTCACTCATTATACTTACCTAATATGCCTACTACATCTGGTTAACTTGAATCCAATCCTGAAATTTCATCAATTCAATCCGATCCAAATCCATTTTAAATTTATTTTTTATGTAAAAACATTATATATTTATATAATTGAGCAAATTTGAGCAAACAGGTCAATTATATATTTATAAATGACCTGTTTCTGCTAGTGTATACTCCTGATTCTTGAAAAATATACCGTTTTGATATATCGCACAATTGTCATTTAAATATATATATATATATATACATAATTTTTATTATATATTTAGTGGAATGGATTGCATTTCCCGAGGGTTGCAATGTGCACCACCGTTAGCATTCAGGGCGGGTGAGAGTGTGCCACGTCGCTCTTCCTCGGGCCTCCTTGTCGGGTTTCCATGTGGCAGTTCAACTCAAGACTGATTATCAATCGACTGACAATATATAGGTATGCATATATGTAGTGCAACTATATGTATCATATATGCATGCCAATAAATTTATATTTTCAGGTAACTTTTTTTTTTTTCTAAAAAAACGATAATTATGTCTTCAATACATAATAACTAATGTTAAAATTTAATTAGCCTTAACCCTTTAGTCTAGAAAATAAGAATACTACAACAGAAAGTCCAGACGTTGGGTCAGTTCAAATTCAACCCAAGCCAACCAACCTGATGACTTAGGGATTTCACAGCTCGAGATAGATAGGGTTGACCACAACCTTAACTAATTTTGCCCAACTTACAAGTCCTAATTGTCTCAACATATTACTTAACATAAAATGAGCCATAAAAAATATTATTTTAACTTAAAGTGGAATTAATTAAGGTGCCAACCGGCAGGTGGGTAAGATGTTCTGTTGGTTGTGGAGATTGGATTCCAATCTCACCTGCACATAGGTTGGGGGATGGGCTATTCCCCGATGGATAGCCCTGGAATGCAAAAAAAAAAAAAATAATAATAAATAAATAAATAAAAATTAGGGCAAGTTATAAAGACACACCTTGTACTTCTGAGGTGACAACACTTATGACTTACCCCTTCCACAAAAACATAGTTTGTAGCAAACACTCTAAAACTTTAGGATTCTAGTATTTTGTCCACGATTTGTTAATAACGGTGTTAAAGGTGAATATACAAATTACAATTACCAAATTGCTCATTATGGACCAAAAGAATATATATAACACTACTGAAAAATTCATCTACAGAGGTGGTTATAACTGGCTCTAAGAACTTAAAAAATGCCTCTAAATAAAATAGGAGGCGGCCAAATAAGTGCCTCTAACAGACCTGTCGCTAAATGTTTTAGATGTGCTTGATTGAGCATTAGAGGCGGATTATTAAATTGAACTTTTAATGACACATATGACTGTCTCTATTGTGCTGACGCTAAAAGTTCTATATAGAGGTAGTTAAAAGTGCCTTTGAAAGTTCAATTTAGAGGGGCATTTGAACGCCTCTAAATGATTTTGCCGCAATTTTATATGCCTCTAAAAGAAATCTAAGAAAACAAAAAAATCTGTATGCTTTAATATTTAGAGGCACTTTTAACTGCCTCTAAAAAAGTTTCAAACTTAAAAAAAATGCAATATATTGTGAATATTTCTATATAAAAATTCCAATCGGTACACCTGTATGAAATATATTCAATCAAAACATAAAACATGTATGAAAATATATAAAATCCATAAAGTTCCAATTGACTTCCATCATCATTTTAAGAACAAAAAACACAACATTCATCCCTCATCGTATTCATTCTTCCTTTTGAGTAGACTTCTATTTTTAATCTACAAATCAAATATATAGTAGTCCAAAAGAAATTACTTTTAAAGGTTCCCAATAATGAAAATGCCTATGGTGACACAGCAGAACAATTGTTTTTAGCATTTGGTCCACAAATTAAAGGGTTCTCAATAATTCTAAAGAAGGATATAAATAGATAACGTTAAAAATCAAACATAACTCCAAAAATGAAAAAAAAAATCAAGAGAATGAGAAAAAGAAAATCTTGAAAATTTTGGCGGATATTTTTGGAAAGGAACCACTTAGATTGTTATAGGAAAGGTCCCTACATTCAGAGTTTACTTAAACCAGCGAATTTACAGGTTTATGAATAAATATAAAAACAATTAATTGTTTACTAAGAGATTAGGGCTGTTCATAAGAAGGCCCAATCCGACCAAACCGACCAACCCGAGTCGGCCGGGTTATCATCAGCATGGGCGGTTTCAGGTTGTGCAAATTCCTAAACCGATGATTCGGGTCGGTTTCGGTTTTCACACAAGAAAATCAAAATCGACCCGAACTGAACCAATTTAGTTCGTAGTTCAAACATGAAGTTCCAAAGCCCATTAGGCCACCTAGTTTTTGAATGGTTGCAAGAAACTTTGGATTAGTGAATAGTGATTAATGAACAACTTTTGTGATTAACTTTTCATTTAAATTTTATCATAGGAGAGGGCTGAAATGATGTTCAATTTATGACTGTTTTTAAAATTAACAAGATTTTATCACAGGGATGAACTTAGAACCGAAACCGACCCAACCCGACTCAAACCAATTAGGTCAATTTTGCTTAACACTGAGTCGGTTTTGATTTATATGTCAGACAACCCGATCAAGTCAAGTCGTTTGGAAATACTGCAGTAAACCGACCTAAAACCGACCCGTGAAAAGCCCTACAAGTGATCATTTGCTTGTATCCAAGAAAAAAAAATTTAGCATGCATGAAGGAAGGAAAAAAAAAAAAAGATAGCTTTAATCTAAAAAGAGTTGAGAAAATAAGAGTCAAACTTAAAACAGTTTACGATGAATAAAAAATCCATTATTTTCACTGATTAGAATTCAGAAAATGGAAATAAGATTAAAGACAGACTGTTCTCCAAACTTACAGATAATTAAGGTTCTTAAGTTTCCCCAAAGAACTTGGTATTACACCATTGAACTTATTGTTTGAAAGACCAAGTGTCTGTAGCTTCTCCAGCTTTCCTATATCAGCAGGTATGGGGCCAGATATGGCATTGTTTTGCAGCAACCTGCATAAAATGTTCAAAATTCTTTCATAGAATAAGTGTGAGGCTCGGTAAGGATGTTCTCCTAAATATGCGGAATATACCAAATGCCACCACCCCATCATCATCTTTACCACCCAATAACCAATAAACCATCCAACAATCCTATCAAATAAAAAGAAGGAACGGTTCTTCCTGTCTCCATCCCTATTCATACTAATGCAGTACTTTGAGAGTAGATAGTCGTGTTCCAATAATAGCAAAGCATGTATGAGAATGCAGTACAATGTCTAGAACCTGTGCTACGGCCAGCATGTCGTGGTAGTTGTTCAATATCAAGTACATTCACTCACGCATAATTTAGTATATCTTTGAGTGCTCTAAGCATGAAACAAACATTACAAAACTCCCCAGAAACCCATAAAAGAAAATGTCAGACTAAATTCAAAGTAAGACATATTCCAAGAAGTCAAAATTTTGATACACTCATAAATTCACTTACATCTGTGACAAAATCATGAGGCGGAAACCGAATATTTTTCCATGACAAGATCATCCAAAACATGGCGAAGCTTCTTTAACAATAGCAGAACAGATATCTACCAAAGTAAAAACCTATCTTTTCAAGAACAGAATACGTACAAGGTGCTAAAAAGAAATATAAGCAAATAAATAAGAAACATTGTAATTGCTTTTACCCAACATTTTGCAGCAAAATCCTTAGAAAATAAAACAGAGACTACCATTTGAAAATATACGAGGATGACTAAGAAATACTTCAAAATGTTAAAGACTAGTAGTATACTAAAGTATAACAAACAGAACAACAATCAACACTAAGAGGCAGTCCTTAACGACCCAGGAACAAAAGGGGGAATGTGGGAATCATTGAAATCCCTCATTCTTCCTCGCATATAAGGTCACAAGAGTCACAAGAAAGATAGAGATTCTTCACAAGAAAAGCCCCGGACCCTTCCTGAACCTCCAACTTAATCTTCCCAACTAATCTTTCCGAACTTTAGTTCCATGTCTGACTCCACAGGAACTCCCTCAATGTAGTTGATGGAGGGTGATTTGGCCCAACCTCGTAGTATGGGGACATGTGGACATGACCTGGCATAAGTAACAACTCAGCATGACCGCCTGGTCATAACTCGGCGTAATGAACTCGTCGGAGCCCAGCCGGACAACTCAATGGACGTGGCAATCGCTGGGAAGTAACACCCAGCTTACTCCAAATTCTCTCTAAGGGAGGAGCGCCCCGAGCTCCCTCCAAGTAAGGAGTCCCGAGCTCCTCTTAAGACCAGATCTCCTCCCAATGAGCCCCGAACTCTTCCTTCCTAAGAGGGGAACACCCCGACCTGCGGCTAAATATTCCGAAGTGGAAACACTTCGGGTCAACACCATTAACACTCTTGTCCATACTTTCCTAAGGCTCGCCTCAAGCATAAGCACCTTGGCGCACCCTCAGCACCTCTGTGTAAGGTAGCTCGGTGCAACGTAGCTCGACAACCTACAGGAAAGATCAGTATGACAACAGTACTTGCCGGATCTGGAGGTTGCACCCATGTCCCTCATTAGGCGGCGTCGTGCCTGCCATTTCTGAAAGATACGACACACCTGACAAGTCCGTACCCTGCAACGACTGCTTGCACGCGCCACCTCAGCTCTGGCAGTAACGGCTGCGGTAGAGGCAGTTACGCTTGATTTGACAGAACTCCAATATAAAAGGACCCCGATGCCCATGGAGCAAAGGTACTGAACTTGCGCCATATGCACTCTTAGCTCTCTCTCTTTGCATTCTCTACAGTTCTCTCAGAGTTCTAACTTAAGCATCGAATTGTTCCCGCCGGAAAAGCTCCCCGAGAGTTCTTCACCTCCCTCTTCTTCTCAGGTATCGTCTATTGCCAGCTAGGAGCCAGGTTTCCGCCAGCTAGGAGTGTCTGGATCGTGTAGCATCATTTGGCGCCATCTGTGGGAATTGCTTCAAAAAGTCTTCCTTCAATCTCTGCAACTCTCAAAACTCAGCATCCATGGCTTCCTTCAGCAATACCGGACGAGGTGCCAACCAAAACACCTTTGAGGAGTGACCCTAGCTTCCCACTGTCTGCATTGGACAGTTCACTGTCTGCATTGGACAGTTCACTGTCCCCTTCTCTATGGACGGAGTTCCCAACTTGAATGTGCCTCAGACAGTGGCATCGGTGAACGCTCCACTTCCTTCCACGATTGGAACAACATTCACTGAACCCTCCATCGTACCTCCAATGACCAGCCAAAACCAGTTTGAAGATCTGATGCAATGCATGCGAGCTATTCAAGCTCAAATGCAACAGTTCCAACAGTTTCAACTCTATTAGCAGCAAGTGTTGCATCAAGTTTCCCAGTATCAGTATCAACAACAGTTTCCTCCACTGCCTCAGGCCCAGCAGCAGCTCCCTCCTCGGCATCCGGCCACACAGCAAGCCAAGCCTCACCGTCGGAACGAATGTCCTTCTCGCCGAGGAGAGACCTCGGCATCGTCTCACGGAAGGAAAGAGAGACCAGTTACCCCTGCCTCGCAGCCTGCAGTTAGGTCGGGGGCCTCTCATCCAGTTAGGCCCGCGTCGCCTCAACATTTGCAATCCGAGCTCCCACTCGCCGAAAACCAGTTTGAGGTACTAGCCGGGGATTTCTGGCAAGGCCCCTCAATTCCCAACTACCAGCAATAGTTCAAGCCCCTCCCTGGGCCCATCGAGCTCGGTAACATAAAGGCCAACAGTACTAACGCCGAGCCAGCAAAGAAGCAGTAGAGGCGTCGCCGAGCTCGCCGAGCTGCCACTCACGACCTGCCTGAGCTCAAGGGTAAGGAATAGGTAAGCTCGGGTGAAGTTAAAGATACTCCGCTTATCTTAGTTCCATCCCCCCTACCACCAGAACTCCATGTTGTTCCTATGTCCAAGGACTTTAACATTCCCCCATTGGATTAGTATGACGGATCCTTCGATCTGAATGACCATGTTGATGCCTTCCAGTCCCAGATTCACTCACGACCTACATGTGTGTGGCTTTCTCCACCACCTTCAAAGGGGTGGCCCGTACATGGTACTGGAACCTTGCGCCCGGATCAATAAGAAGTTGGGTGCAGTTCGTGCAAGTCTCCACTTCTCATTTTGTCACCAGCAAGCGGTGCCCCAGAACCCAAGAGAGCCTCCTTGGCATAGTCCAGAGGGAAGGAGAGTCCATTCGGAGTTATGTCAAGCGGTTCAATGACGCTTGTCTACAGATACCCGACCTGGACCCCATAGTTCGGCTCATTGCATCCAAGAGGAGCATCACGCACAAGGAATTCAAGTGGCATGTGGTTGTTAATCAGCCCAAGACTGTGACCGAGTTCCTTAAGCTTGCATATCAGTTTATAGGGACGGAGGAGGAGATCAACCAGAAAGGTGAACAAGCCCTTGAGAAAAGAAAAAGGGAGATAGAGTCCTCAACTCAAGGTGATAGCAAGAAGAAGAAGAACCAAGCTCGGGGGGGCAAGGCTAGGTCAGCCTTTCTGAGCTCCAACAGCGGAGAGGATGGACTAAACGCCCCTGAATGTGAAGCGGGCTGAGATCCTTATGGCAATCAAGGATGCCCCGTATGTGAAGTGCACACCTCGGCTGAAGGCGAATCCTAGTGTAAGAAATAAGAATTTGTACTGTAATTTCCATAAAGACCACGGTCATAGTACCGAAAATTGTAAAAACCTCTGCAACGAGATAGAGGATCTCATCTGTTGCGGATACTTAAGAAATTTTGTACAAAATAATAATAATAATAATAATAAAGCAGATCAGTAGGGGGAGTAGAGTAGAGATGCTCCCGAATCCAGCAGGCAAGCAGAGCAGCCGCAGAGGCAGCCCCCTGAAGAAAGACCAGTTTGGGGAACTATTCATGTGATCATCGGAGGTTCGATCATTGCGGACTGCACCTCGGCTGCATCTCGGACATCAGCTCGCGAGGCCGCCAGGGAAGAGCAGAATCCCCCAAAGCGGCCAAGGACGGAAGACCTGATCTTCTTCACAGAGGATGATGCACGCGAGGCCCACTACCCCCACGATGATGCGCTTGTCATAAAGATAAAGATTAAGGACTTTGAAGTCAAGCGTGTCCTTGTTGACTCTGGCAACTTAGCAGATATCCTTTTCAAAGTAGCATTCGATAAACTTCAGCTCCGGGAGAGCGATCTCAAGCCTGCAAGCACTCCCTTGGTAGGTTTCAGCGGAGAGGAAGTCAGGCCCCTAGGAAGAGTCGCCGTACTTGTGGAGGTCAGCACCTAGCCGAGCATGGTTAGGCTCAACCATGATTTCTTGGTAGTCATGACTCTCTCCCCGTACAATGCGATAGTAGGTCGGCCCATCACCCACGCCTTACGCGCGGTGGTCTCCACCTACTATCTGGCAATGAAGTTCCCTATGGACTTCGGAGTCGAGGTGGAGTGAGGCGATCAGCTTGAGTCCCGCAAATGCTACGTCGCCGCCCTTAAAGGAAAAGCCAAGGTGGTAGAGGACCTCGAGCTGGAACGACCTGCGGAGTAGTGCGAGGAGCGAGATGCACCCACCGAAGAGACTGTCTCCATCCCGACATCGACAGAGGACCCAGCTCGGATACTTCAGATCGACGCTTCTATTGAGGAGCCTCTGCGATCCCAACTCGTAAGTTTCTTACTTGAAAATTTAGATGTTTTTGCATGGTCCGCGGCAGAGATGTCCAGCATAGACCCTAGCATCATAACTCACATTCTTAATACTGATCCTGTACTTAGGCCCATTAGACAGAAGAAATGCAACTTAGCCCCAGAATGATGGAGAGCAGTTGACGAGGAGGTTGGGAAGCTCCTCGCAACCGACTTTATCAGAGAGGTCCATTCCCGAGCTGGGTGGCCAACCCCGTTTTGGTAAAAAATGCTAACGGTAAATGGCACATGTGCGTCAATTATACCCACCTGAACCGAGCTTTCCCAAAGGACTGCTTCCCTCTCCCCAAGATCGACCGCCTGGTGGACGCGACCTCAGGGAATGAGTTGCTGAGTTTCTTAGACACCTATTCGGGCTACAACCAGATCAGGATAGACCTAGTTGACGAAGAAAAGACTGCCTTCATAACCGAGCTCGGCTTGTACTGTTACAAGGTCTTGCCCTTTGGGTTAAAAAATGTTGGGGCAATTTTCACATGATTTAATACATGACTTGTACTGTTACAAGGTCTTGCCCATTATTTAAGCCATTGATTGGTAGAAAAATAGAATGTTATGTAGACGACATGGTCATCAAAACCCAATTTTCACATGATTTAATACAAGACTTGCATTCAGTTTTTGAAATTCTGCGCAAGTTTTACATAAAATTGAACCCGAATAAGTGTGTCTTCGGTGTTACCTCGGGTAAATTCATAGGGTACATCATTAACTGGCGCGACATTGAGGCTAACCTGGACAAAATTAAGGCTATCATAGAATTGAGACCACCCCGGAAATTGAAGGAGGTTCAGAAATTGAACGGTCATATAGCCGCTCTGAGCCATTTCATGTCCAAATCGTCAGATCGTTGTCTGCCTTTCTTTAAGGCAATTAAAAGCAAAGGCTTTGAATGGACTGAAGAGTTCCAGCTCGCGTTCGACGAGCTCAAAAGGTACCTCGCCAGCATCCCAGTCTTAACCCGACCCGAAGAGGGTGACGTTTTAGAGTTGTACCTCTTGGCAAGTGACGAGGTGGTCAGCTTAGTACTAATAAGAGAAGTAGACCGGGTCTGACGACCCGTCTACTATGTTAGTAAAGTGTTGTAGGGAGCAGAGACGATGTATCCAGAGATAGAAAAGCTGGCCTACGCACTAGTCATTGCAGCCCAGAAGCTCCGTCCATACTTCCAAGCTCACACTATCATCGTCCTTACCAACAAACCTCTGAGGCAAGTCCTGCTCAAGCCTGAGGTCTCTGGTAGGTTGACGAAGTGGACCATAGAGCTCAGCGAGTATGATCTCCAATACAAGCCCAAGGTCGGTCGAACATGAAGTGGGTCATTGCTCAAGCCCAAGCCTTAGCAGATTTTGTCGCATAATGCACCTTTAGCTCTGAAGTCCCCAGGCCGGTTGAACATGAGGCCCCCAACTCAGGCAAGCCTGAGGTTCCCAGGCCGGTTGAGCTCGAGCACCGTGAAGTAGCAACTTGCGTGGCATCTCTCCTTTACGTAGATTGCTCATCAAACCAGCAGGGTAGCGGAGCTGGGATCATCTTGTACGAGCCAAGCGGCGTGAAACTAGAGTATGCACTACGCTTCGAGTTCGTGGCATCCAACAATGAAGCAGAGTACGAGGCATTACCAGCTGGGCTGGCTCTAGCAAACGAAGTGAAAGCCAAACACATTGTCATCTACAATGATTCTCAGCTCGTGGTCAACCAGGTTATGGGTGAGTACGAAGCTCGCGAGCCATCCATGATCGCTTACTTAGCCAAAGTAAGAGAGGTTCTGATCAACTTCCAGTCACATTTAATCCAGCAGATCCGGAGATCAGAGAACGTTAAGGCCATTGCCCTATCCCGGTTAGACAGCACCAGTGATAACACCGTGAGAACCGTGTATATAGAGAACTTACCTCAGCCTAGCATTCTTGGGGGGCAGAGGAGGTCGCTCCCGTCGTTCAAGCAGAGCCGAGCTGGATCGATCCGCTTGCAAGCTTCCTGCTACACGGAACCCTCCCTGCAGATCATAATGTTGCCAGAAGGGTAGAGCGTCAGGCAGCCAAATACGTCATGATAGACGGACGACTGTACTGAAGATCCTACACGCTCCCCTATCTGCGTTGCTTGCGACCCTCTAAGGCCGAGCTCATCCTCCGCGATACTCATGAGGGCCCGGGCGGCGGACACTTGGGGGGCAGGGCTCTCACCTAGAAAGCACTGCGATATGGGTATTATTGGCCAACGATGAAGGCAGACGCGACTGAGCTCATAAAAAAATGCGACAAGTGTCAGAAGCATGCCAACATCCACCACTAGCCTGCCACCGACCTAAAATATCTTACCAGCCCGTGGCCATTCGCACAGTGGGGGATCGACATACTTGGCTCATTCCCACCAGCAACAGGGCAAAGAAGGTTCCTAGTGGTGGCAGTCGATTATTTTATTAAGTGGGTTGAAGCTGAACATCTTAGAACCATCACAACTTGGAATGTGTAGAACTTCTCTTGGAAGAGTATAGTATGCCGCTTCGGACTACCTCGAGTACTGATCTCCGATAATGGTAAACAGTTCGAGGACATCAAATTCCAGAACTGGTGCAAGGACATGGGGATACAACAAAACTTTACCACGATAGTGCACCCTCAAGCAAACGGCCAAGCGGAAGTCACAAACAGAGCCATTCTCCGCGGACTGAAGGCACGACTGGACCGAGCTAAAGGAATATGGGCAGATGAGCTACCCAGTGTTCTATGGGCTTATCGGACCACGGTGAAGACCGCTACAGGAGAGACTCCCTTCAACCTCACCTATGGCATTGAGGCAGTTATCCCAGCAGAAATCGAGGTTCCCACGCTACATCTAGAAGCGCACGACGACAAAACAAACGAAGATGAGCTACGCACCAACCTTGACCTACTTGACGAGGTACGGGACCTCGCGTACATTAGGACCGCGACCTACCAACAGAGAGTAGTTTGGTACTATAACGCGTCGGAGACCTGGTCCTTCGAAAAGTTATGGTGCCTGAGCCTGGTGTTTGTAAGCTCGGGCCAAATTGGGAAGGACCCTACCGAATAAGGCGGGTGCTCGGGGAAGGTACATACGAGCTCGAAACCCTAGAAGGGAAACAAGTACCTCAGGCATGGAATATTGTCAACTTAAGGTAATATTACCTATAAATTACCGAACTGAGTGGACTACAAGTCGCTCTCTGAACCTAAGGGCCAAAATGCCGAGCTAATAAAAAGACCTCGGCACTATAAGACCCAGCTGCCTCTTCGGCATAGGCAAACTCTAGGAGGGGGTGGACCATAGTCGCTTCTAGAGCCTAAGGGTGAAAACGTCGAGCTAACGATGACCTCGGCACTATAAGACCCAGGAGGGTGTGACTATAAATCACTCCCCCAGCCTAAGGGTTAAAACGCCAAGCTAACTAAGGGCCTTGGGCCTCATCGGCGTACGCTTAGTATGCTAAGGATGCAAGCAGCTTGGGTGTGAACCCTACGGTGCATAACCCACCTCGGTATACAACAGGTTGGACCCGCTAGGGACAACCATCAATTCAAGTAACCTAGGAGTAGACAGGTCGGGCATATGCCTTACTATGTCGCTCACCTTGGTGTACGTTACAAAAATCACCCCTACAAAGTACTAGGAGACAGTTCAAGGTGATGACAGTTGAGAAACCCTACTTCGGTCACTTAACTCAAATAGCTCGGATAAAACAATCATTTCGGCAAAAGAATAAAGTGACAACACTTGGCAAAAATCAAATTTCATTGATGGAGAGTTCTATACAATGGGCTCGATATAAAAAAAAGAAGAAGAAGAAACTAAAGCTAAGCTCGCGGGCTCATAGTACAAGGACAACTATTTTGGGGTCGTTTCTACTCGGGACCTCCTCGGGAGCTTCAGCCAGGTCGGTGACATCTACCTCTTCGTCGCCACCCTTATCTTTAGAATCTGGATCCTCTATAGCTTGTCGGGCTATATCATTCATGATCCGTGAAGTGGTGATGGCGTTTGTATCGAGCTCGGGGTATGCGTGCCTTATCAACCACCTGCTAAGCTTGATGCCCTTACGATAGGCCTCCCCCAGCACGGCATCGAACCTGTCTGACTTGACATAGTCCATAATGGCCTTAACCTATGTCTTCTCTATGGCCTGGGTGAAGATCTCGGTTTTCTCCTCAATATTAGCCTTGAGAAACTCCACCTCGTGCTCCAAGGCCCCCTTATCATCCTTGTGGCCTTTCACCTCGAGCTCTTAGGCCCCCTTGTCTGCCCTGAGGGTGTTCACCTCGCTCCTCAGCCCGTCCATCTTGTTGCCAACTCTTCTTTCTCCGCCATCAGTGCTTCGATGACGTTGTTCTGAGCTGAAGCATCACTCTCCAACTGATGGATTTGGTCGCGAGCTGCCTTCAGATCGGTATGCATTGCGCGAGTCGAGTCCTCGACAACCAGAGCCCGCTTCAGGTGCCTCTCGGACTGAAGGGTCAAGGCGTGCACGGCGGAGTTCACCTGACAAGAGGAGGTCAGTTAGCACCAAAGAGGTAACGACAAAAAAAAAGAGGGAGAAAAAGGAAAGAAGTCTTTAGAACTTACCACCATAGAGTGGGTGGCAGCCCGAGCCCCGAGCTGACCAGGAGTGAGGTCGGCCCATTTGGAAACCTCTTCGGCGTAGACAACCCCCTTACTCTTCCAAAGGCTGCACTGTGGGATCAGGATACTCCGGGTTCCCTCCTAGCTCCTCGAGCTGGAAATCACCGTATCAGTTGCACGAATGGGCTCGGTAGAGGCTTTAGCAGCTGCATCAGTGGCTTCGGTAGTGACCTTGGGCTCCATAGCACCTTAGAAACGGGCTCTGCCGCCCTCTCGGGCTACCGAGGTGGTAAATCCTCCAAGTCATTGACCGGAGAGGCATCAGGAAGCTCGGGCTCAGAGGAAGGGACCTGTGGAGACTCGACACGAGCTCTCTTGGCAGCTCGCTTCTTTCTCCCCTTCATATGGCTGAAAAGCCTCTCCTCCTTAATCTTCTCTTCCTCCATGGGTCCTGCAACAAAGCTCGGCGTCAGCAACTCAAAGGTACAAGCTACTAAGGTAAAATGTTTAACTCTAGGTAAGATGACCTACCCGGGCTCAAGCCGGCCTGTATGAGCTTGCTCTTAGCAATATAATTCTTGTAATTAAACCCGAGCTCAGCCCATGGCTGGAGCATCTCCCTTGTCTTCTTGTCCAATATAACGCTGGGGTCCTACTTCCAAGCTGGGACTTTGCTGGGAAGCTTGTGCAGTAACTTGAAACCCGGGCAAGGGGACAGGTAGAAAGCCCGCCTGTGCTCGGAGAGAATGCTTGAAGCACTCTTCTTTATTGAGAGAATTGAACAAAAAATATCTATGTCTAAAGGGAGGATGTACTCAAAGCAGAGGGAAATGGTCCCGACTACATTACGAATGGAGTTCGGGTGAAGTTGGTCTATTGTGACATTGAAGTGATTCAAAACCTCTATGATAAGGGGCTGGAAAGGAAGATGGAGCCCAGCTACGAGCTACTCTCGGAAGATCACGATCTCGTCAGGATCGTGCCAAATAAGGTGTCAGAGTCTCTCTAGGGTCATGGTGGAAGGATAGAACCTATCCGACATCCGACCTCGGTGAGAGGTGGATGCCAGATTACCCGAGGCCTTTCGCGCCTCATGAGATTGGACTTCGGTAGGGTCACCCTGAGCTGAGGTACCCACCTCGGGCTCATTTAGTTGACTATTGAAACTAGACATGGTGAAAGAAACGAACTAGAAGAAATAAGGAAATTGAAAGAAAAGCTAAGGGGACTCACCAAGGAAAAGCAACCGAACTGGGGGGAATTGACCCGAGCTGGAGACCTTAGACGCGAGCTCAAGGTGAACGCTGAGAACTTATGGCGAGGGAAAAATGACCAGGACCCCCACTATTTATAGCCGCTATACTCGGGCATCAACGGTCAAGATCAAGACGATCTGATGGCTCTCAAGAAAACTAGTTATGCAACCCCCGAGGCAAAATCGGTTTAGCGCATTTTTTGACATCTGTGGAGTCCATAGATCGCGTGAAGTCCGCGCGTGAACTATACGTGACCCGGGTTGCTCTTGATTATGTCGAGCAGTGAATTAGTCCGACTAATGAGCTACCTGACAAGAAGGCCTGAGCTCCGAGCCAAATCCACCCGGCACACCGCGGACTCCCCGTGTTGGGTCAGAACCCCCAGCACGAGGAGTGGGAGGCAAATGATGGAGGGTGATTTGGCCCGACCTCATAGCATGGGGACACGCGGACATGACCTGGCATAAGTGACAACTCAGCATGACACCTTGGCCATAACTCGGCGTAACGAACTCGTTGGAGCCCGGTCGGACAACTCGGTGGATGTGGCAACTCGCCGGGAAGTAACACCCAGCTTACCCCGAATTCTCTCTAAGGGATGAGCGCCCCGAGCTCCCTCCAAGCGAGGAGTCCCGAGCTCCTCCCAATGAGCCCCGAACTCTTCCTTCTTGAGAAGGGAACACCCCGACCTGCGGCTAAGTATCCTGAAGTGGAAACACTTCGGGTTAGCACCATTAACACTCTTGTCCATACTTGCCTAAGGCTCGCCTCAAGCATAAGCACCTCGGCGCACCCCCAGCACCTCGGTGTAAGGTAGCTCGATGCAAAGTAGCTCGGCAACTTGCAGGAAAGATCTGCCTGACAACAGAACTTGCCAAATCTGGAGGTTGCGCCCATGTCCCTCATTAGGCGGCATCATACCTGCCATTTCTGAAAGATGTGGCACGCCTGACAGGTCCGTACCCTGCAACAGCTGCATGCACCCACCACCTCAGCTCTGACAGTAACGGCTGCGGCAGAGGTGGTTACGCCTGACTTGACAGAGGCGGTTACGCCTGATTTGACAGAACTCCAATATAAAAGGACCCTGATCCCCAAGGAGCAAAGGTACTGAACTTGCTCCATCTGCACTCTTAGCTCTCTCTCTCTCTCTTTGCTTTTCTATAGTTCTATCAGAGTTCTAACTTAAACATCGGAGTGTTCCTGCCGGGCAAGCTCCCCGAGAATTCTTCACCTCCCTCTTCTTCTCAGACATCGTCCGTCGCCAAATAGGAGTGTCCGGATCGCGCAGCATTAGTAGTGCTTGAAGATAATTTGCATGTTCTGAACCATTGCCTGTGCCGAATCTTCCATGCAAACTTGTGCTTAATTCAGAGAGAGAAAGAGATAGAACGAATGAAGGAGGCGATAACAAGCTTACCTGATCATGTTGGGCCATAAAATCGACCGATAGAAGAGGGAAATCAATGTCATGTCATCTCTGATCATCTTCTCTAACAGCAATGATGGTGGAGGCTTCAACCGGTGGACTCGGTGGGGAGAAATATTGTAGGTATTGGTTCCGTCTAATGTCCTACGCCAAGGAGACCATGTCGGTGACAACCACAGCTGTGTCTGCTCGATCAGTAAAGAAGGTAGAGTCTAGGGGATCAACAACATCTAAGGGAAGCCAAAATATTTAAATAGGTAAAGGGTGAAGGGCAGAAACGATGGAACGATGGCTAGGGGTCTTACCGCAACCAGTGAGAACAATGGAGGAATTTTATCTATTGCAACTTATCGGGGAAAGAGGAGGAAAAGGGAAGGGGAAGGGAGGAAAAGTAAAGCGAAAGTGAGAAGGAAGGAAAGTGAATGAATGAGAGGAAAGAGTAGAGTCGACTAGGGCATTACTGGTTCAAGCTCGATGCCCACAGAGTTGGGCTATTACTGCCATTTCATCACTGCGTCAAGTTGGGCGATTACTGGTTCAAGCTCGATGCCCAGAGAGTTGAGTTCGACCAGGGCATGAGAGGAATAAGAAGAGTAGAGTCAAGAGAAATAGAAGAAATGAAAGAGTAGGAAGATTTGGCCAGCCGTTGCGCGTGCAAAGTTTGGGCTCCAAAATAAATTAGCGACGAGTTATTAAGTGATTAAGTCCGCCAAAAATGTAATGGCAAAATTTTAATTATAGAGGCATTAAAAAGTGCCGCTAAAGTAATCCAGTAAGATTGCCTTCTTTTACTTGCAAATCCGTTTGTACGTAATTTTCTCTCTTCAACATGCTTTCTTTCACTTGCCATGCGTAGTGGATTTGAAGTCAGCCGAGTTGAATATTTGGTTATTTGAGCTCAACTTAGCAGAAAGGCATGAGACTTGAGTTGGGTCCCGTGCTTGGCTCAAAAACTCATATGCTTGAATTTGATAGTGAACCAAGTTTCATCTCATATGCTTGAACTCGATGGAGAACCAAGTTTCATCTCATATGCTTGAACTCGACGGAGAACCAAGTTTTATATAAAATATAAAAAATAAGAATTATACACACACACTTAATATATATATATATATATATAATTATTTATTATTATGCAAAAAAATATTATACACAATATAAGCTCGATTTGACTCATGAGGCTGAGCTTCATAGAGCTTGAGCTAAAAACAAAGCTCAGTTTAGACCAAACTGAATCAAGCTTTTATATACCTGAATTTGAATAACTTGTGAAAAGTTTGACTCATGTGTGCCCTCATTTGGGACATTGGAGTGCTTCTTCTAACATTTACAAGAGAAATCACTTAAAGAATTTCAAAATCATCTAAAAAATTGATTGGGGCATTTCTGTAAAAAAGTCCATTAAATGCTTTTTCACTAAAATAAATCGATTTCAAAGAAGCCAAAAAATATGGTATAAGCACTTATTGAAAAAGCATTTATTGTGTTTCTTGCCCATCATCACCTACCACCTAATTATCAAACACCTATATTATCCACCATTTGAAAGAAGCGCTTTTTCACAAAACACTTAGCTGCTTATTTAATCAACACTTATTTAAAAAGCCCATTTTAAGTAACTTAGGTTGCATTTGGCATTCCTTATTTTAAGGACTTATTTCTAGACATTTTAAGTGCAAAAAAGAGACAAGTCCTTAAAATAAGGAATGCCAAATACAGCTTTAGTGCCCATTTGGGAGTTTTTTGGAATGTGACTTTTGGTGTTCCGAGTTGAGCTAGAGGTGTATGATAGGGCCGGGTTGCCCGAAGGCTGTGCTGACCTTCGGCATGTGTGGGCTCATGTCGGCACAACCCAGCTCAACTGTTTCTAGTGGTTATATGGGGGGATACTTGAGTATTTTACCAAATGGAGTGTAAGAAAATGACTAAAATGCCCCCAACAACTATATATTACTAGTTTATTAAGGCATTTACAGCTAGTTTATAAGAGACATTTCAAGTAAAGTGACAATAAACTTTGTAAATGACCAAAGTACCCTTCTCAACAATAACCAAATACCATTACCCTTACCCATTTTCTCACAAGAACTATAAAATACAATTTCTCATTCTCATATTTTCATACTCTCAATCTGTCATATTACTCTACTCTCGTACTCTATTTTTTTATTTTTATTTTTAATTTCAACAAGAAGGAGGCTTAATCGAGTGATTCAAGTTGAAATTGGCAATTTGGTAGACTTAAAAACTTCGCATTCAAGTTGAAATATTGAGACTATAGACTAGAATTCAAGGACCAAAGTGCAATTATTAAGTTAATTGGACTTTTTCTCATAAATTCTAGATTTTAATATTTATTAAAATGTTCTATTCCTCTCAATGTGAATATGATGCTGGCCCTAGTAATTCTAAGGCACTAAGAAAAAATGATGTTAGGAAATATTTTACCACCAAGGATGTAATAGGAAAGGACATAAGAGTAATTTGAAATAAATGTAAAAGTGATTTTTGTATCAAAATATTAGATGCCCAAGATAAGAAATTTTGATATTTTAACATGATGGAAAGCATAGGAAAATATTTTAAGTATCCTATGCTTGTAGATATGGCATGTGATATATTAAATTGTCCATTGTCCATAGTAGCATTGAAATATTGTTTTAGTGAAAGAAATAGGGTATTAGATGAGAGAAGCTAGATGACAGATAAAACATATATGCATTTGTTTGAAATGTTGATTAGATGCAAAAGATAGATTATAAGATCATGGAGGGCATGACATATCTTCATGTGTATCACCAGAAGATGAGAAAAGTAAAACTTTGAAGAAAATTTTTAGGTTATTGTAAATTTTGATATTTTTAAATTTATTTATACCTTGTAAGTTATTTGTAAATTTTTTCAATTCCATTGTGTTATAGCATATTTTCAATTTCATTGTATTTTTTTATTTCATTTAATCATTTTCTATTTTTATTGTATCAATTGATTATTGATGTAGAATAAAATTTTCTGGTGATTTTTTATTTTTTGTAGTAAAAACAAAAAAAAAAAGAAAGAAAATGTATTGACCTGGCTCAACCCAAGGCCTATGGGGTACAGACCCAGGGTCATGCTGGCCCCACCTGGAACTTGCATCGCTATAGTGTGGGCAACATGAAAATATGGGCCGGCCCAATACTGCCCACATTACACAAGAAGTTGTATTTGGTTGGGGCTTGAAACCGCTCAAGAAGTTGTATTTTGGTTGAACCCCACATAGATGCACAAGAAGTTGTATTTGGTTGGGGCTTGAAACCGCTCATTCTCTGAAACCCCCTACACTCTTAAACCGCTCCCTCTCCGAGATCTACAAGTCGCGCAATCGTTCCCTCTCTCTCTGTTTAGAGAGAGCTTCTCTCTCATGTCTCTCGAGGCTCTATCAATCTCTCTATTGGGGTGATTACCTTCGAGGAGTCCCCCTTTTCCTTTATTCTCTCATTTCTTTTGTTTTGTTTTTTTTCTTTTTGCAGGTATTTTGACAAAGGGGTTACTTGCTCTTGGATCCTTTATTGGGCTTTTGATACCAGTGGGTGTTGTTTTACGTTTTTGCCATCCATAGTTAAATCCGGTTGTGGTTCTCTGGCAGAAGCAATTCATGGTCAGTTCCATTCATAGTTCTCCGGCAAATGCTGTTTTGTAAAGCAGTTACAATATATGGTATCGATTGTAATGTTTGGGGCTCTGTCCTCTTCTGCGGATCTACCCCAACCATGCTATTACCGACTCTTTATAATCTCTTTTGGGAACCTCTCCTGTCTTTTCTCTCGCCGTTTGTGATGGATTGGAGTTGTGCTTTTCTACTTCTGTTGGTGATTTTTTCACATATGTTGGATTGACGAAGTTCATTTGTTCTCCAACATCTATTTATATATTTTGTTCTTCTTGAAAAATTGTATTTAGGCTCTGATTGGCCTTGTTGACAATTCTATGTACCTGTATAAATTTCTTGAATGAATGAAATATGATTTTAGCCTTCAAAAAAAAATAAAGCTAATTTTGAATAGCTTCTCAGAACACGCTTGCTTAACCACCATGGATCAAGTAACACAATGCATCCTAGACACAAAAGCCCTCCCAAATGAGAGCACATTTGTGGAAACCTTTATTGCCACATTATCTAGTGACCTCCAATAAAAGGTGAACACGTCAATTTTGTTTATTCTCTAAAACTTAACAGTGCCTACTGCAAACCTTAACAAAAGGTTAATTTTGTTTCATATTTTTTTGGATTCACAAACACGATAACAAATCATATTTTCGTTTTCTCTCGCACTCATAGAATAAAAGCATTGCCAATCACTAATTCAATTAAAGAGTACAAGGTTTAGAAATGAAATCCCCTATTATAAATCTTTACTAAAACTTCGGATTTCACCCAGAAAAGAAAACTCAAGAAAAACAAAGGACGATGACCATTCAAGATATATGTACCTATATCTACTTCATGAAGCCTTACAATTGTTTAAAGTTTTTAAGAATGAAGTAAAAAAATAGACTAAATATCAAAACATAAAATTGTAGAGTCAGACCATGGGGATGAGTAGTATGGGAGGTACATAGAAGTGGGTCAAAAACCTTGGATCCTTTGTGTTGTTCCTAAAAGAGCAAGGCATCATCGCTCAGTACACCATGCCTAGTTCTCCAAATCAAAATAGAGTTGCAAAAAGAAGAAACTAGGCACTCATACACATGGTGAGAAGTATGATGAGCAACTCCATCTTACCCACAAGTCTATGGTGTGAATCCTTAAGAAAACATTGCGTAAATTTTAAATAGAGTGCGCACTAAGGCACTCCCTGAGACTCCTAATGAGTTAAGTTTGAAAGAAGCTCAATTTAAATGATGCACACGTATGGGGTTGTAATGCAAAGGTGAGGGTGTATAACCCTCAATTAGGGAAATTGGAATCTAGAACTCTATGTTACCATTTTGTGGGGTACACTGGATATAGGTTCTATTGTCCAAGTAATTCCAAGGATTGTAAAGGCAAGAAATGCAAGGTTCTTAGAATATAATTTGACTAGTGGGAATGAAATCTCAAGAAACTTTGAGTTTCAAGAAAATAGTCCAATTGTTAGGCATTCTTGTACTGTTCTGCCTACAAACTCTACTGAAATACAAGAAGAATAGCAACATATATTGGAACAACCTATTGTGGTTGAATCGTCCATGAACAACCTGATCCTAAAAGCCAGGATGAAGTGCAAGAGGCCCCATTTGTTCCAAGGAGATCCACTGGGAAGCAGAAATGCAAGGTTCTTAGAAGATAATTTTACTAGTGGGAATGAGATTCCAAGAAGCCAGTCCAATTGTTTGGCATTCTTGTACTGTTCTACCTACAAACTCTAGTGAAATACAAGAAGAACAACAACATATAATGGAGCAACCTGTTGTGTATCCGATTTTTTCAATGGCATATGCCATTGAGACCCTTGGGCAGGATGAGAAACTGGAATCAGCTCGAGGTTTCATTTGTGTGGGCTTGGGTTGGGCTTTTGTCAATATTTGATTGGGTCCAGGTCGAAGACCCAAGCCCAAAGCAGTTCAAAGTACTAATTAGGGCCTCAATTGATGAAATCTCCCTAAAGTTTCAGATAGTTACGGAGTTATATCCTACTTTGTGCCAATGATATTGTCTTTCCCTAAACTTTCAGACACAGTGGCATCTATAAGGATAAGCGGACTGCAATCCACTTCAGAAATCTGAATTGCAGCCTCCTCTTAATCTATTAAGAGCCTCATTTTGCCCGTAAATTTAACATTAATAAAAATCTTAACTTCACTCTAAAAGTGGATTGAACTTTAAAAACCCCAAAATTATAATATCATACTATTAATTTTTCAAATACCAAAATTATCCTTAATTGACTCTATAGGATTTTTTTTTTCTAACAAAAATACTTATGATGCACATTAGATCTTAAATGCAGACGGAACTATATAGGTTGCTGGGGGGTGTGGGGTGGGGTGGGGGGGAGTTGAAACAGTTAACGTTCTCAGCTTGTTCTCAAGAAATGAAGGTCATTGACGAGTTGAAACCACAACGATTTTACATTTATATAACTAAGGTTCTCAGCTGTTCTCAAAGAAAACAAATGGACGCATTTGCACAGGGCAATTTTAGTGATTTCACATATTCTGTTAACTGAACCAAATTGACAGGATGTAACTATCAGAAATTTTAGATTTAGAGGTGGTTTGAACAATGTACCCTAATTTAAAGTTGCTGAAAAAAATTAGGACAAATTTTCAAGCATGTTGAGACCCTTGGGAGTGGGACACCCCCTAAGATTGCTAGTGTGCATTACTGTCAACGGAATAACAAACCAGATCTGTTTATTGTGCAATGTTTTAAAAACCGGCTCCGGAGGCTGAACCAATTTACCTCCTGGTTCAATGTTTGTTTGTATCAACATGCATTTTATCAATAAAATAATATATAATTATTTTTTATATGTAAAATATGTATATATAAATATTATTTTATCTTTAATTTATATTTTTTAATTTAATTTTAAATTTTTATTTGTAAAAAATGTAAAATTAAGATTTGAGACTAAAAAGGGGTCTTTTAAGTGACAATAGCGGGAAAAGAAACCTTTGAATATATATATATATATCTCAAAAAGTTACCATGGTAAAAAAAATTACATGCATATTTATTGTACAGTTCAACAGTTGAACAACTGGCCGGGCCAGCAACAGGTTGAAAACCCTAACAATGTGCACCTGACTGACTTGGCCCATCTTTATGAAGATTAGTGATTTCAATTTTCAATTGAATGGCGATGGGAGTGGTGCAAGGGTAAGGTTCAGGTTTGGGCTATCCGATTCCGATACCTCAACCGAATGGACTGAATGGAGTTTTTTTTCATGCCCAAACCAAACCAATGCCCAAGTTAGCAATTTTTATGACATCAACACCATAGAAATCCTACAAGGTGGTGTTTGATTTGAAGAAAAAGGTAGGGAAACCTATACCCACCTTTCTCTTCCTTTTCCTATTGTTTTTCTTTGAACCGAAACAACCTAAACTTTTAAGCATGGATTCAGATGATCATTTACTAAACCATCCAAACCATTCATGGGCTTTCTGAATTTCATCCAGTGATTCAAGGTCCTTTGACAAACATGGAAAATTTCCAAGAATTAAATTCTTCCTAGATTCTATTTTCTCAACAGAAGAGAGGCAAAAATGCTCCATTGCAAAGGTTAGGCCGCCACAATTTCGGCAACAAATCCACATTTTGTTCTCCCCTTTTTGTCATCTTCTGTATTTTTATCTCTATTTAATTTGTATCTAAGTAATGAAACCAACTTGTCATGTTACTCAATGCATCAATTTTGACCTTTTTTTTATATAAAAGGCTGTGTTTGGTACTTTGGTTTGAAAAAAAATGGTAGGGAAACTTATACAAACCTCCCTAAGTACCTTTCCCTCCCTTCTCCCCACCTTTTTCTTTCTAACCAAACACAGCCTAAAAGAGTTATTATCCATCAAATATTGTGCCCTTAATTAGGACATGACTAATAATTCATAGCTTCTAAAACTGATTTAGTCGATTTAATTAATCAACCGCTCAATTCATATTAAATCACTCTTAGTTTGGATGGGTGGTAATACCAATTTCAATATTTATATACTATATTGTAAAGTATCAATTTCAATATTGAATAGAAAATATACTAAACCGGTCCACATAGCCAACTTTTTTGATAAATCCATAGCATCTACATCACACACTCTTCTTTTTGGCTTCTGCACTTCGTTTTCAGTGCAATAATATGCAAGTAAGGGTGTCAATGGACCGGTTTTGAATTTGACTCCGTTCAGCCCAAAATCAATTTGAATGGATTGGATGGACTAACAAGACATATTGTAGTAGATCAATTCGGCCCAAAATATTTATTAGATTGGATTGGACCTGGTTCATTCATAATAAATTTATATTGAATTGGATTGGATTAAGCCAATATCTGATCCCTTAGTATAAGATAAGAATATATGTGTCAATGTACCATATTTGGGTAATCTAAATCAAAATGAATTTAAACAGATTGGACGGTCCAAACATTGAATTGGACTAATCCAAATTGATCCAAAATATTCAATGGATTAGATGGGATCTGATCCATTTATAACAGACTTACATTAAATTGGATCGGATTGGACCAAATCCAGTTCAATTGACACCCCTATCTGCAAGATTGCAAGGCATGTTTTAAACAATAAACAAAATAAAACAAACCTAACGTCTCTATTCTTCAATAAAATTAGCATAAACTTATAGATCACGTCATTCACCAATCACCGTGGTAATTGGTTTACGTGACATCGACTTACTCTCTCTCTCTCTCATCCCAAACCCCAACCACCACATGGGATAATAATCCTTCACGGGATTTAATGTCCAACCTAATCAATCAAAAGCAGCCCATGTCTAATGGATACGGAATGACTTAATACATTAAATTAAGTCGAAATTGATATTCTTAATTAAGTAAAGCAGATATTAGTAATTAAGTCATGTAAGGTCGGCCATCTAAGAATTGTTTTTGTATTAAGATGAACTTTTCCAGAATGATTAATTCCAAAGTAATATAAAAAAAAAAAATTTGTCCATGCATGCACATATAATAAGAGAATTAATAGAAGGTTGTTATGATAATCAACTTCATAGGCTAACGCTAACAACCCAGATTCCAATTGCCCAGTTGGTACAGATTTGCCAATGATACAAAAGGCCAAGAAGGTATGAAGAAATCAGCTCAATGATGCCATTGTAATGCCAAAAATATACTGAACATCTAGACACGAATCAATTCAAAGAAGAATGCATGTGATGTCCTAATTCAAATCATTTACTTCAGTGTTACACTGTTTTCCCTTCAGAAGATTCTGGGTCACAAGTTGCCAATTAGGCCATGACACAATCTGTGATTTTGTATATTGAATACATACTAATAGCTAGGGGAGACGTATAAGAGAGAGAATTTTAGGTGAATGATGTAGAAAAAAAAAAAAAAAAAAAAAGATAACGAGAAAACAAAAGAGTTTGAATTTCTTCTTATTTCCTCAGTGTTCACATATTTAAGGATAATTATTCATGTTTTCAAACGAACCTAATTAAAGGCGTAAAGCAGATGGGTTGATCACTATATCTAGCTATACATGACCTAGGCCTTGTTCATGTCCATATATACAAGTGTTTTACAGAAGAAATGCCTGATTTATATCCGCACTAGCTACTTGGTGTCGTCTTACTGAGCATGAGATGAGGCTACCAACATCCAACTGTACGTCCTAATTGGTAGCTGGGTTTGGTGTACGATATGATATATCTTAGTGGCTAATAATACTACCCTATATCTTGGCACCGCATTTGAGTGTAAGAAAGGATCTAATTGATAATTCAATAGATAGCAAAGTGACAATCGGTTGGTCGGTAAGGTCTCTTTTGCTGATTGCCGTGGAGGCTTGGATTGAATGGGCTATATACCCCCGTTGTCTAACCCCTAAAGACTACAACTCCCTATATAAACTGAATTAAGTCCCTTAATTAGATTGCTTAATTACCTTCACTTCACTGGAAAAACAGGCTGGTTTTCTTTTGAGACGGGCAAATATGAAAGTAGTAGATACGGATGTGTTTGATGTTTTATCATATCCCAGTTTGCTTTTTGAATTGGTCGATTATTCTGTGCTAATTTTGTGGTGTTGATTTGCTTGTGCAACAGCAAAAGATCGTTATCAAGGTGGATATGCACTGTGACGATTGCAGGCACAAGGCCATGAGGATCGCTGCAGAAGCATACGGTGTGTATCACTTCCAAACCTGATCTACTTCTGTGCTTTATATATCAAAGTAGATGGATTAAAAAAGACTAAATTGTTCATATATATGCTCTCATTCACAAGTACAAGGGCTTAAAAAGCAAAAAACAGTAAGCTTTTCATCTCCGTACGTTGATTGATATGTAGTATGCAGGTGTGATCTCGGTGAAGCTTAATGACTCCATGGACAAATTGGAGGTGGTCGGAAATGAAGTCGACACCACCTGCTTAACCAACATCCTGAGGAAGAAAGTTGGTCACGCAGTCTTGATCACCATTGAGGAGGTCAAGCCCCCCAAGCCACCGGAACCGAAACCAGAACCAAAACCAAATTGTATAATCGTATGTCCACCGGGATGTTGTTGTGTTATTTGTGTTGGTAAAAAGAAAAAGGCTTGTCCACCAGGCTGTTGTTGTGTTATTTGTATACATACAAAGGAACAACCAGCACCCGCACCACCCTCGCCATGGCCACCTTGCCCTTACAATAGGTGTCCACCAGGATGTTGTTATTGTCAAGTCCAAGTGACGGTTAACGACATAACCCAACCTAATTGCTCCACCATGTAATATCCTCAACTGGGGGGTTGTTCTGTTCACTTGTATAACCGTAGTGGTGGAGGAGGAGGTGGTGGTTGTGGCGGCGGTGGTTGTGACGGTGGGATGTCTGTAATGTTTGTTTATGTCGTAACATTTTACTTGAATAATGTGCCATTTATTGCTGGACATGTGATGAGAGAATAAATCATTGAAGAGGACAAGAATAAAGAAGTAGCTAAGAAGAAGGAAAATGATGAAAAGAAATGCCCACACCACCCTTGTTGCGCTTGTACTTGTGCCACCGTATGTTAGTTACATTAACATAGGTTTTTTCCACCTAGAGCGCAGAAGGGAGGAGAGAGCATCTGCAACATCCGTGGTCTTTGCATAAACCAGCAACTTCCATTCAAAAGTCAACACGTCACTTCAAAAACGTATGTTATTTAAAATTTAACGTTAATGATGCAGTTAACGGGCGGACTTCTAAAAACATTAAAATTAAATTTATTCAAAAATATCATCGACTCATCTTTCACAGTCCCCTCCCTTCTCTACCAAAACTAAAGTCATTTCAGCGACTAATGAAACGGACGACATGAAAAACATTCTAGCCGCGGCTAGACCTTTTCATGGTTCGGGTAATCCAACAGCCCGGTTACGATTGGGTTTGGATGTATTATTAGACTCGTGGGCCTGGATTCGGCCTCTATTATTTAAACCTTACTCAATTTTGGACCCAACATGGGATTTCACATAAAAGTTTTCTCCGACCCTGGCTCAGCCCAAAAATATTATATTTAAAAAAAATATATAATAATATATATCCTAAATTTCTAAGCCTAATTTATTTTGTTGGATAGTGGCGATGTCCCATACAAAACTCCAGATCTCTCTCTCTCTCATTTGATGATGTTGTCGAATTTCGGACTTAGGCTCGGGCCTCGGGTTTAAACCCGTCAAAAGGTTTGAAACTCCCAAGAATGCCTCCAAGCCCAAAAGAAAGGTTGCCGCCAAGCAGGAACCGAAAATAACTCTAGCAAAACCTTAAGGAACCCAAATCTGTCATCTTCGACAGTAAAGATATCTAAGAACACCCTTTCTTCTCGTGTTATTTATTTACTAGGACAAATCTCTCTTTAATCTTAGCTTTGGCAGTTCAGTTTGTCTGTAGATTTTTAAGGACAAATAATAAAAAGGTCCAAACCCAATTGTTTAGATCTGAGGGATGTGAAGGACAATTCGACATGGTCCAAGTGAGAACCAGTCCAATCTATCTCTGGTTATACTGAACCATTAAAACAGTATGCAAATAAATATAGTGAATCATCTTACCTCCTCTAGAAGCCCTAGCCATGAGTTTTACTTATTGTTTGATGAGAATTCCAACCAAATCAATTATCTTGCAGCCATGTTCTTAATCAACAGAAAAATATATGTTTCTGGTGCGCCCTTTTGCTTAAGATTAGTGTACTAGTATGGAGTTTTATTTTTCTTGGTTTCCTTCTAGTGTTTTTCTCCTCTCAAGTCTAACCACTCTAGAGCTCTCATGTTCAAGAGACCGATTGGGGCCTTCTTGAACGTTACCATATGAGTAAGCTCATTAGCTAGACTCAAAGGAGAAAACGTTCCTTTTATTTCTCCCATCTCTTAATTAGTCCATCCTATCAATGAACTTCCTAATTTAGTTGAGAGAAAATCTCTTCAAATCCCATCACCTCTCCTAAATCTTGTTTATTATTCAGTTAAAATTCAAATTAAAACACACCCCTACACTTATAGAGTGATTGTGAGATGTTTCCAACTCATTCCCAACAAGCTTATGTTTGGATATTTAAAATTATAATGACCTAGATTATGGCCACTATTAAGAGCCGCAACTAGGTCATGACCCAATAGATGTAAGCTTGATTAGAGCTACGGATTTAGATTATAGTGATATCACTTAGGTAATTGCTAAATATAACATAGATCATAGCAGTCCCTTTACATGTATCATGATGTCATACATTGCAACCCTCATTGTAAAAAGTTCATAATGTGTTTCTTTTTTATTACATCTGCCCAAAGAAAACTTGTGCAAAATTGACAGATTTGGGACAAGACTAATTGAATAGAGACATGTGTCATTATATTAGATTACACCATGAATTGAATTGACTACTCCCATGTCTTTTACATAGTTCAGGTATAAATTAGGGGACAACCCTTTAGTCATGGGGTCAGCAATCATCCTCTCAATTCCAATATGTTCAATAGTAATCTTTTGCTCTTGGATTCCATCCCTTACAACCAAGTACTTCAAATCTATGCACTTGCTTTAACTGTTATTTTTATTATTTTTTTAGAATAATACAGTTGTAGCATTGTCACAAAATAGTCATATTGCTCTATCAATGCAATCGAACATCAAATCTCCTAAACTAGCAATGAAGTTCTTCAACCACATTGCGTGAGTTGTTGATCATGACATCCTATAAATTTTGCTTCCATGGTGGAGGATGTTCTAGATTTTGTTTTGAGCTTTTCCAAGATACAACTGCCCTATTAATAGAAATGCATACCTTGATGTTGACTTTTTAGTGTCGGGGCATCCATCATAGTCGTAATCAATATACCCAACAACTTAAGATCATCCCGTCTTCTATATGTGAGAAGAAATTCTTTTATTCCTCACAAATATCTAAATACCTTCTTCACAAATGCAATGTCAGGTCTTATGCAAACCTACACATACATCAAACTTCCTACATCTGATGATTAGGGAACTTTGTTCATTTCCTCTTTTTCATATACGATGAGAGGACAACTTTCAATGCAAAGCTTATCCCCTTTATTAATTGGCACTACACTTGGTGCAAAATGTGCAATACCAAACCATTTCATGATCCTTTGAATATATACCCTTTGGAATAAACCCAACACTTTACGGGCTTTATCTCACTAGATTTCAATTCCCAGAACATAGGATGCTTTCCCCATGTCTTTAATATCAAATTTCAGTGTAAGAAATTCTTTGGCTTGGTATAGTAAGTCCATGTCTCTATTGATAGTTAGAAGGTCATCAGCATACAAAATTAACAGGACAAAACTGCTCCCACTAACCTTGAGGTATATGCACTGATCCACAACATTTTCTTTATAACCAAATGAGGTAATTACACTAAAACTTGTAATACCACCAACAGGATGCTTGTTTCAAGCCATATATGGACTTATTTAATCTACAAACCAAATGTTCTCTACCCTTTGTAGCGAACCCTTCTGATTGTGCCATGTAGATTTCCTCAAGTTCCCCATTTAGGAATGCTATCTTAACGTCCATCTGGTGCAACTCCATATCGTAATGGGCCGCCAATGCCATTATGATTCTAAATGAATTTTTCTTAGAGACAGGTAAGAAAGTCTCATTATAGTCCACTCCATTTTGAGTATTGTACCATTTTGCCAATAATCTAGCCTTATACCTCTCCACTTCACCATTAGGAGTTCTCTTTGTTTTGAATATCCATTTACATGGAACAATTTTGACACCTATTGGTAGCGACACAAAACCCCAAACACCATTGGTAGCCAAAAAAATTTAGGGTTATTAATGGCATCTTTGAACATGAGTGGGTCTTCTAAGCGACCTACACCAAGTAAAAGTTAAAATTCAGAGATTGCAATACTTGAGGAAGCAATTTCCATTACCCAACTCCATAAAAGAAATATGGAATTTGCATAGCAATCCTATCCGAATCCGATGGATAGTCCGAATTGGAAATGCCAACATAATCTTAATGCATATTTCACACATTCTTGCAGTGAAGTCAGTCCAGTCCAGACCCTCCAATCTGAATAAAGAACAACTGATTCGAGAGATGTTTCCAATACAAGCTGAGATGTGTATATAGGTGTTGATGTAGCATCTGTTTGGCATTGATGCCATTACTTTGGAAAGTAGTGACACATCAGCGCCACATCGGAAAAAATGGTGTTCCAGGAAACACCAATCTCTCTGGAACTGTTTTTTCATAAAAACCGGTGCTCCAAGCAATGCCTTGGAAATCAAAAAGGTGTTGTTTGGAGCAACACTGAAATTGACATTTTCTCATATTGCAGCTAGTTGCTGCCAACGAGGACATGATGTGGCAGTGACGTAAACTTCTTATAAGTATTGGTGCTGAAAACAGATATGGAGCACTGGCACTAAACAAAAAGTGTTGTTGTTGCTCCAAGAAACATCCTACCTGGCAGCAACGTTTCCAAACAGGAAAACAAAAACATCGATTCTTCCAACCCACACATCAGTAGCACCATCTCCATCATTGATGCCAAACATATACATGCCCGTTGGGTATCGATGTCGTTGCTCCAGAAAACGACAACACATTAGCGCCACGCCAGAAAAAAATGATGCTTCAAGCCACACCTTGGAAATTGGAAAGGTGTGGCTTGGAGCAATGCTGAATTTGACGTTTCTTGGAGCTGCAACTCGTTGCTGCCAACAGGGACATGAGGTGGCAATGACAGAGACATGATGTGGCTTTGGATAATAGGTACCAGTGCTGAAAACGTTTCTTGGAGCATTGATATCAAACAGAAAATGTTGTTGCTGCTCCAGAAAACGTTCTACCTGGCATCAACGTTTCCAAACAAGAAAAAGGTCCAACCAACACCGTTTTCTCTACACCTAGCAGAAAGTTGACCTAACACGCGAACCCAACCCAACCCAAAAAAACAGGGTTAGGGTTTCATATTTAGCTACCTGAATGTGAGAATGACCTGATCCAACCCGAAAAAACTGGGTTGGAACATGGGTCAACCCGCTGAATCGATTGTTAAGTCTAATTGGGACTATTTAGGCATTGATAAAAGTTTCCACTCTTTAACTTTTTTCTATTTTGTCTTTACTCTTTATTGTTTACTCTTTAAATTGTTAAACATTCAAGTTTTTTTATTTTATATTTAAAATTTTAAAGTTAATTCTTTAAATTTTAACATTTTTATATAGTTGTTTTTAATTTCAATTAATTTTTAAGATGACTCGAATTGACCCATGGATCAACCCTAACCCGAAAATTTAGGGTTAAGGCCTAATATTTGACAACCCAACCCAAAATTCAACCCTACGTATAATCAATCCAAAGTATCTTGACCAAACCTAAACCCGACCCAAACATCCCAATTGCCAGGTCTAGTTTTGTCAGAATGCCAAGCATATACAACGTGAATTCCACGAAATCGGCTTCAGCCCATGCCCAATTGCCCATTTCAACAGCCTTTTATACCCTTGAATCCGAAATATCTCCGTACTTATAAACTTTTTTTCATAATATGATTTTCCCAATGCAAAGCTGTAAGGGAGTGTTCGAACGGTGTGAACAATTTTGCACAGACCGAAGCCGAACTCGGATTTAAGATCGGTCCAGTGTAATTTAGTAGAAATTGGAAGGGTGAAATGATCTATTTGTGAAAATCTGTGGAGTCCTCGTTGTCATTAACCGGGCCACATACCGTATCATCTAGAGGGACACCTATCACATCAACAAATCCGACGGACAAAATGGGAACCCAATCCAAGTGCTCTCGTTCGTTCCACTTCTATCGCACCCACCCAGTTTGGGTTTGCCCTCTCTTCCCTTTCTCCATCCCCGAAAAGCTGTCTCTAACTCTAACCCAAACCTTTGAAAACGAAACCGTCGTAACCCAGAAATTCTCTATTTCTAATTCCAGTGGCCTTTCTCCTTTGAATCTTTTCATTTCAATGGCGGAATCACTACCTCCTCATGGAAACCTGAAAGAGTTGACAGACTCGGAGATGGAAGTTTCTTACTTAAAAAGTTAAAACCTCTCTCTCAACGAACATAGTCTATATGGGTTTATTACAAGGATCAATAGTCAATCTTTGTGTCACTGGTAATGACTTGACCATTCGTTTATATTCAACATGTAAAGACATCATCAACAGTTTCGTGTTTCAACCTTTTCTCGTAATGGTGTTTGGACATGGGAAAAGCCATATATATGAACAGATTTGGTGAATCAGACAACTTGACCACTTACTCAGACTATACATGGTAGGCGCTAGAGTTTCAATTCAAATTCAATAGCCAGGTGATCATGGTAGATCAAACCCAAAGTAGAATAAGGTAGAATAAATCCCCGAATTTAAATCATATATGGCCATCCATCTTTAATTTCTTGTTGTTCTTCTGTAATCGTTTGTGAAGTTAGAAATGACATAGGCTCCCATGCATTTGCTGATGAATTCCCATCCAAGTCACCATTCTTCATCTCTGAAAAACTTATGGATTAGCATCCTTTGATGATGAATATCATCTAATTACCTACAACTAATAGCTTCTTCATCAGTACTTGTTCAAGTACAGCCACTTCAGAGATACCAGTCCAAGGTCACCAACAAATTTACAAAGCCATGTTTAAACATTCATTATTTATTTTATAGATAAATGATTCAATTAGAATAAGAAAGGAAAAGAAAACCTTATTGATGGTGCGTAATCCGGCCGATCCTAGTTGTCAACGACCTTGCCTTTGACTAGAGCAATAGGGGCCTGAAACGGAGAAGAATGTGAAGAATCTCCAGGAAGGAACCCGGTGAGACTGCTCCAAAGCTCAAGTTAATACTCTCTCAAAGGCAAGATAAAACTAGATGGCGCAAAGTTCACATACCTTGTTCTTGGGGGGTAGGGAGCCTTTTTAACCACTTCGCGCACTCACTTCTAAACTTCTATCAAGTCGGGTATGATTATCTCTGTGCTCCTGCCAGTTCGGGTGTCATCACCTCTGCTGGGGAAGAACCGCCACTGCTCTCTTTGTCGGAGCCGTCTCTGCAACTAGAGATGGCGGTGGTAGGTGGCCGTTGAAGTGCGGCTGTCAAGCGTCAGATCCCAAGTCAGTCAAGTGTGTCGCCCCTGGATACGAACTTCCTTGGTGTCAGGCATGGTACAGTTGTTCAGTTCAACGTCCTAGAGATGAAGTGCTGGAGTGGTGAGCGAGATGAAGTCTTGAGTTCGGATAGAGGTGTGTCCCGAATTGCCATGGGGCAGACCAGTTTGGGTTGTTGCCCTTTGTGTTTGTAAGGCTCGGGGCCTAAGGGAGAGCCCGGGCTCTTTGTGGGGAGTTCGGGCTCCTTGTAGGGAGTTCAGACCACTGGTTCCTCCTTTCGGAGCTCGCGCCTTAGACGTGCTATTATGACGAGCTGTTGCCTTTGCCACGTGTTGAGTGATTACGAGGTCGGGCTAAATCTTCCTTTATCAATTGCCCCCCACTCCTCGCGCTAAGGGACTTGCCTTGGCGTGGGGAGTTCACGAGGTGGCGGGTGGATTTGTCTCGTACTTCGAACTGGTTGACTAGTAGCGCGAAGTGCGTGTTCGTCAGGATTTTTTCGGGTTTCTCGAGCACCAAAAAGACGGGAAACATGCCAATCTGTCTATAAATGCTGACAGATGTGACGGTGTGCGCTTATTTCAAAATTCAAAAAGCGCGCCACTGGAGATGTGACAGCGTGCGTCTTTTCAAATTTGAAAAAACGTGTCGTTGCTGCCTTTAATGTGAGGAGACGTGCACTGGTGTTCTTTTAGTTTTCAGAAAGACGTGTGGCCAATCACGTCTCGGTCTCAGGAGATGTGAGGCCAGTCACGTCTCGGTCTCCGGAGACATGCAGTCAGCGCGACTGCGAGCCATTGGATTGGCTTTGATCTGAGCCATTGATTCTTGGTTACTGTGGCTATGAATAGTGGGGGACCCTAGTCGTTGTCATTATCTTGTGTTTTGCTTCTTGAGCTTACGTCCAAGTTTCAGCTCGTGTTCACGTTCTCGTAGTCCGTTTGTTTTTTTTCGGGTGAGACTTTCCTGGAATCCTTATTCTTCTTCCGATATCTAGCTCGGGTAGCTCAGACAGTTCTTCAAGGGGGTCAGATGCAGGATCTACGAACCGAGTTGCATCCGCCGACAGTCCTTGTGAACCTGAGGTAGAACTCGAGGAAGAGTACGAACCCGTAGGTCGAGTTGCCTCGGTTAGTTTGGCGTCCTCCTCGCGTCGAGGTCGGACATTAGACAAGTTTGGGCCCTCGACCATGACGGCTGAGGGGCTTCACTCCCTTATTACCCGGTTCAACTTGCCTAGGGAGTACACCTACTTCATACCCTCGGGCAGTTTCCTTGGGAACACGGTTCTGATGAGATCGTGATATCCCGAGAGCAGCTCGTTGCGGGGTTGCGCCTGCCTTTCCACCCCCTCATTATCGAGGTAATGAACCACTTTAGCGTTACTGTCAGCTAGCTTCACCCGAACTCCATTCGTAACTTGGTGGGGACAATCTCCCTATTTTGCGAACAGGTCTTGCCTTTAGACCTGGAGATCTTCTCCTCCATTTTAATGCTTAAGAAGCAAGCGGGTCCCCCTCCCAGGCGTAGGTGGGCGTATTACCTGTCTCCCCGCCCAGGTTTTAAGCTTTTACATTAACTTCCTAACAATATTCTGTCATGGAAACGAGACTACTTCGGGGTGCGAAGTGCATTGGGGTGGCCGTTCCAAACCGAGTGCGGGATGGCTGCCCCTGACGCCGGTGTTACGCTTGATAAGGAGACGGCAAAGGGCCTCTGGCAATGGGCACAGCTTGGGCTAAAATGCCATCATTATCTGACGGAGGCCAAGTTCATTAAGGTCGGTCTGAGTTCGGGTAGGTTCCTTACTCCGAGGTTTGTCTTTTGTTTTGCTCTGTTCTTTCGTTTTTTTCCTGATGCCGAGCTCTTTTTGCAGGTGTGATGGACTCAGAGAAGACTCGTGGTGGGAACCTCTTTCACGGCATGAAGAGGAGGAAGCGAGTCGCCAAGCGAACTCGTGCCGAGCTACCCCAAGATACAGAGCCCGAGGTACCAGACTACCCGTCAATGGATCCGCCCAGGGAACCCGAGATGGCCCCTCCAGTACATGAAGTGGCAGGGGCCCCTTATGCCGAGGCTACTTACACGGGGGCTCCCGCTTACTCTAAGTTTGCTTATACGCGAGCTGGGCCCTCAGACTCGGGAGCCCCAAGCGAGTTCAGGAGCGTGTTGTCACCGAACCACACTCTTTAGAAGAGTAGGGAGGCCATCTATCCTGAGGAGGTCGCGGCATGGACCAAGCTTCCTTTGAACCAGGTAGCTTGTCGTGCTGCCACTCATGCCATGGTGGTAAGTCAGATTTCTTGTCGGGCTCTTTGCTTTTATCTTTCTTGTTGTTGTTCTTTTGATCATTTGTTCCTTCCTTTTGGTAGGTGAAATTCTTCTATCCATGCCTTGGCAGCCCAAGTGGAAAGGAGTTCGAGGTAGGCGTGAACTGTCAAAGAGGCTTCTCGTGCTGCCGAGGCAGCTTTCCGAGCTACTGAGGCAGCTGCTCGCGCTGCACAGGCCAGGCAGGCGAGGTCTCAGAAAGATGCCGAGGCCATGGGAGTTATGGTGAAGCACATTGCGGACTTGAGGCTGGATTTGCAACATCAGGTTGAATACCTTCAAGAGGATATTAGGGAGAGGACACAGATCTTTTCTTAAGGCATTGAGGATGCCAAGAAAAAGGCCGTCGATGAATACATCGCCTCGTCGTTCTTTGATGACCTAATGGTGGACTCGTACAAAAGGGGCTTTAAACTAAGCCGGTGGATGATCCGGAATACGTATCCCGAGCTCGATATTAGTGTTATATCCACTTCGCGCATTACTCAGGAGATGGCCAATGCCACTGACGGTGAGCCAGATTCTGAGGGCAAGGCAGGACCTTTGGTATCATTGAAGTGCCTTCTGATGATGAAGAAGTACCTCCGGGCCTATGATTTTTTATTAATTGTACATAGTATTATTATTATTATTATTTTTGAAATGTATGCAAAGTATTTGGCAATGGAATGATTTTCTTTTGATTAAGTGTTGGTCGATCTTTCCTCCGAACTGGCTGTATTGCCGAATTGACCATATGTCGATGCCCCTATTAGTTCGTTGTTGGCACTTTGCCTGAGCTTTTAGTTTGCATCTTTTGCCTTTGCTTGTCCATGCCAAGGTCCTTGTTAGTTCGGCATCCTAGCATCGGCTTTGGTAGTGACAGTCCACTTCGCTTAGTGATCTATAGGTAGTATCATCTCAAGTTAACGACGTTCCAAGCCCAGGGTACTTGCTTGCCCTCTAAAGTTTCAAGCTCGTATGCCCCCCCGAACGCTCTCTTTACTCGGTAGGGCCCTTCCCAATTCAGTCCAAGTTAGCCCACACTGGGCTCGGGTGCCATGATCTTACGAAGAACCAGGTCGCTGACGCGGAAGTTCCACTTTTTTACTCTGGGGTGGTAGTACCGAGCTACCTTTTGCTGGTAACTATGTGCTTTGCTCTTACCTTTTGCGCTAGGTTCAACCCGGCTATAAGTGCCTCATACTCTGCCTCATTGTTGGATGCCGCGAACTCAAAGCGTAGTGCATATTCCAATTTTGTGCCACCCGGGCTGGGTAACATTATTCCAGCCCCGCTGCCCTGCTGGTTCGAGGATCCATCTACGTGAAGGATCCAGGGCTCCTCATCCCAGTTTGCGTTTGGCCTAACCAGGAGAAATGCCACACTGGCTACTACTTCACGGGGTTCAGACTCTATTGCCTAGGGAGCTTCGGTCTCACCCAAACTGGGGATCTTAGGCTCAACCGGCCTAGGGACTTCGAGGTTGAATGTGCACTCGGCGATGAAATCTGCCAAGGCTTGTGCCTTGATAGCAGTTCGTGGCTTATACTGGAGGTCGTACTCGCTGAGCTTGATGGCCCACTTCGTCAGTCAACCGGAAACATCAGGCTTAAGTAAGACTTGCCTCAGAGGTTTGTCAGTCAAGACGATGACAGTGTGGGCCTGGAAATATGGGCGGAGTTTCCGTGCTGTAATTACCAGTGTGTATGCTAGCTTTCCTATCTGCAGGTATCTCGTCTCTGCTCCCTACAGAATTTTACTAACATAATAGATGGGTCGTTTGACCCGATCTACTTCTTTTACTAGTACCGAACTAACCACATCGTCGCTTGCTGAGAGGTACAGTTCTAAGACCTCGCCCTCCTCGGGCCTGGCTAAGATTGGCACACTAGCGAGGTAGTTTTTTAGCTTGTCGAATGCGAGTTGGTAGTCTCGGGTCTATTTGAACCCTTTGCCTTTGATTGCCTTAAAGAAAGGCAGACAGTGGTCTACCAATTTGGACATGAAGCGGCTCAGAGCGACTATGCGGCCGTTGAGCCTATGAACCTCTTTTACTTTCCGGGGTGGTCTCATATCTAGGATGGCCTTTATCTTGTCCGGGTTGGCCTCAATACCGCGCCAGTTGACAATGTACCCTAGGAACTTACCCGAGGTGACACTGAAGACACAGTTGTTTGGGTTCAGTTTCATGCTAAATTGACGCAGAATTTGGAAGACAGAATCTAAGTCTTATATTAATTCCTGTGAAAACTGTGTCTTGATGACCATGTCATCTACATAACATTCTATTGTCATGCCAATTAAGGGCCGAAATAGCTTAATCACAAGTCTTTGGAAAGTCGCCCCAGCATTCTTCAGTCCGAAGGGCATGACCTTGTAGCAGTACAGGCCGAACTCGGCTATGAAGCTGGTTTTTTCTTCATCGGACTGGTCCATCCTGATTTGGTTGTAGCTCGAGTATGCGTCCAAGAAGCTTACAAACTCATGTCCCGAGGTCGCATTCACTAGGCGGTCAATTCTAGGGAGGGGGAAGCAGTCTTTTGGGCAAGCTCGGTTCAGGTCGGTGTAATTGACGCACATGCACCACTTGTCGTTTGCCTTTTTCACCAACACTGGGTTGGCTGCCCAGCTCGGGTAATGAACTTCCCTTATGAAGTCTGCTGCGAGGAGCTTTTCAACCTCCTCGTCAACCGCCCTCCAGCGCTAAGTTGCATTTCTTCTATCTAATGGGTCTGACTATAGGGTCAATATTAACTTTGTGAGTTATAAGGTTAGGGTCAATACCGGGCATATCGGCCGTAGACCATGCAAAAATATCTAAATTTTGAAGTAAGAAACTCACCAGTTCGGTTCGTAGATGCTTCTTGACGGAAGCACCGATCTGTAGCGTTCGAGCCGAGTCCATAGCCAAAGTTAGGATTGCGATCGTTTCCTCTGTGGGTGAAGCTCGTTCCTTGCCCTGCTCCGCAAGCCGCTCCATCTCGAGGTCGTCGGCCGCTTTGGTTTTTCCCTTCAGGGCGGCAACATAACACTTGCGGGACTCGAGCCGGTCGCCCCGCGCTACCCGCACACCGAAGTTTGTAGGGAACTTCATTACCAAATAGTAGGTGGAGACCACTGCCTGTAGGACATGCGTAATTGGCCGCCCTTTTATGGCATTGTATGGGGAGGGGATCGCGACCACCAGATAATCATGGCTGAGTCTCACCGCACAAAGCCATGTGCTGACTTCCACAGGTACTGTTATTTTCCCAAGGGGCCTGACTTCCTCTTTAAGGAAGCCCACCAGAGGAGTGTTCGCGGGCTTCAACTTGCTTCTTTGCAACTGAAGCTGGTCAAATGCCAACTTGAAGAGGATGCCTGCCGAGCTCCCTAAATCTACAAGTACACGCTTGACTTCGAAGTCGTTGATCCTTAGTTTTATGACAAGCGCGTCATCGTGCGGGTAGTGGACACCTCGCGCATCGTCTTTCGTGAAGAAGATTGGTTCTTCCGTCTTCGGCCTCTTTGGAAGGTTCTGTTCTTCTCGGGCTGCTTTGCGAACTGACGTTCGGGCCGCTGCCGAAATACAACCTGCTACCACTGAACCTCCCACTATCACGTGGATGGTTCTCCGAACTGGCCTCTCTTCTGGAGGCTATCTTTGCGATGGTTTGGCTGGCCTGCTACTGGATTCGGGGGCATCTCTTCCATGCTCCCCTTGCTAACCTGCCTTATTATTATTATTATTATTATGCTGTACAAAATTTCTCAAGTACCCGCGACGGATGAATCCCTCTATTTCGTCCTGGAGATTACTACATTGTTCGGTACTATGACCGTGATTTCTATGGAAACTACAGTACAAGTTTTTATTTCTCTCGTTTGGGTTTCCTTTCAAGCGGGGTGGCCATTTGACGTATGGGGCATCTTTGATCATCATCAAGATCTCAGTCTGCCTTGTGTTTAAGGGTGTGTAGTCCATCCGAGCTGCTAAGAGAGCTCAGAATGGTTGGCTCAGCTTTGCCTCCCGGGCCGGGTTTTTTCTTCTGTCAACTAGGTTGGAGGGCTCACCTTCCCTCTTCCTTTTCTCGATCCCGCTTTCAGTCCTTTGGTTGATCTCTTCCTCTGTTCTCATGAACTTATCTGCGACCTTGAGGAATTTGGCAATGGTCGCGGCTGGTTAGCTACCATGTGCCATTTGAACTCCTTTGCGTTACTCCTCTCTTGGCCGCCGCGAGCTGTACAGCGGGGTCCAGTCGCGGTATCTGCAAGTACGCGTCGTTGAACCGCTTGATGTAGCCCCAGATTGATTTTCCTTCCCTCTGGACTACTCCAAAAATGCTTTCCTCGGTTCTGGGGCACCGTTTGCTAGTAACGAAGTGTGTGGTAAAGACCTGCACGAACTGGGTCCAACTTCTTATTGACCCGAGGGCCAGGTTCCTGTACCAAGTGCGGGCCACCCCCTTGAAGGTGGTGGTGAAGGCCATGCACATGCACGATTCACTAGCCCTGGCTAGGTGCATTTGGGACTGGAAGGCATTGACATGGTCATTGGGGTCGAATGACCCATCATACTTGTCCAAAGGGGGAGCTTGAAGTCTCTGGACATGGGGACTGCAAGGAGTTCTGATGAGAGGGGGGAAGGAACTGAGAGAATAGGAGCAGCTTTTACCTCGTCCAAGCTTGTCTCTTCTTTACCTCTGAGCTAATGCAGGACACGGGTGGTAGTTCGGCGACTTCGCCGGCGTCTTTGTTGCTGAGTAGGCCTGGTACTGGCACTGCTGGCCTCTGTGTTGCCAAGCTCGATGGGCTCAGACTGTTGGTAGTCTGCCGCTAGGACGCTGAACCGATTCTCTATCAGCGGGAATTCAGACTTGGAGTGTCGAAATACTGACTTGGCGGGAGAGGTTCCTGATCCGCCGATGAGCTGCGAGGCGGGGGTGCTTTTTCTTTCCCCTCGGCCTGGGGATGAGGCCAGGCTCTTGTGGGGGTTCTGAAGTTGGGAGGCTTCTCCTCGGTGATGGCATCTACCCTGAGGGGAGGGCTTAACCGGCTTTGGAGCAGGGCGCCGAGGTGGAAGCAGTGGTTGGTTCAGAGGCAGTTGGGGGAACTACTGCTGATAGTGATACTGAGAGATGTGGTGCAGTACTTGGTGCTGTTGGAGCTGATGTTGTTGGAATTATTGTATTTGGGTTTGCATTGCCCGCATGCATTGCATCAGGTCGTCAAACCGGTTCTGGCTGGTCGCCAGGAGGACAGCAGTTGGTTCAGTAAATGTTGTTTCGATAGGGAGTGGAAAGGGAACATTCATGGTGGGGAGGTTTACGGGCGCCACTGTTCGTGGCACGTTTAGGCTGGGGATCCCATCCACTAGAAGGGGGATGGTGAACTGCCCGATGCACACCACGGGGACTTGAAGTTGTTCCCCGGTGGTGTTCATCTCCGTGCCACGTCCGGCATTGCTGGAAGAAGCCATGAGTGTTGGGGTTTTTTGGAAAAGAGAGGCTGAGAGTTTGAGAGGGAGGCTTTTAGAAACATTCCCACAGACGGCGCCAATTGATGGTGCGCAACCCGATCGATCCTAGCTATCAACAACCTTGCCTCTGACTGGAGCAACAGGGGCCTGAAACGGAGAAGAAGGTGAAGAATCTCCGGGGAGGAACCCGATGAGACTACTCCGAAGCTCAAGTTAGTACTCTCTCAAAGGCAAGATAAAATCAGATGGCGCAAAGTTCACATACCTTGTTCTTGTGGGGTAGGGAGCCTTTTATAACCACTTCGCGCACTCACTCTTAAGCTTCTGTCAGGTCGGGTATGATTATCTCTGCGCTCCTGCCAGTTCGGGTGTCATCACCTCTACTGGGGAAGAACCGCCACTGCTCTCTTTGTCGAAGTCGCCTCTGCAACTAGAGATGGCGGTGGCAGGTGGCGGTGGGAGGTGGCCGTTGAAGTGCGACTATCAAGCGTCAGATCCCAAGTCAGTCAGGTGCGTCGCCCCTGGATACGGATTTCCTCGGCGTCAGGCATGGTACAGTTGTTAAGTTCAGCATCCTGGAGGCGAAGTGCTGGAGTGGTGAGCAAGGTGAAGTCTTGAGTTCGGATAGAGGTGTGTCCCAAACATGGGGCAGGCCAGTTCGGGTTGTTGCCCTTTGTGTTTGTAAGGCTCGGGGCCTAAGGGAGAGTTTTGGCTCTTTGCGGGGAGTTCGGGCTCCTTGTAGTGAGTTCGGACCGCTAGTTCCTCCTTTCGGAGCTCGTACCTTAAGCGTACTGTTGTGCCGAGATATTGCCTTTGCCACGTGTTGAATGATTACGAGATTGGGCCAAATCTTCCTTCATCACTTATGAAATTTTGATGGGATCTAGACCCAATTTTATTCGGGCTCTATTTCATATTTAAGGAATAATATCGAAGCGCTGGAACAGTTTGGTGGTTACAAGTTGCAAGTTTGTTTGCTACTACACACATGACTAGATGGGTTTCAATTTCCTGTATTCATAAACTTCATTGAACTTGATTCATTCAGTGTTCAAGCACATATAAATTGGTTAATCCTTTTTGTGATGACGACGAAAAGATATTATTATCAGTGGAAGATACAGGAGAAGTCCTGCACGATCAATCCGTGATATTTTTCCAAATACTGATTTCCGTGGTTGCTACTTATCTCTGACTCAATTCACAAAAGTGATGAACAACTGAAGGGTCAAGTCAACCAGTTTCAATTACTGACTTGGCCATCATTCAAACACGTATAAAAAAATGGACTATTTAGAGTTCAGTCCCCCTCAGATTTTTCTTGGTTTTCAAGCTTTCCCAGTTTCACTTGGGTTTGTGACCAACCAAAGGCCGGAGACTCAAGCATTGTCGAACTAGTTCTGCACCCTCATATATACACGAGCTCTTCTGATCCAAGTCATGAATGAGCTTGGTGATTGATATGGGACTCAGACCATCCAATCATGCAAATTCACAGGGTCTGGTCTCTCAATTAGCACTCCGCAACTGAAAGCATTTGTGATCTGGTTAAACTAGATAGAATATAGATAGGAAATTTGGAATCTAATGGCATATATGCACTTAATAGGTGAAGCATTATTTCTGATTCATATGGCAAATTGCAATGCAACAGCCTTCGCAATACACACAGCTACTAACAAAGAGGGTGTTTGGTTCTGTTTACATTTATTCAGTAAATGTTTATTGACGGTATCACATATGCCTTACTTCAACATTTTCTCTGTCTTGCTTTTCTGCATGCATTGAAAATAAAAAAGTCAACTTTGGTTTTTGTGCATGCCAGCCATTTGTGAAATTTATTTTTAAAGTTTCGATAAATGACTTAGCATTTTTTAACTATTACGCTGATGTGGAGCCTAGTGGAACCTAGTAACACCTAGTGACGCATGGAATCAAACACACAAAAATGTTCCAACTGGGTGGTTTTTCATCTTTCGCAATGATCATTTGTTTCAACTTAGGCCCGTTCGCATTTTGGTAAGTTATTTACCTAGGTAAATGCACTTGCCCAAGTAATTGTTTTTCAGGAAAGATTTACCTAGGTAAATGTATCTACCCATGTTCTTTTATTTCCCATGTAAATAAGGTATTTACTATTTTATCCATAAAAATCGATTATTACAGGGGGCATTTTTGTCCCTTTCAAGTGTTGGTAACTTTGCCCAAGGTGGCAACTTTTAAGTGATAGACAGGAAAATAAAATTTCCCTAATCCCCACATAAATCTGAAAAAAAAGATGGGATTTTTTGTTAATGGGAATCAAAATCCCATTGACCAACTTTTCCCCCTCTCAAAATCCAGAAAAAGAAAACCCCCCTAACTTTTTCCTCCTTGGGCTCTGTTCATTTGCCCTTATGTAGTAAGTTGGTCAATTAGTAAGTTGACCACAAACGTCACTATAACTGAGGATATCGGATAGTATCAGTTATCCAAATAACATACTGATATCCTCTTACAACGTGGATAAACAACTTATGCGCATGCTGATAAGCACTCTCTCCCTCCCAGTGCTTTCTTTACTCCAATAACTTATAACATACAAAAATATTGGAATATCACTTATCCGAACAAATTTTACTTGAGAAACACTTGCTCAAATAAACATCCTTATGCACGTAAGTAAAAACAAGAAGGTCCCTAGGAAAACTATTTATTATTTACCCTTCTTTTTATCTTCTTGCTAGTTGAGAAGCCATTGAATCCAAAATAGAGCTATGTTAGGGCACTGTCTTCTGGTTTCAACGAACTGAAGATATTCTACAAAGAATCATGAAGATTCATAAACTTCGTAAGCATACAAGAATATATAAAATAGGAGCTTTTTTTTTTATTTGTTTCATAAACTTCCAAATATAGAACCTATGAAATTAAAGTCACTAGCGGGTTCAGCATACTAGGATTAGTAGGGAATTTGATAATTGGGCCGGGCTTGGGCCCACAACGAAGAATTCCCACTGATCGCCATTCTTTACCATCATTCTACTTTGTGGGCCTGGGATATCCGGATGCTACCAACCAAGGGCTATTGTTGGTCCTATTTGACCTATTTGCAACCACATGGACCGGGTCACAATGTTCCTCTATCAAGGTCAAATATTTTATGTTAATGGATGGTCATAGATGGGGACGTTAATGTCTCAGGTTTGATGTGGTTTGGTTCACCCCAATTATATAAAGGGTAAATTGCTGAAACCCCCCCTGGAGTTTTTGGTTATTGCTAAAATCTCTTTTCAAGTTTGATAATTATAATCATCTCTTTTGAACTTTCTGACATCGTTGCAAGTAGACCCCCTCCGATAGTTCTCTCTTCTAAATAGAGGCATGAAAATGTCTAAAATTCTTATGCATTTGCTTTTGATAAAATGTTTATTTTTCAAATTTTCTCTTTGTATGAATCATTACCCCAAACCCTTCTAATCTCTTTTCTGATATTGATTTTTTTTTTCAAAATTTTCCATCATATCATATCAGTCACTTGAAGGGCTGCAAGTGTAGAAACCAACCTTAATAGTAATTGTATGGGTATTTTGAGCATTTAAATGCCTTTTTTTGAAGATTCTATCAGAGCTGCAACTGTATCAAAAAGTTGAGGGGAGGTTATTAGAATAACTAAACTTCAAGGGAGGTTTTAGAAATTTACCCTTAGGATACCGTTCCCGTAGGCACAAAAAGGTTATATTTTTTTCAAATGTTTAATCGACACTATATCAAAGGATCAGGTTTATTTAGCATGAACCCTAATATGATTAAAATTCAGAGTTGGGCCAAGCCGGGTTTATCACTGACATCCTCACATCCCTGGCGATGGAGTAAAGGGACCGACCATCATGTCCCTTCGACCGACCAGCCATGGTTGAACCGGTTCAATTTTGGGCGATGCAAGCAACACAAGCAACATAAAAAAGTAGATATTCAGGGGCGTTTTGGTCTTTTTGTCAATATTTATTTGGCTAGGAAAGGATGACGCGCAGCACATCGACCTCAAGCTCCGAAATTTGGAATACCATTACGTAACCTCGGTCAACGAATCTAACGGATTACCAGCCACGCAGCGTATTATATTAAGATGGAACTGGGTGCATATCAGAGAGGCCTGTCCGTCATCCCAATTCTTTCCTACTTTCACGCTGCAAATTCTCTCTCTCTCCCCCGAAATCCCAAATCCGAAAAGCAAAAGGCCTCCGACTCTCCGAGCTTAAAACGCGCTCCACGCCAAACCTATAAAGCAAAAAACCGCCCAACACAATTCCAGAATCTAGAACGACCAAAACCCAAAACTGAATAAAGGAAAAGGTCTCTACTTCCCTCGATCCTCTTCTTCTGAATTGACTTTGTGTGCGCCTGCTTGTTTTCAATGGCGGAATCACCATCTCCACACAGTACAAAGAAGGAGGCAACGGACCTAGCAGATGTGGCTGCAGCTCAGCAGCTCATTCAGCTTAGCGGAGATGAGGAAACCCACAGCAACGGCAACGATGAGAGAAACCAAAATGATGGCGATATCTCTTCAAGCAACAAACAAGAGATCATCAGAAAAGATGAAGTCGTCGTTTGCAGGCCAACGAAAAGGAGATTTCGGTCCATCGTCTCTATCTACAGGGTGACGAAGCCCATACAAGTCATCAGCGCCAAGAAGATACGACGTCGATGAAAGAACCCACGAGCCACGAATTGGGTTTACAGGTCGGCTTTGAATGGGTCGAGAGCTTTTTTGGGGTTTCTTTTATTAATTGAAAGACCGGAGATTGTTTACTGTTTTTTTCAGTTCAATTCGATACTTGATCTCTCAATTTTCATGTAATCATGAAACGCTTAGTTAAGATTCAAGAACGCTATTGAACTTTGCCGAGCTCTCTCTCCATTTGTGCAACTTAATTTCCTCTTTCTTTTCTTTTTTCTTAAAACTGTTCATTTAATGGCTTGGATTCAGTCTTTATTTGAAATTTCAAATGCTCTACGAAGGTTTAAGAGTCCAGACAAAAGCCTAAGGCTAGCTCTCTGCAACTTTGTTTCCATACAATGAACTTTGAAGCTCATCGCCAAGCTAAGATGATGGCAATTTACGTTTGCTGCAATCATAGTGTACACATGAAGATAAATGAAAATAGTGGATGGTCTGGTTAATAAGGGAAAGGAGATGATAGCCCATATGGGTTCTTCAATGATCACTGGAGATTGTCATCTGCCTTGTTTTACAGCTTACAGGTCAGTAGGCCACACACTTTGAACAGATGAAGCTATCATGATGATCAGTTCCAGCTTTCCCAAGGAGGGATTCCTGAAACTAGGGGTGGTGTCTGTCTCTCATCACCAGATCCGTCAACCAACCTGGTTTTCTATTGTCTCTTATTTATCTATTTTTCAGTTTAGGCTTGATGTCGGTGGTTTCAGGTTGTCTTCCTCCACCCAATTTGAAGTTGGGTTGGCTCAGCGTTGGCATATCAAACGAGTTCATTACTGATAATAATGAGCTTTGCTTCTGATATTATAGCCTAGGCATATATTTTTATGAAGAAAGTAGAAAGGGAGGCTTTTGATTTTTGGGCTGTGGTTGGTTAATTGGTTTTGTAGAAAATAAGAGACAGAGAAAGTTGATGGAAAAGTTGTTAAGGAATTTCCCAATAAAACTCATTGAGAACTTTCTGTTTCTCTTTTATTTTGTATCAAACCAAAGATAGAATTAATACAGATTCAGGTTGCAGAAGCCTGTCAATCTCAAAATAAGGGTGTCACGAGTCATGACCCATCAGTTGGGTATCCTTTACCCGGTTGATCCACCAGGACTAGTAGTTGGTTCAGCATTTTGACCATTCACTCGGAGTTGTGCATGGGACCATGAAAGCATGAAATCAGAGAATAAAGTTAAAGAAAAAGGAAAAAATAAAGTGAGAAAATGAAAACAAAGAACTGAATAAATAAACTTATCTGTCTCGTGGACGATAAACACTTAAAAGTGGAAAATTAAATCTTCAAACAATTATACATAGACCCAGGCACCCATATTAAGACTTCATATATATAGACAGCCTTAAATGAAAAACCAGTGAGTTTTATTGCTTACTCGTTAAAATTTTGGCCAAAACTTTGGTGAAGTTCAATTAATAAAATTGGACTTTGACTATATTTTGTCAAAACTGAGAATTTGAGGAAAGGTCAACTAAATTGGTCCCTATCATTGTCTTGCTCAATGTTTTTAACCTGCCGCCGTTGACCCGTTTGGTCGAACCATTTGAATTATCACCCTGCCAGGATTTCAGATTCGGTTCAGTTAAGACCCATCAGATGGTCAAAAATCGTTGATTTGGTTAAGAACCATTTGAACTGACCGGTTTGATCACTGACCCATTTGACCTGGTCCCCGGGTTGTGAGCTGCACACTCAATGTATGAAATTTTCAGAGACCATAACTTTGCATTCCGATGTCTGATTAGGGTGATTTTCTTTATTTTTTTTATTTTGGATAACTTTTCAAGATTTATGTGTTCCAATGAGGCATAGGCACCCTGCACTGCTATTTTTGTAAAAAAAAACTTTTTTGGTATCAAATTACAATTTTTAATATTTTTTATAAATAAAAAGAATTAAAAACTGAACTAAAAAACATAAATTAAATATTAAAATATATATAATATATCTAAAATATATTTATACATTATTTATTGACCTGGCCAATGAACCGGTGACCCGCAACCCAGGGGCAAAAACAATTCGACCACCAGGTCGATTTTTAAAATACTGGTCTTGCTCATCACTAAAACACGATTAGTTCTATATTAGGGAATATAGAATTGATATTGGACGTGAGAACATGATATAATCTTTCCTTAATTGAGCTATCATTGTAACCCTTCCGAAGATTTTGTTGCCTGGACCCAGGCTAGAGCCTCAAGCATAGGTGCTGAGCCCGGCCCATGATGAACCCTATTCGTTACTAGGGTCCTTTAATATCATTAATAAGCTTCTCTAAAGTCTAAACAAGGTGCAAATGAGTCGGATCTACTTGAAAATACTAAGCAAGTGTCATATATACATTTTGTTTCTAGCATATGAGGATTCTCTGCTAATTTCCCACCATGCAAAATAATTCTTCCTTTATGATTAATGGCAAATTATAAAACAGAACCACTTATATTACTTGTAAAAATCACCACCTATGGACTCTGCTATTCAACATTTGACCACTTTAATGGGTCCTTTAGGTGTCAATGGAATGGATTTCATCATGTTTAGAACTATGATTTTCACTCTTTTGTTAGCCTCAGTTTGGAAGGAGTACAAATAAATTGCATACATTGTATTTTGTATTATTTTTTATATATTTGTATTTGTACTCTTTCCAAATTGAAGTACAAAATCTTGTATTTGGTATTATTTTGTATGTATTTGTATTTATACTCTTTTCAAATTGAACCTTAACCCCAAACTTTACACCAAATGGACGGATGACCATCTTAAAATTTTATTAATCATTTTCAAAAAGAAGTAACAAGGATAATACAAGGGAGGACATAGTCTGCCTAGCCCAATACCCAGAATAGGGAGTACTTTCCCTCAGACTCTCAACCTCCTAAAGGAGCTGATGAAAGTCCCTTGAAGTTTTATAGATGGATGTGTATTGGATATATCTCGCTTCATCAATACCTTTGTTGGCCAAGAAATCAGCACATTTATTTCCTTCTCTTAACGTGTGAGAAAACTGAATTGATGCAAAATTTGCATCTTTTGTCTCATTTGTATCCAAAAATTGAAGAAAGATTTGTACTTCCTACCCAAATTCCCTTTCATGTGAAGTGAGGACTGCATCAATTTTATTTGTACCTTACACCGCCCAAAATAAATTACTTTGGTTCCTCACCCTCATTTTCATAACAAGGTCAAGCCTGAAGTAAAAGTAAACCAAGATTTGCATTGATGTTGTTGAAATGGATGAGCAATAAACAAAATGTCCTAATAAAGTTGAATGGGTTAAACAAGATTCAATGACCTACACATGTAGAAGGTCAAGGCCCAAAGGTGGTTCCCTAAGGAGGAGCAGTCCAATGCTCAAGCCATTGAAGAGAATGAAGAGGTTGTCTGGCCAGCCAATATAGTTAAGATGAGTTAGGTAGCAAAGTTAGGGAGTTCAGAAAGTTAAAGAGCAAGAGAACTAGAAAGTAAGTGTAAAGAAAGGGAGAAGAATACATGATATGGATTCCACACGTGTAGATCCCAAAGTAGGTGTTCACGCCCAAAGATGGTACCAAAACTAGCTTGTACTGAAAATGGCGCAGCTTAGGGTGAAATCAGTTCAGCAACACAATCCTTCAGCAAGAACTGCAATTCAACAACTTGGATCAAGAAAGGGAGATGAGTACGGAATAAATTTGATGTTTTCTTGCAAAATCAGATATCATAACTTATCTTTATCAATTCAAGAATGGAGGTCGAGTTAGGGTTAGGGCGGCAAAAGCAGGAGAGAGAGAAAATTGAGAGTAGTGTGTAAACCTAGAGTAGTTTGCCTTCCTCTATTTAAATACCTTAAAGAGCAACTTTCCTAATCCAATTAAGAGATTCCTAATCTAAATCTTTTTTGGATTTAGACTCTTTAAGTGTATAAAACTTATCCTCTTATCCTATCTGCTAATCTAAGCCCATATCTATATCTAAATTTACCCATGTCACATCACTGCTTTAAATTGTTATGTGAGATCTTGATTAGTCCAATAAATCAGGGTCATAGGCCTATTAAGTAAGTGGCTCACGTCCCCTTTTAATTGCTAGCTAACTTGACTCTCTTTGTATTGCGAGGAACCCTAACATTGACCTCACAAAAGCCCATTTGGGTTCAACCTATCTTCTGTGACAAAGCTTAGCCGAATTCACTACTAAGCACAGTGAACCCCTAAGTCCATCAATATAGGCTCTTAATTGGCCCAACATTTACACTAAATGGTCCTTGAGTCCAACCATCTTATGAAGGCCCAAGAACGATAGTCTTAAGTGAGATTAGCATATCAAGTATAACAACCCTAAATGGTATTACGCTTAATCTCTTAACCCTTAATGATCAAATACTGCCCGACAAAAGGACCTCTCACTCAATTGCAAGGTACAGTGTTACACTCTCTGCTCAAATGGATCCCGGGAATCAAAACATTTTGCAAACATTTTCTTAAAACATAATATATATTTTGCAACACAAATTTCAAACAAGTTTGAAATCAATTACCGGCAATTTTTTGTTTCCATCAGAATGCAGTCTCTAATCATTCACTATGTCTGACAAATGAGTTGATCATGTCACTATAATCATCCAATCGAGTGAATTCTCATACTACCTCAACATATCCAAGTTTTGACTCCCTCTAAGATCTCACTAATTGGCATATTAAAAACAACCCAATCTAACACTTAGTGCAGTACCATAATCGAGTCTAGAGGTTAAGTGTAACTTTATAATTTTACCCACCAGTCTTGAAGGTCTAGAACCTAACTGAAAAATAGTCAGAGTTCAATGTTCTAAACAAACACACACTACATGTGCTTCAGGTCTCACCCTAACAACTGAGACAAGCCACATCAACCAACTTGGCAGCACATTAGTATTAGCCTTGACAAGATAAATTTCACTAAGTCTATCTAACGACCGAAAACATTCTAAGTTAACACAAACCTCATAAGTGTCCAGTTTAAGGGTAACTACACATAAACACACCAAAAATAGTGCGAGTTCAATTATGCACTATCTAACAGCTCCCACTTGCACTTAAATCCAATCTGGTACAAGTCTTAGTCATATTTTGTCCACGTATTTCTCAAACACTTTCTGTGTCAACGACTTAATCAATGGGTCTGTTACATTCTCCGTTGATACTAACTTCTAAATTTAGACGTCCATAATCAGTGGAATGGGTAATATGCACTACAAGAAAATTGATCTTTTGCAAAAGTCAAAATTTGTTCCCAATACAAGAAAAACCGCTGCTCATGTTCTACTTACAATTGAACAATTAATAAAAATTGTTGCCCATATAAATTTTTAACAACTGATTATATGTTGCTCAATAGTACCTTTGACAACAATCATATTAACTGAAACTGAAAATTTATCTCTAATAAGCACCTTAGGCAACAATCAAGCAATTGTTGCCCCAAAGTTTCATATACAACAATCATGTTAATTGTCATATACTATTGCCAATTATCATTTTACTTGTTGATATTTAATTTAATAAACTTTTGTAAATATTATAATAATTATTGCCAATCATCTAAATAAAATACACATGTAAAATGTCAACGAACCCATTGATGTTATAAAAGATAAAAATTGCATTCCAACTGTAATTTATATGCAATTATGTTAAAAATATATTACAATTTTTAAATTCATATCATATAAATAATACAATTAACAAAAAATTTCTTGATGGGCTAGCTCCTCTCTCTCTTCTATTTGAGAATGTAAAGACTGTCTGTCTTAAGAGTAAATGTACTGGCATCTCTCTCACATCCATTCTTGCCAAAAATCTTTACATTGAATATTAGATTTCCATTATATCGAAATAGTAAAAATTCATCATCCAATATAGAGTGATCTACTAAAAAAATCCTATCAAATATATGCCACTTGAAGTCTATCTTAATTTGACGAACCAACGCTAACCACTACGATCCTCTAGGATTGCTCTTCCAACTGCTTTTTTTGAAATGTGCCTCGTAAAATTTGGATGAATCCGCTGCAAAAAACAAGAAAAAAAAAGCTCGTTATTTAGTTTTAGTAAAGCATGTTCACAGATTAAAAACCGTAAAGGCCAAGAAAAGGAGAAATGAACTAACAAAGATAAAAGATTGACAGTCCCAACTATTGGGTGGGGAGTCCCGATAGCTTAATCATGAAGAAGTAAGGCTTCATGTCTTGACATGAGCTATTTTCACTCCTCTTCACCATCTCTGTCTTGAAGAAATGGAGGTGCAGACTGAACGGTAATAGAAATTGGAAAAAGTAAAGCAAGAAGCAGGATGACAGGAACTGAGAATTTGTAGGGGCGGTGGTTACTGGTATAATTTCTCCGGAGTAAACGAGGGATGGAAGCTTATTGGAACGAGTGAGAGTCCTTCTGTCTTCCAAACAAGAATAAATTTCCTAAAATTTCGTGTACTTGAGACTTGACCGCTCGTTATCTGGACCAAAGATTTTGGTCATCTAATTTGGCGGGAAACCTTGTATTGACCTGGGCATTATTCACCATGTATTGTGTTACCCATTTCACTTCTTTCAGCTCTACAAACTTCTTGTCGTTTTCATTCTAGGATGGACATTAAGGCTGTCTTTGGGGTTGATGGATTTCAGAAGTGGAAATTCACTAGCCTCCTGCAATTTCACAAGTCATCAAATTTGACACGAGCTCCAAAATCACAATGCAGAACCCAGAAATTTTGGACTTCGGAAGCATCATTGCACAAAAACATTGGCACGTTTTGTTTTCTTTCTTCTTTCCCCTTAGTGGGTGGCAACCTTCAAGCACAAAATCTAGCCCTCCAAGGCTGAACCATGTGGCAAAGAAAACTAAAAGAAAAAGAAAAATTTAGTACAAATAACACAGAATTTCTGGGAAAAAAAGGTATAGATACATGAATGCATGCATATACATAGAATATCTGCAGGTATCTAGGGATACTCAGATAGACAATTGGCCTTGGACGCTTACCAACCCATCTAGGATGCTTCTGCATAATTACAGCAAATGCAGTCATCTGTTCTAAAACAATAAAATCTATCATGGAAGTATAATTGGCCACAAAAACCTGTTCAAGCCATAAAACAGAAATTCAGATCCATAAGCATATGTATTACAAATTAACAATATTAAGTAACCACTTAGAGAAACATCAACTCACACCAAGAAGCTACAAGAAGCCTAGAACAAGGTTGCTAACTAATAATACCTGCTTGGGTCGCATGCTGGGCCGTGGCCCATGATATTTGACAACCCCAGTCCATGATGCAACAAAGAAGCTGCATATTAATTCCACCAGATATCTCTGAAGAGAAAACAATTTACATTGTATGAAATGCATAACTAAACAAAATCCAAATAACATTAAGAACAACAATGATGATTAAAAAGATGAACTATTCCTTAGAATTAAAATAAAATAAACTATACCACATCTGATGCATGTAGGTCTTAGTAACATTAAAATAAACTACTCAATTTGTAATACATAATATGTATTGTACAGCATGCCCTAAATTTTTAAAAACCAAAAAGCACCATTATCCAATGTTGGTCCTGGTCATCCAGGATCTTGGGAAGAGTGAACTAGATACCAACCTAACCTTTTATGCTCTCTTGATTCATGGCTACTGCTCCATGATCTATTCACTTTGGAGGAATTAATGCTGTGTTTTGTTTGAAGGAAAAGGTAGGGAAAGGTAGGAAAACCTCTAACAAGGTTTATAAAGGTTTCCCTACCTTTCCCTTCCTTTCCTGTCAAAGTTGTTGATTTTCCAAAGTAGGATACAATTGAGTTATGAACTAGGGAGATATTTAGACTAATTTATGGTGTTCTCTCCGTGCAGAATAATTGACATGTCCACCCTCTTTTGGTGATGATCAAGACAAGATGTTGGTTTGACTCTGTACACAACTTTCCTTTGATTTAAGTAGTGACATAAAGCATTGAGAGAATTCAGAAATACTGTTGGATCTTTTTCTGTAATCCTTCTACTGATTTCATAGCAAAAGGTAACTGACACCGTGATGCAACTTAATGTGAGGAGTAAGGAATCATCTATAATTGATTAAAAAGAAACTAATTTTAATTGATTTGCCAAATTTTTTGTCAGTACTGGTTTACACTCATATAATTTGGGTAGGTCACTCCAAAAGAAAGATACAACAGACTGCTAAAGATTACAACAAACATCTCCCATCTAATAAAAAGAAGAATTCCAAAACAGATGACTGATAATGCTAATGGAAAAATTTCGATGTAGATACATATGCATGTACCTAAAGTTTGTAGTCATAATAAAAAAGAGTATTTTGGAATTCATGGTTTTATACTCAAAGTGAAACTTACAACTCAATCAAATTTTTTTTTCTTCTTTCTCCACCCTCTCGATTCAAACTTGAGTTCTATTATAGGTGTTTGAATCTCACAATTTTTTACTCACAATGGGTCTCACACTTGTGAAGTTGTGATCTAGTATTATTTTCCAAATTTTCACTTCTATGAACTAAACCACAAACTATAGCATTTTAGAAACATCAATTATTATGTCATATGCAGCTGAACCCAATTCTCCCCAAATCTAAACATATTATTTTTTGGTGTTATAATCAATTAATATTTTTCTGTTACCATATAAGTACATAGCTGGTAGCATTTTTATCTTTCAAACTTTGGGCTTGACAAGTTAGTAGCATTCAATTACTCACAAATACCATTCAATAGATCTCTTCAGTGATGGTTTTCCAAGAACACTTAAAAAGAATTTATAAATGTCTGCTTGTATTCCTGCATGGCTGGGCTTCCCCATACTATAATCAGATTTGAGTTTCACACCAAAACATCAGAAGTTCTGATATCAAAGTAAAAAGGTGAGACCCCCCCCCCGCGGTAATATCTTTCTAATGTGAGCTTTTCCATAGACTACAGTAAAAATTGAGGTTTATAAAACTAAGAGGAGCCTTTTTTTTCTATTTCGAAATTCAGGTTTGCAGTTGAGTAGGGTCATTAGATTATTTAATTTTTAGTTCATGAGATCTCCCCACTAGCCGTAATTTTTTGTTTGAAATTCAGGTTTGCAGTAAAGATTCCTCAAGTGTTGCGGTTGAGGAATTTGTTTGCTGGACTAAGGTGGGTGGGTTATTAGCTGGCAGCATTCAACTGTTGTGCCTGAGTGAGAGTTCAATGCAATCTCCCCACTGGCCGATTCATCCAACTGGTTGCGCCTAGTCTGCCATTAGGATTCCTATATGATGATCCTGGGTTGGGTCACTTTTATATGTCTTTGTCGGTTTGTCCCCCAGTTCTCCTTGAAGAAAAAAGGATGTATACCCCAGGCTGAAGCAACTACTAAATCAGAAGATAAAAAATAGGAAGAGTAGCTTTTAACAGTTTTTGAAAAGACTGTTAAATGATGGGGACAGACTGTGGTACTAACCCAGACGTACTTTTTTGTCTTTTTGAACTCTGAAATCTGGGGTGTGCAAATGGAATGGTTTGAATGAGCTTTTTCTTTTATCAGATCTAGGTTTTGATCCTTGCATCTGTAAAGTATACAACTCTTAATATAGAAGTTCTCAAGTAAAGAAGGAAATTGAAAACTTATTGATAAAAAAATTAATAATTAATAATTATTATTTGAGATGTTGCACACTTTCTGTATATGGAATGGCATTCATGTTTGCTTTCATCCTAAGCTCAACTCTATGCAACATATATTGTACATATGTTTCTAAAACATATTCTAAGCCCCAATAGAGTCATGCAAAGAAATTTTAAACTGTAAAATAGAAACCTTAAGTTAGCAATCAAGAAGTAAACAAGAAAATACAAACATACAATGCCACCAAAGGAAACAAAGCAAAAAAAAAGAACTTATGGTAAAAAAAGGGAAAAAAGCTTATGCAATGTTGCACTTATTTTATGCAGTTGACCGGTGGTGAGCACGAACAATCAGCAATGGCATACACCTATCAAAACCTTTATGACGACCCAAGCTGAGCCTCCCCTGCCAAAAAAAAAGAAAATAAATAAGGAAAGAAATAAACAATGGAACGAACAACAAGAGCTTGGTACGTACAACAAGAGCCCCAAAAACTTATCAGCTACGTTCAATTTGTTCTTTCTAAAGAAACCCTAACAGAAGAAGGGAAGGGGGCCGAAGAACGGCGATTCAACTGAACCATAAAAAGTGAACAAATCATAAAAAAGAAAAGGAGATGTTGAAACAACAAAATGGAGAAGATTTGATACATTGACGAGAAAGAGATGATAGTTGTAAAAAAACAGGCATAATAGAGTTTGGAAGAAACTTTTATTGTTTTACTATTGACAAAAAAGAGATGCACTATCGAACATGATTCGAACGTCTCAGCTTCGATTTCAAAGAGGAAAATCATTTGGAAATGGAAAATAACTCACCTAGAAAGGTTTTCTTCTAGAAGAGCACTCCCCCATTTGGACGGAGAAGAGTTTTGCGCGCATGGTGTATGTTGAGCGCCAAGGCTAAAATGGGTTTGGGCGGGTTTAGAGTTTTGGTTTTTCTTTTCTATATTTTTTAATCTCCATATTACCCTTATAATAACTATTATGAAAAAAAAAGACTCTTCATCTTCTCAAATTCAGGATGCGGCTCCCGCTTTCCTCTGTTTTTCCGTTACTCTCGACCATAACCGTCACAACTTATTTTTATTTTGACAAGTGATGTTTAAACCGACATTTAGTAAGTGCGTGTATGACTCCAGAACTGGTAGGATTGTTCATAACAAGACCCAAACCGATTAATCTGGTCCGATCTAATACGAGTTGGTCGGTTTTTCTTTAGTATCGGTCGATTTTGGATTGCAAAAAATATAAACCGTTTTTTCGGTTCGGTTTCGATTTTTATACTACCCATTTAGATATATATTATATATTTCAGATATTATATATATTTGTGGAAATATATATATTTCAGCTTTATTTCAGAAATATATATTATATACAAAATATTAGTTTTATTCCATCAAATCATTTTTAATTTTCAGGCATCCAACCTTTGTTTTGTTAGACTTGAATTCTTTATTGTTCACACGAGAGAATCGTTCACAAAACCGACCCAAACTGATTTAAACCGATCAGGTCGGTTTTACTTAGTACTGGGTCGGTTTTGGTTTTATTTCTAGATAAATCGAGCAGATCGGATTGGTTGGAAAAATGCCAATAAACCAACCCAACCCGACCCGTGAACAGCTCTATCAACTGGGTTGTTGTTTTTTCTCCTCCCCCTCGGAAATCAGTTCCTTATTATTCTACTTTTGGTTTTGGTTGCTCTTGACTTTCTTTCTCTCCCTCCTTATGCTCTGCCAAACAACTAATAAGGACAGAGTTTAATAGCAAGAATTTCATAAACCCAGAACTCTAATTCTTGAGATGCAGATACAGAACAGTAGAACAAAGACAAAGATTGATAAAAAAAATGAGAAAAACGCGTTAACCCATCTTTGAAACGTTGGATGGAAAAGTTCTTGGGTGGGTCAAGAGTCAGACAAGACAACTAGAAGGGAAAAAGAGTCGTCGTAGTCTTTGTCCCTGCGCAGTTGCTTGAGAATTTTGTGGTGGTTGGGTAAGCGGTAATAAATGGTAATTTAATGGTTTATAGAAAGAGGAGTAGGGAAGCATGTGGTTATTCTATTGCTCACAAATCGCAATGGTGAATGAGGATTTAATTTTGGACACTGTAATTAAATTGGTTCTCACCTGCTCTCTTTCTCTCTTCCTTCTTTGGCAAGCACATCTATCTGGCAATAGTGACCTTAAACTGGTGTCTCTTCTGGTTAAAGATTTGAGAGCTTTCTCTCTCTCTTCTCCCCTCTCAAACCACCCTCTTGAAGCTCTGAAAGTTGGAATCTATCTTGGTTCCTCAATTCAGCTTTGAACAAGGAAAAGAAAAAATTGCCGAATCTTTGTTCTTCCTTTCTTCTTTCTCACAGATCCAAGAACCACTGCGGATTGTCAGCTTTGTGCCAATCGGAGGTTCAGTTCCTGTGCTTTTTCACTTTCAGTTCGAAATACAAACCCGAATGACTTTAAAAATATACAGTACCCTGGAAGATAAGCCTTTGTTTAGAAACACAGTGAAAATAGCAATTTCATTCATAAAACAAAAACCAGGAAATAAGCTGGCAGTTGTAAATTGTAAGGAGTAATGGTAATGAACAACTTTCGACGACTCTTTTATAGTTTTATTATTTTCCCTACACTAAGATGACCATAAAAAAGCATGTCGGACTTTATCTTATTACTGTGTATGGTGTTTTGGGTTTTACACAACCAAGTTTAAAGTTTAAACAGAGTTGAGTTGGAGTTATTTTTCTCCTACCATGATCGGACCAATGCGTTAATCGGAAAATTTTCGGTTGGTTTTGATAGAAATAGGTTTTAAGAGAAAAAAAAAGGCAAGAAAAATAAAATAGAAAAAGATTAGTAGGGTATTTTGGTAATTTAGTGCTTTTTATCGTCTGACTTAACGGCCAAGGGGGGTCTTTGTCTAACGGTTAAAATTCATGGGGGTTTTTGTTGCAATAAAAGTACAAGGGGGACTTTGTCACTGACCCCATAGAACAAGGATGATCTTTGTAATTTACCCTTATTTTTATAAATGAAGTTTTTAGTGATTGTTTTAAAAATCGACACATAACCAGACATGGTTTTCAAAACCGGACCGGATTGGATGGTTAGACTGGAAAAACTAGGAACCGGTTAGGGGTCTAGTTTTGTTTTACCCTAGGATCGCCATTTTGCCAAATACCATTGATTTGGTCAGCAAACTGCTGACTCGGGCAGTCAAACCGTTCGAACCGTCCAATAGTTTTTAGCCATTTTTTATTTTTTAATTTTTTTTGTCAGAACGGGCCAACCGTTCGATTCAACCCAGGAACCGGACCTTGAACAGTCCATTGTCCTTGAAAATAGAACCATTTTGGCCATCGGTTTTTGGGTCAATGGTTCAACTATCCCATCCGAATAGATGGCCCATTTGTTTTACCCTAGGATCGCCATTTTGCCAAATACCATTGATTTGGTCAGCAAACTGCTGACTCGGGCAGTCAAACCGTTCGAACCGTCCAATAGTTTTTAGCCATTTTTTATTTTTTAATTTTTTTTGTCAGAACGGGCCAACCGTTCGATTCAACCCAGGAACCGGACCTTGAACAGTCCATTGTCCTTGAAAATAGAACCATTTTGGCCATCGGTTTTTGGGTCAATGGTTCAACTATCCCATCCGAATAGATGGCCCATTCTAAATTAAAAAAATAATTAAAATAAAAAATATCCAAAAATCGTTGTGTAGGTCCAACAGGTCGACGGTTTGACTACCCGAGTCAACGGTGGGTCATGCTGGGCCTGGCACAGCCCGCGGACCATCGTGTTGGACTGGGCTAGGCTAGGCCGGTCCAAATTCATGCCAGACCGATTTACACCTTTAGGCATAACAAAACACCTCTATGACAAAGAAATAATGTTGCCTTCTTTAATGTGTTATAGAAGCATTTTTTTGGGACCACCTCTACCAGGAGCCTCTAAATCTATATATTTTAGTAGAGTATATATAACACATATATATGTTATTTATTTATTTATAAATATATTATTTATATTAAATTCTTACAAATTTGTTATATTATATAATTTTTTGTAAAAAAAAAACATGTATATAAATGATGAAAATAGTTGAAATATATTTGCATTTTTTGTTTTTGTTTTATTTAAATTTTTATATTTATTTTTTAATAACTTATTAATTTAAAAAAAAAATCAGATCGGATCAGATCCCAAATATCCAATGTCTTGCCTCTAGGTGATACATTTGTTTGATCATTTGGGTCAAACATGTCAATTACATGTATACATATAAGTTTTATTTTTGTTTAGTTTATATTTATATTTATATTTTAATTTTAATTGTTTATTTAGACAAAAATTCTAAATATTAGGATTTAAGTTAATTTAGTGTGTAATTTGTGACCCAAGGATCATGATTGGTTAACTAATTTGGTTAATGATATCGATTCTTTGATGGTTAAAAGTTAAAAACCAAAAAAAATGTTGGGATATTTCCCATATATATTGATGTGGCGTAGTCTAATGTACTCGACCCAAATGGTCAAACTGGTGACTTGTGACCTGGATGCAAAATTAGTTCAACCTCCCTTTAAGTCGGTTTTTTAAACATTGATAAAAAACAACTAAGAGGTTAACCATTCTTGCCCCAAGGTCCCATTACTAAGTTTGTTATCATAGTTGAACTCCAAAAATAGAAATAAAAGGTTAAAATCCAAAAGCATTGAGTTTTCTTCCCTTTGTGCAATTTTCTATATTTTTAAACATCTCAATCATTATATTTAAATATTTAATATAATTTTTACAAGTTTTCTTCAACTTTTTATATTTTTATATCTTGTTTAATAATTTTTTGTATATTGTTATTTTAATTGTGATGTCAGAAGTTGATCCTATTTTGATTAATTAATTACTTGGTTATCAAATAATAAAATATGTTTATAACTACAGTTTTCAATGATTGTTGCTAAAAATTCAATGGCTTGGTTCAAATTAGTTTCCAATTCACTGATTTAGTAGCAATTGGATATGCAATAAGCAAACGGTGGTAAGCTTTGTTTCCAATTCATTTGATTTAGCAACAACGTTGATCAATTGTTGTTAATGCTTATCTTTTGGCAACAACCATCTATAACTGTAATGAATTGCCTGTTGCCAAAGGTCAATTTTCTTGTAATGATGGTAGGATTCCAAATTCTACGATGAACAGCTTCATCCATTAGGCAATCTCACTTATAGTAATGTGCTTGGCCTGGGTCATGGAGTGTTTTTGGCTACACAGGACCCCATCATGAAGATGTAACCAGATTAAGCTTGTAAACAGATGGAATTCGAATCGAATTAGTCTAGATTCGAATTCGAAATCAATTATAAAAAACAATATTTGAATTCGATTCGATATTCAACGGATATCGAATGTTTCAATTCGAATTCGATTATTAAATTGAATATTTGAATTCGATCAACATGAGGGCCTAGAATATTAAATGCCTGAGTTTGCAAAGAAAAGCAAGTGGTTAGCTTGAGAAAAGAGGCAGGGGATTGACGGCGGAAATCATGGGTTCCCAGTAGTGGGCCAAGTGTGAGTGTGTGACGGCGACAGTTGTGGGTTTCCGGTAGTGCAAATGCGATGGTAGTGAGCAGTGTTGGCCGATGATGCTAGATTGTTGCAACACAACAACTGGTGATGCTGGACAGTTGAGGACCTTGAGACGTTGAATTTGAGTTTGAGCAGTGGCGAAGGAGATGGTTGTGGCCAGTGACCAATGCTTGACTGCTATCATAAATATTGTCATCAGTGCTTACAAAGATTGGGAATAAAAAGAGAGGAAGAGAGAGGAAGAGAAGAGGAATGCGAATAGAAAAGACAGAGGGAGAGAGAGAGAGAGGAAGAGAAGAGAAGGAAGAAGAATGAAATTAAAACTTAAAAAAAGAGGGAGATGAAAGGACAAGAGAGAGAGGGGAGGGAAAGCGTCATCGAGAAGAGAGAGAGACATGACCCCTCTTTAATACTTTAAATCTTTACAATTATTATTAATATATATTAATGTATATAATTAATGGAATCGAATCAACGTGAATGCGAATTCGAATTCGATAAATTAATCGATAAAATGTGTGTAAATTTGAATTCGACCATTAAATTTATCGAACCATTTGAATTCAATTCGATTACGTCGAATATTGAATTCAGAATTGGATAATCAAATACCGTTTATACCCCTAAACCAGATGTAGACATTCTATCATCTGGGTCTGATTGGAAATCAGCATCAGTATACCCAAATATCTGTAGTGAACTACCATCAAAGACTAGACAAAACCCTTTTGTCATTCGAATGTATTTGATTATGTTCTTTACAACAGTCCAATGCTCCTGTCCTGGATTTGACTGGTATCTATTTACTATACTTACAACCTGGGCAATGTCTAGCCGAGTGCACAATATGGCATACATGATACTCCTACAACAGAGGCATAGGGAACCTCTCTTATGCCCTCAATCTCATTGGGAGTCTTGGGAGACATACCCTTGGAGAGAGTGACTCTGTGTCTGAAAGGGGCAAATCCCTTCTTGGATTTCTCCATGTTGTATCTGTTGGTAATTTTTTCAATGTAAGTAGTTTGGGATAATCCTATTATCCTTTTCGATCTATCTCTATAGAGTCGAAGTTCCAAGATGTAGGAGGCTTCTCCAAGATCTTTTATGGAGAACTACTGTGAAAGTCATACCTCCACCGTAGTCAACATTCTAACATCATTCCCAATGAGTATAATGTTGTCTACATACAGAATCAGGAACATAACCTTATCTCCCACTAATTTTTTGTAAATATAGAGTTCATCCAGATTCTTCTCAAAGTCAAACTATTTGACGGTAGAGTCGAATCGGATGTTCCAACTTCTTGAACCTTGCTTAAGTTCATAAATGGATCGATTAAGTTTACACACTATGTGTTCCTAACTAGCAGCAATAAAACCTTGTGATTGCTACATATAGATGTCTTCAGTAACATATCCACTCAGGAATGCGGTTTTGACATCCATTTGCCAAATCTCATAGTCAGTGTGCTACTATAGCTAGCAGAATCTGTATGAATTTAAGCATGGCAATTGGAGAAAATGTTTCCTTATAATCGATTCCCTCTTTTTTAGTGTACCCCTTCGCTACAAGACGAAATTTGTAGGTCTTAACCTTCCCATCGGGGCAATTCTTTCTCTTGTAGATCCATTTGCAACCAATCTCTTTCACCCTGAGGGTGGATCTACGAGAGTCTAGACTCCATTGGTTTCCATTGAGTCCATCTCAACTCTCATGCCATCTACCCACTTCAATGAATCTATGTCCAACATAGCTTCCGTATAAGTCAACCCCCAAAAAGATATAAGTAGTTCTGAGTGAACGATGAATGATCAAACCATATCTAATAGAGTTTACTTTCTCCTCTCTAACACCATTTAGTTGTGTGTCAAAGAGTTAGCAAGAGGAGCTAACTATGATACAATCCCATTGGCCTATAAGTAGTCCTTGAATTCGTCGGAGAGATATTTGACTCATTGATTTGATCGAAGGGCTTTGATTTGTCTCCCCAACTGTTTCTCAACTTCTTGTCTGAACTCTTTGAATTTTTCAAAGGATTCGGACTTATGTCTCATTAGGTACACGTAACCATACCAAGAATAATCATCAGTGAAAGTTAAAAATAATAGTGTTGGTTGCGTGTCCTAACATTCATGGGACCACATACATCAGTATGTATTAGGTCAAATGTGCCCATAGATTTTTCAGGCTTTCCCGCAAATGGTCGTTTCGTCATCTTACTCTAAAAGCAAGGTTCTCAAGTTAGAAGATTTTCTATAGTTAGAAAATCCACCGGACCATCATTTACCAATCTTGTGATGCAATTTATATTAATATGGTCAAGTTGGTAATGCTATAGGCACGTAAGATTAACTGTATCACGTGTTCTTTTCTTGGAGACAATTTTCGATGTAGTTTCGGTTATGTTTGTTTCTAGAGAAAGACAGAGGACATGGACACCATTCTCAAGTTCTCCGTGAGTAAGGAATTTGTTATTCAATTTAATAGTAATTGTGTCACTATACAAAATACAATAGCCATCCTCGCACAATTTTGAAACAAAAGTCAAATTTCTTCTCAAAAAAACTACATAAAGACAATCTTTAAGTTTAACAATTCATTCTCTAAAAACTAGATCTACAATTCCTATACCTGTAGCTGCAACTGTTGTAGAAGTCCCAAGTAAAGGATCATCTCGTCGTCACTCAGCTTTTTGCTTTATTTGAACCCCTGTAACGTGTTACATGCATGAGTAGAAGTCTCGGAGTCAATACCCCATGATGTAAAAGTGACCAATATATTGGTCTCTATGACAAGAGATTTGAAATTACCTTCTTTGTTCTTGGTTTCCAGATATTGAGGACAATTCCTCTTCTAGTGCCTGGTCTGTTTGCAAAAGTGACACGCATCCGATGCTTTGTCTTTTTTCTATTTTTTTGGCTTGCTTGCTTTCTTCTAAGGTTTCTTCTTGCCATTCCTCTTTCTTTTGTCTAACATGCCACCTTCAACAAGCATGGCTTATTCTTCTTGATCAGTTATTTGGACCTCTACAACATATTGTTGAGTTCCTGAAGGCTAACTTTTAGCTTATTCATGACAAACTGATTGAAAGAGGGAGGCAGAGAGTTTAAGATGACATCAGTTTTAGTGTCATCATCTAGCTAAGAACCAAGAGCCTCTAATTCGTTGATACAACCCATCATTTTTAAACAATGGTCATGTACCTGTTGGCTCTCGGTCATCTGAGTTGTCATCAATAGTTTGAGGACCTTTTGATAGGCAAAACGATTCTGCTCCTCATACTTCATCTCCAGACTATCCAAGATATCCTTGGACACTTCGATCTTATCGAACTATCTTTGGATTGATTGTCCAAAGATGCTATGGTGAAACACCGGGCAAGAGAATCATTCTCCTCCCATTCCCGATACTCTTTCTTACGTGCCTCAAAAGCCCTATCACCCGGATGTTCCGGAGCAAGGTTCTTAACAACCTTGTCCAATTTCTTGGACGTCAGAACCAGATTAAGGTTACGATATCGGTCAGCATAGTTGGGTCCCTTAAGTTTGTTATCATCCAACAATTTGGCAAATTGTCCATTTGCCATTTCTGATAAAAGCCAATAGATATTAGTCCACAACTTAAAATTGATTCATGTTATTTAACAAAGAATGGTCATTTATCTATGCTCCATCTTCATTTATTCATCTCTAAGATTTTCCTCCTATCCCAGTGACAGAGATATGGTCCATGTCTCTGGAAATGTGGGAAATCACATAAGTGCATTGAGCCAACTGTTTCATCTGCAAAACCCCACCACTTTCTATGAAGGATCCTATTCACCCATCAAATGAGCTTTCCCTTTGGCCTCTATCAAACAAGGTTCATTGCCATTTTAGGTTAAACATTTTCTATCTAGTAAGTGCTAACCTGTCATATTGTGGACCCCAAGGTACCGTGAAAGAGTCTTCCATTTTAGGATAGGCCTCTCCCACATCGTTCTATGATGCCTCTATCATCTTATGAAACAATCCAACCAACTAGACCAATAAATGGATAGCCCAATTTTATGGTGCATTTTCTCAATGTTGATTCAGCCCGCTTTCATGCTAATGACGGAAGGCCTTTAGAAAATTCATCATATGAAATTCCCTATCACTTGAACTTATATTAACTTGAGGGAACAAATTAAAATAGTCCCTGAGTTTGATTTAGGTCATACCAAAGTGGCTCCCACTGACTTTCATAAAGTCAGATTCAAATGGATCCTAAAAGAGCTAGGGTTCTACGAGGTTCCTCTTAGGGAGGAATCCGATCAGGGTGCCCATTGAAAAGGGAGATCATCCAATGAACTGAGGGCATCATGACAATGATGTGCATTCAGCCATGATGTTCATAGAGAGTCACATACGATTAAACATGGGCCAAGTACTTATGGCCCATGGGCTAAACTGCAAAAAGTAGTTCGACCCATATAGCAATTATGTAGAAAATTGGGTTGATGTTGCTTTAACTTAACAAAAATTAGGTCTTACAAGGGAGGGCTGAATTGTATCATGTAATGGGCCATCAAACCCTTGGCCCATAACCGAATTTAATTCACTTAAAACGTGACCCATGGGGCTGAGATTAGACCCCATCAAACCATGGGTTCAATCCAACTAGTTTGGACCAAATTGGGTCAATTCGGCTAAAGGTTTGGTGTCCAAAACATGTTACAATTTTCAAGATTTTGGTCTGAAATTATTAGTAGCCAAAATTGACATTCAATCACAACAAGGAAAACACATATCATAGGGCTACAAGTGTGACGATCCGAATCTAATCCGGACGAACTGCAAACCTACAAGAAAAGGGTTAATCATAGATTGTAGATTTCTTTTCTGAAAAATTTCTTCTTCTCCTCCACGCACTCCAACAAGAATACTTTCCAACAAGAACATGTTTAATGAATGTAATTTTTTCAGAGAAACTTAGCTTTCCAACAAGCTAAACGCCTTGATATTTTCTCCAGCAAATTTGCAAAGTGAATAGCTTTATGTCTTCCCTTTGAGATTAGAGAACCTAAGGTAGGTAGGTGAAGGGGAACTGTTTTTTGCTGAAATTCAATGGCCGCAACAGCAATCCCAATTCGGGATGGAGAGGCTTTCCCAGATGTGAGAAAGCAACTTTTATCAATACTGACAAGTTGTCCATAAACGCATATAAATAATGCATAATAACTAGGCAGCCCCTTCTACTGGAAAAAAAAAAAAAAAAAGGTTTTCATCCCCACTAATTGAATTTAGCTTCCTACTGAAAACTTCCTCTGCCTACGAGATTAAGTTCCTGTTGAGGAATATGCAATTCAATGAATGAGCCACTGGATTTTCTCTCAAGAAAGAAAATAAGTTCTATAATTATATTGACATCTGATATAATTAAGATTTGATTAAGTTGTTGTATATATATCCATGTGTCCACATAAAATTAACATATATTTTTATTTCATTTTATTGGTGTTTTTTTGTCAATTCATTTTATTAATAATATATATTATATAATGTCTAATTTATTCTAAAATTTCCATATGAAAAAAACATACATATTTCCCAAAGAATTGAATAAAAATATAATAATGAAAATATGATACTATGTTAATTAATTTATTCTTAATTTCTAACACATGAAACATGTTAAGAATTATTGGAGACGGGATATGACAGGATCTGCTGATTTGATCATAACAATTAATTAATAAGGGGTCCATTATCAAAGTGGCTACTTTTTAAATCTACCACTTGTGCATAATTGAAGACTTGAAGTGATTATATTTTGGGAATTTCTGTAGGATACATGCAACTGGATTAATATATAAATGCTCATAGCCCTTAATTTCCACATACATTCGCTAACCTCAGCTCAATGGCTCTTTCTATTTCCTTTTCACACTCATCTCTTTTCTCCTCCAAGAAATTTTCACAAACATGTGATCCCCTGGCTAGGCCACTGCAAAATCTTCATGTGACGTCTCAGCATGTCCAATTATTCTTCTGTAGCTCTCTAGTATCCCAATTCACAGCAGCTGCTAGGCGATCAGGAAACTATCAGCCAAGCATATGGGATAATGATTTTGTGCAATCTCTGAAAACTGATTTCACGGTGATTATTATCATTTATACATTAATTACTCTCTTTTTAACTATTTTTTGTTACTGAACATATTGTTTACATTAAGTTAAGCTTGATTATTTCAATAGGGGGAGAGATACGTGAGGGGGGCCAAGAAGCTGGGGGAGGAAGTCAGAAGAAAGTTCAATGAGGTGGCTGAGCCATTGGCACTGCTAGAGCTCATTGACACAGTTGAGAGGTTAGGAGTGGGGTATCACTTCCAAACTGAGATCAAGAGGGCTCTAGAGACTATAATATCCATCAAGGACAACAACTTCTGTGCGGGGGAAGAAATATATGCCCAAGCTTTAAGATTCAGGCTCCTTAGGCAACATGGGTTTCAAGTCTCTCAGGGTACTGAGATCTCTTTCTTCACTTTTTTTTTTCCCTTTCTTTCTTTCTTATTTTAATTCAATTTTTGGGTCTCTCTCTCTAACCAGTAGATGTTTCTGAACAAATTGAATAATCAGATGTCTTTAAGAGCTTTAAGGAGGAGGTAGGCGATGGTTATTTTACTTTTAGTGGACCTGTTTGCAAGGATATAAGGACAATATTGAGTTTGTATGAAGCTTCTTATTATGCTTTCGAAGGCGAAAGCATCCTGGATGAGGCGCAACGCTTCACAAGAAGACAGCTCAAGAAAAAGCTCAAAGAGAATATAGCCCCAGACCTTACCAGAGAAATCAGCCATGCCATGGAACTGCCTTTGCATTGGAGGATGCAAAGGATGGAGGCCAGATGGTTCTTAGATACATATGGGATGAGAGAAGATATGGATCCCTTGTTACTTAAATTTGCTAAGTTAGACTTCAACTTGGTGCAGGCGACGCATCAAGAGGACCTAAAGCATGTCTCCAGGTATACTTCTACATGATCAGAGAATAAAATCACTTGGGACTTCACCTAACAACTTAAGCTTTTATGTTGAAGGGTTTCTTATGATGGCATTAGATCCTATTTGACCAACTGATCTAGTGTTTGATCATTGCTTAACAGCTTAAGCTTTTATGTTTGTCCATACTTAAAACCAAATAGCCCTCGTGTGAAAAAACCTATTCAGAGACCTTGCTTAACAGTTTAAGCTTTTAGGTAGAATAACTTGAGACTATATATATATATATAACATGTGCATTTATAATAAATAAAGACACAAAATATATATTACATGTAATAACCATTAACAAATATTATCACAATATCAAGTACTTGTTTAATTAGCAACGGTGGGTTCCAATTCAGTGCGGTTGCCTCAAGAAGAACAATGTAAGCTAACCAGTCCAACCATTTATTTCTAATGTTTAATCAATGTTTTTATAATCAGACCGGACTGGGAACCGTTCGGCCTAAGAATCGTCTAGGCAATCGGTTCCGTTTTATTCTAAACCTGGAATCTGGTCAAAACCGTTGAAAAAGTCAACAAATTGTTGACCTGTTCAACAGTTGACTGTTTTTTATTTTTTTAATTATTTTTTAATTTTACTGTCAGAACAGGCCATCTGTTCCAACTGGACAGTTGGACCATTGACCCAGAAACCAGTGCCCAAAATGATTCCATTTCCGGATCATTTTTTTAAACATTAATTTGAACAGTTGGACTGTTCAACCCGGGAACCAGACCCAACGGCTCCCTGTTCAGTTGGGTTTTAAAAAACCTCGAGTTTAATCTTGTTTCGATGCATGACCATATCCAGACATATAGAAACTGGCACTTTCTTAGACAAAAATTAATGCTTCTAACTTTAAATTTCTTCCTTCACAATGCATTCAGGTGGTGGAACAACTTGGGCCTGGGAAAGGCACTAAGCTTTTCTAGAGACTGGTTAGTGGAGTGTTTCTTGTTTACTGTTGGAGCCATGTTTCAGCCTGAGTTCGGATTTGGTAGACGACAACTTACGAAAGCCGTTTCTCTTATAAATGTAATTGACGATGTTTATGATATTTATGGTTCTCTTGACGAACTCCAGCTCTTTACTGAGGCAGTTCAAAGGTTGGTATTTAAGAATTGTTCTCTCTCTCTCTCTCTCGTGCAGCTATAAAATGAGAAACCAAACCTATAACCAACCTTGGGTTAGAAAGGGATTTGATGATTTGATCCCAAGTTATGCTACAACTATTTCGGTTGGCCAAACTGATCACTTTAGTATTTTAGAAAAATCAAAGATACCAGTTTGGTTTTGGTTTATAAATGTGAAAAATTAGTTTCCAGTGGTTAATCGATCCAACCGGTATATATTTATATTATTTATATTATATAATTATATAATCATTTTATAATATATAGTATAAATTACAAAACTCAAAAAACTAAAGAACCGAATCAATAAAAAATTGAACTGATTAATTAATTAGTTTCAGTTCACAATTTTCCAAAAACTGAAGGATCATCAGTTTGGCTTAGAAAAAAGGCCCACAGTTTGGTTAAACACTCTTATATAGGATGCAAATGGATTGGATCAAATTTGAATTAGGGTATATATCCAAATCTTATCTCATACCATGAACAGAAGATCTGATCCAATCGGATCTCACAAACATTGATTTGATTTTGAATCTAATAAGGAAGTCGGATATTCGGATTGAATCTGATATGGTTTAATTTAAAAAATAATAAATTGTTACAAATTAACAATTTAAACAAAGAAAAACAAGAAAAAAAATACAAGTTTCTTGTCAACTATTTTCATCATATATATATGTGTGTGTGTGTGTGTGTGTTATAAAAAAAAATAATAGAACAAATTTACAAAAAAAAAAACAATATAAATAATATATGCATAAATAAATGAATAAGGGAATGGTTCGAATTCATTCCGATTTTTGATCAAATCATATGATCCAATTCGATCTGATCCAAAGGTCCAAAATAGAGATACTAAATCCAACAAAATAAAATCGGACTTGGTCCATCCATTTGCACCCCTATTCCTATGACAACAAATCAAAGATTACCAACTAGGCCAATTGGTATACTGTTAAAGCCTTTGCCTTTACAATTAAGGGAGTGTTCAGCACTATAATGCATGCCCATTCTCTTAGGTTCTAAAATGCACCATGTAAAAACATGTTTATTAACACAGACTGAGGATGGTTATATTTTGACAAAAGTATTTACTTTTCAATTTTCAAATTCCAATGCTTTGTAAGAGACCAAGCCACCATAGTACGAAACATTAATATTACTAAAGCTTTAATATATTCTAAAATTTATCATTTCAAACCACCACACTTTAAGTGGCTATAGTACCCACACCCCTAAGTGGGCATCTTTGGTTACTCACTTGTTTGCAATTAGATACCTATATGGGAAGATTTTATATAATTGTTTCTGAAATTACTAAGAGCCTGTTTTTCAAGTCTTGTCAAAAAATCTTTCAGGTTTCTCAAATATCATTAGACCTAAAAAAACAGGTTTTTTTTTTTTTTCTGTTTGACAATAAAAGATGGAAAGGCAGAAGATTCGATGCGACACTGTTTATGCCAGATCCGATCCAATCTGAAGATCTGATTGGATCCAATAGGACTTGATTTTTACTCAAATCTTATCGGTAAGTCAAATCTGATCTAATCCAACTTGTTTTCTTTAAAAATTAATAAACTATTAAAAAAATAAAATATATTAATTTAAATAAAATAAAAACAAAAATATAAGTATTATTTTCATTATATATATATATATATATATATATGTTTTTTATAAAAAAATAAATAATATAATAAATTTAAAAAATATAATATAAAATTTTATTTATAAATAAATAAATAACACACACACATATATATACTACAGAACCTCAACAGATGAGGATAATTAAATAAAAAGAAGGGGGAGCAAGAACACCAATATTAAAGAGCTTAAAACTCAAACTTCATGTAGATGAGTAAAAAGTTTGAATTAAACTCAGCAACACTGGATTTGCAGGTGGGATATAAATAACTTACAAGATCTTCCAGAGTACATGAAAATATGTTTTATGGCTCTCTACAACACAACCAATGAATTGGCTTACGACTTCATTAAAGAGCATGGCCACGACATATTAAAATACTTGAAGAAAGAGGTACTCTATCTCTTTAATTTCTTTCTTCCATGTTTTTTCTTCATCATCAGTTCTTTTTGATTTGTCTGTAATTTAAATGGCTCTCTCTTATATTATAGTGGGTGGACTTATGCAAAGCATACTTGGTGGAGGCAATGTGGCACCACAATGGATATAAACCAACACTTGAGGAGTATATGAACAATGCCTGGATTTCAGTAGGACTGCCTCTCGTTCTAACTCAGAATTATCTTTGCTCATCGAGAGACAACATCACAAAGGAGGCACTGGAGCAACTGGGAAAATACTCAAATATCATACGGTCATCATCCTTAATTTTTCGATTTGCTGATGATTTTGGAACTTCATCAGTAAGTGTGAAGCAAACCAAACTGCCTTATTAGTCAGATCAACTCCATATATCATCTTTTTCAAATATAACTCAGTTTAAAACTAGATGACAATTCATGAGATTTGGATTGATCTCTGTTTTTCCTCTTTTAGGATGAGTTGAGGAGAGGTGATGTTCCAAAATCAATCCAATGTTACATGCATGACACTGATTGTTCTGAGGAAATCGCCCGTGAACACATCAGAGCTCTGGTTGCTAAGACATGGAAGCAGATGAATGAACATGCCTCTGCTCCTTTCCCACCACTATTTATAACTAGTGCAGTAAATTTTGCACAAACAGCCCTCTTCATGTACCAGTATCGACATGGGCATGGAGTTGCTGACTGGAAGCTCAAAGATGGAATTATGTCATTATTGGTTGAACCCATTTCCCTTATGGTATAGTTATTAGCAAGGTTTTTAAAACTGAACCGGACAGCAAACCGTTCAGAGGTCCGGATTCCGAGTCAAATGGTCCAACTGTTCAAACCAAATGGATGGCCCATTCTGACAAAAACAACAAAAATAATAATAAACGGCCAAAAACAGCTTGACGGTTCAAACGAATCGATCACCTCGATCAGCAATTTACTGACCAAATCAATGGTTTCTGGCCAAAATGACAGTTCTGAGATAAAACGGAACCAATCAAGTGTCTGATTCCTGATTTTTCCAGTCCAATCCGGTTTTGAGAACCATGGTCACTGGTAAATCCGTTTTAATTTGGGTTGGTTAGGGTTTTATGATAGATTGTATATTTCAATGTTTATGGGGTTATATAACATGCATATGTCTTAATATCTATTGAAATTAAATATCTCTTCCTTTTTCATTTTTTCCTTGTTTGTAATTAAGGCTGCCTTGGTTTGAAAGAAGAAGGTAGTGCAATGAGGGGAATGGTAGGGTTCCCTACATTTTAATTCAAACCAAATACATCCTAAATGCTTGACTAATACTCAAGTTACTATATTGCCACAATTCAAGCTGCTAAGTAATTAACTTAAAAACTTTGGGGTTTATCAATACAAATATTTGTTAAAACAGGCTATTATTTACGTAAACAAAATCTATTTTTAGTATCAGTACAATTGCCACTTTTTCATGAAATGCCAAATTTGATTTTAAATGCCAACAATAATCTATAATTTTTTTAATAAAAATAGTTATTGATGTGATGTGATGTGATAGGGAAATTAAAAAAAAAAAAAAAAACCAACTGTATTGATTAACCCCAAAAACATTTCTACCAGAAACAGATATGATTTGACTGATTTCTACTTATTTTTAGTTGGTATGCGACATTGAAAAGCAATTCCGTGCAAAAATCTACAAATTCTCTCTGTTACCATCTTTACTCTTTGGACCAAGTGGCATCTACCTCTAATCTCTGCAACTTTGCTTCACCCAGAAGAAGAAGAAGTTCTGATTCAGATGAAGCTTCCATGGGCGCGCGAAGCTGCCAAACAGAGACGACGGTGTTACTTTGGGTCAACCAACAATGTCTTAAATGTACATACACCTATGTACTCACGCTGATATGTGCTTTTCCTATTTGGCCAGAAATGGAATGCATGGTTTTTAAAAACGAACCGGTCAGGGGTTCGGTTATTGATTCGAACGGTTCGACCATTCGATCTGAATGGACGGCTTGTTCTGACAAAAAAATAAAAAATTTTAAATTTTGAAAAACGGTCAAAACCGTTCAAACGATTAATCGGCCAGTTCAGCAGTTTGCTGATCAAAATCAACGGTTTTAAGGGAAAAAATGATTTTGGAAAAAAATGAAACCGGTCAGATAACCGAATCCTGATTTTTCTGGTCCAACCTTCCTGTCCAATCCGGCTTTGAAAAGAGTAGTGGAATGAAAGGAACCTTAATTGCATACTTCTGAAAAACATCGAAAATGGAAAATAATTAGAAAGTAGTAAAAAAAAAAGCGAAAGTATCTGCTTATTCAAAATTAAACTCAAACCCCATCTGATTAAGATTATCCAAATTTGTTCATAATTAGATTGAATATGGATTGGATCTACCCCAATTTGGTCCAATATGATCGGATGCAGTACAATAATTATTAAAACATTCATGTTTATGTTGATATTTATGTAAAATCAATATGTATCTACTAGTAAAATTGGGTTGAATGGAGTATGTTTACTGAGTACTCATTGGCTAAAGTCTCATAAATGGCCATGTTTAAGTCATTTTGTTAATGATATACAATATAAAATTCATCTTTTGGTTTATTTTATTTAAAACATAATATTTTTATCATTTTTAATTTGACTTATTAGTGGTATTTAATATTAGAATCATATATACTTGAGTCTGATTTGAATCCACTCTAAATCTTATGGATAAAACCCAATTAGAATATGAATATTTATAATCAAACTTGGATCCATATATCCCAATTTGTTAGTAGTAGTAGTAGTAGTAGTGGTGGTGGTAGTAGTAGTAGTTTCATTAAAATCTAATAAAGTTCAAGTCTTATTGAATTTATTTTTTTGTTAGTAGTAGTAGTAGTAGTGGTGGTGGTGGTAGTAGTAGTAGTTTCATTAAAATCTAATAAAGTTCAAGTCTTATTGAATTTATTTTTCAGACCGTTGCTAAAACCTTCCTTGAACTTTTTGATACAATTGCAAGTAAGACCCCTTCTGTTAGAATCCTTTAAAAAGAGACAATAAAATGTCCAAAATACCCATACAATTATTATTGAGGCTGGTTTCTACATAAAAAACAACACAAACCTTATAAAAAACCAAAGAATTTAAAGTTACAATTTTACTTTTGAGCATGGGTATGAAGGGCAAATTTGAAGGATAAATCAATTTCAGAAAAGATATTGGAAGGATTTGGTGCAGTTATTCATACGTAGAAAAAAGAAACTTGGAAAACAAACATTTTGGTCAAAATAATTGTATGAGTATTTTGGACTTTTTTGTGATTCTTATTAGAGAATTCTAAGAAAAGGCATCTAGTAGCAACTAAATTAAAAAATTCAGAAGAAATGATTGCAATTACCAAACTTGATATTGAGAGGATGTTTCAGCAATTTATCCTCATTTTTAATAGGATTGGATTTTTTTTTTTTTTTTGGAAAAAGCAAATTGCATTCATTAATGCTATGTTTGGTCTGAAGGAAAATGTAAGGAAAGAAAGGGAAAGGTAGGGAAACATTTACAACCCTTGTATTGGTTTCTTTGTCTTTCTCTTCCTTTATAAAATTGTAAAAGTGTTTTTCATAAAAGTACTTTTAAGTACTTTTGTAAAAGTATTTTATAAAAGTGCTTTCATAAAAGTATTTTTATAAAAGTAATTTAATAAAAGTACTTTCATAAAGGTATATTTTGAAAATTAAAAAAAAATGAAAGACAGAATAGCCACAAATGGCTATTTAAGTGCTTATTAAAAAAAAACTATCAAATAACCAATATAAAATATGAATGCCACTTGAAAAAATTAGGTACCAAATACAAATAAATACTTATTCCAATAAGCACTTGTTTTAAGAATTTATTTTTAACATAAACAATCTCAAACATGGCCTTAAATTCTTAAAGATGCAGAGTCTCCACACGCCTTAGCACGCACCACCCCAAAATAGACGCATACAAAAGAACTGAACAACCATTTGAGCAAAATAAGTATTCAGACAGCAGTGAAGTTTCAACTAGATTTCCAAAAGGTAATCTGTTTGGGCCTAATGCAATAAATGCAATAAAGAAAGAAGTCATTATCATTTGCCATGACTGATCCTGCTTTGAAAGCATATTGGAGTTTTAAATTGGAACTGTACGCAGATTTACTATACTCCATCCCTATCCCCATGCCAAACTCTACCTCCAATGGAAATGGCCACCCCATTGAAGATTCAAATACTTAAACTCTTTTTTTTTTAAATTAAAATTTTATTTTTGGCCTCAGATATCATATATGGTTGGGAAAAAGATTTACTTAAAAGAAAAAAAAGAAATACATCAATATAAATTGGTTTAGCACTTCACCAACATCCATTTGAAATCAACTGAATATATAGCTAATTCTCACATATATAACACCAAAATAGTTACCATTGGGGAGCTAGGGCTGGTTTTTTGGGGCTAAGAACATATAGCTGTAGTAGCATTAACGTAATTATATAAAACTATTTTTAAATTTAAAATATAAATAATAATTTTAGAATATTCAAAATATATTTCATTTGGGTTTGGGGTGGGATGGGATTTCACCACCCCCATCTCCGAATCTGACCTGGCCAGTATCCCAATTATTCTCCATCCCTACCAGCACGGTCTCCATACCCAACCCGATCAGGCCTACCAATGGAGATGGAATCTAGATTTCGTATTCACTTTCTCTGCCTGTACCCTGTCCACAGTACATTGCAGCCCCACATCTCACAAAACAAGATGGCAATAGGTGGATGCAATTCAAGGTGGATAGACAGCAGTGGGCAGAAAATCCAGCTTGGGGGGATGATGGGAAAATTTGTCACCCTAATTATATGCATAATTCAGATTTTTTTAGCTCAAGTAGGGTTTATTCTTTTATTTTAGGAAAAATTCTTGATACCCTGTATTTTAGACTTAGTGCCATTTTAATTCTAAAACTTTAAAATGTAATAATTCAGTACCCTAACGTTCAAACATGTTAATCCAGTTCCTGTCATCCTTAAGTGGCATTGTTTCAGTAGTGCCAGTTGAGAATCATAAGAACAAAAAAATCTCAATTTCATATAGATTGGAAACCTCTTTGTGAGATTCTATCTCTCTGCTAGAAACAACGGGAGATTCAACACATTTGAAATTTTTTGATACTAAATTATCATATTTTAAAGTTGGAGAACCAAAACAATATTGAACCTAAAGTACAAGATATTAATTAGAAATTTACACTGGCTCAGCCAAACAATTCATCTGATGAAACGATCAAACGCATCTAGTGACCCTGGCCTAGACGCAATTCAAGAAAAGAAGAATTTCGAAGTGTTGGAGAAGATGGGGTCACTGTAACTTTGGAGGAGAAGCTCTGAGGCGCGTCTGAATACACTGTCTTTAGAACGTTATTTGCCCCCACTCAGTTTTACTGAGTTTGCTATTACAGGCAAATTCGTTCCTAGGATACAACAGAGCCTTGGGCGAGAATCTGCAACCAGTAAAGTTGATGAGTCTCCAGAGAAACCTTCTGTGAGACTGTAGCAGACCGGACTGAGAGAGAGAGAGTGAATTTCGAAATTGTGTGTTTTAGAGTCTGATTCATGCTCCTTAAATAATTTGTGAAAATGTATGATGAAAAGGTAGGTGCTGGTTTAAAAAAGGCACCTTGAACAGTCACAATTTCAAACATTGTGACTGTTTAAAAAGTAGTTAACAGTTGGTGACTGTTAACTTTGAATTGTGCCTCTTGATCATACCCGATCGAATCATGACCGTTGATCTCATCATCGGTGATCAACGGTCATCAAAGCACCAAAACCAGAGCCGTCCATCGCGAGTGCGTGCGAAGTGCGAGCAAAGTGCGCTTCTAAAGCGTCTCATTGCGCCGCACGTGTGCGCGCATTGCGCAATATCGAATCCCAATACTCTACTCTATTAATTCTAAAGAGTGTAAATCAGCTCCTATTTAAATATTGAAAACAAAACTTATAATTTTCCAATGTGGAACATGTTCAAAACGGGGTTTTTGTAAGAGAAAAACCGATTTTTTAACCAAGTGTACAGGTGCAATTTCTCATGTAATTGACCAATCAAACCCATTAAATTTAATCTCTTATGAGATCAAAATCCAACACGAAGCATGTATTTAATTCTATTCAGATGTAGAAAAGAATTGAAGTAGGATAAGAATCCAAAACTAATAAGCCAAATTACACAAGCATAAATCATCAAAACCTAATTGACCTAAGTCCTTGGTAAGGGAAAATATTTTCCTGCTAATGTAGTGCCTGCTATGCATGCAGATTATTATTTAAAGGCATGCAAGTTTCACACTCCTTCCTCTATGAGACCTGACCTCTCACTCCCACCTAAACCCAGGACAAAGCTGTAAAATGCTGTCATCACGGTCCCTTGCTTAGTTGCTTATGCCGCCTCCCTATGTCTTAACTTATAACGTGGTTTCATTTAAGTCAAAAAGTAGATTTTCGTACTGACTTTTCGGACATCTCTTTTTCTTTTTCCATGAAGATTAGTGGAAAATACCCGTTGAGTATAGTCTGTTTTTCTTTTCCAGCCTATTTCTTCCCAAAAAAGAAAAATCACGTCTTGATTTAATCGTTGTCCTTCAGAAGTTAGGAACAACCCCACTTATGTTAACACACAACCCGAATTGTATCAAAGTGTTTTTCATTTATTTATTTATTTCGGACCGGCATCATTCAATGCCGCACTTGCATTATTCTTGATTTAAGGAGTGAAGATAATTAAACGTGACCCTCGTCTGAGTTCGGATCTGCTAGCTTCTCACACCAATATCATGGCATGTTCTGGTCACATATTGGGAACAATTTCCATATTTATTATTCATGTATGAGAGATATTCCCAATACATGGTGGGATGTGACTGTAAGATCAGTATGAGAAAAATATTCTAATTCTTCTTTACTGGTTTAATGATATCGTGCCAATTCATTTAAGTTAAGATGGTATTCATTTGAATAATAATTCAGATCTGAATTTATTCTTCATAGAATACATCTCTCACAGTCTCATTCCTCCATGTATTAGGAATATTTCCTCATAAATAACAACACAAAGTACCGGGAGATGATCCCAATATATGGCCGGGACACATTGTGATGTTGGTGTGAGAACCCTCTTCTCACTGGCCTGAAAAGAATTTGAAGGGGGTGTACTGAGTTTAGAAAAAAAAAATCCAGGCTTATGTTCAATTTGATTATCCAACAATGGAGTGCTTAAATGTTTGCTTGTGTCGTTAGTATAATTCAAGGAGCAAAAATAAACTCATTGGATAATAGCTTTTTTTTTATTTAGAGTAAAAAAAAAGTACCAATTCGCATTGGCTCCCCACAAGTGTATCTAATGCACAGTTGGGATCTGATGTACGGCATGTGTGGGATGCGTTTCATGGGAAATCAATCCAAACCACATTTGAGGGAAAGGAGGCGAAGGAAATTAACTTTATTGCAACCTATTATATTAATGATATAAGTAGAGAACTTTGAGGCATGGGGGAACAAGGGTCCCAGCTCCCCGCCCGAGACCGGATCTGCTCCTCACGCACATTTTATCATGCATTAGGAACATCGCCCGTACTAATTGGTTATTATTCATGGGAGATGTTCCCAATGCATGGTGGATTTGTATGTGAAGCGCCCATTTGTGAGGAGCCCCCCTCCTCAAAGTCGTCAAATAACCAAGACCTGGAAAGTTAACTCACGCTGTACATAGTCCATTCCAACCCTGAAAACATTGACTTGTATGAATAAATAGGGCAATTGGAGACCAGACTTGCTCCCAACGAAAAAGCATGCCAGCATGTTCCAACACGATCTGTGTCCACACATTTCATTGATGGATAATGTTGAGATGTGTGGATACAGATCATGTTGAAAGCATGTTGGGACAGATTTATTGGGAGTATATCCAATTGGAGATCACATCTCCACCCCACAATGCCTCACAGCACATCCCCACCGTGTATTAGGAATATCTCCCGATGATGGCACATCGGGACTGGTATTATCATCGGGAGATGTTCACAATGTACAGCGGGAATGTGCTGTGGGGCGGAGATGTGAATTCGTCCAATTCGTACAATTACAACTGATTTTCGGACACGTGATAAGTGCTTTTACATATACTTATTGGCCGTAACCACAAGCCATCTCACTTTTATTTCTACAAGTTCAAATCATCCTAATTGTGATCAGTAGATAAGAACTTATTAGGTTTGAGAACTGGAATTATACTTTTTATTTACTTAAGGTTCAAAGTATCAATACATATCACATCATACATATCAGTTTTAAGACATGTATAAAATATTGGACATAACTTGGAATTAAGTCATGTGGCCACCATGTTCATTGGTTAATATTCTTTCTAGAGATTGCCATGTTCATAGTTTGACAACTTAGAACCATTGTTCTCAGAGAGGATCACCCCTTTGAATTTGAATCACGTATCAATACACTTAAACGTATTCATAATTCATCCCTTTCTCTATATCCGGATTCAGTCCTCATACCGTCTTCACAACACTTATGCATTTGAAACAACTCTATGCTTGTATTTTTTTTTATACACGGAGAGATGTGACGGCAAATGTCGTAAAGATAAATTTTGTGAGGACTGAATCTAGATTCTCTATGTCTGAAAACGATTAATCAAGACTCAAGAGAATCAGATGGGAAATTCAACCTGTCACCTGCGAAACTGTGTTCATAATCCTAACAATTAGCAATTAATTAAACTCCTGGGATCAATGCTAATTAATGCATTTTCAAACAATGGGACCAGTGTACCATGGGTAGAGATGTGGAAGCAGATTGTGGATAGCAGATCCAAGCCCTAATCCAACAGGCGTAACTTATTTTTGAGCTATTGGCACGTTTATTTTATTTGGCTATTGCTATTGCTATTGCCCGGTGAGAGATCAAATGATCAGCCCCCCATAACGTTTTATATCACATTTTCGCCGTATATTGAGAACATTTTCTGATGATAATACCAAAAATAATGATGCTATCATTGGAAGATGTTTCCAATACACGGCAAGGATGTGCTGTGGGACGTTGTGGGGACTAATTTGAACTCGCTGAATGGTGAATACTCCATTTAATGATATAGGTTATAATTTTTCTGATTAATGTTTCCACTAAAATGGAATTTCAACTTTTTTTTTTCAAAGGTTCCCATCTGTTCTGGTTCAACCTTAAGGCTCAGTTTTCAGATCCTTTTCATCTGTTCTGATTAATTATGTGTCCACTAACACCATTTATCACGATATATAGATAATGACCAATATCGGAATTGACTGCTCTTTCATTTTCTTTTTCATTCTTTTTTTCTGATATCATAAATTTGTCCTTAAAAGATAGCGTTAATTACTTTTACATAACCCTGTGGTTTTCAAAACTACTTAAATATAATTTGATAATTGGATAACTCATAGAACCAAAAACTGATTGGTTTGTCCTCCATTTTTATATGATTGCATTCATCGCGATTCTTTGTGGAGTTAAATGTTAATAATTTGCACCATCAGGTTTAAAAAAAAATTCCTTGTTAAAAAATAAAAGGACAAAAATGCCTTTGACTGTTCATTAAATTTTCAAAATCTGCGCTAGAATTCGTTATGGATAGAGGGATGGATGAGATGAGTCTGATATTTGAGATAGAACATAGAAATTGCAAGTAGCCATCCGCGTCCCTTTTGTACACCAATCCTAGTTGTAATGCCCCAGATAGTATCATGGTAGGGGTGATCATGGCCAACCTGGACGTGTTCTCGGCCTGAAACATTAAGGACTAGCCTAGGCTGGGCCTGATTCCGTGCTTATAACTTTTACTATAAAAAACATTAAATATATAATATTTTATTTATATGCATATAATGTGTCAAAAATTTATTTTATATATTATATAATATAAAATATGAAAAATATATAATATATAATATAAAAAACATACATAAATATGTATAAATACTAGTAAAGGGACCTTGGGAAGTAGGGGCAAACGGAAAAATGAAAAATTAAAGAGGAGTGACATGACATATGAGAGGCGGAGCTACTTTTATGTATCAAATTTTACTTATGGAAAATTTGTTGTTTGTTTTCTTTCAAAAATGTTTTCCATCTGTTAAATGTATTGTGTCAAACCTCACCTATGTTACATTTAATCCCTCCTTTCAAATTGTAATAGATTCCTTCACTTATCATTGTTCCATGATGAATGAAGAAGGGGAGTGACATGACATATGAGAAGCAGAGCAGAGGTAGTTTTTTGAGGGCATTGTTAGTGGTCAGGTGGCGGTTCAAAAGGAAAAAACTATAAAAGAATTGGTTGGGAGCCTTTAAGAGAAAGAGGGACAAGGAAGCCTCTCAAACATTAACATGTAAAACTCTTTAAGGGACTCACATTTATCCCACATGCAAAATGATTAAGTGAACTAAGCTAAAGGAAGGGAATTCGGATTAGTTGACATCAGCTGTGGCACCAATGATGAGGTTTTATGTCAGTAATAAATTCATAGGTGTATGGGTCCCATGTATTTTATTATTAGCGTGGAACCTTATCATCTTTCCGATCCCCATGGGGATTTGCCCATAATGGGGCTGGGATGAGGATGATTTCCCCCCTACAGGAATAGGGGTGGGAAGTTTTTCATCCCTGTTAGTGGGTATGGTACAGGACGGGAACAGGGAGAGCACTCCCCGCCCCACGGGGACCCTGATCCCTGCCCCGTGGGATCCCCACTATATATATATATATATATATATATATATACACACATACATCTATATATTAATATTTTTAACTTGTCCCCGGGGATGGGGATGGGGAGAGGCTCCCCGTCCCCGCTTCGCCCCGTTGCCGTTCCTAGATTTGAACAAGTTGAAATGGTCGAACCGGACATCAGAGTTCAGACCGTTCAACGACCATGACTCGGCTTGATACGTTTTGACCCAGATGAGTAATACCACTCAAGTCGACAGACATGAATCGTGAGTCAACCGTATAAAATTGGTTCAATTATGGACTGGTCCAGTTTTCTAGGCCCGGCCCCACTATCATATACCAACTTTAATTTTCATTTCATCTAATGCAAAGACGACGACGGGTCAATCTGGCAATAATGGTAAAAATATATAAATAAATAAATTGATTAATAAAGAAGGAAATCATGGTCAACGAATTGACGTGATGTGTCACTACGGCGTATCAAATCCGAACGCGTTAGCCTCGTTCAATTTCCGTTCATCTTCGTCGCACCAACATTGCAAGATCTCTTCTATTCCAACGAATAAAACCAGAAACAGAAGAGAAGAAAACTCAACATCTTTCTTTCCCATCAGACTTTATTCCTCCTGTACGTGTTTCAATGGCCGCTGAATCACAGTCCTTCCATGAAATCCAGATGAGCTCAACCTCAGAGGACCCAGACGCTGTTAAGCATGTCGTTGGGGGCAAGAACAACGACAACAGCAGCGGAGAAGGAGATCAGAATCGAGGGGAAACCAGAGATGATATCAATTCGAGAGTATTAGAGGAAATCTTCGGAAAAGATCCAGAAGTTGTAGTTCGTCCGAGGAAGAGAAGGTTTCAATCCATTGCTTATATCTATCTGATGACAAAGCCTTTAGATATCGTACATTCCAAGAAGATGAGATGCTGAGGAAATCTAAATCGGGTACTAAGAAAACAGTTGTATCTTTTGCTTTTCCTCCGAAAATTAACTGGAGTCTTCATTTCAACCTGTACTCAGAACTATTGCTCTCTCTCTCTCTCTCTCTCTCTCTCTTCCCCCTTTGTTCGTTTCGTGTTATATCTTGAATCTTTCCCAGGTTTAAGCTTCAAAGAGAACAGACAGAGAAACAGATAGAGAGAGACAAAGAGATCTGATCTTTTTGCAAGTTCAGTTCATCAAACTAAAAATGACGAAATGTTCTTATACCAGTTTTATTAGATTAGCTTAGCTTTTTTTTATGTTTATAATTGTTTGTGGCATTATGAATGGTGTCTCAGCTGGTAGTTAGATGGGTTAATAGAGACTGCAGAGTAATAGAGATGTATAAGAAAATGATCCGATCTTTTCTCAGTAGGTTTTACAGGTGAATATTTTGATAGAAATGACTACATCCTGAAATGGAAAGCATTAGAATCAGTTTCAACATTCTGCCCTTGAACCAATTTTTGGATGAAATAGGTCATTAAGTGCAATATGGACCATCCAATCAGACTATGAGTCATGTCTCTGCCACAGCTTCTCCTTCATGGTCCATTACTACTAGACTTTTCATAATTGATTGATACATAATCCTGAAGCAGAAGAGTGCAAAGCCTTCCAGGTGGTAAAACCTTTACCTCTGGAACTGTATTACATCTCACTGAGGACTCCTCAATGTGAGCTTTCTACATGGTTTCTCATTGATTTCTTACAACTCCACCTCTGTGGTCGTGCACACGAAGTGCGATTTCAATTCACATTATTTACAGTAGGCCTATTATAGACTAGCTATAGGAGTAGGAACACATATTAAAGCACAATTTTGCATCACTTCATTGTTTGGCTTGCTTCTTATTTAGTTTGTATAGAATCGTGCATGGAGTAGTTAAGATGACAATATGATTAAGCATATATATAAATTTTTCCAAAGCACTGAGATAATCAGTGAAAATAGAAACCCGCTATGTTTGGTTTGAAGGTAGGACTGTCAATGGTCGGGTCCAAACCAACGGACCCGATGGACCCGAACCGATTGGGCCGTTCTGGTTCCAGGAACTGGAACCGATGGGCCGGTTCCGGGTCCTGATAAAGGGTCCCGATTATTATCAGATCGGAACTGGTTCCACCTAGTCCCAAATATCTTAAAATATATATATATATATATATATATATATATATATATATATATATATATATATATATATATATATATATCATTAAAAAGGAAATATTATTTAAATATTTCAATAATTAAGTATCTTAAATAAATAATATTAAAATTAATATTTTAAATCAATTAATAATATATTTTAAATAGCTACTGAATAACTTTCAATTATAATAAATAGATTAAGATTTTAAATTTTTAGTTAAATAATGAAGTATTTAACATAATTAGATTTTAAATAGTTAAAATAAAAAAAAATTATGTATTAATAGTACCATAATTTTATGGATAATTAAATTCAACAATTAATTAATATTGAAATTTTTAAATAATAATATTTTTTCAAAAAATAAATAATACTATAAATAACTAAATTCATTTGTACCAATTAATAATTCTAGAAAATAACTTTCAAAAAAAATATTCTTTATTAATAATAATTTTAAAAACTTAATATTTATTTATTATATATTTATCTATACTAAAATTAATATTTATTATATTTCAACAATTATTTATTATATTTTATGATAAATATATTTTCAATAATTATGTTAAATCTATTTTTGTTTTGTTATTTAATAGAAATTTTTCAATAATTATTGGAGTTTAAACTACTATTATTTGACTTTTAAAATTTAATTTATTGTGTATATTCACTATAAATTTTTAATAATTATTAGAGATTAAACTATTGCTCATGGGTTGGTTCTGTTCAGTTGTAGGTTGTTTGGCCAACCAAATCAACCTGGTCAAGTTGGGGGGTCAATCACTCATGTTATATCGGTTTGGGTCAATTTTCAGTTTTTGTCGGCCGGTTCAAAAGATTTAAACTTAAAAAATTAAATTTAAAAATTAATTTTAAATTAAAAAAATTACAATGGCATTATTACAAAATAAATTTAAAATTTAAATTTATGATATAAACTACTTTAGCCTAAGAAATATTAAAGTTTTCCCACTTTCTTGTATTGAAAAACATATTTAAAATATAAAATATTAATATATCTACGGTCGGGTCATTCAATTTTAGTCATTTTACAAATGGCCAAAGCGAAACTGATCCAACCAAGTCAGGTTGAGAAATTGTTGAACCAAAGCTGACAAGAAATACTAGAAATCGGGTTCGTCAATTTCATTAGTTTGATTTAGAATGGCAACGGGGCGGGGCGGGGATGAGGAGCCTCTCCCAATCCCCGTCCGCATCCCCGCTAAAGGGGACAAAGTTATCCCCATCCCCATTTCCATGGGGATCCCCATCCCCGCAATGATGATGAACATGGAGATAGCTATCGACAGTTTCTTCTTCTTCTTCTTCTTCTTCTTCTTCTTCTTTTCAGCTTTAACTAGCCGCCTTTTTCTCAAGGTCTCACACTCCCCTCTCATAATAATATATATATAGAGTGGATTTTAGACTAATCCTAATCTAATGGTCAAAATAAAATGTTACATTATATTTTACATCTTACCAATTTGACCCGCTCAAACTAGACTGTTAAACCCATACTCAAAAATCTAAAGCCAAAGCGATTATGTTTCTGAGTCTGTTTTTAAAACCTTGATTTTAGTCAAAAGAAAGTTCCACAATCTTATTCATATTTTTAATAATAGTATAAATATAAAATTATAGATGTGTTCAATTTTTTCTATAATTTTTTAATATTTTTGTGTGTAAAATTAATTCTGATATGTTACATTTACTTTTTGTTTAATATGATAAATACATGATATTAAGCATGTGCCTAGATGCTTTTCTTTTACAAATTTATGTATTTTTTTCATTTTTGTATTTTTATATTTTATTATTTTCATTATTTATTTATGACGTTAAAGGCTAATACATTTGACCGAAAAGTTAAACTTTTTATTATTAATTTTTATATTTTATTTTCGATCAATTCTAAATTATGTACTTCATTTTCATTATGAATAAAAATCATTTTTGTTTATTACACTTATCTTTCTAATTTGATTAATAAAAATATCATAAACATGTCTAATTTTTTCTACTTTTTTTGTAAATTTCTATATTTATTTCTATTTTTAAAATTTTTATTACCTAACTATGACTTCATAGGTTGATCAATTTGATTTGGATGGTTGAATTGTTTAGCCACCACTTGGACAAAGAATGGTTTTGTTTATGAGTCAATTTTAATATATGAGTTTATATTGTTCAAAATATTGACATAAATCTAATTAGTGCATTTATTAGTGAAAAATAACTTATTAATATAAGATTTAATAAGAGAAAATGGGTTTTAATACCTTAAGTACAAGACTTAATTAGAGATGATTAAATGAGGTGGAAAGTAATAATTGAAGTTACATTTTCAACCCTTACATTTAGAGATGGATTAAATACACAAATATGGCCACTATAGTAGTCATTAAAGGTGGCATTTAAAGTATAATAAATGACTTTTATACCCTTTCTCAAACAAAGAAACAAAGGGTAATTTTAGTCCAAAAAAAAAATCACACAACATTTACACGTTTATATATGGTACTAGTAAGCGTGTATGTGCTTTGCATGTGGAAATTCTAGATGATGATAATGATAGAAATAATGTATCCAAATTATTTTATAAATTCATATATTTTTTATTTTTTTGTTTTTCACTATTAATCAAATGCAGATTGCAAAAACTGGATTTGATTATGTAAGCACGTCATATTAGGCTACAAAGTTTTGGGTATCATTGGCAGGCCTACCTATTTGGTTTGACTCTTCTTTTTGTAATGTTTTATCTTCTTAGTGTATACTTTTTTTGCTTATTTATCAAAAAAAAAATGTAAGATTTAAAGAAGGGGAATTGAATGAGGTGAAAATTATAGTTCAAACTACATTTTAAACCTCACAATTAAATAGGGATTAAATTCAAAAAATGGGTATTTTAGTTAAAAAAAGTTTTGCAATTCTATTCATAATTTTAATAATAATGTAAATATAGAGTTATAGATGTGTTCAATTTTTTCTATAATTTTTTTTTATTTCCATGTGTGAAAAAATGATATTGTTATTTACACTTTTTTTTGTTTAATATGTTAAATATATGATATTATACATGTGCCCAAATGTTTTTTTGTAAAATTTATGTATTTTTGTTTTGTTTGTTTTTTATATTTTGTTATTTTGTATTATTTAATCATGACATTCAAGATTAACAGCTTTGACCCAAAAGTTGAACTATTGGTCTCTTCTAAATAGGAAAATAATTTCATTTTTTGTTAGTTTTAGATTGTGCTTCATTTTCATCATCAATAAAAATAATTCTTGTTTATCTCACTTGCTTTTTTAATTTGATTAATAAAAATATCATAAATGTGTCTATTTTTCTATTTTTTGTAAATTTATATATTTATTTCTATTTAAAATTTTATTATCTAACTATGACTTCATCAGTTAGACAATTCGATTTGGATGGTTGAATTGCTTAGTCATCACTTGGATAAAGAATGATTTTGTTTTTGAGTAAGTTTTAAAATACCATAAATACAAGAGTTATCTAATTAGCAACATTTATTAGTGAAAAATTAACTTAAATGTGGGATTTAATAAGAGAGAATGGGAGTTAATACCATAAATACAAGAGTTACTAAGAGGGAATTAAATAAGGTGAAAAGTATTAATTAAATAACATTTTCAACCTTCATAATTAGAGATGGACTAAATAACAAATGAGGATATTTTTTTCAAGAAAAATTCCGCTGGGAGGAGTTATCAAGAACCATATATAACCCAGGGTTATTTAAAATAATTGATACTCTCTTTGGTTTGTTCAGCACTGGGAGGAGTTATTACAATATTATTGTGGTTGCTCTTTGCATTTTAGAAGGAATCATGATTCCAAATTTCCAATAATTCAATGAGCACATTCTAACTGCAAGGTTCCAACTGGCTAGTTGGTAAGTTCTCCAACTGGTTGTAATAGGAGTCTAGATTTTCTCCACAAAGAGGGCTTCTCACAACACTTGCAATCACACATCAAGAACAACTCATGTACTTGTATGTTATTACTCATGGGGTGATGTTCCCAATGCATGGTTGCAACATGCTATGAGGTTGGTGGGAGCAAATCCGAATTCTTGTAATGGAGACTTAGGATCTAAAACCGTAGGGTGGACTATTCAAGTTCAGCTCATGAAAAGCTTAATTTGGTTCGATCTAAGTCGAACTTCAAGCTGAACTCGAGCCCAATATATAGGCTCATTTGCTTATTAAGCTGATCTCAAACTCAATATATAAGCTCATTTGCTAATTGGGCCGACGTCAAGCCTAATATATAGGTGAGGCTTGTCAACCTAATTGAGCTATGGCACATGGGCGGTTATAGGACATTTATTTTCTGTAATTCCTAAACTATTATACAAGGAAAATGGACCTTAAGAAAGTAAGCTGTGATGAATTCAGCCAATTTCCAAAAAATGAAATGTATCAAAACTCAGAAGTTCTGTTCAACCCCAATTAATAGGAAAATAGAACCAGAGATCTAAGTGGTTGCATGATTCATGTGGAAAATAGAACCATGCAAATCAACCTTTTCTTTCCCCTCCTGGTCAATTAATTCAATATTTATTGTATGACATGGGGAGAAAGTTCATGTTGGAGACTATCTACTTCTTATGCATCTGTAGACACATGTTGGAGACTAGCTACATTGATATTTGATAGAAGAGGATCCAATTGAACCTCCTTTGTATATGATGACCTCTCCAAAGTGGTTTTCTCGCTATGCATCTGTAGACACATATTGGTTTTTTTTTTTTTTTTATGCGTCGAAATTTATCTTGATTTGTTAGCCAAAATAAGAAATTTATCCTGATTTCCCCTACTCTTGGTAGGCTCTATTTGATCCAATTCATTTTCTTTTCTTCTCTCAATTGGGCCCAGGGCTAGCTGGGTTAACTTTGGCCGTTGGAGGCCAACAGCCTTTCCTGCTGAGAGAGTTTCTGGGTTGGGCACATTCATGGCAGTTCACCAATTCACGAGCATACCTTTGTTTTTATTCAAAACAAATCTAAAGGTAATTATTAATTTGCCCACTTTCATGGTAACATGCCTAACCCAGAAACTCTCAACAGGAAAGGCCGTTGGCCCCCAAGAGCCAAAGTTTTTCCGGGCTAGCTGAGCTTGTATGAATCCGTTGCAATTTTGTAAGGCTGTATTAGCTATTTTCAGTCCAAATTTCTTTCCTTGAAAATTTTCTCATTTTTTTCCCATGCTCTGATCTGCCTCACTTTTGGTCCGTTCAATCCGTCCAAATTGATTTTGGACCGGACAGGGTCCAATCCAAGACCAGTCCATTGACACCCTTACTTTTGAGGATTTCATCCTACCATTCTTTAAGGTTGCGGGGGTTTAATCTTGTTGGGGTGGGTGTGCTTGTGTTGTTCTCAACTAGCCTCCAGATTAGAGAGGCAAATGGACAGTTAACTAGGATGTGTGCTACATCCTCACTTTTTCCATACGACTCACAATTTGGATGTTTTAATTCTTCAACTATTTCCCAACATATTTCAAGTGTATCCTGTCATACTGATAATTCATACCTGATACCTCTATCTCACAAAAACAATTACAATATTATTTTTACGCGTGTTTATACCATATTTATACCAGGTTGGGCTGGACCAGCCCGAATCAAGAAAAAATGCTAACTCGGGCCAACCCTAATTGCACTCCTGATGATTATGATTATGTGTCATTAATATATTTTTGAAATTTATTACAGCATGCCTAACATGTTTATTTCATCTCCATATGTCACTTAAAATTACCTTTCCAATATTTACCTTGACTATGTACGAGGTAACATGCAGGATGAGATGGAATAGAAATCTTCTTAAAACACCAAAACAAAGAATGATTGATACACCTGTATGGCTGAGGTGTATCAGACATCAGTACTTAAAACCATGCACTTTCTTATTTTTTTAAAGGTTTTTTAATCTATATTAGACCTCTAATATGCCCGATCAGATCGTATCTATACTTTGAAGTTTGAACCTTGCTAGCCCCTCATCATTGATCATGAAGACAGAAGGGCATGGTGGATAAAAAGAGAAAATCGGTTTCATCAATGCTCATTAATCAATAGTAATAACTAATAAGCATATAAAGAAAGAGACGAGCCAGACGAGAGCCACTAGCAAGAAAGAATTGACCTATTGTCCAGACTAGAAAATAGAAATTGGAGAATTGCCATTGCATCATAATCTGTTATGGATCAAATCAAAGCTGCATGATAATATTACTCCAAACCTAAAAGATTTACCAACATTCTCGACGGTCTACAGTGATGGGAGAGATAATCAGAAAAGGCATCAATACATGCCATTTACATAAATCAGATTCAATGCTCCAGGTGGAAGACATATTCTGTCAGGCGCTGTAATTTACTGGGATCCAACTTCTGCTCTGTCACAATCGGCTGCTTCTTCACGATCAACATTTGAGAACTGGAATCCAAAGTCCAACCCTGTTGGAGTGCATCTGTGCATGTGACAAACATCAAATGCGGTCTCAGTAACAACCCCATTTTGAATATTGATAAACCATGACTTGGAAAGAAATTAACAACCATCCAGTCTTAGTGTGTCCTACCTATGACCAGAAACCAGAATCATGGGGTAATTCTAATACTATGTCAATCGCATTCACAATTGACAGGATCAGTTTTTCTAAAACATCTTCAAAATGAGACCTATGTCAATCGCATAGCTCATTGCATGCACCCCCTAGAAAAAGAAAAATGAAAAATGCATGCAGAGACCCGCGTTCTATTGCAACTAGGAAGTAGCAATTTATCCCCTTCCCCTACATAATAAACAATTTCACCATGGAAGTAGCAGTTCCCCATGCATTTTCCACAAGGAAAATGTATAAATGGAACAGGCCACCGTATTGGTGTCAGTTCATCCAATAGTTGTAGATGGTGGGTCATAGTGTCATACTACTAAAACCTTTGCAATAGGCGCCACAGTTGTCAAGGCAATGCCTAGGCAACAAGGCACTCTTGGAGGCTCACCTCACAGCCTTCGCATAATCACCAAGCAGTTTTGTACATTGTGTTATAAAATACTTTTATATTCTTAATTTTTTGAGGTTATAATTATAAAATGGACATTATTAAATTAACTCATTTTGTGTGTTTATAATTTTACATACTAATTTCTTTTTATTATTTTCTTATTTGTTAAGGTTTAATCAACACAGACTGTATTGAACCCTCAAAGACTTCAAAACCTGAACCAACAAGAACTTAAAATTTTATCTAATCAATGCATTTTCTTCTTCCACGTCTTCATCTTCTTCTTCCACCTTTTCGTTTCTTCCTTTCCTATAACAAAAATAGGGTTTCAGCTCCTATATTTTTTTGAATTATCTTTTCTTTCTTCTTTTTCTTCTCATGAATATGTTGATTTTCTATACTTTAACATGAAGCTTATACTTTTCTTATAAAAAATAGGGATAACTATTAAGGAAATATGGTTATGGAACCTAGGGAACTACCCTAGGATATATGTTTTTTACTAAAAAAATCCATCGCCTCTTGGTGCCTTGAAAACCATGGTAGGCACTGAGGTTCACAGTTGCAAGGTGGACTGCTAAGTGTTTATGATTCAGACTAATCACATAAAATTCAAACAGAGGTATTGTTCCCATCATCAGAAGTAAAATAACAGTTCTGAATTGGTTAAGTAGTTTGACCACTGAATGAGTAAATAAAACAGAAGCTTACAGTTCGTAGCTGCTTCTTCATTCATCCCCAAAAAGAGAGCTGTGTCCCTGACACTTATTGTTGAGTAGGCAGACATTAGTAGCTGGAACATCCTCTTGGTGTAAAGTTCTGCAAAGGTATATAGAGCACTCAGAGACGAATTAATGTAGCATAAAAAACAAAGATGTGTTAAATGTACCACAGCTACATAATCTGTGAAGAGAAAATGCATCTACTAAAAGCACCCTCCCAAGCTTTGAAGCAAGAAAAGAAAGTATTGTTGGAAGTATTACATGAATATAAAATGTTGCAATAGGCAAAAGAAAGAAGTTCATAGTTAAAACAATAATGTTCATTTGGAAGGGTAAGCACTTATTGAAGAAACAGGTAAGTTTCATTAACTGGTTCTGCATTTTTATTATTTACAATAAAATTAATATATATACACAATCGGAGTGGACTTTTATTGGATCAGATTGAGTCGCATCCAAGTTCGACCCAATTTTTAGTTGAATTTCATTTGGCCCATCGAAGTCTGACCAACTATATATATAGTACATCCAAGCCCGAGATTATTGGATCAGATGTTGAATCAGGTATCAGACTTTCGGAGGCCATTGGCAGCCTGATACGTAACATTTCCGTTTGTTCTCCAAGCTTTTTTGACGTAAATGCAGTGTTTTAAAAGCACAAGGTGCCAAAAAAAGTGCAAGGACCATTTTTGCACCTGGGGCATGAGGCACAAGATGAAACACGCCTTTTTTAAGCAAGGCACAAAAAAATGCAAAAAAAAAATGTTAAAAAAATCAAAAGCCAAAAAATTCAAAAAGAAATGTAAAATATTAAAAATAATATTAATCAAAAATATAAACTTAAATTTTAAAATAAATGCTTTAAAAAAACTATTATCTCAAATTAGAAAACATAAACATAACATGTAAAACATATTTACAATGAAAATTTAAAAATAAAATCAAGCATAACATATAACACATATTCTTGACTCAATGTGTTAAAACATGGAGGCGTGTCCACTACCTAGAGGCGTGAAGCGTAGTTAAGAACGTAAGAGGCATAAGCCTCCTTAAGAGAATAAGAGGAAGGGGGATGAGGAGGAAGGAGGATCTCATTTTTCTTTACTTTTAGTAAAAATCCTTTATCTTAAGAAGAATGAAAAAGGCATATGAGGTATCTATCAAACAATGGCATATGGGGCATACAGCATACACCTCAGAGGTATCAACGCCTATGGCATATGCCTCATGGCATCTTGGGGCCACCTCACCTAGAGGCATGCCTCTAGGCATATGCCTCCCACACCTTTTATAACACTATTCCTGATTCTATGGGCCAACTTTGTACAAAGCCCCTCGAGGCAAGCCCAAACAAGTCCATATGAAGGTCTTAAATTCTTCATCCCTATAAAAAATGGTATTATAACTTTAAGTGACTTTTAAAAATATCTTTTATTAGGATGAATAAATGAGCAACATTAGCAAATATTGAGTTTTCAAAGCTTCAGTGAGTGAACCAAGGCAGAGAGAACCCCATATTTGCTAATGTTGGTCATTCATTCATCTTAATAAAAGATATTTCTAAAAGACACTTAAAGTTATAAGACCTTTTTTTATAGGGATTAAGAATTTAAGACCTTCATATGGACTTGTTTGGGCTTGCCTCGAGGGGCTTAGTCCGCCCCCAGACCCTGCTGCTAAGCATAAAAAACAGAAAAAAGAAGCACAAGTTTTCAAAAGGCACACCAGGCACACACGCCTTTTGAAAGTGTTGCGCCTGGGACCTAGGCAAGGCACTTACCCTAAAATGCGCCTCTCCTATGCACCTAGGAGCGCCTAAGTCACACCTATTAAATCACTGCATAAATGAACAGAAAATGTACAAGATATGAGTAAGTTATCCTATAAATCATTACTTGGTGACAAAGGTAACATTTTAGACCCCTTTTCTGTAGGTATACAATGCTAGGATTCATGTAATCAACCCCATATGATAGGGATAAGGCTTAGATGTGCCTGGAAGCCCATGTTTTTCTCAACTTTCCAAGTCAGACTCTTGGACACGTAGTGGATTTCAACTCCCATGCATGGTTTTGAAAACCGGACCAGATCGGATGGTCAGACAAGTTGACCCGGAAACCATCCAAGCAACTGATTCCGTTTCACCCTAAAACCATTCCTAGGCCAAAACTGTTGACTTGGTCAGCAACCCGCTAACCCAGGCAATCAAACCGTCAACCGGTCAAGCTGGACAATGGTTTTTGGCCTTTTTATTTTATTTATTTGTTTATTTTTTTATGTTTTTTAAATTAGAACGGGATGTCCGTTTGACCTGGGAACCAGTGGCCAAAACAATTCCGTGTCTGGTTCAATTTTTAAAACCTTGCTCTCATGACTTTGTGTCCATGCAAAACTTGTAATAAAAAAAAAAAAGAAAAAAATTTCTGACTCCTGAAAACATTGATATAAGGAGCCATTGGCACAAAAAAGAGTGAGATCTCCCCAATACCACCACCTGTTGGATTCTCTGGTAAGTCTTTGGGAACTGAACACCTGAAAGCAACACAGGTACATACCAACCTCCCCCTTCTGTATCCTCCCTTTGTCTACCACCACCTGCCTGCGAACTCCCCCACCCCCGGAAAAAAAAAAAAAAAAACACTTGCCCTTTGCTGAAGATTTGGTGCTTGGAAAAATCCTTAACTACCTAAAAATTTCTCTATTTCTGCTTGGACTCCCTTTTGCAGGTTCTTGCTCAACCAGCAGCCTCTCTTCCTCACAGAAAACCTCTAAGCCTGCTGGTAAATTTTGGAGTCAAGAGTCTGAAGAAGACAGGATGAACAGTAGTAGTGGGACCAAGTCGGGTTGCTCAAATTAAACTCCAACTACATTGAGCTTGGGTTAGGGGTCAGGCCCATTGAAAATTTACCAAATGCTCAACCTAACTGGACCATTTTCTTTGCTCATTTTCCTTACAGCAAGTACATAGGCCTGTCAGGGAGGCCTGCTCAGTCCCTTTGGTCTTGAGGGAGTGCCCTACCTCAATGGAGGTGATGAATATTTACCAATGACATTTCAAGATAGCCAGTGAAGGTTAGGCTAGGTCTGGAGATGAACTAACTGGAAAACTCCTGATACCTTTATTTAATATGGGACAAAACACTGACCCAAAGCAAGGGGTAACAATAAATTATGGAGGAAAACTACCAACAATTGGATAAGCAACTAGCTGTTAAATGCCTGAATCCAAACACTGCCTTAAGATGAGACAAAAAAGTGACCTATAGTGAGGGGAAACAAATGAAGAAAAAAATTATCAAACAGAGAACAAAGCCTGAAGAAAAAACAGCCACCAGAAGATACCTTTTTCTCTCAGATAGGGACAGATCAACCAGAGATATGATAACAAAATGGTTAGAAACGGCCTATTGACCAATAAATAAGAGATGACAGTGGATGGACTTGGAAGAAAGAAAACACATAGTAAACTTGTGTGCTTACAAAATTGGAAGAACTGAAGACAGGTACAACTATTAAGAAGAAAGATTGTAGAGTTATCAAGTGTTATATAGCCAAACCTGTTAGACAGCCCAACTCCAGTCAATAACCACTCCCCAATGTTGGGACGATGATGGGAAACTGAATGGTGGTAAGTCATAATACCAATACAAATACTGGTAAAAAAATAGGACATAATGACCAAGAACTCAGCAATCCCATGTGGCACTACAAATGGTCTTTTGCAGGAAAAGGCCCTATCAAACGAAAACTCTTACCTATCAAAAAGAGACTCTGCCAATGGAAAGTCTTTGAGAAAACAAAACCAAAAGTGTTCAGCTTGAGGAGGGAAGCTTTCAGAGTAAGGAAAATGACAACAACAGACATCCCAATTTGGGGGAGGAAATTCAAAGATTAAACATAGATGAAATTTACTGGAGGGCAGGAAGCATTCAAGGTGGCATTTGGAACCTGGCATCTGATACCTTTGGAGTTCAATTAGATCTTACTGGGATAAGATATTATTTTTATGGCTGAACAGAACAGTCCATGTGCAAAATCTGATTAAAGTATCATGTTGGAGCTTTGACCAGAGGAATTTGCAGTTCCTTCTATGGATGCAACGTGGGTGGACTTACATTTAGAATTTGGAAGGAACCTGAACCCAATACGGTGTAAATTCTTTAATTGGGTACCCAACTTGCACTCTTTCTTCTGTTTAAGCATGGTGTGAGGGCTATTCTTGTAAAGTTTTAAACCATTAAGAGAGTAAAGGAAGCACTTATGTGCACCACTAAGAAATTATAACTGGTGACCCAATCACCATGAAAATTTTAGAAAAAATTAATGCCTTTAGAGGTGCAACCAAAATACCAATTGCACTGGAAGGAGATTGCCACTTACCTGATTTGATTAGTTCAGATATAAGTGGCAACATATCAGATTTCCAAATGCCACCTAAAATAGCTATAAAGCCAAGAAATCCCAGTCCCATTATCACTTATAACCCTAAAGGAAAGAAATCCCACTAATACCTCCACAAGTATCAGAATGAACTGTAAGTAGAGCGAAAGAACAAACTGTCTGAGGAAGAGCACTTCAAAGAGAAAGAAGATTGAGAGCAAAAAGGGAATTCTTCAAGGAAGGCAGCTCAATCCCCTTATCAAGCAAGAAGATGATTGAGGGAAGACAGAGCAGCAGACCTCCTACTTGACCACAGTCAGTGACATTTAGACTGAACCAAGAGAATTGAAATGGAGAACACCAGATTTGGTCAAGAACACCAGATTTGGGAAGCAAACACCAAACTTACAAGCACATACATACGTAATGCTTATTACCTTCTTGCATCTAATTCCTGAATTGCTTATAAACTCTGCATGGACTGTCAGAATTTACAGGTTAAAGGGAACGTCATTAACATGTTAGAATTTTTGCCACATATTTTCAGCATGAAATAGAAAAGGGCATTCCCAAATGCTGGTCTCACCATCCAGGGTCTAAGGAAGGGTTGACTATAGATTAGATAAGGACCTAAACCTCTGGCATTTCTGCATTTTTTTGTGCAAAATGGTTACTCTCAGACCCAAACCCGCATTGGCAAATTATCACACTTCTCAGACAAGATTTTACCAAAACCTCGTATACAAATTACATAAAATATTACATATGAACAGAACAATAAGTACCATAAGGTAATTTTTTTTATCAGTATCCTAAGGTAATTTCCAACTCAATAAACCCTTCTCCCAACTATTTGGGGTTGGGTAGAAATCTAGTTAAATAACCCAAAAAGAAACCACAAAGAAGCTCGATCAAGTGAATCAGCAAGTTCTCTACATCCCACTACAGAGCCATGTCTTAGTCAGCAATCAAGTGAAGAAACTTCCCCACATCATAATAACTGGCATTTGGCATTACCTTTCTCGTCTTGTACGAAACTTAAGCGGTTTTCTCACTGTCAGCAATCATGCAAATAAAATTCAAACATATAATAACATTTTCCGCTAGAATCGTGTCTAACTCTAATCAAAATCGAGTCTTCTACAAAATTGGTGAAACTACAAAAGTTACCGGTGCTATCAGTCTAGAAAATTCTTAAACGTGCTTCTGATGAAATCCTACCACAAGTTTGTATAAAGAGCTCAGCGTACTACAAAAGGAAAATCTTTAAAATAGTACCAATTCAGTAAGGTATGCTGACCTGAGAATGAGCTCACAAGACCGCGAGCTTCTTCGCTCCAATCAAAACCACGAATAGCCTCATAAACTCCGGCATAGTCTCGCGTCCATAGCCTCTGACCTATTTTCCAAGCAGCAACGAGCACTGGCTGGCTTTCTTTAATTGTCGAAGGTATCGATTTCCATAGAAACCGAGCACTGTTACTGCAAGACCATCCATCCACCAATATAAATCCTATAAAAAAGAAACCCAAATTGCAGGAAATTTGACCTCTTAAACCCTAAATCCCAATTAGTATACAAGAGCCGAATAACGAAAAATACGATTTCAACTTACATATCATTGACATAAATGTGCCCTAAAAGATGAATTGCGTGCGGCCATTCGTCTCGGTATGGAATGCCTTGAGCTGAAACCTGATCGATCTCCAACAGCACGGCACCATAAGAATCTCGAGAAAAATGTATAAATTAATAGTTATCGTACAGAACATGGATAGCGACTGCGATTCGGAATGAATCAGAAACCCTAAGAATCAATGTACATTGTTCTCTGATTTTTTTAACTGTAATAATGATGATTATATACTTCGAGAAACTTTTACGAGTGAAAAACAAATTACAAGGAATAGGAGACTTATGGGTTTGCCTGAAGCATAAGCTCGTCGCAGATATCTGCGATCTTTTCATATGACTTGGACGCCATAGCGTCCTTGAGGGAGGAAAAATCCATGGTAGAGACGGTGTTGATTCTCTTCGCCTGTAACGACTTGTTAGAAAACCTATTCTCGCGCAAAGCTACTACTCTGGTAACAAAACTGCGGCCACTTCCACCAAGGAGGAAATACTCCCTTTCACGATAGATAACAAAACCACGCTATTCAATCTCATAAAAAACCGAAAAACGAAAAACAAACCGAAACCAGTACTCCGAAGTTCCGAACCGAAAAACTTGTCAACTGAACCGGTTGATTCGGTTTCGGTTAACCTATTGAAAAAGGTATATATACAGTATTGATGATGTCATATTTGTGTGAAATTCCAGGTTATTTTTCTACCTCTTCGAGATTGGTCAGCATTTTTTTTCTTGAAGGCGATTAGACAGCATTTATATTATATATTATAAATATAAAAAATGAAAAACGAAACCAATCAACCAATTAATCGATTAATTCGGTTCAGTATTTTTCAACAATCGAAAGAAACTCGGTTTCAAATATGTGCCCACGGCAGAACTGTAAGAACCCCTAATTTTCATGTTACAGAAATTTTTCAACTTTTACACGGGCTGTTCATAACAAGATCCAAACCGATCAATTCAGTCCGATCCAATCTGAGTTGGCTGGTTTTTCTTCAGCATCGATCGGTTTCGAGTTACAAAAAAATATAAATTGATGATTCAACACATAAAAACCGAAATCAAACCGATCCAAACTGACTTAGATAAATATACATATTATATATAAAATTTCTGATATATAAAATATCAGTTTTAATTCATCAAATCATTTTTAATTTCCAGGCATCTAGTCTTTGCTTTCTTAGACTTGAATCCTTTACCGTTCACACCGAGATAATCACTCACAAAACCGACTCAAACCAACCCAAACCAATTCAAACCGACCATGTTGGTTTACTTAGTACTGAGTCGGTTTCAGTTTCATTTGTAGGTAAACCAACCAGGTTAGTTCGGTTGGAAAAATGCCAATAAACTGACCCAACCCAACCCGTGAACAGCCCTATTTTATAGGTAGACTAGAAAGGAGAAGCTCTTCTAACATCATAGATTTATTTTAGCTTTTTAGGATAAATTACATATAGGTATCCTTTACTTTGGTGGTAATTGTATCCTCAAGTTTCAATTATAACACTTGAGTATCTTAAACTTTCAAAAATATACACTTAGGTCCATCCGTAGTATTCTGTCAGTTAAATAGTAAATAATGCCATAAATACCCTTCCTCGTGTATTTTTTATATCATTTTTAGAAAATCGAAAGTCTCCTCACATGGACAGCAAATAACATATTCAACTTTTCTGATGATGGCATTTTCTGGTGATGATTTTACTCTGTATAATGATCTCAAAAATATATGATAAGGGTATTTTTGATATTATGTAATATTTAACTGACATAATACTAATTGATGGACCCAATTGTCTCTTTTTGAAAATTCAATGTATTCAAGTGTTACAGTTGAAAGTTCAAAGTACCTATCTGTAATTTAACCATTTTTTATATGCTAGTTAATAAAGAAATAATGGATGATTATAATTTATAGAATAATTTAAGAAAAAAATGTAAATTATCAATTAACAATTATTTTATAGTGTTGTACTTATGTGATATAGGAAGTGAAATAGATGATTATAAATGATTAATATTTATTTTAAACTTTTAATAAAATGGCAAGGAAACAATTTGATGTCATCCAAACTCAATAAACAACAAAATGGACAATAAAAAAGTACAATTCTTTTTAAAGATGGAAAGGAAAAGCACTCTTCGTCATAGATAAATTTTCTTTAGTTTTACAATTTTGAAGTCATCCAATTTCAATATACAACAAAATGGACAATAAGATAGTATAAAACAAAAAAAGTAGAAAACATAAATGAGAAAACTACAATTCTAAACAACCTGCCTAAAACATATCCCAATTTGTTTTAGGCTTGGTGAGGTTTAGGTTGGCAAACTTGGGCTTTTACATTGCTACGGGTATGGGCCTAAGGTTCATGTCCAAGGTTGGGCTTGGATTGGTCCTTACCCAAAACTCAATTAACCCATCTACGCTACTTTATTGAAAAGGGTTAAGACTTAAGAGAAGTCTAAAGATAAAAGAAAGGAGGAGTTTATTAAAGAGACAACACGATACACTACGATGTTGGTTGATGGTTGATATAATAGATTATGCCCTTTGAAAACATTGTCTTCGTCCATCACTAGATGGACAAGATTTTATGAATACTATCTTGACAAATCATAGACAAGATTAATTCATTGTTACACGAGATCACTTCGATGGCTTCGAATATATATGTGTGTGTGGTTGAGATTAATTCATTAATCTTGGTTGTTTTGTACATTATTTTATCTCAGCCATTTTTTTAGAAAATTTGATGTTTTACCTGAATGGCTAAAATTAGTTGAAATCTTGGTATATTGCTTGGTTACCCAAGATTATTTCTTTACTATTAAAGACCAATTTGATTAATTACCTCTATTTTTCACTAACCGAAAATAGTTGAAATTTCAGTAGATGACTTGGATGGTTGAGATTAGTTCATCCATGTTGAGAGACAACTTTATTGACATAGATCTTTGAATTGAGTGGATAAATTATTTTGGATAGACTAAGATTAAATGAATTATTGGTACATGAAATGGATGGTTGGAAGTAGTCGAATGATCTCAGGATGCCATTTTGATGGCCCACACATCTTAGGTGTTAACTAGTAAATCACTTTATTTGGCTCAGAAAAATCAGTGCTTTAATTGAATGGTCAATTCAAGATTGTTTGAAACTTTGGTACGTTACTTGGATAGCAAGATTAATCGTTGATTTGATGCATTTTCATGCATTGCCTAGATTAGTTAACTTTGGCATATTATTTGGTTGATTGAAATTAATGTACTAATCTTAAGAGCTCATTGTGATGGCCTAAATCTTCTGGTTAATTAGAGATTTAGATACATAATTTACGTTCTTTTTTTTTTTTAGTTTTGGATAATTTGGTAAATGATTTACTATACCACACTACCATAGTAATTTGAAACCATTGCACATCAGATTTACAAGAATAATTGATGCTCTTGAGGCATGGGTTTCAAATAGTCTGAATCTGAATCTTTAGTTGGAAATCATGACAATGAATATCTATTTTGGTAATATTAAATATGTATAAATGGAAACACCCAAATTTTATCTTTTAAAGTAGATAAAAATCCTAAAAAATAATAAAGAAGGGCATTTTAGGATTTTAGAAATGTCTAACAATACAGGAATTAAGGATATATTTTCATGAATACCTCTCTCTCTCTCTCTCTCTCTCTCTCTCTCTAAATATGATATAAAAAGACTTTAATCCATGTGAACTTTGATGAAAATCCACTTAGACTATATTTGCTTTGAAGGAAAAAGTAGGGAAATTAAAGGAAGGAAAAGGTAAGAAAACTTATACAAGATTTATAAAGATTTTCCTACCTTTCCCTTTCTTTCCTTACTTTTTCATTCAAACCAAATACAATCTTAATTGGTTACCACTTTCACGATACTCAATCAACCGTTGATTGGTTACAAGTTATTTTCGAAATCATGTATTTACAAAAGGAGTTTATTTTTGTCTTAATTTAGGAGTGGAGTGTGACACTCCCAAAGTAGAAGGAATCCTTAATTACCAAAAAAACATGAGATTATATCCTATTAATTAATTAGTTAATTATATCTTCATAATACAAAACGGTAGAAACTGAAATACAATATCAGAAAAACAAACAAGAAACCATTTACCCAAACAAACCACTAACAAATAAAATGCAACACAGGACATGCATGTTACAAGCATAGACACATCCATGGATGGATTGATATTATTCGCCATGAAAATTATCAAAATCAAATCTAACACAAGTGGGACGTGCTTTCCATGACCAACGCGCTTATATATGCCCCTCCTTGTGAACGGCACGCCCAGGCCCAGAGAGCTTACGTTGCTTCTTCTCATCAAAACCACCTTCACCATGGCCATCATCTTCATGTTCATGTTCATGCTCATGATCATCGTCACAGTCTTCGCATTCATCATCATGATGCTCTTCATCTGAATGGTCATCATCGCCATGATCTTCCTCATCATCATCATCTTCGTCTAACTTGCGCTGGAACTGTTGCATCTCCTTCTTGCTCATCATCATTTTACGTGAAAGAACCCCTCGACCACTGTCCTCGTGGCCTAACCCATCAGCTGCAGCGCAACAGACGGCAAGAGCCACCATAACCAGAAGCAACACAACTGCTACAGGCTTCATACTCTCTCTCTCTCTCTCACTATCTCTCTCTTCCTCTCTACCTTAAAAGGGTTCTAATGTATATCTTTAATTAGTACGAAGCTAGACATTTCTGGTCTTATATATAGAGAGAGCATTTCGTATATATGTAAACAAAATCCAATTAAATAAATATATAATTTAGATGAACGCATGCAATTATCTAGTGATTTTCCTACCTAAACTATATACAAAACTATTTCGTTTGCATGCAATTGCACTACTATTATATAAAGGTAGATATATACTTGTATTCTTTGGTGGATAACAGGCTAGACCCAATTACAAAGCTTAAGACTTAAGTAAGCAATTCATGCGTGGGTCTCGTTTGGCCCCTGAATTATTTGAAGGTCAATTGAAATTGAGCCAATTAACCCACAACCCAGATAGCTTTCTGGTTGGGTTTTAATTTCAAAACACTGATTAGAATATATCATTTGAATATTATATAGGGCTCTCGCCCACGGACTGTAGCTTAATGAGATCGATTTTATTAGAAAATATATATATATTTTTTGGGGGGAGGGAGGAAAAAGTCTACATATATTTCCTTTCTTTTGGGCATGATTTTTAAAATCACACCGGACGGTTGGACCAAAAAACCAGGAACCGCATTTTTCCTCAAAAGCGGATTTTTGCCAATAAGTGTTGATTTGATCAATAAACTGTTGATTCGTACAGTTGAATTGTTCAAACTGTTTAAACTATTTAAACTGTTCAATGATTTTTATTGTTTTTATTTTTTATTTTTTTTTTTGTTAGAACAAAATGACCATTTGATTCGAACGATCAAACTGTTTAACCCGGAAATCGAACCCTGACTGATTAGTTATTCGGGTTGATTTTAAAAACCTTGCTTTTAAGCATTCGACTGCAATAAAATTGAGCTAGACATCTCAAAATCGAAACCCCTTCATCTGAAAACTTGTTAAATCTTAAGAAGGATTCATATCATTGTGGGTACCACTATGATTCTGCTTAATTTGCTGATGTAATAGTTAAGACCTGCATGAGAAAATTGGCTATTAATTGAATATAGAAATTAAATTTTGTAAGTGGTTTTTCAACTTCATAAATAACCAGGTTTTGTAATTAATTATTAATTAACTGTTGTCCTTAATTAGTTTTCATGAAATGGCAAGCCTCATAAAATTCAAGTTGGCAAACACCACCTAGGAAGGAACAGTACCCCTTGCATGCTTGTTAAAACTTGTAAAACAAGATATGCTTAATTATATATCATCACTTCCACATGGTAGGGGAGAGAAGAAGAAGAGAAGTCTCATTGCATTGGATATTTATTGTTCAACCACCGCTAAGGCCGTCTTTGAAAGAAAAGGTAGAGAAAGGAAGGAAAAGATGTCCTGGTACAGGTTTCATTCCCTACTTTTCTTTCAAACCAAACACAGCCTAAAATCATGACAATATAAACCTTGAATATTGCTTCAATAGACATAATTCGGCACTAATGCATCAGCAGGTTCACTCACGTCTTACTAATTAACGTGGTTCCACGTCTATTTGACATTATTATTTACATATACATGAATCTGGCCAGGTTTACTTGTGAGACATATATTTGAATATTACCAATGTCTCAAAAGAAAATTCAATTATAGGTCTTAGCTTCTAGCAGAGCCAACTTAAATAAGCCTGTATATTTTAATTTTCTTTTTCTATATTGGCCACCTTGATTTAGAAAACATGTTATAATTGCCTACTTAAGCCTGGCTCATCTGTTTAATGTTGGTATTAATTTTCATTTGAAAATTTTGAGTTTTGCTTTTGATTATACTGTTTTACTATATATCGAGTTTTGGGGCTTTGGTCAGACATTGGATGATTAATGATGTGTGGTGGTGGTGATGATGACAGATGATAATGGCAATGCACATGAAGGTGAAGTGGTTGGTTGAAGTGGGTTATTAACTTTTCTAAAAAATATTCTTTCATTGTAGGTATGTTCAATGAGCATTTAGCAAATTTTGGGATTTTTAGCCTGCACTCCACCTTAGAACTCAGATTTGAACTGCGGACCTACAACAATTAAAATTTATGAACGGCTCCACCTATAACACCCCTACCCGCCCATGAATTGTCATCAATTCCGAGCTGGCACCTGCCCCCAACTGTACATTAGAGCTAGGATTTCAAAGGTGGACTGAACATAAAAACCCCCAATTTTTTTGACACCTATAGCTTAAAAGACTACTATCCTACCCTAGAAAAAGATTAAAACAACTTTTGACAGTTGTCAAAATATTTATCAACTATTCATTGAAGTGCTTACTATGTTGTGCCTACTAGATCCTATCCGTAGGATTTGATCCCAAGTCTCTACTACAATAAACCAGAAAACCTATTGATGAGGGCAGATTTGGCCCTCCAGTGGAATTGTGACACGTGGCACCTCGTGCCAACTAAGTATGGCCTCTAGGCAGCTCGCCACAGGCAGCTCGCCACAGGCAGCTCGCCATAGGTAGCTTGCCACAGGCAGCTCGCCATAGGTAGCTTGCCACAGGCATAGGCAGCAGCTCGCCATAGGCAGCTCGCCATAGGCAAATCGCCCTAGGCAGCTCGTCACTTGTAGAGAAGCTCGGTACAGGAGTAGTTTGGCATATCGTAGGAAGATCCCCTACCTGACGACCAGGCCTAGACACCAACCCGCCGACTAACACAAGCATTGACCTGATGACCTGGCCCAGACACCGACCCGCCGACTAACATAGGCGCCGACCTGGCAACCTAGCCCAGACACCGACCCGCCGACTGACACGGGCACTGACCTGACGACCTGGCCCAGACACCGACCCGCCGACTGACACAGGCGCCGCCCTGACAACCTGGCCCAGGCGCCGACCTGGCCGCCTGACACAAGCGCCAGCCTGACAACCTCGAGGAGTTCACCACCGTACCTCGGTTCTGATGGGATGTGACGAGTCTTACCCTTTGGAGGCTTTTCACCCACCTAACCCGCTAGGGCTCTGGTATATAAAGACCTCACCCGCCAAAGAAGGGGGGGGGGGAGGATAGAAAAAATTGAGGTAATCCTTGCTCTCTGGCTCTCTCATTTCTCCAATATTATCTTCAAAGCTCTCTACACTCAGAGTGCTAACTTAATTGTCGAAGAGCCCCCACCGGGAAAATACACCCGGGTCCTCTGATTCAGTTCTCGCAGGTTCCTCGGCTCCCGCCGCATACAAAGAGGAGGAAAAGATGGTGTTCTCGCAGGTCCCTCAGCTCCCACTGCCTACAAAGGAAAGAATGTCACCTCATGCTGAGGGCAGTCGGGTTACGCTGCACTAGGGAGCTCCACCATTCTCTAAGTCACAGGCCGCCTAGTAGGGAGTTCGCCACCAGGTAGCTCGCCACCAAGCAGTTCGCCACCAGGCAGTTCTCCACCAAGCAGTTCACCACCAAGTAGCTCATCACTGAGGCACGTCACCCCCGGGTCAAATAACAAGGTACTTAGCCAAAAAATTTTTACATCACAAAACATTGGTACGTGGCCGAAAATGGTTACATCACCTACCATGGTTACAACATATTTTTGTGATTGCCCAATAAAACATGGATAAGGTAAACAATAGATAATTTGGCCTTTTGTATTTAAAACAAATGGGAGGTCATGCCCATTTTTGTGAGTGATCACAAGAATTTGTATGATCATGGTCGCATAAGATGTTAACTCTAGTTCCATTTGAACAAGGACCCTTTTGATGGGCATCCCTTATTTTCTACCATGTAGAATGATGATAAGGTTAATTTGGGACGTCCATTTCAATGAGGAAGCCCTTGCATCATCATTGTATTGACTCCCTCTATCTAACTCACCTTATAACTAGGGGTGGATTCGAGTCAAGCTGAATATACTTGGCTATTCAAACTTGGTTCACTGAAATAGTGTTAGGCTCGAGCTCGACTCGATTCGAGATAGAGACTTGAGCTCGAGCTTGGCTCAATTCAAAAGCTGGCAAGTTCGAGCTTGACTACAAGCCAATCATTTTTTAGAAAAATAAAAATTATACATATAATACAAAAATATGAATTATAAACATTTTTTATTATATATTAAAAATTATATATATATATATACTAGGCTCGATTTGACTCACGAGCTAAACTCGAATAGCTCGTGAGAAGCTTGGTTCGTGGCCACCCTTACTTATGACCTAGTAATGGTTTCATGGGGTTATTAGGGGTGCAACTTAGGCGGGCTCAGGTTGGAATTTTGTCAAAATTTGAATAGGGCTGGCCTAGAAACCCAGTACTTGACTTGCACACCACTAATGGGAGGTAACATATCTCCCATACCCATAACCCCCCAAACCTGGTGGTAACAGGATTTGTTCCCAAGTCTCCACTACAACTAGCCATCGAACTTACCAATTAAGTGACCATTAGTTGCCAAATCACACCTAACATTGGAATTAATATTTTTTTATATACATTTGAGTTGATGACATGATAATAGAATGGCTTTCACCAATCAAAACCCTCACATGAAACTTGATAAATACAACCCGATTGGTTACCACTTAATACCGGTTGGTCGGATGTATACAAGTTTTCTCTTTTTTGGTATCAGTCAAACCCTAAAAAGTTACATATGAAGAACAAATGGACCTCTTTTGGTCCCTGCATCATCTTGTCATGTTAAAGATTATTGAATCATTTAGGTTGTATTTGCTTCTTCATTAAAAAGTAATTTATCACATAAGCCACTTATTTTCAATTTAAGTTTCCTTTACTTATAACAAGCTGAATTGAAAAACTTATTACTTTTTCTTTGGTATAGGAAAAACTTATTACTTTGTCTTTTAATGAATAAGTCTTTTAGGAGGTTGTGGACTCCTTAATGGTTGAAGCTAAAGTTAAATTAAATATTTTGTTGTATGATTAATTACTTTATCCACTAAATGCCAAAGAAGTAAGTCAAGAGCTCACTTTTGCTATGATATTATCATAGCACAAGGCTAAAATAGAAAATCATGGCCTCAGGTTTACTTAGGCGGCGCTTGATAAATCTGAAATCTAAAAAGTTAAAAATATATTATTTGTGTCTAAAATCTGAAATGAAGTATTAGTGCTTTTCTATTTTTTAGAGGCTCTGAATCCATAAGCTTGTTTGTATTGGATCAACCCTTTACCATCTTAAATTCATTGATTTTATTATCTTACCCCTAAAACACACTATTTGGAAATGTTGAGTTCAATTCACATTAAATCATAAAAAATAATTTTCAACATCAAAATAATATTGAAACAATACAAATAAACAATAATAAATTAATAAATAAAAATTACTAATTAATAAATGAAATGATTAAAATTAAAAAATAATAATTAATGATTATAAAAATAATTAATAATTAGTAAAAAAATTATAATTAATTAACTAATATTATTATTACTCACCCTCTTGAGAGAGAGAATTGTCGCCACTGCAAGTTGTAGTTGCGGTGGCAAGAAGACAAGGAGGGAGAGAGAGAGAGAGATATATATCAAATGGGGTAGGGGTATTTTTGACTTTAGGCCACATCTGAAACGCGTTTGAGTGCGATAAGTGATAGGCTTGAGTCTTAAAATTTCAAATTTGAAAAAGATTTTTTTTATCATATTTCAGATGCAACACCAAACAAGCATTGCATCTGAAAAGAAAATATTTTAAACTTCAGACGTCTGAGAAGTGTTATCAAAACGCCACCTTAGTGGCCCCACCAAGAGGTCACTTCATCTAATTTAAGTAGGGCCATGGCAACAAACCAAAGGTTTTGTTTTAGTTGTTTCAGCTCAGGGCTACGACATTGTGATGGCAAATGTGGGTTGATAAGTCAATGGTTGAACAACTTCAGCCGTTATCGAGTGGCCTCTTGACCTAATTCACTTGAGGTTATTTGTCAAAGTCAGACTCCACTTGGATAAGCTTTTTTTAGATCAAGTAAATATATTAGAAGAAACAAAAGCTTACAAAGTTTTGTACATTTGGATAAGCTTTTAATTTGTAATTTTGTGCTTTGGACAAAAAAAAAACTTTAGATTTTGAATGCAAATGATTTTTGAAAGCATAATCACTTAAAACCAAAATACATTTGCAATAAAAAGCCTAAATGATTTCGGGGGAAAATGTGCTTTTCATAAAACACAATAAAACGAGAGTGTAAACTTTCCCCATTTCCCTTATCATTGTAGGGACCCGCCCTGAATGGGGCAACAATGGGGATAAGAAGATTTGCATTTCCATTGGTGGTGATGGGGAGAGCACTCCCCACCCCATAGGACCCCCAATCCTTGCCCCGTGGGGATCCTACTTGTATGTATGTATAATATTTTTACAAATATGGTAAAATATGTTTGAATGTATTTGGATTTTTTTATTATAATTATAAGTTTTAACTATTTGTTATTAATTTTTTAAATGAAATAAAAATAAAAATACGATGATTGGCATCATAAAAATTTCATGTGAAGTGGGGATTCTCATTCTCACGGGGATGGGGATGAGGATAGAGATTTTTGCGAGGATAGGGATGGGGAGTGGCTCCCCATCTCCACCCCACCCTATTGCCATTCCTACTCCAGATTGAAGCTCTCTCATCAAAACCCTCGAGCACAATGCATCTATAGATCTACAATAGTGAGATTTTGGGCTTCCATATTTTTCCTTATGTCTTCATACCTTGTATCCAAAAGTTTTTCCTAAGGCCTCATTCAATTTCTAGTAAAAGTGGGGGGGCTGGGGAAGTGGGTGGGTCCCACAAAATTGCAATAATCCCACTTTCAGTCACCGCTACAATAGAACCAACATAAAACTTTTTTTTCAAATAGTTAGTTACTCAAGTGACCAATACTCTCATGGAGGGTGGATAAGTTACTTACCCGTCAAAAACTCAAATCGCATGGATTCTCGTGCCTTACCTAGGTAACATTTTGCCAGCCAAACGTTGAAGTTGTGAGTATTCGAGCAACGTTTCTCCAGGAATCACTTACTCAAGGAAATGCATCATATGGGTAACGCAAAACAAACAAAGCCTAAGATTCATGTTTGTTTGCGCTTATAGGTTATCAAGTTTGATAGAAAGCCAATGAAGGTATGCATTAAGCATGGCATCCGTACCATGTCTCTTCTAACTATCATTTTTGTTTGATTAATCCACTTGAATCAATTCCTTGTTCCTCTTTGTCATTTCATTTGAGCTAGTGAATATCTTTGATTGAATGTGGTTGTCTTTTTATGGTGTATAAAGCAATCTGTAATCTTGAAATGCCTGGTGTGTTTATTGTACCAAAATATTGTTGTTAAAGTACTATTTACCAAAGAATTTTGACCACCAATTGCACTTGTTAGAAGAAGTGATTTGCTATGCATTGAAGGGAATAGAAGAGCTCAAGGTAGACCAAAAAAAACATGGGTAGAAGTGGTAATAAATTATTTAGTCACTAATGTTTAATATTAAATATGTCATTGAATATAATGGATCGGCAAAATAGGATTCATGGATGATGATGATGATGAAAAGTATAAAAATAAAAGCTATATTTGGATAACCTTTTTGGAAGTACTTTTGTGCCTTGTGTAATAAAAAGAAATTGCTTTGGAGTGTGGTAAAATGTGTTTTCAAAGAAAAGCACTTCCGCAACAAAAACACAAAGCAGTAATAGGATGGTCCATGCTTTGACCATGCAACTTGGAGATTTTATACTTTTTTCACAAAAAATAAAAAGATGTGAACATGTTTTTCCTTTCCCACATGTTATATAATTTAGATATACTCACCTAACCCAAGTTGTTGAACTTCAACCTAATAGTGGATTAAGGACCTTTAGTCAATGGGGTAGACATTATCATAACATCAACTTAGTTGCAACATTTTAATAATTAAAACAAAAATTAAATAAAATTAAAACTGTGACCTCCAGGAAGCTCATGGCCAGCTCAAACACAAGGAGTTGCCACCCATTTAATTTTAGAGGAAATTGGTCCTCTGTAAATTATGGAAAATTGATTTAATTTCAAAAAATAGTGATTCCATTCTCTATCTAAAAGGCACTTAATCAAGATATTCTAAACTTGATAAGATTGAGAGGGAGAAGGTGTTAGGCACCCCTCTCTCCAAGCTGTAGATGACAACCCAATATGGCAAATGTTTAGGTTCTCAACTTCATAAAACTCAAATTAATAAAGATGGAATTCTAAAATTTGCAAACAGAATCCTTCTAATTCTGAAATTACAATAAGCTTGAAGAAAAGGCTTTTATAGATTTAGAGTTCCAGTCTCAATAAATCCGAGTTTGGATTATTAAAATATGTGATAAGAAACAACCAAATAACCAATAAGTAACTAAAAGGAACTTCAATGCAAGTTAAGAAACTTACCTCTTTGATTTAGTCTTATTTAAGCATGATAATAGCAATTTCAGAACCCAAGAAATGATGTTTTTAAGGACTTGGACCAAGAGGGTGACTTGAAATTACTCCTTGATGTGAGAGAGTGGATATTTAAGAGGGATTTTTTTGTCTTTCTGAAGGGTTAGAACATGAACAGAAAGAGAAGTGGGACAGTTTTGATGAGTTCCAACTATAGATTCATAATTTTTCTTAGGTTCTTGTTGAGAACAATTGAAGATTCCAGTGGGTTCTCTCTTTTCATTTATGCTCATCAAAATCTGCCCCCAGAGCTTAAAACCCATCCTAATTATATAAAGGGAAGGTTGGAGAAGGTTTGAAAGTCATCCACCATGTGTTTGGGGTTTCAAAAAAACTAAAACATGCAATAAATTTCAAAAAAAAAAAGAAACTCGACCTATCATGCTTTTTTAGAAGATCTCTGAGGGTTCAATAAATTAATGTTAGATTTCAATGATTTTCATGGGATTTCTTATGCCCAATGGAGTTATTTTCAAACCTCTTCATGGTAGACTTGAATCTAGCATTTCACTGGTAGAAAATGTGAATTTGAAATGGTTATAATAGTCATTATGTCCATTTCTAGGTTCAAGAAGGGTTACTTTAGGGTTCTTGGGTTCTTTTGGTCTACTTGGTTTCCTAATTAATCTAATGCGCCAGGGGGAATTAAGTGAAGGGCTGACATAAACCCTCACTCTTTTGATGTCTTAAGTTTAGATAGATGAAGAGGCAATTTAATCCAGTGTGCCAAAACCAAATCTTTTTTATTTAATGGTCAAATGGATAAATTATTAGGACGTGAAAATTGACAATTGGGGTTTTTTTGGTCTTTGACCATGGAAGTGAAGTATGATTGGTCAAATAAATTCTAGATGATGGTGACCTACTGGTGATAAGCTTTAACTAATAAGATTTAGTGGGTAGGAATTTTTAAACATCTTAATTTTGATTGAAAAGTTGGATATTTGATTAAATGTGTGGATTTAAAGATATGTTTCAAATCAATGTTTTAACTTATAACTTTTTATTCAATAAATAGACTTAAAACAGAATCTTATTTGTTTAACCATCAAATGGAGGAGTTTGGTCATGGAATTTGACATATTGTTTTTTTTTTTCTTTTGGTTTATAGACATAATGGATATCTATGACTAATAAACTTTGTTCAATGAGATTTACTGAAACAAGGGAATTTTTAGATGGAATTTTGCAAATAGGCATTTTTAAATGTCCCGACTTTGATGAAAGAGTTGGAGGTTTAATCAGAGTCATAGATTAAAAGATTCAGTTCATATCAAGGTTTTGGCTTATGATTCATCAACTAATGATAAAACTTAAAATGAGATATTGCTTGTTTTGGAGGGAATTAGAGTAATTTATAGTTGAAATTGGATAAGTGGGTTATTTTGAAGATTTGGTTCTTAATTAGAGGTGTTTGGTTGCTTGGGCTACAACTTCTTGTGCAATTTAAACATCAACGTCAAATTGGAATCTTTATTGATTGAGTGTTCAAATAAGGGAATTTTGAGTTGAAATCTAGCATGTGGGCAAGGATTGAGTGGATGGTTCGGATCAGGGAATTAAGTTGTTGATCTTGGTTTTCTAGTTCTATTCATCTAAGGTCACTAAAATAGTATCTTGACATTTTTAAGGTTGATCGTAGATTTTAGGTAGGATTTGGGGTTGATTATATCCTAGTATCTTTGAGGCAATAGAGGTATTGGATTTTAATTTTCTATAATTAAGGTTTTAATATTGTGTGGGTCAGGGCCATTGGAGAAGATATTTATATGATGAACAATGTATCTTTGAAATTTGGTTATGAAATTTAACATGTAATTGAGGGGTTTATAAGTGAGAGGGGATTTTGGGTTTCAACAGGTCTTATGTTGGTTTGGTTATGTTTTCAAATTTTGGGGTCTCAAAAGAATGTATAAAGAGGTAAAGTGAAGAAATCGAGCAAAAATTGGGTGTTGACAAAAATATTTTCTCTCTAAACATTTTAAGACAAAAAGATACATCTCATAATCATCACCAAATTTTCATAAAATACAATTTAAGTGTTTTATTCAGTCCTTTAAAAAATTACCACAAAACTAACAAAATAATGCATTAACAACACCAATTTTACAAGAGAAACAACCATTAAAAATAAGTTATAAAAGTAAAAGTAATTTAAGACATCTCATCAATATAAAGATAAAATAATAGTATATTCAAAATATTCAAAAAATACAACACAATATAGTTGTAATCATATGAAAACCTATAATAAATAAGAACTTATAAAATAGGGTAAATTTCTCAAACTACCCTTATGGTTTAGTTAATTGACAAAGTGTACCTTTGCTGTTTGAAAATTGATTGACACTACCCCTACTATTTCTGACAATTGACTAACTCTAACCTTATCGTTAACATCTGTTAGTATTTTGTCAAAACCCACATACACGTAAGACCACATGAAGTTTAAAATTCTTTTAAAACCCAATATTACCCCTGACCCCTCCCTTGTTCCCCTTCCTCTAAAGTCTGACTGGCAACCCCTTCCTTAGTTTTTTTGGGTTTGTTCTCAGTGAGATCTAGCATTGAAATCCATTTTGCATTAGAAAGCCAAGACATTCCTAGTTGTTTCTTGCTTCGATCACAAGTTATAATGTTGAAGGAGCTTATCTTTCCCGTAAACCAATGCTTTAGGGTAGGGTTTAGTTCATCTATCACCAGTGATTGTATGTTTTTCTACTTAGAAAGTAGCTCAACTTGTTGCTCTATTGCTCTTGCCTTCCTGGATTCTTCTTAGCTTAGGTTTGAAGGCACTTTGGCTTCCAAGTTTGCTATTGCCGAACATTTTTTCATTAATTTGTTTCTTTTTTCATCTGAATTTTTAGGATTTTCTGTTTGGTGAATGGTGATCATCATTTAAGAAGGAGAATGGAAAGACACCCCCACCTAAGTCCAATTAGGCGTGCTCCAAACAGGTTTTCGAAGTACGACTAAACCATTGATTCCCTCCCCTTTGATCTTTTACCTCACCGCCCCACCTAAGTCCATGCAAAAATTCCATTGGTTCTTTCCATTCTTCTCCTATCAATTTGCTTATAAGTGTGAGAAGATCTCCGGTCTAGCTATATTTAGGTGAAGAATCCTAAGTATTAGGTAAACTACCATGATTTCTAATGACAGAGCGGTTTCCACCAATCTGATTCCCAAATGCTAATATGAGGGAAAAGACAACAACTCTCTCTCTCTCTCTCTCTCACACCTCTCTCTCTCTCTCTCTCTCTCACCCCTTCTTCTTCAACCTCACCTTCCTTGATTTTCCTCCCATACCAACGATTTGGATCGAACCTCCTTCACTGGACAATGTGCATCTGAAATCTAAACAAGACGATCATTTCTAATCTAGGTTTCAGATCAGGAACAAGTAGTTTTTTTCTCTCAGATCTCTACTATTATCAATCTCTCCGGTGGCTATCATTGGGGTTATATCATATCTGAGTTCAGATAAAAAACAATACAAAACGATCGTTCTTTTCTCTCAGATCTTCGCTGTCGTTGATCTCTCCGGTGGCTCCATCCGATTGAGTTTAAGGGTAAAATGGTCATTTTACATCTTTTGTCCATGTTTAATGACCCTAGTAATGTTTAGACAAAACGTAAGGGAAGCGTTAGTTAATTTTCAAATAGTAAGGGTACACTTAGTTAATTAGCTAAACCATAAGGATAGCTTGAGAAATTTTTCCTATAAAATAATACTTTTTCTAACCAATTCCGATAAAGGAAAGGAAATAATTATGATCAACAAAATAATAATTGCAATTTGTAAAGGAAAGTTGTTTCGTTTGGGAAAAACAATGTCAATAATATGACACGAATAAAATAATAAATCTAAGGTGGCGTTTGATAAATCTGAAAAGTTAAAAGATATTAAAAGTGTCTGAAATATGAAAAGAGGCATAGATGCTTTTCTACTTTTTAGAGGATCTGAATCCATAAGTTTGTTTGTGTTGGATCAATCCTTTACCATCTGAAATTTACTGATTTTACTATTTTACCCCTACAACATATTATTTGGAAATGTTGAGTTCAATTTGCATTATCTCATAAAAATAATTTTCAAACTCAAAATAATATTGAAACAATAAAAATAATAAATAATAAATTAAGAATTACTAACTAATAAATGAAATGATTAAAATTAAAATAATTAATGATTATAAAAATATTAAAATAATTAATAATTAATAATTTACACAAATAAAAATTAAAATGATTAAAAATTACTAATTAATAAAAATAATTAATAATTAATAAATAACACAAGTAAATTTAATAAAAAAGTATTAAATTTTAATAAAAATAAAAATAATTAATAATTAATAAAAATATTATTATTATTCACCAAACCACAACTACTACATGTTGTAGTGGTAGTGGCGATGGTGGGAAGACAAGGGAGGGAGGGAGGGAGGGAGGGAGGGAGAGAGAGAGAGAGAGAGAGAGAGAGAAAGAAAGGGGTGGTGGCCTGAAGACAAGGCGGAGGGAGAGAGCGAGTGAGAGAACCGCCGCTATGTGGGAAGCGGGAAGACATGGGAGAGAGAGAGAGAGAGAGCGAGCGAGTGAACCGCCATTGTAAATTGCAATAACGGTGGCGGAAAGTGGGAAGATAGGGAGAGAGAGAGAGAATGAGTGAGAGAACCGTCGCTGTAGTGGTAGGAAGCAGGAACACAAGAGAGAGAGAGAAGAGAGAGAGAGAGAGAGAGAGAGAGAGAGAGAGAGAGAGAGAGAGAGAGAATTGTGGCGGTGGAGGGAAGTGGGAAGATAGGGAGAGATAAAGAGAGCCGCAATTGCAGCGGCGGCGGTGGCGGGAAGACGGGAAGAGAGCGAGAGAAACTTGAGCGTGCAAGAAGACAAGGGCAACATGCGTCATTTCAAAAATATTGTAAGGGCAGCTTCAACCTTGCACCGGATCTGAAACGCGTTTGAGCGCATTAAGAACCGGCCCAAGGTCTACAAAATTAAGATCTAAAAATATGATTCGGATCAAATTTAAGAGAAGAAACCAAACAAGTGTTTGGATATGAAAATAAATGTTTTCAGATTCAGACATCTGAAAAATGCAATCAAATGAGCCCTAAGTATCTAATTGCATAAAAATGATTAGTGGAGCTATGAAATAAAAAGAAAAATAAGAAAATCAAAATCATATAAAACCTTTTGTTTTTAGTATTTTGGTTATTGATCACCACTGCTCCAGTAGCTATCAGCCTATTATCATTGGCTGCTATGAAATGGCAGTGAGGTCTAAGTAGATGAGAGAGATTAGATTGAGATGCTGAAGGATGTGAAATGAGAGACCGGATCTGCTCCTCACACATGGTGCCTCTCAAGCGCTTCACACACACATCCTACCACGCATTGGGAACATCTCCCGTACTTAATAGTTATTATTCACGGGAGATGTTTCCCAATGCATGGTGGATGTTCCTGTGAGGCTCCCATTTGTGAGGAGTAGATCTCACTTCGTGAAATGAGGGGGAAAAAACAAGGAAATAAAGACTAAAAAAACATAAAGATTAAAACTCTAACTCCCAAACCCTATAACTTAATTTAGATGGGACGTGGACATGGGTCCATTCATGTATATATTTTCTTTATTTCTTACCTATTCGCATATTTAAGAAGCCAAATTTTATTGAACCCCAAATATTTTATTTGAGTGGAGGGAATTGTAAAAAAAGTTTAAATTTCTACATAACTATAAAAAATTGATGCTATCTAATCCGAGTTGCAGCCGAATCAAACATACAATGAATAATTCTGCTAACTTGGACGAAGTTGAAGTGAGAGGACAAAGTGGTGCATCGAGTGGATCTACAAATAAATGAAAGTTAAAGGCCCGATGAAAAAGTCCATGAGGAAGGCACTCCAACACTCAAATTAGTAAGAGAGGGTGAAGTCAGTTGGGCTGAGCCGCTAAAGAAAAGCTTGTTCGAATCGTTGAGGGAGAGAGAGTAATAAAAGCAAGAGAGTGAAAGAGGTTAAAGATCACAATTTTAATGTGTGTGTATGGGGGGAGATGCCTTTAAATAGTTGAGTGTCCCTGTGTGTCCATGAACACACTACTTGCGGGGCTGTAGGGATTAAACTGCCTGCCGAAGTCTTTAGAAGGGTGACGATCTTATATGCTGACGTGGTTTGAGGACGTCGACCACACTAAGGCACAACCCAAACAAAAACATTTTTCTAATCTCATTGGGGGCAACTGCCCGCACTGATTTTTGCATAAATCCACCCCTACCCCAACCTTAATCCTTTAGGTCTGACTTGGGTTGGTCTCAAGTTAGCCCAACTTCTCTACATCCATTTTGCCAAATGTACTTATTTATGAGTTTTTGAGAGTTCATGTTATTAAGATATTATCATTATTATGTATAAAATAATATAATCATCGTGTTTAAAATAATTGCCTTTTTTTTGGTATTTTAACGAACACACTAATTACTCTCCAAAGTCCAAAGTAGGTGGGAATGGGTAATGGGGCTCGAATCCACATCTGACTACCCAGCTAATGTACCAACGGAGTTGGTAGAAAAAATTTGCCCTTAAACTAAAATTTATTGGTATACAATATAGTTGCATTCATGTATAAGTAAATACATAAAATAGATAAATATGTATATATAAATAAATAAATACTTGCAACAAAAAATACATAAATATATAAATATATACATCCTGACTCAACACACTTCCAACATAATCTATATAATTTTATCCAAAAACTATGGATGGGTTTAAATGTAGATTTCTGAATTCTACTGCAAATCTATAAACATTCAAAATATAAAAAATCTACACTCTATGCATTCATATCCATACATGAATTGACATCAATTCTGAATTGACACCTACCCTAAATATACTTTGAACCTAAAATTTTTGACCTTAGGCTGAATCCTCATTCTCCTTAATTTTATTTTAGACAAATCCAAACTAGAATTACATATACATAATTACTTACAATCTTACATTCATAAACACATATTTATTTAATATTTATACATGTAAATATGCAAATATGATGTTACAAGTAGGATTTGGGTTGAATTGGATGGATAAGGCTTCAAACCATCAACCCTAAATTAAATCGTTCTGCGTTCGGACTAACCCAACCCAAGTTGCGGCCTATACATACATTGGAGAATGGGCTCTGAAGATTGGAAATTTGGAATTCAGATGAAACCATTCTAACCCCAAAAAATTTGTTTTCTGCATCATTTTATTGAGATGCAGCCCATCGGCCCCAGGATTCAAGTCCAATTCAAGGACATATGTGCCATTAAAAAAATGAATGGGTAGATCTTGGTCATTGTGGCGCAAATGATCCCTTAATGGTTGGACGCTCACCTTGTATATAAACCCGAGGTAGGGTTTTGAGCTGAGCTTTGAGCTCAGGTATAGCGTACGCCGCAAGACGGTTTCTCCCTCCATTTATCGGAGTATCGTCAGGCTCTCTCTCTCTCAATCTCAATCGATTGATCGATTAGGCTTTTGTTATTCAGTTGAATTCTTCGTTTATTTTCTTCGGCGCAATCTAAGTTCTCTGCTAACTACTTCGATACGCCGTCATTAATACGAGACAAAGCATATTGGTATTTGCTCCTTTCAGTATTTGCACTTGTCCGAGCTGAGATATCCGGTACATGAAGACTAGGAATTGAGTTTGGGGGTTCTTTTTTTTTTTTGAAGTTCTGAGTTTAGGGGTTGTAGATGCGATTTTTCTGTTCTCAGATAAATGTAGATCTATGCCTTACTTAGGTTGGGGATCTTGAATACTATAGGATATGGCATTTAATTGTGCAGCTTTTATACCTAGATTGTACCTCATATTTTGGGAATTAAGTCTTCAATCAATATTTTGTTGGTTTTTTTTTTTTTTTTTTGTTGTTTGTTTTCTGTAGTTCCACACAATGGACTACATGAAGAGGATTATTTGTGCATTGTGAGTCTGTGACTTCTAAATATCTGTTTCTTGTAATGTTAAAATTTTATCTCCAGGGTGAAGGAGGAGGATGTCTCACAGGAAGTTCGAGCACCCTAGGCATGGGTCCCTTGGGTTCCTTCCTAGGAAGAGGGCATCTCGTCACAGAGGAAAGGGTATGCTTAGTTTCTATTGTTCTAACATGAGTGCTTATCTGTTTTTACCAAGAGAAAATTATTTTCTTTTGTTGAACTGTCTTATTTCTGCTTTGCATATCTTTTGAAAAGTTCCATGTGTTGTTTTTGGGCGGAATATACTTGTGGAAACATCTGCCCCATTCTTAGTTTGGGGTTGTTACATTCTACTTTATATCCTGTATTTGCAACAATTTAGTTACCTTTTCTTTTATTTTTTTCTTCTCCTACTGGAGAGGATATTCATGATTTGCATTCGTTTTTCTTTCTTGCAAAACAAGATTTTGTGGTTCTTTTTTTTGTTATTTTTTATGCGTCAATTCGGCATCCCATTAATTTTATGCATTTTTAAATAATGACTGCTGTTGAATCTAAGGTATTTATGTTGTGGATAAATGCAGTGAAGGCTTTTCCCAAGGATGACCCAACCAAGCCTTGCAAGCTAACTGCCTTTTTGGGCTACAAGGCTGGGATGACTCACATTGTCAGAGAAGTCGAGAAACCTGGATCAAGTGAGAACCTTTTGTATTAATGCATTGCTCTTTCTGCGCAACTGGGGATGTCATTATCTACATTTGCGGTGTCGTAATATTTTATTTTATATTTGGATAACTTGTCACTCTGTCTCGCATTCCCTGCATGAAATGACTAGTATTAGTTGTTATCGTGGCTGGTGCTCCATGGATAAATAATATCGATAGATAGGTCTCTGAAATCTAAGACATTGTTCCACTGGGATTTGATTATGGTATGAAGTTTCAAATGTCTTCATCTTATCTTCTACCCTGTTTTGGATACCTTATGCACATTGTAGAAGACTATTAGTCTAAACTGTTTATATCATTTTGAAGCATATTGCTTTCAATGGTATGGTGTCTGGGTGAGTGTCTCTCTGACAGTCTTGTTTATTTATTTTAAAAATGAACTAATTGTTTTGCTGGACATTCCAAGTTGTAAATTCAAATATTCTTTTATGTTGCATTTTATTAGGTGCAGATGATGACTTTATATGGTTTCTTGTTGAATTTACTAAATACCAATTTGCCATTGAAGTCATGTACTTGTCTTTATTCTTGTAGAGCTTCACAAGAAGGAGACATGTGAGGCTGTCACAATCATTGAAACACCACCAATGGTTGTTGTTGGAGTGGTGGGATATGTAAAAACTCCTCGTGGTCTTCGTTCTTTGAACACAGTTTGGGCCCAGCATCTGAGTGAGGAGGTCAAGAGGAGGTTCTACAAAAATTGGTGCAAGTCCAAGAAGAAGGCTTTCACCAAGTACTCTAAGAAATATGAATCTGAAGAAGGGAAGAAGGATATCCAATCTCAGCTTGAGAAAATGAAAAAATATGCTTCTGTCATTCGTGTTTTGGCTCACACTCAGGTACTTATCTTCTTATACGTTGCATATCATTTAATCCAGCATAATATCTTTTTGTGATTCATTTTCTCTTGTATGTGCCTTTCATTCAATCCATCATGATATCTTTTTGTGGTCCATTTTTCTCCTTTATGATGCCATTTCATTTAATCTTTTTATATGCTTCTGTAATTCATTTAGCAGGTAAATGTCTCTTGATACCAAAACTACCTCTGTTGATTGTAAATGATTTTGAGAAGTTAATTATTAAATTCCAGCATTAAAATAAACCATAACAATTGATATTGCCAAACAGGAATTTTGTAAAAAAGATTAAAGGAACAACTGTTTTTCATGCTTCCTATGCCTCTCGCATACCATACACTAAGTTCAGTGTGACATGGCACAAATATCAGTAAAACTCTAATTTTGCATTGATTCTTCAAAAGGTTCGGTAGAATAAGCTTGTGGTTCTAATTTTGTACTGATTTGACATCGGAGATTAGTATTTCATAGAACTTACAATTACACTTTCTGCGCCAAATGGTCTGATGACATCACAAGTCTTTGTTGAAATTGACAATACGCATTTGCTTTATGCTTGTTACTGCAAGTTAAAATATGGTTTGTCATTGTTCCTGTTGCAGATTAAAAAAATGAAAGGGCTGAAACAGAAGAAGGCTCATCTAATGGAGATCCAGGTGAATGGTGGAACCGTTACACAGAAGGTTGACTTTGCTTATGGCTTCTTTGAGAAGCAGATCCCAGTGGATGCAGTTTTCCAAAAGGATGAGATGATTGATGTCATTGGTGTTACCAAGGGTAAAGGTTATGAGGGTGTTGTCACTCGTTGGGGTGTCACCCGTCTCCCTCGCAAAACTCACAGAGGTCTCCGCAAGGTAGCTTGTATTGGTGCCTGGCACCCTGCTAGGGTCTCCTTCACAGTTGCCAGAGCAGGTCAGAATGGATACCACCACCGTACTGAAATGAACAAGAAGATTTACAAGATTGGCAAGACTGGACAGGAGTCACATTCAACCATGACCGAATATGATAGGTAAACGTTTTCTGAACTTTGTATACCAGTAATATTCAGCCGTTGGCACTAGGATTTGTAGAAGTGCTATGAGTAATTTAGTATTTATCATTTGCTTTTGTTTTATTGCATGCTTTGTTTCTTCAACCTTTTCGCTATGAAATTTTCAGGACCGAGAAGGACATCACTCCAATGGGTGGATTCCCTCACTATGGTGTAGTGAAGGATGACTACATCCTACTTAAAGGGTGCTGTGTTGGACCTAAAAAGAGGGTTGTTACACTCCGCCAGTCCCTATTGAAGCAGACTTCTCGTTTGGCCCTTGAGGAGATCAAACTCAAATTTATTGATACCTCTTCGAAGTTTGGACATGGTCGCTTCCAAACTACAAACGAGAAGCAGAAGTTCTATGGAAAGCTGAAGGCTTAAAGGTTTATCAACAGTTTTGCACTGCAGGTTTAGTGAATTGATTGGAGACACTGTTTTCATTATATAGGTGTTTTTGTGGGCAAGTCCCCTTTAGACTTGGTTTGAGTTGCATTTTAAACTGTTCAGGACCCGAATAATTTTCTAAATGTTGTTTTATCAAAGCTATTTGGAAATTGGAACAACTAATGGCGACAATATTTAAGTTTTTCTAATTTATTATGGCTAGTTTAGTACAATGGTTGGTCATTTTTCTATATAGATTGTGTAGCCACCGGTATCCCACTTAATTGAAATTGACATTGTGAAATTACCAAACCAGATGCCACCTTTATCCGAAGTGGCATACACTGTCGACGAGGAAACGTGGAGGCACACATTTAAATAACAATGTTTTTGAACCGTCGTTGATTGGGATGGTTGGACCGTTTGGCTTGGAAATCATCCAAGCAACCGGTTTTGTTTCACCCCTAACCCATTCTTGGGTCAAAAACCGTTAACTTCCTCAGAAAACTGTTGATTCGTTTGACCTGACCAGTGGTTTGCCATATAATGTTGTAGAACGCAGAATGAGATTGGCACAAATTCAGATCTGCAATCCAAGGAGAAGTAGAAGAACACTTTAGAGAACTAGATTTCAGATCTGCATCTATTGCTGCTGCCATCGCCTGTGAGCATTGAATCCTCTTTCCTTTTTTTTTCTTTTTCAGCCGAACCTGGCTTTTCTCAACCAATATCTTAATTCTTACATGAGGTTTGACTCGGATGGTTGAACCGCTGATCTGGTAGTAGTTAGAACGGTTTCATTTTCGAGTCGGTTTTTAAAACCTTGGTCAAGAATGAATGGATTTCAGAATGTTGATACATTCATCTTCCCTGATGGAGAGGAGACTTTCCGATACACCCTACGGCTGTCTCCTTTTTGTAATTAAAAAGTCATTGGGCATTTTAACTGCAAAAAGAGACTAGTCCTAGAAATAAGAAATGCCAAATGCAGTCTTAGTATCTTGAAAAATGGATAACAATAAGTTGTGAAACCTTGTTGATAAGGCTTGCCTTTAGGAGGTTTTGCATGTAAAAATCCAATAACGCATAATCTGTATGTTAACGTTTCTGCCAGAGATGATATGGAGAACTAGAGAATGATGGGAAGATATTATTGGTTGGGTTTTTATGTTTCATATATTTACTATAAGGTAAATTTAGGATGCAGACAAGGTTTAAAATATTGATACGCCCGATATGTTGATCTGGGCGTATTGGGCAAATCGAGAGTTTTTTTTTTATTTTTTTTGAAACTGGTTCAGGCAAGCTGGTTTAGGGCTCCTCCATCCTCTGAATCGGTCAGGCCCCCGATACACTCACTATAGGGGCGTATGGAGGGGTCCCAGAATGATATGTGTCAATACTTTGAACTTTGGATGCGGGAAAGATATGATATGGAAAGAGTTTTGACCAATCAAAACCCACCCATAAATTTTAATAAATAACACATTATTTACTACCATGTTTATGATTCCACTTTATTGGTTAGTTATTTTTAAGATATCATATCATGGTCGCACCCATTTACTATAAAGTAGTTTTTTTTTGGTGAAAATACTAATTACCATACCAAGCAAAAATTCTTATAAAAAGAGTTCATATAAGGGGGAGGATGATTAAAATGTGCCACCTTCCCATTCAACAACTGGGCCCTCTTTGCAGTTTCATGGGCCAACGAGCTTCTCCTAGAAATATGATTAAATTTAACTTCTAAACTGTTAGAGCAAAAAATGATTTGGTCCACCACATGCCACAATTTCGGGTCAATATTTACAGACGCAGAGTTTAACAAGTTCACAGCTAATAGATAGAAATGTTCGAGTAGCATCTTGCTTCGTACATAGCTCCATCTGCAGAGCTGATGGGCATTACGAAAAAACTGCCATCACAAAATAACAAGTAACTTGACCTCTGGGATGTAAAGTTGTAAACACCCTACGGGGGGGGGGGGGGTCCCAGGTTCAAGGATCATAGAACTTTCAGTAGTTTTTTTCTTGCTGTACAACAAGTTTGGAGATTTCTCCCTTTGCTTTCTAAATTTTCAAAATAACTCTATGTAACTACTTACCTCTGAAAATTAAATTATTCCTAAACCACCAAATATGATAGGAAATCATAGAAAAAGCCAAATAAAAAAAATCAACTTGATTCTCTTTGTTTACTTGGACAGAGATCACAGCATTAATGGTACCACAAATTGAACTTATTGCCAGATTTAGCTATTGGAGTAGAAAATCAGATTGCTTTGTCAATGGGACATTGGAAAAAAAGGTGAAGGGTAGTCTTATTCTCAGCCTTGCAAAACCTGCACATAGAAGAATAAGCAAATCCTTTCAGGTTCAAATACCCAAGGTAACCACACAACCCTTCACAAGTCTCCAAAGAAAAAGTCTGTATCTTAGGAGTACAAGAAGATGCCATATTTTCCACATCAGAGAACGGTGCATTGGGTATACGAGCCACCACCACATGTTGAGTGGCTAAACCTAGAGAGAACACTCCCTTCTTACCTAGGGTCCAGAAAAATATTGGTCTTTAACAGACATCCTGGAAACATGGGTTTGATTGATCGATTGATTATATTAATCTAGGGTTCATCAAAATGGTTTCTCAGGATGGAGTCATCAGTCATCCCACAGAGACCGGATCTGTTCCTCACACTTGGCACCTCACAAGCATTTTACACGCACATCCTATTATACATTGGGAACATCTTCTATATTTATTTGTTATTATTCACGGGAGATATTCTCAATGCACAATGGATGTATATGTGAGGCGCCCATTTGTGAGTAGCAGATCCTGTCACCATCCCATCACCATCCAACAGCCCTCTCTCGTTAATAGCATCGGCCAAGGTGAGCCTTGCCTGTGGGACTATTGAGTCCCCCACAGAGCAACATCCCCTGACGACCTCGCTCTACAAATTATGAGAGGAAAAACCTTAATGAGGGCCCTAGTTAAGTTTTTCCAGAAAAAAGAAAAGGATTTTTTCTTCATTTTCTGATTTTCTGAAGAAACAAATTCAGATTTTTCAGGTATCTATTCCTAAGGAGTTTGACCCACAATGAATCTTTCTTAATCTTATTAATAAAAGGCCAAGCCATCTTTCTTATCATTAAAACTATCAGGCAGTTTAAACACAAACATCACATGATTAAGGACAGATTTTGTCAGCTCCAGCTTTCCTGCTTGGGAGAAGGAGGCTGCTTTCCAATTATTCAGCTTTGATTTTCGTTTATCAATAATATAGTTCACAAAATTTGGCTTATTCTTTTTCCAGATTAAAGTGATTACTAAATAGTTTGCTTGGCAATCCAAATCCCCCATCTTAATTTATCTTTTATTTAGTTTAGCCCCTTTTATGACTGGCACATGTACTAAAAAAATGCCTGATTTCCCACAATTGATTATCTGCCCAAACATCCACTGAAAATTATTTAAGGTATCTAGATGCTTTGCAGTAATATCTCTTTGGGCTTTGACAAAAAATAAAAACAAAAAAAAAAAGATAGGAAATTGAGGCAGCCTCTCTACATATCTTAATTCTTCTAATAAGACCCTCACTCTTAAGCCCTTTCCAAAATCCTAAAGAGTCCTTCCACGGTAAGGATAAAAAGGTAAGGAGATAGGGAATATCCTTGCCTTAGGCCTCTTGTGTAGGTCTGATCATGTGCCGGGCTTAGAACCAATGATAAGGGCTTTAAGCTAGGCCTAAACCCTCACCCCGGGCATAGATTGCAAGCCCAAGCCCAACCTTACATGGGCCCAGGCTGAGCTTACGGGCTTTCCAGGCCTAACAAGTAAAGATAAGCCCATAAAATAAAATAATAAAATTTAATTTATTTAAAATTTTAAATTAGGTAATATGTACAAAAAATTGCACAAGCCAAAGTAAATTGGGCTGAGCTAGGCTTTAGGCTCATGACACAAAAAACAAGGCATGAGCCTCATTTAATTGTTAGACTTAAATTAGCTTGGATTACCTAACCTTTTATAAAGGAAGGCAAGGATTTTGATGAGGGCAGATTTGGCCCTCTAGTGAAATTGCGACACGTGTTACCTCGTGACAACTAGGCGACACCCAGGCAACAACTTACCAAGTTGGTGACCCACCCGGGCACTGGCCTGGCGCAGTTTGGCGCAACCTGCACGCGGCCTGCGCGCTACCTGTGCGACTTGGTGCGGCTTGCGCGACCTGGCCGACCTTGATCAGCTTGGCACCTGATCCGACCTGGCTGACCTAGATGCCCACCGATAAACTCGGCATGCATACCCCACGAGCTCGGTAGCTCTCCAAAGAGCTCGCCAAGGAACCAAGCAGCTCGGCATAGCTCTCCCAGGCAGCTCGCCACTTGTAGGGTAGCTCGGTACAAAAGAGTGGTGTATCGCAGGAAGATCTTCTGCGTGACAACCTGGCCCAGACACTGACCCGCCGACTGACACAGGTGTCGACCTAACAACCTGGCCCAGGCACCGACCTGGCCGCCTAACACAAGCGCCAGCTTGACGACCTTGAGGAGTTCACCACCGTACCCCGGTTCTGACGAGATATGATGAGCCTTACCGTTTGGAGGCTTTCAACCCACCTAACCCGCGAAGACTCTAGTATATAAACACCTCACCCCCCAAAGGGGGGGTGGAGAGAAAAAAGGATGGTAACTCTTGCTCTCTAGCTCTCTCATCCTCTAATATCATCTTCAAACTCTCTACTACCAGAATGGTAACTTAGGCATCGGAGAGTCCCCGCCGGGTAAACACCTCCGGGTCCTTTGATTCAGTTCTCGCAGGTTCCTCAGCTCCTGCCGCCTACAAAGGAGAGGAGATCACCTCATGTAGAGGGCAATCGGGTTGCACTGCACCAGGGAGCTCCACCATCCTTTGAGTTGCAGGCCACCTAGGAGCAAGTCAAATGACGAGTCCACCAAGGTAGCTCACCATCAGGGAGCTCGGCATAGTTCTCCCCAAGGAGCTCGCCAAGGAGCCAGGCAGCTCGGCAGAGCTCGCCACAAGCAGATCGGCATAGCTCTCCCCCGGGCAGTTCGCCACTAGGGAGCTCGCCACCAGGCAGTTCTCCACTAGGGAGCTCGTCACCAGGCAGTTCTCCACCAGGGAGCTCGTCAACAAGTAGCTCTCCACCAGGGAGCTCACCACTAGACAGTTCTCCACCAAGGAGCTCCTCACCAAGTAGTTCACCACCAGGGAGTTCGCCACCAAGTAGCTCATCACCAAGGCACTTCACCACCAGGTCAAATAACGAGGTACTAAACCAAAAAAATTGATACATCACAAAAAATTGGTACGTGACCAGAAACGGTTGCATCAACTTTCAATCTCATTTTTTAGCAATGTAGGACTTGAAACAACACTAAATAATTAGTGCTACCATTGAGTGATTTTTCAAGTCCCACATTGCTTAGGGAATGAGAATGAAAGCTTTTCTTAGGACGACAATTTTCATAATTGAATTCGCTCAATTCTTAATACATGTGTTAATACATTCTAATTATTAAATATTTATTTATATGTTAAAATAAAATGTAGAACCTTTATATTTAATATAAAATAATAAATATATTGCGGGTCGGGCTTGAAGTATTACGGCCAAACCCGACCCTATATTTTTTGGACTTGATGCAGGCCTAGGCACACGCCAAGCTGTACACAAAAATTTGGGCCAAGCCTAGAAATTTATGGGCTGAGCCAAGAATAATCAGCCTTATTCTCGTGGGTAGAATGCATCCCTCAACTACTCCATTCATCAGGATTAGAAAAGACAGAGATGAAAGACAGTGATGAATTAGGTTGCAGCAACTTTGAGAGAATCTCACGCCTCTCAAGACCTCCATAATATAGTCCCAGTCTATCATAGCATGTCCACCTTAATAGCCATTTATATGATGGAAAATTTCATGAGTTCCATATTGTCCCAAATTTGTATGCTTGGAACAAAAACATTTTGGTAAGGAGACAGGACACACTTCTCTAGGAGAGGTCTTAGTCTATTGGCCAAAATTTTTAGATGACTTTGTAAATCATATTACAAAGACTAATGGGGCAAAAATCTATCACCTGATCACACTATAGCTTTTTAGGGGTAAACGTAATAAAGTTTGACTAAGAAGTTTTGTAAAACAGCCATTCCTAAATGATTCCTGCCCCAAAAAGGTTAAATCTGTCCTGATCAAATCCCAAAAAGATTTGAAAAAGATTGCCGAATATCCATCCGATCCAAGAACTTTGAGACTTCCTATACTAAACAGGGTCCCTTTGACTTCCTCTTCCTCAAATTGCCAGTAGCTCCTCATTCTCCTGTCCGATATTATCGGAGTAAGCAAATCTTCTATCTCCTCAAGGTCCCAACTACCTTGAGAAGTATACATGTCTCTGAAATACATCACAATGACTTCACTAACCTCATCATGATTTGAAACCCATTGTCCTTATTTGTTCTTTATCCAAGATATTCTATTTCTTCCGTCTCATGGTGGCCATCCTGTGAAAATAAGTCGTGTTTCTATCCCCTTCCTGAGGCCAAGTCTGTCTGGAGTTTTGCTTCAAGTACAGCTCCTGACATTATAGAACGAATTCCCTCTCCTCCTCTAACTCTTTTATCTCTTCTGCTTTCTTCATAAACTCTCTCTCTCTCTCGCTAGAGGCTTTGGATTCACTTCTTTTATATACTATCATCAGGGTTGGGATGCTTACCTTGTACGAGGCCAATTCAGCTTTTAGAAACTCTTCTTATTTAAAGCCTGTTTGGGAAAGGCGAGGTGTGGTCAGTGGTGAACTGGTTACTGAGCACCCATGTTATAGTGATCGGCTTTCCAGATTTTCATCAATATACCTTCTGGTGTTCTAGTATGGGCCCAGCTATGAATGCCAGAAGCCACGTTCGAAAAACTTTTCCAAACGGGCACTTAGCGAGTGTTTTCCACAGATTTATTAGGGGTAATTTTCGGGCTTTCACCACGTCAAGGTCCGAAAAGCACCAAAGCTATAAGAAACTACGGTTCTATTCCATCCAAAATATAATCTCCCCAATTTACTAGTGACCATTATCCGCATTGGAAAATTATGCATCAATTTTCCACTTCTATCGCATAATCCAAACACAGTTTGAATTTTAAAAACGTGATTTAGCTGAGCTGCTTTCTTGTTCCCAGGGCTTTCATGCAGCGGTTTCTGGCTTTGTGAGGTGGGCCTCATACGAATATAACTTATTGGAAGCTATGTTTGGTTAAAAATCAGGAAAGCCCAGATATTTTGTCATTCAGCCGGCATTCCACTGAAGTCTGCTCAATAAAAGCCATGATTTTTAAAATCGGACCGAACCGAATGGTCGGATTGGAAAAACTGAGAATAGTTAGGTGATCAGTTCTGTTTTACCCCAAAACTGTTATTTCACCAAAAATTATTGATTTGATCAGCAAACTGCTGATCCGGGTGATCGATTTATTTAAATCATTCAATGGTTTGGCCGGTTTTTTTTTTGTCAAAATGGGCCATCCGACCCAAAAATCAGACCACCTGACATTTGAGGATGTTGCCAGTTGTCTAAGGTGGGGTACCATGGCATCCCAACATGTATCTAGCTGCTCCCCATCATGTGTACTAACCTTTTTGGGACATGTCTCCCCAACTTCCAAACCACTTTTTCACATAAAAGGTAGGCAAGTTGACGTGATCTCGTCAAAATGCATAGAGCAAGGCTTTTAAAATCGAAATGGTCAGGGATTCAGTTCTCATGTCGAATGATTTGACTGTTCGAACCAAACGAACAGCCTATTTTGATAAAAAAATTAAAAAAAAAATGATCAAAATCATTGAATGATTCAACCACCTGAATCAGTGGCCTACTGACCAAATCAATAGTTTCTGACGAAATAACAATTCTGAGATAAAACAGAACTGATTTCCTGGTTTTTTTGGTCTGGTCCAATTTTGAAAACCATGGCATAGAACATTCCGCCATGGGCTTATTGGGTAGCCAGGTCTAAAATGCATATGTATGTGACTCTGGCCTATGTGGGCCAAGTCTAGGGCATATGAGCCCAAATCACTAGGTTGAATTAGACTCCTAGGCCGAAGGCTTCAAGTCGAGGTGGGTCTCTAGGTAGAAAATTCCAAGTTGAGGTAGGATTGGACCTTAGGACCCGGTTTGACTTTAGGTCAAACTAGACCACTGGGAAAAGTATGAGGGTGTTTGCCAGCTCCCTTTTATCTTCTTACAAACGTGATTGTACACGTGGCTAGTGTACAAAAATATGTATGACACTTATATGAAACTTCTTTATGGTAAAAAAAAATTGTATGAAACGTGAACTTGTAGTGAAACATTTCGATATTTTGAAATTGTTTCATGATCTTAAAAATGATTATTCCCGCTTTTAAACAAAATCTTCTATTATCAAACATGTTTTATCTGCTCAAAAAAGTAAGAATTTGAAATGGTAGTTATCTCCACTAAAAACACAAAAATTGATTTCGAATAGTGTAGGATTCATAAAGTAGGTTATTATTTAAAAATAAAAATTGATTTAATCTCTTAAATTAAATAACAGATTTATATATTAATAAATATCTAATAAAATAATAACCTAAATTTACAACATAAAAAATGGGTGTCAAGCAAAACTTATCAAAGTACATGAATAAGCTGCTGGGCTTGTGGATGATTCTAAATGTTGAATGAGATGTCTTTGACAAATACACTAAAGTTGTGTCTAGTACCAATTCTGTTTTTACTTAAAAATTTTGAATTGATTATCATCGCATGCTCACATCACATTATCAAGTCATGTCAGGCTTGAGTTTTCAGGCCCACGAGACAATATGGCATAACACGATTCAGCATGGTTCACATACATACATATTAAATATTTTTTCAATTTTTTGTCTATTTTATTAATATTTTATTAATTTTTATTTTTTTTTTAGTTTTTAAAATATGCCCCTAATGGCCTGGCCTGGCCCACGGCCCCTGAGCAGCCAGGGCCCGCTTGGGCTCGTGCCATGGGATGTGCCAGGCCGGACCTCTGAAGTATCCAAGAGGAGGCAAGACAGCCCGGTCCAACCCGCAGGCCAGCACAGGCCACCCGTCGATTCACACCACTACATGACATATGAGAGTCATTTTAGCTAAAATGAATAGATTTCATCCTCCTGAAGCAAGAAAGGTCAATTTGACCTTTTAACAAACAGCCTTCCATATATGCATTTTTAAGATACGCTTGATTCAACTATAAATAGCCTCAAATTACAGTTCTATACCTCAACACAAACACAAATTTCTATTCTATCTAGTAAAACCAAAAGCCTCTAGCTTTACACACAACCAGCCATGTGCAAAGCAGAATTGACAGAAGAGGGATTGATGCAGCACAGCATACGAACCCATGTTGAGCTGCCACCTTCACTTCATCATGTGTAGACCCATCTTGGGCTGTTTCCTCCATGGATCAATCAGATACATGAGGATAAGACTGCAAAGCAAAACTCAACAACTCAAGTTAGGGGTCCTACTCTGTTGCACTCAGATGTGGCAACGACATGACATCGATATGGTTTGTATTGAGAATTCACTCTAATAATTCAGGGCTTCAGTCACGGCCATGCGTCCCATTTTGAAAAATCCACGTAAAAATAGGCCCCATTTCCTTGACAGTGAAGAATATTAAGAAATGTAGTGGTATGCTTGCTCAGACACTCCAAGACATAAAAACAATTGATTCGACTTCACTGTCAATTTCTCAAGAATCAAATAAACCCATAATAATGCTATTGCTTTAAATACCACCTGATTGCTCATATGATACTGGTTGATTGGCTTAAGTTCTTCCGGTATCATAGTCGAATCCATTGCCTTTTCTATTACCGGCTAAAATCTTGTTTTCCATCTATTGACAGTATTCCCCATAAGGCCTAAACTAACCTGCGTCTATTACCTCCACACAAGTTGGAAAGATAGAAACCCTCCACCCCAAAAATAATAAATAAAATAAAAAAAAGAAAGAAATATATTCGCGTGTATAACTACTATTGCAGACAAATGTTTTCTTGAAGTATTTTCACCACATTTTCATTTAACGTCTTTGGATTTCATGTTCCTGAACCAGAATCATTTTGAACTGTAAGGTCCCATTTGGTGTCTTTTCATGCGGTCTTTTGGTTGTTTACAAGCTAGGCAGACCATACTGATATCTTCTTTTGTTTGGCTCGTAATAGATATAGCCGCAAAAAACCAGTGCGTTAAAAAAGATTTAAGAAACCTATTTTGGACTGATTTCGGGAAGTTTCAAATAGAGCTTTTCACATTTTTCTCGCTTTATTCGGAAAGACCTATGGTAACCAAACTAACTTAAAGACTACTCAGATTTTAATGCAAAAGCTTAATGCATCTTTTGACCATTTGAGCTACCCATAAGATCTTTCCAAAAAAACTTGCCATACAACCCCTTGGTAATTTACCATTCAAGCTTTGCCAATGGTTAGAGCTCAATTTGGTTCACTAACGTAGCAGTTGAGGAGGGATCAAGGTGAAAAAAATGTTTTACCAACTTCACACATTTATCTGGATAAGTATAGGATGCTGAAAAGCAGTCCGGGTGAGCTGGAGACAAAATCACACACTCGGCTGAATTGCCTATCACAATTGAACACGCCAATGCTCACTGTGGGCCCTATCTGGGACCCAGCTATATCGAACACTGGCGTGTTCAACCGTGATAGATAGTTCAGCCGAGTGTGTATGTTTTTATCTCCAGCTAATCCGCTCCCATGGGAAAGGACTAATACAGGAAAAAATTGACCAATCAAATTTCCACGATGAATTTTGGTCTATACCACCTGATTGGTTTAAAATTTTTCTGTATCGTGCTTTTTTAATATCATAATCAAATCTAGAGCTGTTAATGGGGTCAGGTCTGGTTGGATATGATAGACCCAGAACCCCTAACTATTAATGGAGACAATCAGATCTCACCCTAATAGACCCATTATTTCTCTTAAATTCATCATAACTTTTCAAAATGTCTAAAACTCACCATGTCACTAATTTGACGTTGATGAGGGCAGATTTAGCCCTCTAGTAAAATTGTGACATGTGGCACCTCGTGACAACTAGGAAAACACCCAGCCAACAAACTTACAAAATTGGTGACCCACCGGGGCACCTGTCTGGCTGGCCTGGCGTGACCTGCGCGCGGCGCGCACGAACTGCACCGCGCTCGCGCAGCCTGCGCGACCTGGCCGACCTGGACCATCCTAGCGCATGATCCGGCCAAGGCGCCAGCTTGACGACTCGATCTAGGCACTGTCCTGCCGACTGACACAGGCGCCGACCTGACGACCTAGCCTAAACATTGACCCGCCGACTGACGCAGGCACCCCTCTAACAACCCGGCCCAGGCGCCGATCTGGCCGCCTGACACAAGCGCCAGCCTGACGACCTCGAGGAGTTCACCACCGTACCCCGATTCTGACCAGATGCGACGAGTCATACCGTTTGGAGGCTTTTCACCCACCTAACCCGTGAAGACTCCGGTATATAAATACCTCACCCCCCAAAGGGGAAGGGGATGGAAAAGAAAGGGAAGTAACCATGCTCTCTAGCTCTCTCATATTATCTTCAAAGCTCTCTACAATAAGAGTGCTAACTTAAGCATCGAAGAGCCCCCACCGGGAAAGTACCCCCGGGACCTCTGATTCAGTTCTCGCAGGTCCTTCAGCTCCCGCCGCCTACGAAGAGGAGGAAAAGATACAGTTCTCGGAAGTCCCTCAGCTCCCCCCACCTACAAGGAGGAAGAGATGGAGTTCTCGAAGGTCCCTCAACTCCCGCCACCTACAAGGAGGAGGAAAAGATGGAGTTCTCGGAGGTCCCTTAGCTCCCGCCACCTACAAAGAAGAGGAAAAGATGGAGTTCTCGCAGGTCTCTCAACTCCTGCCACCTACAAAGAGGAGGAAAAGATGAAGTTCTCGTAGGTCCCTCATCTCCCGCAGCCTACAAAGGAAAGAAGAACACCTCATGCTGAGGGCAGTCGGATTGCGCCGCACCAGAGAGCTCCAACATTCTCTAAGGCATCGACCGCCTAATAGGGAGTTCGCCCCCAGGCAGTTCGCCACCAAGGCAATTCGCCCCCAGGCAGTTCGCCACCAGGGAGTCAGCCTCCAAGGCAGTTCGCCCCAAGGCAGTTCGCCCCCAGGCAGTTAGCCACCAGGCGATTCGCCCCCAGGCAGTTCACCCCCAGGCAGTTCGCCACCAAGGCAGTTCGCCCCAAGGCAATCCGCCACCAGGGAGTTCGCCACCAGGGAGTTCGCCCCCAGGCAGTTCGCCACCAGGGAGTTCGCCCCCAGGCAGTTCGCCCCCAGGCAGTTTGCCACTAAGGCAGTTCGCCCCCAGGCAGTTCGCCACCAAGGCAGTTCGCTCCCAGGCAATTCGCCACCAAGGAGTTCGCCACCAGGCAGTTCACCACCAGGCAGTTCGCCACCATGTAGCTCGTCACTAAGGTACGCCACCACCGGGTCGAATAACGAGGTACTTTGCCAAAAAAATTTACATCACAAAACATTGGTACGTGGCCGAAAATGGTTACATCAGACGTTAAAGAGACTAATGGGCATTAATATATTACCATTTTAACCTTTATAGAAAAATACAAAATATATACAAAATAAATTAAGGGGTGTTAATATATTACAATTTTAATATTTAAACATGAAAAATGAAAAAAGTTCAAAAAAATCAAATATAAAATACATAAAAATTACAAAAATATAAAAAAAATTATAGAAATTTGCAAACAAAATAAAAAATTATTTTCAAATTATAGAACCTATAGAAATTGAAAAACAAATCAGAAAATAAAAATTGTACAAAAAACACCAAAAATTATAGAAAAACACAGAAATTGTAAATAAATAACAAAAATACAGGAAAATTTATAGATTGTAGAAAATAGAAAAATGTAAAAACAGAAACTATAAAAAAAACATTAGAAATTATAACAAAACATTATAAATGCAAAAAAAAAGAAAATGGAAAACTGAAATTACCATTTTCTCTTAACTCCACATTCAAGGGTAATTTGGTCATAAAAATTGTTATTTATGCTGACATGAACACCTCTGTTAAGAAGCATTAACGGCATGGTTTTTAAAAATGAACCGATGACCGAACCAGTTAGGGGTCCGATTACCGGTTCGAACAGTCCGACTGTTCAACTTGAACAGCCGGCCCATTCTGAAAAAAATAAAAAACTTTCAAATTTGAAAAACGATAAACCATTCAAACGGTTAACTAGCCGATTCAGCGATTTGCTGACCAAAATCAACAATTTTGGGGGAAAAGCAGTTTTAGGGGAAAACAGAACCAGTCAGGTGACCGGTTCCCGATTTCTCCGGTCTGATTTTGAAAACCATAATTAACGATGCACTAACGGAAGGTGAGTTTTGGAAAATAAAAACTTTAAGTTCTAGACATTTTGAAAAATTGAGTTTAAGAGATGTTGAAAACTCATGATGAATTTTAGACAATTTCCCTTTCTATATGACTTAATAAAAATGACCAATAAAACTAAAAAGTAAAACAGTCGGCTCCTTTAAGTAAAACCGACGAAGTTTACTTTTTCCCAACCTTTATAACATGGACACAGTACAGAAATGGTTCTGACCAAATATGTGAAATTTTCTTTGCCATACGATACAATACATGGGCTATATAACAATGGCTTTCACCAGGAAAAAAAAAAGTGACATTCAAAAAAGGAAGCCGATTTTAAGAAAGCGAAATTCTTAAAAAATAGTGACAGATTCTGAACTTGCCAGCAAAATCAGTCGTGAAATACTGCGACAACTCCCATGTGAAAATAAAAGACGGAGATCTCTCTAGTCAAATCTCAAGACTGGGCCACATGGTTACAATTAATGGAAAGTTGAAGAGTTAAGAGTCTTAAGACTTGAGACTCCATACACCTTAATAACTATCATGCATTCAAACATTGGCCCCAGTTCAAAATTTAAAAAGCCAGAAACATTACATCAAGAGTAAAAGTTAGAAGAGATTGGAGCTTTACGTACTATAATAGCAAAGCTGGCGTCCCTTCAAGGTTTCGGCATCAGTCAGGGCAAAGACCATTCGGGCGGCTTTTACTGCCTTGCATTGGGCTGCTCCTTCAAGAATTACTCAGTATACGCTGCTCCTCCCATACAAAGCATCTTCTATTACCAAACTGTCAATTAGAATTAAGATAAAGAGTGGGACAAGCACAGTGAGATCCAAGAGTAACCTGTACCATCGATTTCTTTTCATTACAACAATTCTGCATTTGAAGGTGTGCTTATGAAAAACTAGTGGCCAACTTGGTACACGGCAATGGGGCATGTGATGTGATAATTGTCCAATGGGGTGGGGGTCCAAGTGAAGCAAAACGATGTGCCGAGCATTTATTCCTTCCAAAGTGCACATCCATTTTGAACCAAGGAAGAGAAGCGAATTTTGAAATTAAGAATGAAAGAATGTACTGCTCTATTATTCCTATAAAAAGCATCAGACAAATTGTACAATTTTTTACGGGTATAATAAACCAGCATGGTTTTTCTTTCTTTTTTTTTGTCGACAACAAATCAGATGATAATCCTAGAAACCTAACTACAAAAACACAGCTGCTACAGGCAACCATTGCAGCAGCTTACCACTAACAACCGAATGGCATCTCCCAAACATATATCAGTGAAGTCCATTCTCTTAGAAGAAGAAATAACACGACGAGCAGAGCAGGCATCCAGCAGTTCTTTTTTCCACTCTAACAAATGTTCTAGGTTCAAGCAGTTGCCTGGGCTGGCCCATCTGATCTAAAATAATCCCTTCCACGACCACCACGGCCCCTTCCCCTGCCACGACCACGCCCTGCAGAACTCAACACAGCAATGGTTACCAAATATTTCCATTCTTCAAGTAAATTGCTGCATGAGAACCAAACAGAAATATAGCAGACAGAATTGGAACTCATTTGATACCTTCACATATGCATGATTTTTTATCACTGATATTGATATATCCATGATTTTTCTTCATTAAGGCAATTCTTTAGCAAGTGATTGGTAAAATCTGTCACCACTCACCAGACCCCAGATACACCATCTGGCCATGAATTAGCCTTGAATTTTGAACAAGAAATTTACTAAATTTTAGAGTTTTAAACAAGTCCAGTTTAAGGTTGAAACTATAAGGTTGCAACCTTTCTGTTAACAGCATTGATATTTTAACCAATTGAGTTAAATAGATGTTGAAGTATTTTCTTTCTTTAAGAATATTAATTTTCATACTCATCTTTGCTCAAGCATGCACTTCATGCTTCAGGCCCTAGAAACCCCTTTCTGCTTTAAGTTACCCTTCTCACTTCTAAAACACTTCTATGATTCTTTAAGTTGTCAGTACAGACAAACAAAATATGGCACACCTTCCATTATTTTTTTTTTTTGTGCAAAGATCAAATGATCTTGGGGGGAAGTAGATTGGAGTAGTTTCTTTTTCTAGGCAACTAAATTAGGTTCAAAGGAAATGCCATAAACAGTAAATGGTCCATTGACATGGAATCTCATTTGTTACCCCAGGAAACAAAAACAAGAAGATGAAGAGGCTGTTTGATTATATTTGAATTGTTAGTCGACAATCAAAAGCAAAGGAGAAATAATAATCATAGCTCAATGCAAGAGATTACCACGGCTTTGCACAGATGGTGCATCAGATCCACCATATTCATTGTAACCACCCGATTCATGTTGTACATCACCACCATAACCTCTTCCACGCCCACGGAAATTGCGGCTTCTTCCACGGCCTCTTCCTCTTCCACCATATCCACGTCCACCATCCCAACCTCCATCTCCATAGTCCCCCATTCCATTGCTATTTCCTGTATACACGAGAGCATGAGATAAATAAGGGTTGCATAGCTTCACATTAAGGCTGAAGTAGAATTTCAGTAATGGACTACAATAGGAAATTGAACTAAATATTAGAAGCATAATCATTTGACTATTACCCTAGAACTTGAAAACCATTGCAAGCCAATTTAGCATCACAAACACCACTGTAAGTGCTAATGTAAGGAAAAATTAAGGAAATCAAATTTACCATCAATTCACTATGACAGCTGATGGCTAATGTTACTAATCAAAAAACACCCTCCTAATTTTTATCAACTTTAAATCAAGATTTGCAGAACATTGCTTTGAGTGGAGATCCATTTTCTCCTTTTTTTGGTAGATCAAGGAATATTTATATCAGCTATTAGGCACATAAACATACATATGAGCTTCGAGCCATTCAGGAGGCTCACCACCAAAAAACAGCATCCACAAAAAGTTTAGAGCAATAGTATGTGCACCAGTATTACAAGACCTAGGAATATAAACAAACTGGAAACTATCAAAATGCTTCTCCTTGAGATCCTGCATTAGAAGTTATCTGATACTTTCTCACCCTCCTATCATGGATATAACTATGCCTTAGATTTTGTAGAGGCATCTTATTATATGAAAGTGTAAAAAATCAAATATAACCATGTGCACCAGTATTTCAAGACCTAGGAATATAAACAAACTGGAAACTATCAAAATGTTTCTCCTTGAGATCCTGCATTAGCAGTTATCTGATACTTTCTCACCCTCCTATCATGGATATAACTATGCCTTAGATTTTGTAGAGGCATCTTATTATATGAAAGTGTAAAATATCAAATATAACCACAAATTCTGATGATAATACTAATAACAAGTACTTGGGTCAAACTATTACAAGTTCTGAATTGCCAAAATCTTGAAGAAGAAACATCCAAATGCTGTTTTGAAGAGATAGACAATACCTCTACCCCTACCCCTTCCTCGACCACGCCCTCTGCCCCTCATGCCAGGAGAGCCCTCTGGGTTCCATAAGATCAACGGTAAGACTTGTAAGAGACATTTTTAAAAGGAGAATTGAAAATAATGCCTTAATGCCTTACCTCCTTCATAGTCAAATTCATTCCATGGTTTTACTTGATCAACAGGAATGGGCGGTTGATATCTGTATTAGGGAAAAAAGAAAAAGTGTCCAGAAGTTACAAGAGCAGATCATTCACCAAAAATAATAAACCACATAAGAGAACATCAGGCCACAGCCATTATGACACTTCCAAAACGGAATAGCAGCCCAACAATAAATATGTTCTCAAACAAGTGACTACGAGTTTCCTGAAACATAATGTCTAATTGCTAAATACCATACTTGTCAAAAAGTGCCATGTAATTAATAATATTAATTGCAAAACAACGGCATACTTTAAAGAACATTCCAAAAGAAATGTTCAGTCTCCCCCCATCCAGGAAACAGAAAAGGAATTATTTTAGTAGTGTATTCTAAAATAGCCATGTTGTTCCTCAAAAAGCTAACAAAAACCTGATCCGATTTCCCCATACATACATTATATATATATGCATGCAGACACATCAAAGAAACTTCTTAGATTGTCTAATTGTAAAAATTGGTTAAGATTTCAAAATTTATAAGTCCTACCAAACAAAGTTTTATATTAGTTGAGAACCAAACAGCAATCATCAAACCAGGGGGAGAGGGGGATGAAAAAGGAAAAGGATAATGCCATTCATCTCCATTGAAACTTTAGTTCTCATTTACCCAGTAGAGGATGTATCTAACTCCTTCTTGGACAAAGTGATTGTGATCATTGAAACATGGCGGGTAGTTTCTAGGCTGCAAAAAGGGAGAAAGAGAATCATCCTGCATGTTTATAATATTCTTTATGGAATGCATGACTTGGAGCCACTAATGGATCCTTTTGTCCTTACGGAAGTAAGCCTTCTTCAAGTGGCTCCCACATATCAGTTATATCAGTAGATCCAATTGATGTGTTCTGGTGGAGGTCAGCAATCCTTCTCTGGAACAAGAAGTGCATTTTAATCCAAATCTAATTTGAAGAATACCACTCTTGTAGAAGAGTATCATATTAACATAATCAAATACTAAGGGCAAAACAAACATTGGAAAAACAAAATAAATGGTAGTGCAGAGACTACCCACCTTAATCAGTTCAGCAATCATCACAGTCTTGTTGATGGCTCTACCCATGGCTTTAAGGACAATTTCATTAGAACCCTTCTCCTATAGACAAAAAAAAAAAAAAAAATGTTTAGCAAGACAAGCATACCCAACTTCACTTGTGCTCATGGGCAGTGCAGCAAATGGAAGTAATATTCTTATAAGAAAAAGATAAACACTAATAAAAAATTGTATGTTTCACCTTTTACTTAAGGACGTAGCATTAGGGAGAAAGTACAATAAGAACATTCAAATGCCAAACAGGTTGATGCTTTAAGTGCAATACCAAAATGGAGAGGTAAGCCACTAGAGGAAAAATGATATAATAGAAAATGAGAGCATCCACTAATGACTACTAGTAACCAAGACAAGATAGAAAATCTAAATTCAATCAATTAATAACCGGTAGGAAATAATAGCATGGTATATAATGAAACAAAACAAGAAAACTGAAATAAAAAAAAAAAAATATATATATATATATATATATATATATATATATATATATGATAGTTGAATTCAAGACAGGAAAGCGTGCAAAAATAGTAAATTTTACAGTATTGCCTATTAAAAAACATAATAAAACTTACAGGTTTTAATTCAACTGAACTCAAATCAGCCTTAATCCCAACTATTTGGGGTCAGCCATATGAAAACCTGAAGTTCCCTACTTCATAAAGACATGATATCTAATTAAATGTTAACAAATACATCATATTCGTCAAGTATGATCTACCACATTTAACTAATTACTTCGTGCTGGATATTAGTTAGGAAATCGCATCCATTATAAGAAGTGGTGGTTAGTTTTGATGAAATAGATAGTATTTAAATTTATAACATGAGTTGGAGGAAGATAAGGAATCTTCCAGAAAAGTGTTCTTCTTCCTCTTTTTAAAGACTTACATTTGTATTGTTTATTTTCCTTCCATAATTTTTAACACTCACATAACAAGTAAGGAAAACCATTCGCGTAAGTAATGTAGTTCAGACATACTTCGGCATAAACTTATTTCAATTGACAGTACAAACAGCTCAACCTTGCCAAAAAAAATGATAAAGGAAAAAAAATGACCTGGAGCAAACTGGTCGCGTAAGTAATATAGTTCCTCATCCTCCCCTGAGTGGTTATCCGAATCTCGTTCTCATTTATCGGCGTCTCTGCCCTTGGCTTCTCCACCCTCTGGTATCGATCCATCTAACACCCCGAACAAGGAAACACAAAAAGCAATCAGGAGAGCAAACCACTTCAGCATCAAAGCCTAACTAGTAGGTTTTTCAAATATAAGAGGAACAAAAGGGGGGCGAGGAGTGTTAAATCCGCAACAGTAACCCTCCAAAACCTTAAAAAACAAACTCCGAATACAAGGAAAGCAGATGTGAAACAACAGAAATACTATAAACAGCGAAGAAGCAATTGAGTAAAAAACACAAAACCAGTAAAGAATTAGAGTTAGGGTTTAGGGTTTTGTTGGCACCTCTGTGTCTCAGCGAGTTCGAAGCGAAGGGTATGTCTGACTGACACAGTGAACCCGCTCTAACTCTCCGTTCTCACTCTCTCTATCTCCTTCTCCCGCCGATAGCACACTCTCTGGCTATTTCTTTCTTCTAAATTCCGCTCCAGAAGCCGCAACCGACGCCCTCTCTATCCATTTTATAGCGGGGAGACAGAGACCGCACCAGACGGTTAGCCGGTAGGGCTTGCTTAGCAACGCGGTCGTATCGCCCTCGAGACCGCCTGCTTTCACTGCCTGCGTGGACTGGCGACGTGTTCTACACTCTGTTAGGGTGGGGCCCGCATAGTCGTTAGAGAGAGAGTGAAAGACCACAGGAACAAGCTCAGTTTCGTGGCTTGGGTGTGAATGAACGAAGGGAACCAGCTAAAGCTATTTGCCAGGTGTCATATCCACGTGTCCCGGAATCTGTAATTTTTAATTGCTTGACCAATTATTATTATCATGCGCTAAACGTAGATTGATTAGGGTTTTTCATGTTCTTGTCCCCATCATCAAGAGTTCTCAAATTAAGATTTAAAAAAAAAAAAAAAAAAAAGTGCCTTCTAAAAATATTAGGATAAAGAGCTGAGAGGACAGTAGCGGCGGGTGGTCCTCGACCGTTGTAACGGGGCAACGTTCCTCATTTCTTGAAACAGTAGACAGATTATCCATTATTTTTCGGTACCCTTGGTTTTTTATATTCTACAGATGCCCCTCAACTTTTCTGAAATTACATTTTTATTTTGAAAAACTGTAACGAATTTTTCGTATGTAAGGTTGTAAGGTTTTTTCTTATTTACCCAGAAAAAAAATGTACCATTCTGTGTAGGTTAATTTTTCACCTTATAAAAAGAAAACAAAATTAATCAACCTATAATGTTCTTAAAAAACCATGAATAAGTGATTGGAGTAATGATAACATAATGGTAATATAAAAAAATATAATAATAAAAGAATATGGATAAATACATTTATCAAGAGGAGTGTTATATAAGAAATACTTAGCTAATGCTCAATTTAGAAGGAATACAAATTCAAATATCTAGATTCTAGGGTGCAATACATGTGTTTTTATATTATTTTGTATTTATTTATAATTCATTTGTAATCTTTCCAAACTGAGCCCTAATCAAGTAAATAATTTATCAACAAACAATGAGGCCAAAAGGTAGCCAACCTTAAGCTTAGAGCGGGTTGATCAGGTTAGGTTAAGTTCTACCAAACTTTCAAAGACATTCTAGAATCATTTCCTTTTTTCACTTTTTTTTTTTATTCGGTGAATTGAACATTGAACCAAATGGCTGAGCCATCTAAATCATAAAAACAGTTCTACGTTAGGTCTAGGCTTGAGATCATTGGTACAACTACAAGGGTAATGGATGAGGGTAGATTTGTCCAACACATCAACCCGAATCCAGATCAACTCTACATTGGGTTGGCATTCTAAAGCTGTAAGCCTTTAAACCTTGAATGATATTAAGTTGGATTTAAGTTAGGGTTGTACATAGATCAGTTCAGTTTGATTTCATTTATTTGTGTCTACCCAATCCAACATTCCAACATTGTGAAGTTGATTATTAGGTCAATCAAAACTGAGCTTTAAAACTCACCATCTTGGGATGTGCCACTCTGGTTTGGTCGGTTTGTTCCATTTTATGAATAATTCAGGTTTATTTGACCTGAATCCCCCATCAAAGCGGATGGCATACCTCTATTTTCAGGTTACCATTATTGAATATTGACTCCATTCCTTATTTCGTCTCTTAGCCAAAAACTGAAAGTATTCTATCATCTTCAATGTCAAAAGATGTCTAAAAACTGAAACTACTTTATCATCTTCAATGTCAAAAGATGTTTTAACCTTTGGCCAAAATTAAATATCTCACAACAATGACAAATCCAAGGTCTTTGATGAGTGGGGCAGTCATTATCCTAACATTGTCACGGTGAACCCGCCTCCATTAGGGATCAGGGATGAAGGACAACTTTTATCCCTGGTAGGAATTGGGGTTGAGGACAAAGACTTATCTCAAAATCGGGGTCAGGATGGGGAATATCATCCTACCCCTAGGGGTGAGAAAGAAAAAAAAAAAAAAAAGAACCTAACCAAAAATTCTGGTTAATCAAACTAGTCAGTTTGGTATTTTTGAAAAAACGAAAGTATCAATTCGTTTTTGGTTAACCAATATAAAAAACCAAAGATTAACCAAACCGAAGGGTATACATATATTTAATGTATATTCTCTCTCTCTCTCTTTCTCTCTCTCTCTCTCTCTCTCTCTCTCTCTCTCTCTCTCTCTATATATATATATATATATATATATTATAAATTAATAAATGAAAAAATTCCTTATTAGTACGTTGTACTTTGAGCATAGTGCCACTTTGATCCTCAAGCTTTAAAATGTGACAATTTAGTATCCAAACTTTCAAAACGTGCCAATCTATTACCTATTGTTAACCAACCCATTAACCAATTATTAAGTGTCACTTGAAAAGACACAAATGCCCTTCAAATGTCATCTAGTTCACTTTAACAACCATCCAAACGTTGACAAAAAATTAACAGACCCAAATCCTTGCCTCTTCTATTCAAGAAAGTTGGGGTCAAATCTTAGTGGGCAAGGATTTAGGACTGTTCATTTTTTGTCAACGTTCAAATGGTTGAGAAAAGAGAATTATATGACATTCGAAAGGCATTTGTGTCTTTGCAAATGCCACTTAACGGTTGGTTAATGGTAGGTATTAGATTGGCACATTTTGAAAGTTCGGGCATTGAATTGTCGCATTTTAAAATTCGATGATCAAAGTGGCACTATACTCAAAGTACATCACACTAATAGGGAAATTTTCCTTAATCAATATGCATTATATATAAATATAAATTTATTATTTAAAATAATATTATATATATTTCTAGTTTTTATTATATTTATATATTTTCTTATAATATATACTATAAATATAAAACCAAAAAAAACAAAAAACCAATGGTTAATCGATTGACTTCAGTTCGATTTCTATTACTAGTTTTCCAAAAATTGGCAATACTGGTTTGGTTTCAAAAATAGGCCCACGATTTGGTTACCGTGGGCACACCTACTTGCCTTGAACCCACCACATTGCCATTCCTATGTATTTTTAGTGTACTCTTTCCAAATTGAGCCTTAGTGAATAATTTTAAGGGGGTTTTGAGTTCATTAAGGCTGAGGTTGAAATCAGGTTAATTACTATTTCCTTGATTTCTTTATTTATTTAAATATTCTTACCAATCAATTAAGTCATTTAGCCACTTTAATTGTTATTAAACAACTACTTAAGTTGTTTTTCGAGCTTCCCTACTGGCTTTTCTTTGATAATTGAAAATCCATTTATTAGCCAAAAGGATTACAAATGAAATTAATGTTCAAACCAAACAAGGGCTTAACCCACCAACACCAGTAACAATCATCCTCTTAAGTTGTGGCCCTCTGAACAGGAATATGGGCCGCTTTAGTGTAGTTTCTAGCTCTATATACAAACTTAACATATTTGAAGAGTTTGACCACCATATCCAAAATTCTGTCCAACACCAAGACCACAGGATCCATGACCATTCATTGCATCTATTGTCAAAATTGAGTAAAAAGGGCAGCCTAATGCATGAGGCTCCCACCAATACAAGATCTGGGGAGAGAGATATGCACATAGCCTTATCTTTACACATATAAAGAGGTTGTTTCCGATATTTGAATGTTGGTTATCTAGGTCATAATAAAGCAACCCAACCATTGGTCAATACCCATCCTCAGAATAAAATCTAACACTAAGAAACGAGGTCCATCCTTGTTTCTTTGTGAAAAGAAGAGCTTCATAAATGGCAGCAAGCTCAGATTCAATTGGATCTCTTGTCATCCTTCCCAAGATGACCACCTGTACAGCCGTAATAAAATTTTGTGAGGTAGAGTGAAGACAAAAAAAAACTATATATTCCTTGCTTTTGATGATTATCTATTCCACCATCACATTGAATTAAAAAAGAATGAACGTCCAAATGAGGAATATCTACATTAGCCTCATTACTTAAATTATTGAACTCGATCACCTATTGTGAGCTCCATATTGGCTGGGGCTGAAGTTAAGTTTGATATTTTATTATTTATTTATTCTATTTGCCAAATGATAAAAAATTAGTCATTCAGTTCAGCCATTCAAATCATAAGTTTGATATTTTATTATTTATTTATTCTATTTGCCAAATGATAAAAAATTAGTCATTCAGTTCAGTCATTCAAATCATTAAGCTGTGTTTGGTTGCAATGTAAATAAATTTGCACTGATGTGAAGTTGTGGCAGTGCAAATGATTTGAGTGTAAATTCTGACATATTTTTATTTTAAATCTTAACTTATTTTGTTTGATTGCATTAAAAATGAATTAAATTAAGACATGATGCAGATAAAACCCAATACAAATTAAATGAGAATTTTCATTTTTTTTATCTGCACTCTCATGCATTTGTACTAGTGCAAATAAAATTGCACTACAACCAAACACAGCCTTATGAATGACATTTCAACTGTTATAATGACCATTATGACCCTTAAAATATATGTTCCACTCAACCCTTTTTATGGCCAAATTGCCTTTTTTTCGATTTTATGTTTTATACACCAATCGATCCATCTCAATAAATATATATAAGAACAAACATTTAGAAGAAGGTGATGCATCAACTCATTAAATATAAGGAAGTCACTTGGGACTTTGAAAGGCCCAAATCAAATATTGAATTTTCCAAGCTCGAACAAGGATTTAATCCATCGATACACTTAATTAAAGCACACTATTCTATTATTCACACACCAACAAGAGGGTTGCATCTTTGGCAAGCCGATGGAATATTTCCAAGGAACCTAATAGGCGATGAAGCGAGATACAATAAGTTAATATGTTTTAGATGGAAAAACAATTTATTGCAAGTTGAAGAGGGCAAATCAAACAAAGAGATGGGCTGAAGTACTAAAAAGTTATTTAAGCACTTACAATTTAACAATGAATATGACATTAAACAGAACAGTCGAAAAATGGTGAAATAGGGTCCCATATTAGGGGTGAGCATAATTCGGTTAAAACCGAAAACTGAACCGAGTTTTTGATTTTGGTTTAATTGGTTTAGTCTAATTGCTTTTTCAGTCAGGTTCAATTTTATTATTTGGTTATTTGTATTTCAGTTTCGGTTATCATAATTGATAAATCGGTTAACCGAAAAAAACAATTTAATTTTACTCGTTGATAAGATTATGGGGCATTTGCATCATTTGAATCTGTCATTTACTCAAGGATTCTGAATTCCAATAGAACTATCAATCTCTATGATAAACCCCCTCCTCAAAACAAAACAAACCCATTCAATGTGGGTCCCGCTTGTTCCTACACATTACGCCTTCATAAATGATAAACCCCCTCCTCAATCGGTTCATCACTTCATCTTCTTCTCTCCTCTTGCTCCCTTCTCCCCTACAAACGATAGGAACCAATCGCCCATCTTGGAACCGCCTCATGCCTCCTGCAACTGATCTCCGGCACGTTGTAGTGTCAACCCCTTAAGGTTTCTTTGTCCTGTTGAGTATCAATTGCCGAGTGCCATGGCTATGGGCTACGGACTGTCGACTGCCGCTGCGTCTTCTTTGCCTCTATCAGCTATTGGCGACCGTTGAGGACTTCTTCTTCTTCTTCTTCTTCTTCTTCTTCTCTGTTTTTGATAGAACACAAAAGGCCTTTGACTTAATTTCGGTTTTAATCGAAATATTCAAAATAGCCAAAATTTTCCGGTTCGGTTTAATCAGTTTTGGTTTGGTTTGCCATCTTGTAAAATCGGTTTTGAAAATTTTGGTTCGGTTTTGAACCGGGAAAAAAAAAAAAAGATACTCACCCCTATAGTTGGAACAAGGCTTAGAATATGGAGATAATGATCTTGGCAAGTCATATGAACTGCTAAATAAAGACCCTAAACATTGGCACACCTACTCTGCTTAGATTTTTAGTTGATATCGTTACATCATTTTAAGTCTATATTGGTAGTTAATCTTGGCACATGGCCCAAATCAATCATCTGGTCTTGCAACTCATTTGGATAGTCTAGGGTGGTGTTTGGTGTCATTGATGTTTTCTCAGATATACAACAACCACGCATTTTTTTAGTAAATACGCATTTCATTAAAGCATAGAAAAAAAAAGAGAGAACAACAACCAAGTAACACTAACATAAAAAAAATAGCATAACCATGAAATAAAGAGAAAAAAAACAAACAAAAATAAAAACTAACTACAACCTACTAAGCCTTTCTTTAAAACATTAGTAAGACAAAAAGGGAACATTAAGACCAAATTTTGCAGCAACATGAGCAACATTGTTCACTTTCCTTGGATAGCTTGGCAGATAAAAAAAGATTTATGGCAGAACCTCTTCATTTAGGTTGTTAATAGCTCGCATTAAACCTACACTATCAAATTCCAAAAGAGCTTCAATAAGGTCCATTTGATCAGCCATTTTGATCACCTCCCATAATGCTTTTGCTTCAACTGTCAAAGGAGAGGATGTTGTAACCGACCCAAAGCTAGCTACCCAGTAAACACCCAAGTGATCACGCAAAATAAAACCGAAGGTTGCTTTGGACTTTGACAAAAAATTCCTATCATAATTGAACTTCAAAATACCCTGTTGCAAAGGCTTCCAAAACTTAATCTCATTCTTTGAATTATTACTGGAACAACCTTCCATTCTCTGCTGCCAAACCAAAGATGAGATTTCTCCACCATTAACCTATGAATGGCATGAATTACAACAAAAGGACTTACATTTTCATTTTCAAAGCAACAAATATTCCTATCCTTCCATATTTCCCACAATGATAGAGAAATGTTAGTCATAAAGTTCATATTGTTCTTTCACAACGTTGTTATAATATTCTTAAACCACTCCCCAAAAGAGGAAAACATTCTGCCATGCTTTGGATTTAGGCTAAGTCCTAAGCCCAACCATATACATCTAGGTTTGTCACAAAGCATGAGAGAATGGAGGATTAATTCCTCTTCTTTCCCACACCTGTCACATATATCAGATTCAACCAAACCTCCTTGAAACAAAGATTTTTTAACAGCAAGAGCATTCATACTGGATCTCCATAAGAAATGTTGAATTTTTTGTTCGATCGGGATGCTCCATAAGCAATTCAAATAGCTTTTTTTAAGCACTGGTCTGGAGAGGTCAGTTGATTTTGTTTCATGCAATTCCTTTGGCAATAAAATAAGCAGCTTTGACCGAAAATTTCCCATTCTTACTTCCTACCCAACACAATTTATCATCCCAAGTGTTTGGAGGCATATCAATGTCTATTATTTTTTGGGCCATAGTCGGAGGGAATAAAGAATTTATTTCGAGGCAATCTATATAAGTTTTGCAACCACCATTTGGGATGAGGCTTCTAACTTGTGCCCCATCAGTGTAAAGCCCTCTAAATCTGGGATCCAAGGGTCACCCCAAACTCTTATTTCTAACCCACAACTAACTTTCCAACAAATACCCCTTTCCAATATTTTTCTTCGTTCGAGAATACTTCTCCATCCCCAATAAGGCTTACTTGACATCTTTGTGTGAATGAAATGAAAGTTATTATAATAGGTGGCTTTTAAAACTTTTGCCCAAAGACTATAAGAATCTTTGCATAAGTTCCAAGCAAGCTTTGAAAGGAGAGCTAAGTTAAAGGCTCTTTGACCCTTGAAGCCCAGGCCCCCATTAGATTTATTTTTTGACACTTGATCCCAGCTCACCCATCTTATATTTTTCTTCTCACCTCATTATCCCCCATCATAAACTCTTTTGACTTTTACACATTGATTTACAAATTCCTTGTGGGAGAAGAAAACAAGACAAGCAGTAGGCAGAGATAGCTGTGAGGATTGATTTGATGAAAACCTCTTTTCCAGCCCGAGAGAGTAAGGAGCCTCTCCAGCCTTTAGCTTGGCTATTCACTCTCTTAGCCAGGTATTCAAAAGTTTGGTTCTTCTTCATACCTATGGGAGAGTGTGAACCCAGATAGATTGAAGGGTTTTCAACTTTTTTGATATGCAGGCAATTTAAAACCAACATTTTCAACCTATGATGCATGTTGGAACTAAAGAAGACTTCAGATTTATGGTAATTCACCTGTTGCCCCTATGATCTTTTAAAGAGGGAGATGGCATCCAAAAAAGGTTACTTGCCTCTCTAAAGTCTACTTCAGAGAAAATATAATTGTCATATGCAAGGGAGAGAGAGAGATTGTTGGAGCCTGTTTACAGATTTAAATTCCAGAGAGCTCATTGTTGCTAACCTTATGGTTCAGGATGACAAATAAAACATCAGAGCAAAGGAGGAACAAATAAGGAGAGAGGGTGTACCTCTGTCTCAAACCCCTCTAACTGTAGATTTTCTTTGTGGGAGAACCATTCACCAAGATCTGATAAGACACGGAAGTAACACAAGTCATCACCCATGTCATCCATTTGTTACCAAATCCCATTTTTTCCATAGTTGCTTTTAAAAAATCCCACTCAATTCTGTCATAAACCTTGTTCATGTTCAATTTTGTTGCCGTAAGGCCATTTTTTTTTTTGCTTTTGTATAAGTCATATAATGAATCACCCCATGAGCTATAAGGATGTTATCAGAAATTGCTCTTCCCGGAATGAAAGCACTCTAATTTTCTAAAATTATTTTGTCTAAGATTGGTTTCAACCTGTTGGTCAAGATTTTTGTAATAATTGTATATGATGTGTTGCACATGCTAATCGGCCTAAAATGAGATACTTCTTCAGGATTCTTGACCTTGGGGATTAAAGCAATAAAGGAAGAGTTTAAGTCTCTGTTTAGAACTCCTTCATCAAATAAATACTTGATTTCCCTAGTTAGATCACCCTTAACTACATCCCAACACTTTTGGATTAAGAGATTTAGAAACTCGTCGGGTCCTAGGGCTTTCCTTAAAGCCATCTGAAAATAGATCGTTTATCTCCTCTACCAAGATGTCCTTCTAAAGATCTTCGTCAATTTCCCCACTTATTACTTCATTTGCCCCTTCTAAACCCACACTTATATTAGATGGGGAGGAGGAGGAGAATATTTCTCAAAAATGATTCTCTAAGATTCCCTTTATGTGGTCATGTCCTTCAATCCACTCATCTTTTTTGCTTTTAAGCTTTAGAATTATATTCTCTTCTCTCCTTCTAATTGTTGAATTATGAAAAAAATATAGTGTTTCTACCCGCATGTTTGAACCAATTTATCCTTGACTTCTAACTGTGATAGCCAAACCAGTATTTGGGATCTGGTGCCACCTCCCGTGAAAGACGATGATTCTTTAAGCTACCGTTTGTCGTTCCTCAAATAGTTCAAAGGCGATTTGGGTTTGCTAGATTCCTTTTTAAAAGAGCATTCATGCTTTACTAGGCCTTCTTCTACCCAACTAGGATCGTTGATTGGAGGGAGTGAGAGAGACAAGTTGTATAAAGAACGAAATGGGAAAGAGATTATAGTTTTCCAAAATTTTCATCACTTAGGTTTTATTTTGAAAATTTGAGGAACAATGAAGGGTAAATTTGATTTTTTTTCCAATTAGCACTTAATTAATTGTGAAAAAACTTAAAGGTACTTGAAGACGATATACAACAAAAATCAGTTGGTTTTCACCAGTTTTTTTAACGTAATGGTCACTGGGATGTGATTGAACCGGAAAGGCCCCAGATTTAACCGGCCCGACCGAACCGGTTTTCTAAACACTACTTTCTCGCTGATGGCCTGATGTGGTGATTTCGAAATAAAAAACCAAATGAAAAGTAGAAATGGGTATATCTTATCCTACGCACGTCGACGCTCACGCTCGAAAACAAAATCCATAGCTAGGGCATCCTGCGTCTAAATTAATCTCAATCTCTCCCTCTCTTTCGTCCTTTCTATCAAATTTTCATACACAGATGGGATTTCTGAAACCTAGGACACGAGAACGAGAACATGCAAACTCGTAGATCTCTATAGCTTTGATTTGAACTCAGATCCCTCTTTAGTGACCTCTTAATCCCGAAGCAACTCTCCCCAGGTAAACTGCTATCTACTACTGTTTTCTGTTAATTTCGTTTTGTGACCTGGTTTTGGATCGTCACTGTGCACCATGCGTGCTTAGTTTCAAGTAAGGTAGTGTTTTCTATAGAGTGTAATTTGAGCTTTGGGCCTCCAAGGTTGACTTTTTGATCGTTATAGAGATTGAAAACGATGTTCATGTTTATAATATGTAATTACGATATGTTGTCGAAAAGAGAGACCTTTCTTTCATCGTCTTTCAATGAAACTCTATATCTCATTGATTTTGGGTGCTTGGCTGAGTTGTGGTTTGCTAAGGAGGACATTTTTGAGTGGAAATTGTCTATGCAATTATAATGTACAAGATCTTTTCCTCTCTCCAATTTCATGCATTCTGCCTTGGTAAGAAGAAACTGAATGAGATATAAGTGACGCTGACGGTGTTGGGAAAATGTAGTTACACTTTTCTCGAGCATCTGTTAATTGGAATTTATGCTGGGTGCTCGTTTATCTGCACAAAACTCGAAAACCAAGAAATAAATATTTCAAGATTGAGGATTCACCTACTTTTGGGTTTGTTACAGGGTTCCGCAAAAATGACAGAGCCTTCCAAAGTTATTCACATTCGCAATGTGGGGCACGAAATATCTGAAGTATATTCCTCTCCTTTTCCTGCTTAGCACAGAATCTTTACTACTACTCAACAGTTGCCTTGCACTTTTAAATTTTAATTCTTTCTTTTTTCCTTTTTTTTTTAGAATGATCTGCTTCAGTTGGTCCAGCCTTTTGGTGTCGTCACGAAGCTTGTGATGCTACGTGCTAAAAACCAGGTTTTCCTTTTTGTCCTCATTGTTGAGCATTCCTAGTTTGTAAATGTCTTTCCTCAGTCAGCTACTAATTTGGCTGGGCATTGTTTTTTACTTCAGTATTGCATCTGTGGGCATGCGTTTTAGTCTTGGTAGTGAATGCTTTTTTAATTCAAATGACTCAAGGCTAACCCTTCTTTTCCTCTATCCGTGTTCTATAGGCTCTTCTCCAGATGCATGATGTTGCTTCAGCTGTCAGTGCACTGCATTACTATACAAATGTTCAGCCAAGCGTTAGGTATTATGCTATTTAAAATCTTCTTTATTTTTTGTTCCTTTAGATCCTTTAAGGGAAGTGCTAAGGAAACTTGAGTGTCACTACTCAAGTGGGCCTTTTTGTCAGTGCCTTTACAAAAGGACAATGTACCAAGGACACTTTGGTCAATAAAAGTGACTGGAGCTTTGTCCATTTCTTTAGGTGTCATTGAAGTGGTTCAAGTGCCCCCACATGAGTTTCATTAGTACTACCTTTTTGCTGCATCAGTTCTGACAATCTTGTTCTGGCATATTTGCCATCGATGCCATTATTTATTTTCTGTTAAGATCTTAAATTTGGGAGCTTGCCATTTTAGGGGGAGGAATGTATACATTCAGTTCTCTTCGCACCAAGAATTGACGACAATGGATCAGAATGCTCAAGGACGAAAAGGCGACCAGGTTGGTTGTTTGACATTTAATGGATGGCAAAGTATGTTTTTTTTATTTGCTTTTGTTTATTCTGAAACCAGTGATAGGGGATGAGAAGAAACCCATAAAAGGACTAGTCTTTCTTGAGCTGAACTTTAACATACTTTTAGATGATGTCTTGTTGTGGTTACATCTTTAAAACCAATAGCAGCTTGTTATCTGTTGATATCCCTTAGAGGTTCCTATCAAGGTTTTTTGTTTAGAACACTTAATGAATTGAAAAGTTATCATATATTCTCATGTATTTCTGCCTTTTCATCAAGGGTGCAAATTTAAGATAACCGTGAAAGAGAACTATAATAGTTCATGAAAGATGAGCAACTGTTTTGAAAGACTAACAATATAGCACTAAGTGAAATGAAATTATTTTTTGATAAATAAAATTATCACATTACTAGCAAGTAAACCATCGAATGCATGTGGTTGAATAGAAATTTGATTAGGTTTGGATTGGCAAATTTGGGTTCTGAGTTTTTTGCATCCAAGCAATGTGGGTTTGAGTCTAAGAGCAGCCACTTTGTTCTTAAATTGCCAATGGTTAGGACCCTATCCAATCTACCCCTTGCAAGATCTCATATAGCTAGGACCAACATTGGATAATGGCTTTTTTTTTCTTTACTAGAGACTGACCCGTGCACTAAGTACGAGGCCAGTATTCTGATTTGTATTTTGATATATTTATAAAAAATTAAATGTTGTTTGACACCAAATTTCTATGTTATAATTTTAGGTGATTATTTTATTTGATTTTTGTGTATAGATTTCTTACTTAATTTAAGAGATTAAATTAAGTTTTATTTCTAAATAATACCCCACTTTATGGACCCTACATCATTTGAAACGAGTTTTTGTTTTTTTGTTTTTTTTTCTTTTAAGTGGAGTAAACTACCACCAACTTTTTTGAGAATGGAGGTAACTACTATTTGAGTGGGTAGATACATCACACGTGTTTGAGGAAGGAAGCTTTTGTTTGAGAGTGGGAATAACCACTTTTGAGATGCTCTTGAGAAAATAAGATGATGCTTGTTTGAGGGAGAATGGAGATGTTCTCTATTATGATATAGATAGATAGATAGATACTGTGAGAGGACTCTTGGCCTCCCTCTTTTCTCTATATAATATAGATATAGATTTGTATATGTGAAGGAAGTTATTTATAACTATGTCATGATAGTAAGTGCATATAGGGCACTAACTTGGTGCAATTAAATGGGTACCATAACACCACCTTCCAATAATGAGAACGCCAACATGATATCCCTCCTAAAATACTCTTACCAATAGATGCTTCACTTTCCAACTAAATGCTGAAATGACAGATGGACCCACCAAATTCTTTTTTTTTTGGCTTAGAAAAAAAAAACTACTATCACTTTACAACTAATTGAGAAAGACGATGTTGATAAACGACTTTGTGAGGAAGTGTTGGTTGGGAGGTTAGGTGCGGATCTAGGAAGGAGAGTGAGACTGTTACAGTTATCCTGTTGAAGAGATTCACAAGAAATCCCGTGGGGTTAGGAATACACACATTGTTCACATAACCAAGGTTTTCTTTAGGTTGAAACTTGGTTTGGTTGGAGCAGGGCCCACAAAAAACTTCAAAAGGGTATATAAAAGTAGAGGGGAGAAGGTAATAGCTCAAGTTTCTAAAGAGGCTGGAAAGGAGGATTCTCGGGCTCTTAAGAATCCGAACTCTAAGGCGGAAACCATCCAACACGAAAAAGAAAGTGAATCTGCTATCAGCTCTGAAGTAAGAATTCCTGTTAGAAGTCTTGAAGAGGAGGAGAGTTCTAGAAGAGTTCCTATCAAGAAAATTGTGGAGAGAGAAGTTGAGATTGGTAAAAGTCTTGACTTGTTCTTTTTTGGGGGAGGAGGGCAAGGAGTTTGCCAAGAAAGCCTTTATTTTTTGATCAGAAATGGTAACTTTCATTAGACAGATAAAGAGAATACACTGTCACCACCCAGTTAAGGGTGTTTACCCCAAGAAAAGTACTTTTTAATTACAGAACAGCTCAAAACAAGTTTTCCCTGAAAGTTGTGTCAGCTAGTCCATTCGCTGACCTCCTTATCGACTTGAATAGTGCCCCAACCTCCCTTGCTAAGCAGTTTATTTCCCTCATGAATTGTTGATGTACTCAAGCCCCCAAGTTATGTGACTGCAACCACCCTATTAATAGTTTAGAGTCCCCTTCTACCTCAATCTGGTGTAAGCCCCATTGTTTATCCAGCCTTAGACCTTGTAGCAAGGCCATAATCTCTGCTCTCAAAGAGTCTCCATCACCTATCGGACCTGAATACAGTGCAACCAGTCTGCCCTCCCTGTCTCTGAAGGCTCCTCCCACCCTAGAGGGACCCGGGTTTCCTAAGGAACTCCCATCGAAATTCAGCTTCACCCATTGATGTGCAGGAGGGATCCATTGCTCCTTTAACACAGACCTCAATGAAGAAGAGTTTGGCACAGTACCATCCTCTAAACAAATCATCAGCTGAGTAATCTTTAAATAAAGGGGATGCTTTAAGCCAATGAATGACCTTGGTAGATATGTAGTCAATGATTTGCTCCTTAGATCTTTCAGAACCCTGGAAGATCCTATTGTTTCTTTCTTCCCAGATTGACCACAAAACAATTGCTCTTGTTGCTCTCTACATTGCTCTCCCCTTTATCTTTGGAGGTCTAAAGAAGTTTGGATCAAAGAGTCTTACTACATCCGAAGGAGGGATCCACTTGCATCTGAAGAGAGAGGAAAATCAATTCCAAACAAAGGATACAAATTACAAAAGGACAGGATATAAATAAGTGTATAATGGTCTCGCCACAGGCCAAGCGGAGGCTACACATGTGGGGTGAAAGGCAGCAAAAGGCCTTTATTTTTGGGGGTACAAGGTTACACCAAACCTCCTTTGTTGGTGCAAGTGGCGAGACCATTACACACTGTATTGTAAAGAAGTTTGGTGCAAGTGGCGAGACCATTACACACTGTATTCTGTTAATTTCGTTTTGTGACCTGGTTTTGGATCGTCACTGTGCACCATGCGTGCTCAGTTTCAAGTAAGGTAGTGGTTTCTATAGAGTGTAATTTGAGGCTTTGGGCCTCCAAGGTTGACTTTTTGATCGTTATAGAGATTGAAAACGATGTTCATGTTTATAATATGTAATTACGATATGTTGTCGAAAAGAGAGACCTTTCTTTCATCATCTTTCAATGAAACTCTATTCTCATTGATTTTGGGTGCTTGGCTGAGTTGTGGTTTGCTAAGGAGGACATTTTTTAGTGGAAATTGTCTATGCATTTATAATGTACAAGATCTTTTCCTCCACATGTGTAGGAGGAAAAGAAAGGAGGAAAAGAGGGCAAAACGCCATGGATAGCTTTCCCAGGATACCATAGGGTCAAGACCAGCATCCCACCTGTTTTCTGCCACCCCGTGTATACTCACTATCACTTTGTGCCACAAGTTGTCCTGTTCCAGAGGTAGTCTCCATAACCACTTTCCCAACAAGGCTGTATTCCTTAGCTTTATGTTTCCTATACCCAACCCTCCACTATCTCTACTTCTAGAGACCACCTCCCACTTCACCAGGTGATCTTTCTTTGTATCCCCTGGTTCCCATAAAGCCACACTAGTGGGGATCTTGAAGGTAGAAAGGAAGTAAATTGGTAGGTTTGCCAAAGTTGATTTTATTAGGGTAATTCTTCTTCCCAGAGAGATGTAATTTCTCTTCCATCCTGCTAACCTCTTTGAGAATCTTTCCAAAACTGGGTACCAGAAGCTTTCTGACTTTGGATTCCCTCTTAAAGGCAATCCTAGATACTATAACGACCAATCACCAGCTTCACATCCCAACGCTCTAGCAAGGATTCCTACCTCTTCTTCCGATTTATTAACTCCTATCACACAGATCTTTCCCCAATTAATTTTGAGATTAGAGGACTTTTCAAACTGGTTTACCAACCTCTTCAAATTGATTAACTCCTCTTGCTCCCCTCCACAAAAAACAATAATATGTCTGCACTTCAAATTGCCAAGAAGGCCTTTGAGTAGTTCAAGAGAAAGAGGATGGACGAGAGGTTGAAGAAAATGGAAGTTAAAGAAAGAGGTGATATGTGGGACGAAGAAGATGACAGGCAGGATGAAAGTTTCGAGGAAGAGGTTTAGGAAAGTTGGGCGTTTGGGTTCTGTTTATGGTCAATTGAGTTGGAGTCAGGTAAGGTGGTCAATTTGGAGTTTATCTCTTTCTTCATGTAATTCAGTGTAGGTGGGTTAAGTTGCTTTAATGCCTGTCTTTTCTCTCGGGCGATTTCTTGTCCCCTTTTACCCTTCAAAAAAATTGTTCTATTTCTATCTAACATGCACAACTTGACACATTAGTTGCATGTATTCATGTAATGAGGAAACAAAGCGGCCTATTTGTTTTCCTGTTCTTAATGGTAACTACAAGAGAATGATAAAGATTTTTTTTTTCCAAAATATCAAGTGACTCAATTTAAGTGGTCTGTCTCTTTTTAATTATTTGTTTCTCTTTCTTTCTCCCACCCTTCCTGTCTTTTTACTCTTTGCCTTTTTATTTCTATTTATCCTTTTGAGGTTGATTACATTTTATGGAAGTTGAATGAATCAGATGATTAGTTGTTCCCTTAGACATTAGGAAAGAATAGAAAGCAGGTGTATGGGGGAGAAAAATTTTAGATCATAGCCTTTAGTTTTAGAATACATATGCCATATCTTTTCCCTTTATCTTAGTCACTTAAATTTAGAGTGGGCTTCTAGATAGGGCCATAAACCAATGATTGTCCAAGCAATCCAGGGTCTTGTGGGCGATAGACTAGATATGGACCTAACCTTCAGACTTTTTTTTGGGGGGGGGGGACAAAGTGGCATTTTCAGACTTGAACCTGCATTCTTATGTTTATCAGTTTGGGATTTTGTCTATTACTTATACCATAAATTCTTTTGAGCTCAAGTCAACAAGATTTGATAAGATGATAAGCAAATAGCCATAGAAGAGGGTATTTTAGGAAGGAAATTTTGTCTGTGTTTATTGTTGGAAGGCAGTGATACCGAGGCTGTTACATGCTCCTTAAAAGCAAGTGAAATATTCATATTTCCTGTCAAAAGAAAGTGAAATGTGCATATACATGTTAATGAGGGTGGATGGAGGAATGATTGTTTGATTTCATACTGTTCTGTGGGCTCTCAATCTGGTATCAGTATTCTACACTATATATTGTTATATCATATTATGTTTTATTTATTTGATTTTATCATATAATTTATTATTATATAAATTTCCAGTTCTTTTTTATTGAAGATAAATAAAGAAAAAAAGTTTATTACTGAAAAGAAGAATATAACTTGAACAGGTGACAAGGAGTCACCCCACCAAGCAAATACAAGAAGGAATTAAAGGTTTCACTGATCCAAAAAACTTCAGAATACATAAGCCAGAAAAACAATAACTCTTGATTAGTCATTCAGAGTGCGCCAGAAGTCAGCTCCAATGCCTTCTTTCTTTAGACCTTCAAAATCTAAGGAACCAACACCCAGCGAAGGGAATACAGAAGCCACCCCAACTTCTTGTTTCTCCTAAAAAGTCCTCTTGTTTCTCTCCTTCAAAAATCCTCTTGTAAAAATTGTAGCCTATATCCAACATACAGTGAAGGGAATACAGCTCCAAATAATTTTTTTCCATATAACTTCCATGAACCCTTGGTCATCAGCAAAAGATTCCAGCAGTGTCCAATTGTGACCAGACATCCACCTTGAAGAGCTTGAAGTTGGACCAGATTCCTTTCATTAAATTGCATTGGGCCAGCAGGTGCAGAATATTATCCTCTTCAGCAAAACACAAAACACATCTGTTTGGAAACTGATAGCCTCTTTTCTTCAATATATCCTGTGTCAGAATGCAACCCCTTGAAATCAACCAAGAAAAAGCTTATACTCTTGGGGGGACTGGTTTCCCCCAAACACCTCTAATTGGTTCAGTCTCCACCTGTTTCCTTATCAAAACCATTATTACATAAATTTGACTGTGAACCTCCCATGTTTACATTCTTTCCACCATTTGACATCTGAAGCCAAGGGGTCAATCTCCACTGCCTGAAGCCTTGCCAGCAACTCCACACACTCCTCTAACTCCCAATCAAACAAAGGTATTCAAAATTTCAGGCACCAAACCACAAAACCATTACTAGTTTCATAGCAATCAGAAATAGGAAGGAAATTGAACATCATGATCCCCTTCCACAAACTTACCCCATAAGATGACCTCACTTCCCTTGCTTCTCACCCACACCACCCCATACTTACATGCCCCTTCTATCCTCCGAAGGGCTTCCCCTCCTTCACAAACCTCCAAACCCACTTCCCCAATAAAGCTTTATTAAAGAAAGATAATGACAACAATTGTAGTTTGCTCTCAAGAATGAGAAAAGAGTTCCTAGTTCATTGTTAAAAAAGGATTGTGGTTCAATTCGAAATGACTTGTCTAAACATGTCAATGCAAATGGAGAGTGGTATTAAGATTGAATTGAATACATGCTTATTTTTATGCAACTGTACTTGCACATTGTTGACTCTTTTTTCTTGAGATTTTTTCATGTCAGATCTTGTTTCTGTCTTATAGGAACAGTGATATGCCTATGAAAGCATGACTATTACACTTGCATGAAGTGACTTATGAGTAAAATATACTCTCTGTCCTTTCTAGTGATTAATCTTAGGATCCTAAGCTGAAACCTTGAAGGTTTTTAATCAACAATGATCATGGTTATGATTCTGTTTAAATGTCAATGCTAGGGGTGGATTCCTTGCTTCGAGGTGTTCATGCAGGGTTAATTTATTTTAGATAAACTCATAAAAATTCATTTTAGATAAGTTCAATACTCTGTTGTAATACCTATAAAAATTCCTCTGTTGTGATAACAAAAAATTCCAACAGAGCACAGGGCCTATCTTTTCTTTGTAAACATGTTTGCAGTTTGTGTTATGTCAATAGAGATGAGTTGTCAACTCCTGAATGCTTGTTTTGCATTATCTATATATGTATATGTAGCAGAAACCTTCTCTTTTGATTCGTTAACAAATGTTTTACTGAAAATGTCTGAGGTATGAGATGAGTTCATGCAGCCTAGTTTTCTTACCAGAGGAGAAGACAAGAACAGACCAGAACCTGGTCATTATAAAAATTGAAAACAGTGACTTTCTAGCCATTTGTTTATATTGAGAATAACTAACTCTTCATGCTTCATTATACAAACAGTGATGACCGAACTATACATTTAACAAAGAGAATGATGGAAACTATTTATGATTTTTTTTCTTTATTCCTTTCCTCTCTTGCTTTTCCTTTTACTTTTTCTTTCTATCTGAACTTCAAATTCTTGTTTTTTTTGTTTATTTATTAACATATAATATCATGTAATCTCATTTTTTTTTCATTATTCTTTCTCCTTTCCTCTGTATATTCTTCTCTATTCATTCTCTCTGTCTCTCTCCTGTCTCTATGTTGGTCTGCTGTTGGGCACTCTCAGGATACACAGCCCAATCGAATTCTCTTAGTTACAATCCATCACCTGCTCTATCCTATAACAGTGGAAGTGCTGCATCAAGTTTTTTCTCCCCATGGATTTGTGGAGAAGATCGTCACATTTCAGAAGTCAGCTGGTTAGCTTCTTCAAGTCTTCTCTTTCTCTCTCTTAAATTTCAACTCATTTGACTTGGGAAGATTGGCTGGATGGGTTTTTCATTAGTGTTAATTTTGAAGGTCCTTAAATGGTTCTTCCTCTTTTTGCATATTGTGTGTGATAGTTTAATTAAAAAATTGTTGTGATGTAAAGGTGGCCTTTCCTTTTGTCTTGAACTGTATTGGAAAATTTCCTTGTTGCTACCCTTCTAATTATTCTAGATCACATTCACAAAAAAGAACAAGAAGTGAAAGAATTTGTTAATTTTCTTTTCTTTTCTTTATTTGTGTGAAATTCATAGGTTTTCAAGCACTTATTCAGTATCAATCACGCCAGAGTGCTGTTTCAGCAAGAACTGCTCTTCAAGTATGTAAATAGTTTACCATTCAAAAGTTAAAATTGTTACAAGAAGACTAGAGGAGCTCTAATTCCTGATCATTTCTTTTCAGGGTCGTAATATTTATGATGGTTGCTGTCAACTAGATATTCAGTTCTCAAAGTAGGTCTTTAAGACTTAAGCAGTACATAATTTATTGGTGTGTTTTTTTTGGGTGGGTGGGTTGTTTTAGCTGCCAGGAATGAACTCATGTTAATTGCTGCTTTTTTGCAATCCAGCCTTAGTGAGCTACAAGTGAACTACAATAATGAGCGGTCAAGGTGTGTCCACAGTGTCATGTAGAATTAAAGTGTGCTGCTTTGAAAATCACCTTTTTTTTTTGTTTTTATATGAATATGCTGTTAAGTTGGATTCTTTTTTATATATATGTGCACAGGGATTTCACAAACCCATCTCTGCCTTCAGAACAGAAGGGAAGATCCTCACAAGTATGTTGTCTAGCTTATATATATTCTGTAGTTTGCCTTTGGTCTGCATTTAATAATCTTTTTTTTTCTACTTGTGCAGCAGTCTGGGTATGGTGATGCAGGGGGCATGTATTCACTTCAACCTGGAGCCAGGGCAGGTACTGATTGTTTTTCTTTACTTCTTGAGGGTCGCATTGTTAATTTTCTGATTATTTACTAATGCTTATATCATTTTTTTCAGTTGCATTCCCTCAGGTGAGTGGTCCTTGGATTATGTTTTTGGACGTGTCAAGGTGGACTTGTTTTGAACTGTGGGTTTACTACCTGGTTGTCTGTTTTAGAAGTGCTTTTGATGTTTGTACAAATGACTCTTGCTCATTGTTCTATGTATGATTTACATGTCATACATTCGATGTGGATTGGGGTCCACCAAGCCATGGATTTATGCTGAGCGAAAAGTTGGTCTTGTTATTCACTTTGGTATACCATATCTCCTGGAGTTTCCATTGGAAAATTAAAATAAAAAAGAAAAAGAAAAGAAAGAGGCAATCTGTGAATTCAGTTAAGATAGCTCAAATGGGTTGAGAATTGCTTGGACTTTGTGTGGGAAATAATTGGATGGTGGGTCTTGATTTTTGTCACATGCTCCAAGTATGCCCACAGGGAGTGAGTGGGGGCAGTGTGGGACCTCTGATTTATGTACTTTCTATAATTACTGGCATGTTAAGTATGCTTTAGTTTTGGTGGAAAGATCATCCCACGTGTGAACCATTTTTCCCTTTTGTTTCATTCTAGATGGGGAATGCGGCAGCAATAGCAGCTGCATTTGGAGGAGGATTGCCTCCTGGGATTAGTGGTACTAATGACAGGTGCACCGTCCTGGTCTCTAATCTAAATTCTGATGTAAGCCGTGTCTTTATTCTTGTTTTTATCGCAATTATTTATATCAATGCTGTTCCATTTAGTTCATGTTTGTTAACTTTTACTTCATCTCAGAAAATTGATGAGGATAAGCTCTTCAATCTGTTCTCCATCTATGGGAACATTGTGAGGATCAAACTTCTTCGTAATAAACCAGATCATGCACTTGTTCAGATGGGAGATGGTTTCCAAGCTGAATTGGCCGTTCACTTTCTTAAGGTCTGTCATGCTGCTATTATTTTATTTCTGGTATGAGCTCAGTAATGTTGTTATTCCATTGTGTAATTGCATGCACCAAGTTGCCAATACTGGTATAGTTGTCATTGGCATTTTTGGACACCTAATTATTGGGCACCTTTGGTAATTCTTTTAGGAGATACTTTGTTGCTTTGTGTTGGTTTGAGACAGTTGATGTCTGAGAAATGGTTTGATCAACAAGAATCCAAATTCCGAGAGGAATTTGATTTGGACATAGACCATATCCTTGCCAGCCTGTCAGCTTGAAATACTACCACAACCATGCCTCCAATGTCTGCATCATGGATGAGCGGTTTTGTTTTGTTAGCTTTGGCTATTTTGTACTTTATTATTGCTTCATATTTCTAATGATTTTTCCAGTTATTGATTAAAACTAAAAATAGAAAGCATTGAACTTTTTTCTTGGATATAGGGAGCAATGTTGTTTGGAAAGCGGTTAGAGGTGAACTTCTCTAAGCATCTAAACATTACAGCAGCCCCAGACACACGGGAGTACTTGAATTCAAATCTTAATCGCTTCAACCGCAATGCTGCAAAGAACTACCGGTACTGTTGCTCTCCAACCAAGATGATTCACCTGTCCACCCTACCCCAGGACATCACAGAGGAAGAAATCATTGCCCACCTGGAAGAGCATGGAAACATTGTCAACACCAAGCTCTTTGAGGTGAATGGGAAAAAGCAGGCTCTGGTCCTGTTTGAAACAGAGGAGCAGGCCACGGAAGCTCTTGTGTGCAAGCATGCCAGTACCATTGACAGATCAGTTATCCGGATCTCCTTCTCTCAATTGCAGACCATCTAAAGAGATCCCAAGATACCTTGGGAAGATGGAAGTGGTCCTATGTATGGAGAAGATAAGTGGACAGCAGATCTCTTTAGTATTCTGTGTGTGTGTGTGTGTGTGTACTGGTGGGATTTCTTTTATGTTTTTCTTTGTCTCCACTCATAGTTGGTTTTTAGATTTCTCTTTGTATCGCACCTGTTGCCATGGGGCAGTGGAAAATAGGCCATGAAGTGAATCGCTTTTCTGGCTTTCCCTTTCTTTCTTCACTTGTAGTATATACCCTGCATATCATATCACCATACAAATTTGTCATATTGCTGATCTAAATTAATTTTGGTCTATAGAGTTATATGCTCGAACATCTGTTTGAATCCCTGTAGTACTTGCATATTTCTCGTTCAAACGACCATTTTAGGAAGGCTGCGTTTGGGAGTGCCTTTTTTTATGGCGAAATGGGCTTCTTAAAAAGCCACTTTTTGAAACGTTCTTTCAAGTGTTTGGCTGGTTGCCAATTATTTTTTGTTCAAAATAACTTCATGCAAACATGAAAAAGCTAAATGGAGGTCTTTTTTAACCTGTGCTTCACTGGCTTTCGGCTTTCTTAAAGTAAAAAGCACAAAAAGGCTATTGAAAAAGCACTACCCAATGATAATTTTCAACTGTAATAAGAGATTAACAGTCGTGCCTATTGGCTAGGCCGATATACTCGGGTAAGCAGCCCATGCGAATGCGAGGAGTCAAGAACTCCAAACCCCAAGCTTGAGAGGGCTCTCTTGCAAATGACACTTCTGTTTACGCAGCTTCTCTACCTCTCTGACTCCGATGTATTGGATTCTTGATATGAGCTTTTGTTGGAGTGCAGTCTGAGTTATTCATGATACAGACAGTTATCAACGGTTGATCTATATGATACAGAATTCGTAATTGAGACCATGGTTTTTCATTCTTGATCAGTTCTTCTCTCCCAAATTCCAATGGGCTTACGAAGATCTATGAAAGCAAGGTGCATCAACCAACCACAGAAAATATCTTTAATGTTATTAAAATAAATTCTTAATAGTAATTAGAAGAAGTGCACCTTATAAAAAACACGAATCTATCAAAATAAGTAGACCATATAACATTCTTGATATAATTGATTGAATGTATCGCAAATATTCATTAATATAATATGCGCTATACTCTATAAGTAGACTTCACCATCATTATCATCCACGCCTTATGCCAAGTGCTGTATCATCAATCTATCTGTTCTATTTAAAACCATATCACCTCTTAAATTATTTAAGTTATTTCTACCGATGTCCCTTTTGTCCACCCTTAGCTCTTCTAACGGTCTAACCCCTTCTACTTCTAGCAAGTAGCAAGTAGCAAATCACTTCTTCTAACGAGAGTTGTTGCTGGTTTTTTACCCATATGACAAATTGGATTAATCGGGTCGGTTTTACCCACCCGTTACTTCTCCGTTCCATTCAACGTCACCAGTAACATGACAATTAACTTGCCACACTAATCTAGGCCGTTGACACCTTAAAATCTTATCCTTCGCTCTTGTCCATGCATAAGCCCGGCATTTGCTTCCAGGTGCTTGAACCGAATTTACGTTCATGGACGCAAATCACATTCGATTTACCTCTGTAATTACGTTCAGAGAATCCCTTCTGAAGATACCCCAGAAATACTCTGCTCTCTCTTTCAGCTTTCACTCTGATAAGAAGAAGAATTTCAGAAACCAGAGCTTGAATTCTCAAACTCGGAGGTTCTGCAAGCTGGGCAGTGCCAGCACGGAGAACTTCGACGAGGCAGCTTTCGAGGCCGAGAGGCTCAGACTCGACTCAAAGGCTCGAGAATCAATGGCGGAAAAGGCCGAGAGGGAAATCAGCAACGACTCAGAGGACGACCCGAAATCCTGGAAATGGACAACTCGTAAGAGAATTTGGGATATGATGGAGGCAGAGAACATCGCCCAGAACCCTCGTCCTGTACATCATCGAATTCCCAATTTCGTTGGGGCTGCTGCCGCTGCAAAAAACGTGAGTTGTCTTACGGTTGCATTCTCTAAGCCCATAGTGCAGTAGTGCTTGTTCTTTCTTTCTTTCCTTTTCCTCCTGTTCATTTATTTGGGTAAGTGGACATTTGGATCATCTTTCAAGTTTCCCTGATACTGGAAAACTATCCTTATTGTGACTCGGTCGAGTTTGAGTTAACTCGGTAATTTTACTAAACATAATTGGCCATGGTATAGTTGGCAGGTATCGTATCCATTCTGACTGGTTTTCTTGCTGTTGTGTGTATTATGAAAGTTTGGTGGACTAGAAGTGTTTCGAGTGGCAAATTGTGTGAAGGTTAATCCAGATTCGCCGCAGAAGCAGGTCCGGTTTTTAACACTATCAGGTTAGTGGGAATATACCTGTGGCTGTGAGTCACTGATTCCTGTATTAAGCTTTCTTCTTAATTCTTTTTATCTGCTGATTTAGTGATTGATTCCGTTTTGCTTGAACGTTGGAGACAAAGTTTGATTACAGATCATATTCGCTTTGCTAGATTAAACTCCACTCTGAACTTGTTCATTTAGAGTTGTTTTCCCTATTAGCTTTTGTCTGTTGAATTTGCTAATAGCCTGCTTGGATGCCACTTAAAATGAAATTATTTCATTGTGGTTTCTTTTCTCTTTCGATAAAACAAATCACCATCTAAAATTGGCAATTTCCCATTGTTGATGAAAGATTTGAATGGGTTCGCTATGGGTTTTCAAGAAATAAGCTCATTTGTAGTTTTGCTAGTTTTCATTTCAACGGCAAGTGGATAAGAATTTTTCATGCTGAAATATTTGAGTTGCATTTTCACTTCTTTTACAATGAGAAGTTTTCATTGTTATTTACATTCTTGATGGGGGTGGAAAACAAAGTTTTCACTGTAAAAGAGGCAGAAATAATAGCTGAAATATTTCACTGAAAATTTTTCCATCTATTTCATGGAGAAAATTGCAGCCCATGGAATGGATTATGGAAATGAAAGTATATTATATGATCACAATGTGATGCAAAGTGATAATGAAGTGATTCCGCCTTCACGTGGCAACTGAACAGGCTTTAAGGAAATATATATTTGGCGGTTTTGGTTTTAAATAAAAAAAGATTGTACATTGAATCGGTGGAATGATCCCTCCTCTTTTTCACATGTATCATGCTTCTTCTTGCAACCATTGATGAATAATCTCTTTCACGAGTTCCTCAACTTCGTGTAATATTATTTTGATGTAACATCTGTGACTTTTTCTATCTGATTGTAGGAGGAAAGAAGTTGTTGACCCCTCAACCCCGTCTGAGGACCGGATTTTTCTCGGTGCTGGAAGCACAAAAGTTATCTCCTAATACTATCAATGAAGCCTGTACCTCTGTTGGGGTTGCTAAGTATGGAAAGCCAATTGGTCTAGATGAGAAAATCAAGGTGGATCTTATAGTTATCGGTTCAGTGGCTGTGGACCCAAGGACTGGTGCACGCCTTGGCAAGGGTGAGGTAATTATGCACATCCTCCAGGTTCCTAGTAATAGCAGCCATGCTATTTCTTTCTCTTTTTGTAAGAAGATACAAACCCCTTGGCAAACATATGACAGTATGAGTAGAAAGGGGTAATTAAGAGAACTAACATCCTTATTGTTTAATTATAATATCATTGTTGTGCTACTAGGAAACTAGTATTCCTTTTTTTTATAATAGAGGTTTTGGTATTGCATTTGTGCCTATATAAATATGATAATTTGAATAAGAGGCATTGCAAAGTACAGAAGCATGCTTTTCATGGTTGAAGGAGTGCAATGTTGTATTAATATCCTAGACTAAACTTTCCCATATTACAAGAAATTATTATCAGTACTCTCCTATGATCTGAAGATATTCAATTTTCTTCCATGAAGCTCCAGGTCCCTCTTTCTTTTATGTCTACAATAATTTCCTTAGGATGACTTTACATTTGTGACCATCAAAGAATAAACCTGATTTTCCACGAGTCAGTAGAATCTGCTTTTGTATTGTAGGGTTTTGCTGAACTTGAGTATGGAATGTTGCGATATATGGGAGCCATTGATGACAATACCCCAGTAGTCACTTCTGGTAATTGGAGTCTCTCTTACTTCCCTCTATATATTTATTTTATGCTTTACATTTTCGCTACCTCAAAAGTGAGCTCCGATCTACCCACAAACTGTTCCTACACCCATACTCACTACAGGCACACATTGGAAATTTTTCCCTTGCATTCATGGGGAGATGTTCCTAATACACAGTGGTAATGTCTTGTGGGTATGGATGTGGGAACAATTTGTGGGTGGGATCAAAAGCAGGATCCAGCAGGTTGAACATTTTTTTTTTCTTTTATCAGGGTTGGAATCCTATTGGTAGGTAGTGCATATCAGGCAGCTTTTTATGAGGGTTGATGTTTCTCCTCAATACATACGAGGGGCTCACAAGTAACCTTACTTATCTGAAACGTTACATTTGCATCGCGAGATATATATTTTTAAGTTCACCTATTTCAAGAAAGTGGTAGAATTTTGACAGAATGTTCTGTTTTGTACCTCATCTCACTAATTCTTTGCATCACAAGTTGCACCCGGTGGACTGAATACAAGAAGTTGAACAGGGTTGCATGATAACAAAAGGTTGATGAGAAAAAGAGGGCTAATCATGGGAAAAGTGGCTTCTCAACATTGTTATACAATATTATAGGAAGAACAAAATGTTAGTAACCATTTTGAGCATCAATAAAAATCACTTGATTGGATTTCAGGTCTTTTTGACCTTTTTGTTTGGTGTCCTCTGAGGAGTTTCCTACATGTCCATCAGACCCTAGAATCTGTTCTATTGGAAAGAAAAGGTCTATGGATTATGCGGTTACCATTGTCCAATCATGTCCAGTTTTGGTATTGGATGCACTTTCTGTGTGGAACCTCTTAAAACTTTGTTTCCCTGTTCCTCTTACTACTGCTTCTACAAGGTTCTACATGATTGTCCCACCCATGATTTGTACATTTTATTTTAGTTCAAAACTACCCATTTGAGTATGCTGTACAGTTCAAATATTTGATCAGTCTTTGATAGTCCATGTTACTGTATGTGTCAATCTGATTGTTTTAAACTGATGCAGTGCATGATAGGCAACTGGTAGATGATATTCCCGTTGAGAAGCTGCTAATACATGATGTTCCTGTTGACATTATATGCACTCCTACGCAGGTGATCTTCACCAACACATCAATACCAAAGCCTCAAGGTGCACTTTTCTCTAATTCATCACAATACTCTTTGGATCATATTGGAAGCTATAACCTCATTCTTTGAGTTAACTGTAGGAATTTATTGGGACAAACTATCTCCAGAAAAGCTTGGTCAAATCCGGATTCTCAGGGAGCTCAAGAGTAGGGTTGAGCGAGAAACTGGCCAGAAACTTCCTTCCGGGCCCTCAGAAAAGTTACCTCCCACTTCTCAAAGGAGGCGACGCTAAGAAGAACTGCGTAACCATTCAAGTTTTCAAAATAATTTGTTTCGTTTTTCTTTTCTTTTTTTTTATCACCTTCCAGTGGGGTGTGGGGTGGGGTGGGGATATAATCAACTGTATGCGTGGGGTTTTTTCATCTGTAAGTTAGCTCCTATCATGTTCATGCTCTATGCCTTGTTATAGCTTTTCCCCTTCCATTTTTTGTTGGAATATGACCAGAAGGGTTTTATTGGGAGGCAGCCTGTAATTAGTGTTTGGATTATGCAGGAAGAGAGAAACAACTACAAAACATGATCTTCTAATGCTCCTGATTTGTTCATTGAGAGGACCCATCTCTTGTCTGCTCACTTTTTTACTTTTCATGCTTATTATCACCCAGAATTCCCTAGAGTGAGATACTTCATTTCATACACTATCTCAAGGAAATTATCCGAAAATAAATAAATAAAAGCAAAGACTTCATACGTTATAAAGGACAAAAGCTCAGCCTTGACCAAGGTTCAGACTTCAGAGTATTGATAAATTGCGTATCGGTAGTTTTCAACAAGCCATACCCAAGGTTTTTAAAACCGGATTGTACTGGGAACCGTTATGGGAACTGGTTCCCGGGTTCAATGGTTTGACCATTTGGTCTGAATGGATGGCCCGTTTTGACAAAATAATAATAAATGGCAAAAAACCATTGTCTAGGTCAATGGTTTGACCGCTTATGTTTGCATTTTGCTGATTAAATCAACAGTTTTTGGCCAAAAAAAGCAGTTTTGGGGTGAAACGGAATTGGTTACGTGAATGGTTTCTGGTTGTTCTAATCTGACTGCCCGGTCCGGTCTGGTTTTGAAAACATTGACCATATCTTTCTTTTGCTTTATATTTTTTACTTTTTGGTAGATTACTGAAACATCTCCTAAAGTTTTTGACAGTTGCTTAAACCTTCTCTTAAGTTTGGTAATTGTAATCACCTCGCCGGAACTTTATGACTAGACTTGTTCATGGGCCGGGCCAGGCTTTCACTCTTCATTAATGAAAATTTTTCTGCCCGAGCCCAGCCCTCATAAAAAGCCTAAAGCCCGAAGCCCAACCTAGAATACAGAGAGAGAGAGAGAGAGAGAGACAGAGACAGAGAGAGAGAGAGAGGACCTGGTCGGGCTTGCTAATGCCACTGAACAGAGAGAAGGTGCACGTTGAGATGTTAACCTACGTTCACTAGAGAAGAAAACGATTGAGAGGGAACAAAGAACTGAGAATGAAAAGTGAGAACTGCTGGTCCATTTGTTGGAGAACTTGAGAAGACATGCTGGGCTGCTAATCTGTTGCTAGGGTTAGAATGAGAAATGGAAAATGATGACTGCTGACTACTGAGAATGAGAACTGAGAATTGGAAAACAATGAACAGAGAGGAAAGGGGAAAGTCAGGCTCAGGTACGGCTTTGAGAGTTTAGAAATTAGAAAGTAGGACTGTTGATAAGAATGCCCAACCCGACCAACCCGAACCGACCCAACCCAAGTCGGTCGGGTTTTCATCAGTACCGGTCGGTGTCGGGTTGGGAAAACATATAAACCGATATATCGGGTCGGTTTCGGTTTTCTTGTATGAAAACCGAAACCAAGCTGACCCGAACCAAACTAGTCTTCTACTAGTTCAGTAGTTCCTAGTTTGAGTAGTTTCCTATGGTTTCGGTTTTCTTGTGTGAAAACCGAAACCAAGCCGACCCGAACCAAACTAGTCTTCTACTAGTTCGGTAGTTCCTAGTTTGAGTAGTTTCCTATTTAACTATAACTAGTCTTCTACTAGAACTAGAAGGCCCATTAGGCAATTACAATTAGAATAAACAATCTATCATAGTTTCTAACTTTCTATAATCTTTTACACCAAATAGGCAACCCATTAGGCAATTACAATTAGAATTCAATTAGATGTCCTTTTCTATAGGAGCAAAACCGAAACAAACCCAACCCAACTCAAACTGACCAGGTCAATTTGGCCTATCAATGGGTCGGTTTCGATTTTCACCTCATGTAACCCGACCAGGTCGGGTCGGTTGGGAAAACCCTAATAAACCGACCCAACCTGACCCGTGAACACCCCTATTAAAAAGTTTGATGGCCCATGAAGAGGTCTATTTATGGCAGTTATAGGTAGACCCCTCCGTTCTGTTGTTCTATTAGAATTCTTAAACATGTTCAAAATATCCAAAAAAACAAAGAATTTAAAGTTGTAACTTTGAGTGATTAATAGTTTAACATCGCTAGAGAAAGGGCTTGAACCTTTGAGCTTGTGGTTAACAGCCACACGCTCTAACCAACTGAGCTACTCCAGCTTATTGATTTAATAATTATCATTAAATTTATTTTAACGGTATTTAAAAATGTAAAATGCATTTTTTTTTTAACTCACCACTCCTGTACTCTCGGCATTGACACCATTTATAACTCAATATGGGAAAGCTTGAGGAAAGAGAAACGTGCTGAAACAAGTCTCCAAAATCAGAGTTCAGATTGTGCCCTATAGAGCACGTCCCACATTCACATCTCAACGTGCATGTAGAACATCTTCCCATACATGTCATGAGAAGATATTCCCCATATACGGTTGGAAATTTGGGATGTGCTCTAGGACACACATGCAAGGTTCAAAGTGGGTATTTGGCGTTTGATCTAACTATTTTCGATCACGTATCATTTTTTCGTAATGTGTCAATTTTTTGCCTAAGTACCTCATCATCTCATCTGCTCCCGTGTGGTCGGTGGCTTAGAGGCTGAAGTGGAGCTCACTGGTGGCGAATTGCCTGGTGGTGAGCTACTTAGTGGCGAACTGCATGGTGGTGAGCTACTTCGTGGCAAACTGCCTAGTGGTGAGCTACCTTGATGAGCTACTGGGTGGTGAGCCGCCTTGATGAGCTGCTTGGTGAGCTGCCTTAGTGGCGAGCTCCCTAGTGTAGTGCAACTCGATTGCTCCCTACATGAGATGATCTGCTCCTCTTTGTAAACGGCGGCAATCGACATAACCTGCAAGAACTGAACTAGAGAACCCAGGGGTGTCTACCCGGCGAGGTCACTCCGATGGCTAAGTTAGTACTCTGATAGTAGAGAGTTTGAAGATGATATTAGAGAATGAGAGAGCTAGAGAGCAGGGGTTACCATCCTTTTTCCCCATTTTCCCCTCTGGGGGGTGAGGTCTTTATATATTGGAGTTCTCGTGGGTTAGTGTAACAGTCACTAGATCCCTACTATGATGGGACCTGTTGCATATTAGGTGGTTGAAAAGCCTTCAAACGGTAAGACTCGTCACATCCCGTCAGAACCGGGGTACGGTGGTGAGCTCCTCGGGGTTGTCAGGTTGGCACTTGTGTCAGGCAGCCAGGTCGGCACCTGTTTCAGGTGGCGGGTCGGTGTCTAGGCCATGTTGTCAGTTTGGCGCCTGTCAAGCCGCCAGGTCGGTGCCTGAGCCAGGCTACCAGCTCGTGCCTGTGTCAGGCCGCGCCTATGCCAGGCTAAGGGTGAGCTGCCTATGGCGAGCTGTCTAGTTGTCAAGATGCTGCATAATTGACATGAGGTGTCAGGTGTCATAATTTCACTGGAGGGCCAAATCCGCCATCATCAGCATCGATGCCATTTGTTGAGAAAATGACACACATCAAAGAAAGCAATGCTTCAAACAACGCCCTTTTGTTTGGTACCATTTTTTCTAGAAAAAAATGTTGCTCTAAACCATGCCTTAAAAATCGGGAAAGTATAGTCTTGAGTAACACCAAATTCAATATTTTCTGATAAAAGGACATTACTGCCAATGGTGCAATGATGTGGCATCATCCTAGTCATTGGATAATATAGAACAATAGTTGAAAATGTTGCTGCCAGCACTAGTACCAAACAAAACCAATGCTACTTTTCAGAAAATACCTATGTGGCAGCACCAGTTCCAAACAAAAAATAACTTACAACTCCACACGACCAGCACCATTTTTATGAGAAGACGGTGTTTCGAGGTTTAACCCAGTTCAGGGGGTAGAAGGACCTTAAACCGACCCCTCTAAACCAGTTTCACAAAAACAAAAAAAGAGGAGCGAGGGCCGATACGTCCCTACCGGCATGTCAGGCTGTACCAATATTTTGAACTTTACACCCATGCAAATTCGTAAAATTAATCAAATCAATGCAGCTTTGCAGAATTGCACCAAAACAAGCAGGATGTCAATTGGCAATTGAAGTCTTTGGCTTTGGCTGGTTGTGGGAGAGGCTAGGGATGAATCACACCTGCACCAGGGTTTATGGGTTTGGAGATGGGTTACCCCATGAAGAAGGAAAAAATATAAAAAAGAAAATAAAATTAACAATTTCACTCATGCAAAAGGCTCCTAACCCTTTTAAAGGAAAGTGAACCTTGTGTTAAAATTTATGTACAAAACCTTGTATTTTATATTATATTATTTTGTATATATTTGTAGTGTAAAAATTTATATTCATAATCTTAGGCTCAATTTGGAGGAACACAAATATAAATATATAAAGTGCAAAACCTTACATATTTGTATTTATAATATTATGCTCAGTTTGGAGTACAAACACAAATATATAAAATGAAAAACCTTGTATTTATAAACAAGTCTTATGATTAGTGGGAGTGCTGAAGATGCAGTTGGTTTGGCATAGTTGCAAAATATTGAAGGTTTCCTTGCTTAAATTTGAAGTTATCCCGCTTCTGGTTCTGGCTGCCCAGTGATTGGTTTTAGTGCCCACCAAGTACATAGTTCTAATCTTTCTAGAGATATTTACGAGGTATTCATCTCCAAGGAAAATAGAGAGAACGGTGGTTCAGCATTCCGGCAACTCCCGTCGTTCTTGAAAGAATTAAAGATAAAAGATGAAAAGATGTGTATAGATGATTTTAGGGGCCATTATTACTCGATAAATTCTCATGAGAGCATGTATTTAAGTATGAAAAAAATGTCAAAGTTTAGAACGGTACCCAGTCAGTGTACCCCTCCTGAAACCCCACATAGCTTGGCCATGGATTTTTTTGTGTTCACACTTCACAGTAGTAATATTATCAGAATCATGAGTAGGGCTCTATAGCCTTGAAATTGAATATATTCCATTCATATTCTCCCATTTGGACAGTTCCTAGTGAATCACGTGGGCACTTTGACACCCAGTTAGATTACACTCCCAATTTCCTACCCAGTACCCACATCCATACCCAGACAACACTATAGCCATGTATTGGGAGCATTTCCCTATGAATTACAGTAGTGCCATGTGTATACTCATTTTAGGAAGAGATCCGCTTCAGTCGGTGTAAGGCCCGTTTGACTATTCGAACAGCCTTTATAACCTTGCATTAGAAACATTTTCATATTATTTTTATGTTGTATTTCATGGAAAGATATTCCCAATGCAAGACTATGATGGTAGTTTGAACGGGCTTTGCACTGACTGAATCCCATTCCTTTTAGGAAACTCAGGTTTTGTCCTAGTGATTAGTCATTTTCTGTCTAAAGTCATGGCATAAATACATAATGGTGGCCTAAATTATTATATTACATTAGGAATTTCTCTCATTCTTGGCATGAAGCTTGGTCAAGAACATCGCTCTGTCTTGATTCTGGGTACTGGGTGCTGATTGGACCTCACGTGCAGTGCACCCTGCTCTGCCCCCACCCCATGAGCCCCCCCTGTAATGTGTGTTTTGGTAAGAAACCGGATTCCGTCAGTACAAAGCCTGTTTGAACAGCCATCATAGCCTTTGCATTGGGAATATCTCCCCATGAAATAAAACATAAAAGTATGGAGATGCTCCCGATGCAAGGCTGTAAACGCTGTTCAAACTGTGTTCGAACGGGCCTTGCACTGACTGAAGCTGATCTCGGTTGGTAACATGCAATATGTGTTATAATACCAAAAAGAATAAAAAAAAATGTAGGTATATGTGCCTCCAAATAAGATTACCCGGTACCATATATCCATCCATATGGGCCTCCAAATGGAGTCAAATTATAGGCTGTGTTTGGTTTGAAAGAGAAGGTAGGGAAAGGAAATTTTGAACCCAACAAAATGAAAATGTAGTTGCTTGATGAATTATATTCGTGGGAGGCAGTCAAGAGGAATGTAAGATAAAAGTTTGGCCTACACTTGTTTACAGTGTTCCAATTCAGTTTCATAGCTTCGGCTTCACTGCTCAAAATACCATTCAGGCTTTCTTTCTCCATGTATTTGTAAACCAAAAATCTGCATTGTCAATGGGAACAAAACCCATGGAGCTTCAAAATGTTCTGATGTCGTGTTTTTGTTATTACTTGTATCTCGTTCACCTTAGACGGTCCACTGCCTTCCAATGGCTGAAATTCTTCACTACTACATGACCTATAGATAGCCCAGCACTGCTTTGTAAACTATTCCATTACTTCAAGCCCCAAATATGCAACATTTAAAATTGCTTGTGGATCCTGTTTTCTGAAATTGGGATATGTAGCAGGAAAGTAATAAAGAAATCATAAATAGCAATAGTAATAAAGAAACAGAAAAGGGTCCATACAGGCTAACAAAATGATACCGCTTTTTTACGGATAAAATGCTACCAAATTTGGACAACAGAGTGTAGACGCCCATCATGATGTAACTGTTGCCACTTGCAAAAAAAGAGGAACACTCTAAACAGAATTCATATTTCGCACATTTCATGTATAAGATGAAAAGATGTCTACTAGCAGTCTGGCCAGCCAGACATTCATTTCACAGATTCAAAACCTACCTAAGCCAAAATATTTTAAAGAATTCCTTAGTGAATCCTCATGTACGCACTGCCTCTGAACTTCGATTCATACTCATGGGGTTGCTGCAAGAAAGACAATATTATTTAAGACATGACCAGAAATACAGATAAAACAAATAGATTATAGCAGTAGCAGTACGACAAATACAAAAAACTTGAGAGAATGGGTATTACTGAATATAAATGCTCAAACTCGACCTCAAGTTTTTTTTTTTTTTTTGAGTTTTTTTAGATCATAAACTTTTGGTATTAGATTTAGCTATGCTTTTTACGAAACTAGGAAAGTACTCCCAATTCTGTCAAGCCTGAAAGGGAAGATTAGAATATTACAAATGAAGTGGCGTATTAATCACTGAGGTTCTTGCAACAGGTTCATATGGACTGGCCACATTGTTCTAGCTATTTTTAGATAAGAAACAATTTGAGCAATTGAAAAAGATGGATAAAAGAAGATAGACAAAGGATACCAAAGGAGGAAATAGGAGGCAAGCATGATCCTTGGAAGATTACCATGAACACAGCTGATATCAAGCTACACGCAAACCATCACATATGCATTGAACGTTGTGTACTAGCTGCTGCTGCTGCCACAGTTTCAAACCGCAAGTAGATGTAACCAGCACTTCTACTTGCGGGAAGTGCAGCATCACTTCCTAACAAGAAATTTTAGCAGGCAGGAATTAAAACAGTGTGCGATGGCATTAGTCCAATCCATCCCAAAGAGGAACAGTGAATATTGAAAAATACTTGCACATGAACATTAAAAATAGAAACCATATCAGGAATGCAAATGCATGACAATACTTGTCCACATAGATGTGCTTGACAGGGCCGAATTTGGAACATTCTTCTTGAACTTCCTCTTTGATGTCCAAATCAAAATCAGGATCCGTCTGCATGGTGAATTTGAAGCTAAATACTTCCACAAGTAGAACCACCAAAACAAAACAAGTAGATCACAAACCTCAGTAGCTGGATCAAACATATTCTTCAATAGCAAGCACTTGCTAGGATTTCCAATGGGTTCAGTAATTGGGGATGTGACAACTAATGCTGGAAGAGCTGAAGCAAGAGTTGCTGCTTGCCCATTCATAGGCAGGCTGACAGCTTGTTGATTCGGAGCCGAGCCATTAAGTAATGGCACTCCAACTGACCCTGCAATACTGCAAGCAGGCAATATGAATAACTTCTAAATAAGGAATATGTCACTAAGCTGAAAAGTAGAAACAAACATACTGATCAAAAGAAGAAAGGAAAAGGAGGTAAACCTTGTGGCAGTGCCAGTATGATCCAATTTTTGCATAAACACTGCTCTAGATCTAGCATCTAAAGCCTGCATCTAGTAAACATTTTCAGAAGATTAATCCTATTTAAAGACAAGTAGCCCTACAGCATAAAAATTCAGACCTAATCCTATATAAAGTGATTGATGACATGGTTAAAGACCAAAGAATCCATATTATTATATACTAGTTTAAGAGCATGTGCTATGCACGTATGCAAGTATTAGCCATATATGATATTTGGTATTTGGATTAACTTTTTATGACCTGCAAGGAACCAAAGGCAAGTATCTACTTTATATAGTATATAGATTAGCATGGGATTGTCCAGTGTCTTGGCCTTTCTAGGTTCATAGTATTAACATCAGCTTAGTTACCCTTTCCAGGTTATTATTCAAGTAAAAACTAAAGTCAATTCAAGAAAACTATGAAACACTTAAGAATAGTGGGGAATTACAAAGCATTTATGATTTATCCACAAGTTAACCATGGGGCTTATGGATCAACATTCTATCATCCATGATTCCTACTGGTTTAAAATTGCATGAACACTTTATTGAGAATAGCAAATTGTAGCCTTCTATTGTGATTAATTGACATGGATAACAAAGCAATAAATGTGCATCAGAAATTATCTCACTGACTGAAAACCATCCTAATTTAGGCAAGGTGAACCAAATTGGCCTCTCAAGAGTCTACCATAAAATTAACATCTCCCATATTCAGAAACACAAAATAACAGGAATGTTTTACTTACCAAACCACCTCCATCATCATCGTCATCGTCGAAGTCAGTAGCATTTGTTCCAACATCCTGCACTGCAACATGATCTGTGACAGCTGAAACCTGTACATGTGGACATGTAAGTTCTTGTTGGCAACATCTACCTTCAGAATGAGCTAGATGACACAGTCATACAAATAGTATTAATAGCATTCAACTTGGAGAAGAAAGACTAAAATTACTAAATACTAGCATGCTAAAGGAGGTGAAATCCTTGCTTCCAAACAACTAATTACCAACCTTGATTGTTCGACCAGCAATCTCCAAATTCCCATTCAAACTTTGAGCTGCCTTTGCATGTTCAAGCTGTGCAAACTGGAAAACAAATAAATAAATAAATACCATGTCTAGGGAATTGGGAGGGAAGGAAAACAAGTTTTTGGTTACCAAATCTTCAACTTCATATGCACACTTACTTGAACAAACCCAAAACCTTTGCATTTCCCCATCTCAAGATCTAATGGTAGTTGCACAATCCCAACAGGACTGAATGGTTCAAAAACCTGACACCATCCATCATGAAAATTTTGTACATGTAGGAGAAATAAGTACTGCAAAATGCCACCAAGGGATAAAATAGAAAGAAAAGGAATTCCAGCATGTGCAAGAATACTTGTATAAAGGATTAGGCATGAAAAACAAGAGCAATATACAGAGAATGCTCATTAGCAATGTACATGGCATACAGATCAGCTACAACATCGGTAATCCAGTTAGTACTTCCAGTATAATTTTCGGTTATTTTATTGATTTCTTGCCTAAGTTGTAAAACTTGGGGCAGCAAGGACCGTCTACTCCACAGGTTTGAGAAAGTAATCAATGAGGATTATTCTCTGTTATTGGGTAGATTTACATGCCTCATAGAATTATGGATGAAAGTTAATCAGGGAGGCTAAATTTTCAGCCATTCGATTAAACCATTCATGGGAAAAGGTGTGAGGACCGGAAAAGATTGACCTGGCTAACAAGACTAGCTAAAATTTTTGTCCAAAGAACAGAGCTAAGTTTTTTTTTTCCAAAGAAGGTAAGGTAAATTTATTGAATTAAGAATAATAGTACAATAGGATCCCCCCAAAAAAACAACTCTTGGGGAAGGATCAGACAGACCATACACCATTACAGATGCCAGAAGTTCCTAGAGATCAGCCTAGCCTCAATATGAGAGACCTGAATTCCCTTTACAGCCGAGACCCAAGAGAGCAATTTTCCAAAAGAAAAGGCAAACAACTCTTCTGGATCTTTGGAAATTGTGGAAAAGCCTTTTATTTCTTTCTGCCCAAATAGTACTGATTACGGCAGCCACAGTAGATCGCCACAGACTTCTAGCAAGCTTTGACAAACCCTGAACCAGGCAAGACCCAGAGCTGAAAAGTAGTGGTTCCAGATCTTGGCCAAGATAGAACAGTGGAGAAACAGATGGTTACTATCCTCCAAGCCTTGGCCACTTAACACACATAGCAGGTCTTGGAGCTGTAAACCTCTTTTTGATAAATGAACTTTGTTTTCACTCAATTGCATTACTTCACGTAGTTAATGTAATGTAAAACATATTACATTCCTGATTCTACGAGCTGCCTTTGTGCCACGCCCCTCAAGGCAAGCCTAAACAAGTCCACATTAGCTCTTAAATTCTTAGTTTTCACACAAAAAATTATGTATACAAGTACGAATGGCAAGGGCGGGACAAGGCAAATTTGGGTATTTCCATTCCTTAAAAGGATATGGGTGGGTTTAGAATTTCTTGTCCCAGCGAGGTTTGGGGTGGGGCATTTGAGTTCAGGGTTAGGGACGGGGCAGGCAAAACCCGGCCCCTGCCCTACCTTGTTGCCATTCCTACTTTTATGGTTGCAATTGGTATGTGGTTACAAGTATAATCCAAATTTGATTCATTCATAATTAGATCAAATATGAATACATCCCTATTCCATTCAATATAATCTAATTCGACTCAATTTAAATATATATGCTCACATATACTTAAAATTTATAATATATGTATTTTTGAAGTTGGTCTTAATGTTGTATTTAGAGATGGCAATTTGATCCGTCCCCATGGGGCGCTGCCCCACCTCGGTCGGGGCAGGTTTTTTTACCATTAGTTGGGGTTTGGGGAAAACCCGAAACTCTAGAGGTTGGGACAGGAAATACATATAAATTGTTACTATATGCTAATATATATTATATTATATTATAATATATAAAATAGTTCTAGGTAGGTTTCAAAAAAATTAAAAAAAATAAATTTATAAGTATACAAGTAAGAATGATCAAGGCGGGATGGGGCAAAGTGGGGGATCCCCATTCCCCACGAGGATGAGGATGGGGTTATGATTTTTAGCCCCGCTAGGGTTCAGGGCGGGGACAATGCGGGGAATTTCATTTCGGGGTCAGGTACGAGACAGGCAAAACCTAGCCCCACCCTGCCCCGTTGCCATTCCTAGTTGTATTTTCACTAAATTATCATATATGCAAGTTGTATACAAGTAATTTTCAATTCATTTTGTTCATAAAATATAATATTAAAGTCATTTTTAGTTCACTTTATTAATAATATATAATAATTTGATCATTTTTAGTCTAATTTATTTATACTATTTAATATCTGACTATAATCCAAATTCAATTTGAATCTGCTAGATATCTGAAGGATATGATCTGATTCAAATTTGAACATAAACGAATCAAATTTGGATGTACCTATATCCAATCCAATTCAATCCATTTGCAGCCCAACTTCCTTTCTCTTTCTTTTCTTTCAAACCAAACACAGCCCAACTGTAAAACATTAAAAAACTATAAATATAAAGTCAAAACCCTCCACCTCACGTTATGGATAAAGTCAAATTTTAATGCTTTTACACTGCTAGTGTGCTACTTTGACAATAATTTTTAAATGAAAAAAAAAATCATTAAGACACAAGGGACTATGGGAGTAGCAATAGGCTGATCATTTTCAGCCCAGCCCAGAAAAATGGACCTGGGCTCAATAAAGATGTCACCAACTCCAGTTCCCCTAAAGATATTATCAAATGAAAGCTTGATTCCGGAAACTAATGGTGGATGCAATGGCATTGCAATGCAGGTTCTGAATGAGAAGAATGAAGACTTTTCTAGCAAATGCCTGCTAAGGTCATCAAGAGGAAACGCTTCTTCTGAATTCCTTGGTAACTAAACTGAATGAACTTCCTGTACTTTATCTTTGACGCTCATGTACTTACTACATATGGAACAAGTTAATTGTTTTATCCCATCTGGTCAGCTGAGCTAACCAATCAAAACTTCTTTCTTGAAAGTTGAAATCAACAAAAAAAGTAAAATATTTATAGCGTCTTTTTATGGGTTTAACGTTTTAACTAGCTAGGTTGACCATTCAGTTTCAATGATCTGGATTTTTTTTGTGTAAAAAGGAGCTTCCATCAACACAAATGTAAGCTACAACCAGGAAACAACAACAAGACAAACAAACAACAAAACCAAAGGAGAGGAATAATAAAAAAGAGGAAACAAACACCTAACTACCAGAGAAACAGAAGCTAACATCAGACTTCAAAACTTCAGAAAGCCAGAGAGGGGCTGCATCAAACCTCTGGAAACTACCCTTCACACCACAAAAACAAAGAGTTCTGTTGCAAAGAGCAATTTGCAAATAAGGCAGTTATGCAAGATTTCTTCCCCGTGGATTACGGGTGAAAACGAGATGTTTGATAGGAAGCAGTGATAGTGTAATTAAATCATACGATTTAACAGTATGAAGTTGACATGATTAATCCATGACCTAATGACTTTTAACTCCAGTAACACTTAATACTGAAACCAGTATATCGCCAATAAAACCCATCCAACACCAAGTCCCAAGTTCAAGTACATCAAATGGTTGAGACCGGAGAGCTCTTGCACAAATGACAAAATAGTACCATGTACAAAGGAAGCAGAAGCTTAGAGTGCGAAGAAATATTAGAATAGATACAATAGACAGCCATAACAAAACTTGTTTTAGATTAGGCAACAAAAATGTCTGTCACTCAGATAATTTACTGTGCAACAAAGCCAAAATCTTCATCTCTTACATCAAAATCCATTGAAAAATAAAATGGGGATGACAGAAACTGTAATTCTACAACTTGTCTTTCATCTGTTTTATCTTCAAATGGAATGGCTTTTGTTCAAAACTCAATTTACTGGGTTTACCCAAAAATAATGTCAATTACCAGTAGTCCCCACATGAACACTTTCCATCACTAAAATGATGAAACCTGTTGGAGTCACGTAAAACCATTTAGCGCCCAACAATCTTGGATATGTATCTGAAGGCAGAGTGACAATCACCACAGACACGAAGGTTCTTCATGATCCTAACAGGCAATGCTGATGTCCGAATGAGAACAAAGGAAACTGCAAGTTACTAACTGTGACAGATAAGCAGTTCTTCTTTGTTCTCTACTTCAAGATCATACAGGGCATATTTTGTCTGAGGCACATAACCAGCATTTCTCATTTTACTGTTCAATTCCTGCAACTTTGCATAAATCTCCTCTGAATCTGGGTGAGATTTATCTCCAGCTACAAAAACATGAACCCCATCCTTAATGGTCACCCAACTACACCCAGCTTCTTTCTTCACTGCTGCCTCCCTCATTGCAGCCCGAGCCTCTGCAACATCTTCCCACTTACCACCAGAAGCATACATGTTAGAAAGGAGGACATAATTCACTGCATTTTGAGGTTCCAATGCCAAAAGATTCTCTGCAGCCCACCTCCCCAGATCTGTTTTACCACCATTTGTGCGACAGCAAGCCCCTAGTACAGTTCTCCAAATAAGAACATTGGGGCTCACTGGCATGCTTTCAATGAAGTCCTTCACCATACTGAGCTCTCCAGCTCTGCTAAGGAGATCCACCATGCAAGAGAAATGTTCCATCCTTGGAGTCAGACCATATTTCTTGCTCATGGACTCAAAATGCTCAAAACCTTTGTTAACTAACCCCACATGGCTACAAGCTGACAAGACACCAACAAAAGTAACATGATCTGGTGGTTTTCCTTCCTGCAGCATCCTATCAAACAGTTCTAGTGCCTCCACGCCATGCCCATGTCTTGCATAACCTGATATCATTGAATTCCAGGAAAACTCATTTTTCATAGGCATCACCCCGAAGACCCTTGAGGCATAGTCTATCCTTCCGCATTTAGAGTACATATCAACAAGTGCACTCTCAACTACAACATCAGATTCCAGGCAAGCCCTTATCCATCGAGCATGAATTTCCATACCACGCTCTAATGCTGCAACAGAGGCACATGCACTGAGAACTGTTGCAAAAGTGAAACCATCCAGTCTCTGTCCCTTCTGTATCATAAACCAAACCAAATCCATGGCCTTTGTCAAGAGCCCATTACGTATATATCCAGAAATCATGGAGTTCCAGGAAACTTCATCTCTCCTATCTGACATTTTTGAAAATATTTTCTCACAATCATCCATTTCCCCACACTTCCCATAGCAAAAGAGAAGTGCATTCTCTATGGTGCTATCATCTGCAATACAATGCTTTAGCACTAAGGAATGAACTTGACGCCCCAGCTCGCGAATTGAAAGTGTTGTTATTGCTGCAAGAACATTTAGGAAAGTCACTCTGTTTGGACTCCAACCAGCTCGCATCATATCCAAGAAATGCTCTATGACATGGGGAACATAAGCTTCTGTATCAGCTAATGCCCCAATGATGGAATTCCATGAAACTTGATCATACTCTGTCATAAGAGAAAACACTTTCCGGCAATCAGTGAGATGGTTGGCTTCTGAATAGAAGGCAAGAAGCGAATTTGAGACTGAGACATCCAAATCAAGACCTGATTTGATTCCTTCACAGTGAATTTGTGCCCCCAGTACGATGTTCCCCAAGCTTGCACATGAACTCAAAGCGCTAATTAATGTAAAATTTGAAGGCACAAATCCACTTCTCTTCATTCCTTGAAAGTTCGTCACTGCCTCTTTGAAACGTCCATTTTGGTCAAGACCAGAGATCATGGAGTTCCACGACACCATATCTTTAACACTCATGAAATTGAAAACCTTGCAGGCATCATCAATGGCAGCACATTTGGCATACATGTTCACCAGCCCATTTTCAATGGCAACCTTTACATCATTGAGGCCTGTTCTGAGTACAAACGCATGGACTTCTCTACCCTTCTTTTTCCCTTCTTTTGACACCTTAAACTCAGCACAAGCACTAAGAAGAACTACATAAGAATCACAGTTTATCCCCACCAAGTCTTTTGTCTCAATGAAAACCTGGGTTGCTGCTTCTCCTCTTTTCTGCCTCACCAAACCAACCATCAGTCCATTCATGGAAACCACATTTCTCTCACTCATTTTACCAAAAATCTTTCTAGCTTCATCAAGTAAACCAACCCTCGAAAATCCACTAACCAAAGCGCTACCTACATACAAATCACTAGAGAATCCAGATTTTACAGCTCGGGCAAACATCTGGTCAAGTAAACACAAACTACAATCACTGGAAGTTGAATGAGCCGCAGTTATGAGGCTGCCAAAAGTATATTCATTAGGTTTAGAACTGAACCTAGAATCCTCCAACTGCATTTCTGCGAAGAGCTCAAAAGCAGAAAAGGCATATCCCCTTTGAGAATAGACAGAAATAATGGAATTCCAAGATATTGAATTTTTTATCTGTATTTCATAAAAAACTCTGCGAGCATATACCACTGATTCCAAGCAGCAACTGCCATACATTGAAATCATGGCATTTGAAACTACAACGTCCAGCATGTACGGGGTTTTAGAAATTAGAGCATGGACTTGCATTCCAAACCGAAGCTTACCAGGCCCAGAATCCTGACAAGCTCGGAGTACACTACCAAATGTATAGTGGGTTGGAAGATATCCGGCACAAATCATCGAGCGCAAAAGAGCACATGCTTCATCAGGCATGTGCTGATGGGTATAGCCAGATATCAAGCAAGTCCACGTAACCGCATTTTTCTCCGGCATTTCAGCAAACAACCGGTGGGCCGATGCTACATTACTCGTTCGAACATATAGATTAATGAGCGTATTATATAGGAATAAATTACCGACAAGCCCATTCTTGATGATTTGAGAATGGAGTCGTTCAGCATCTTCAGGATTAGAAGATCCTTCACACTGACGAACTAGGCACTCGTATTTCTCAGAATACGAAAACGAATCACAAAACGGTTCTTCACTTGGAGCTGGTGAAGAGGTCGGAATTCGAAAGCGTAATCGAGCCTTTTTGTACCGGTCAATCAACTTCTGCAGAGGGATCAGCGAAGACGGTGAGGTTTCAAAACTCTGATTATGGATTTTCAAATTTACAAGGTTTTCTGCTGGAACAGATGAAGTTGAAAGGCTAAGGTTGTGAACATTCAGATTTGGTTTTAATCTGAAAGCGAGTGTAAGAAACCTGCAAATCATAGTAAGGTAAGCAGAGAGGATTTGTTCATGGTTGCCGCGCCTTTTTCAATTTGGGCTGGTCGGCCATTGATGAGCTCAGGCAGGCTCAGCCTTCTTGGCTAGTCGCGCTTGCTCGGTTCTCTCCCAAAATTTGCAGGCTCAAGCTGGTTTATACTAACCCGATTTTTAAAACCCGGTCCTAGTCCACTCCATCCTGAACCTGAAGGGAGGCAAGGTCCCGGCTGGTTGTAGGCTTGTAGCGGAGACGCGGAATGGATCGTGGAGCTCCGCCTTCACCCGGGTTGGGGTTATGGGCATGGGTGATGAGCTATCCCCGCTTTGTGCCCCATAAAAAAACACAGGAAGGTGCTAGTCCAACTCATCATCGATTCTCTAGGGATCAAGCTGTCATGGTCATGGACCAAATCAATTAACCCAACTAGCCAACTTTCATTTTCCTTTCTATTTTAGGTTTGGATTATGGGTGCAAGTTGGATGGGCTGAGGTCGGGTTTATGTCTTTATGGCCAATCCATGCCCAATCTTAAGATTTGGGCCTAAGGCCCGAGGCCAAGCCAAATCTTTTCAATCCAAACCCAATTCACACTGTAATTTGTAATTTGATGCAATCGGGTTGAATTTAGCTCAGGTTGAGTTTAAATTGTTTAATGAACTCACTCTAAAATTTAACATATATGTATGTATTTATGCATACATATATATAAAAATATATATAGTTGAATTTGACTCAGGTTGTGATAAGGTTGAATTGGATCCAAATTACCTAAGGACTAAACTTGGGGTCCAACGCAAAAGATAAAAACCTAAAGTTTTAGACCCAAAGACAAAAATTTCAAACCCAGCCCATGTAAAATTTTGGGCTGGGCCAGTCTGGGCTCGGATTGAGCCCGCCCTAGCACCCCTACTTTGGGTACGACAACGTCCAAAAAAAAAAAATTGGTCACTCTCGCACTTAGAACCTACATTCTCACCCTTCTCAGATTGAGACTTTACCATTACACAAAAAATGAGTAATGTGATTCAATTAATTGAATTTGAGAATCAAAGCGCTGTAATGATAACAAAAGTTGTTTGATGGCCTGGAAGAAAATTAATCTTCATTGTGGGGAGAGGAAAATAAATAGATTAGATTTTTTGTATGGTGATTTGAATGTGAAGGTGAAGCCAAAGGCAACAGGTATTGGCATAATAAAGGTACTAGCGGAGGGACCCTAATTCGCAGGGGCCGGAATGAAACAGTTGATCCATTCATCTGTTGATCTGGTCTTTGGCCAAAAATTGTTAAATCGGTCAATGATCTATTGATTCGAGTGGTTGAACTGTCGACCCATTAGTCAGTTCAATGGTTTTTGGATTTTTTTTATTTTTTTCAATGAGAACCATTCAAGCAACCAAATCCGTTTTATCATAATCTTGGTCTTTAGCAAAAAATTGTTGAATCGGTCAACAATCCATTGACCCAGGCGATTGAACCGTTGACCCATTCAATGCCATCCGTTCGACCCAAAAATCAATGGCCAGAACAGCTCCGCCTTCAAGTCGTATGAGTCACACTCTCGAATGACATAACACGTATAGTACTACTTAATGGACCTCAAACACTCAATTTTTGCCTATAATTTTTTTGTTAGAACAGGTCATCCGTTGTTTTTTTTTTTTTAATTGGGTACTGTCCAGGCAACCAATTCCGTTTTACCCCAATCCCGATCCCTGGCCAAAAACCATTGAATCAATCAACGACCCATTGACCAGAGTGGTCAAACCGTTAACCCGTTGACCCATTCAATGGTTTTTAGCCTTTTTTTATTTTATTTGTCAGAATGGCCCATCCATTCGAACCTGACAGTCGAACCGTCAACCCGAAAACCGATGGCCAGAACGGTTCCATTTTCGGGTCGTATGAGTCACACACTCAAATAACATAACATGTATGGTACTGCTTAATGGACCTCACACACTCAATTTTTTGCATATAATTTTTGTTATCAGAATGGGTCATTCATTCGAATCGAACGATCGACCGTCAACTTGAAAACCAGTGGCCATAATGGTTCTGTAATTTTTTGTTGTCAGAATGGGCCATCCATTCGAACCGTCAATCCAAAACCAATGGTCAGAATGGTTTCGTTTTCAGGTCATATGAATCACACGCTCGAATGACATAACACGTATGATACTATTTAATGGACCTCACAAACTCAATTTTTTGCCTATGATTTTTGTTGTTAGAACGAATCGTCCATTCGAACCGGATGATCTAATCGTCGACCCGAAAACTGATGATCATAATGGTTTCATAATCTTTTGCTTGTAATTTTTGTTGTTAGAACGGGCCATCTGTTCGAACTAGATGGTCAAACTATTAGTTGTTAGAATGTTATTAACAACATTTATCAAAAATAGTAAGTAATTATACCATTTAATTAAATAATCATTAGTGATAGTTTTAATAATATAGTTTAGTTATTTTTAATATAAAAGTAAATATTAAATTTATGAATATGATTTATTAATAATATTCATTAAATTAACAATTACCAAAATTAAATTAAATTAACAGTATTTATCAGTAATAGTAATTATAATATTTTATTAAATAATCAGTAACAATACTTTTAATAACATTTTTAATTATTTTTAATATAACAATAATTACTAAATTTATTAATAGTATTTATTAATAACAATATTTATATTTTTAATTTAAAGTAAAATTAAAGTAAATATCTATTTATTAACAATACTTATAATAATAGTAATTATTAATTATAATCATTAATTGTATATTTACTAAATTACTCTAATAATCAGTAATTATTGTTATTGTAATTAATAGGATAGGGGTGCTCTCACGTGGGAATCTATTCGTATGAGTAGATTCCATTTGCTGCACAGAGAGAGCATCCCAATCGTGTGTGTGTGTGTGTGTGTGTGTGTGTGCGTGTTTGTGTGATAATAAAGGTTCATGGGCCAAGCTTGGGCTTGGCTTTTGTCAAAATCGGAGTGAGCCTGGCCCTGAAACCCAACCCGTAAAAAGGTATAATTATGTAATTCTTTAAAGAGTAAACATGGTTCAGCATTATTGGTGTTTCTTGTGCCTCCCAATGATTTTCCAACTATAGTACCACTGAGAAAGTAAAAGCAAGGTTCAAAATATCCATACACCCGATACGCCAATATCAATACTTTTTTCATAAAACTGATTCAGGGGACGGGTTTAAGGCTCCTCCACCCCCTGAATCGATCAGAACCCCGATACACCCTCTGTAGAGGAGTATCGGGGAGCTCCCAGAATGATACGTATCGGCCAATACATGTCGATACTTTGAACCTTAAGTAAAAGGTAAAATAATAACAGGGCGATATGCAGATGGATTTAGCATACTCTTTGGGTTTGAGGGGATTTACAAACTTTAGGAGAAAGCAGTCTTTTTACAGTAACTGTTCATGGCCATTACATGAAGACAAGCTACTAAAGATGCCAATAGATTACAGAGATAACTTCAAGATTACCCATGGAGAAAACCTTCATCATAAAATATGATAAATGTGCTAGTGATTGAAAGGGGCTAAATTCAAAAATGTGTATTGTAGTCACTATTTTAAAAAATGGACTAGATCGGATAATCGAACAATTTGGCCTAGAAACTGTTCAGGTCATCGGTTCCATTTTTTGCCCTAAATTGCTATTTTACACCAAAAAAAAATCGTTCAAATGGTCAGAGAACCACTGACCCAAACAATTTAATCGTTAAAATGTTTGACCCAATTAACGGTTCTTAGGTTGCTTTTACACTAATTCCAATTTTTTATTTTTTTTTAAATAAAAATTGGAAAAAAACAAGAAACTCCCATTAATCATAATCTTATTCGGTTATTCCCATTGGCCAAAATTAGTTAGGATTTTTAGTTTTCCATTTTGATTTTGAGTTTAATCATTTTTGTGATTCTTTGAAATTGTAACAGTAAAAAAAAAGTGCAACTCCAATGAAAAAATCGAAAAATCAATGCAAAAGATGAGAGATTAAACACCAATCTTATATTGAAATATGAGATACATCAATAAAGCAAGCAATCTGGGATTTGAAAGAGATTTAGAGAGATGAAAGATATGTAAAAAGAGGGCAAACAATATTGTAGCGACGATGATTATGATGAACATGGAGATAGTTGTCGTCAATTGTCCCTTTCTTACTCTTTCTCACTACCCATATTTAACCAACCGCCCCCTTCTCAAAGTTCCACACTCCTCTCTCATAATATATATGGTTAAAATAAAAAGTTACACTATATTTTATATCTTACCGATTTGACCCGTTCAAAATGGATGGTTCAACCATTGACTTAAAAACTAGAAGCCAAAGCGATTCCATTTCTGGATCGGTTTTTAAAACCTTGATTTTACTCAAAATAAAGTTCTACAATCTTACTCATATTTTTAATAATAGTGTAAATATGAAACAATAGATATATTCAATTTTTTCTATATTTTTTCTGTTTTAGTATGTAAAAAAATAATTCTAATGTCACACTTATTGTTTGTTTAATATTATAAATACATGATATTATACGTGCCCGAATGTTTTTTTTAATTTATGTATTTTTATATTTTATTAATTTCTATTATATATTTATGACATTAAAGGTTAACACATTTAAATTACAAGTTGAACCATTTACTATTAATTTTTATATTTCAATTTAGGTCAGTTATAAATTATGTATTTCATTATCACCCAACCATGACGTTATAGGTTGATCAATTTGATTTGAATGGTTAAATTGCTTAGCCACTACTTGGATAAAGAATGATTTTGATTTTGTAGTTAATTTTAAAATATATGGGTTTATATTGTTAAAAATATTAACATAATTCTAATTAATAACATTTATTAATGAAAAATAACTTAAAATATAGGGTTTAATAAGAGGAAATAAGATTTAATACCTTATGTGTAAGATTTAACGAGATTTAGTACTCTTTCTCAAGCAAAAAAAAAAATAGAGGGTAACTTTAATCCAAAAAAAGTTACACACTTCATCCACACTTTTATATGGAGTATAGATAAATAAGCATTAAATAAAAAATGTAAAATGACATTTTGCTATAGTTTGTTTTTCAATTACTGAATAAAAGAAGTGCTTTTGTGTCTTTTCAATCAAATAAGCAGTACTAAATGAATATGTAAAATGGCAATCTTGCCTTTGCTTGTTTTCCAATTTAAACTTGAAAGATGGTGCATTTATTGTCCAGTGAAAACTCCATAAGCCAGGGATACTCATTCGCACTTTAATACATAGTATAGATATATATTGATATTTGTGCATAGTATTCTCTCTCACTCTCACTTAGTATTTTTGCCCTTGATTATAAACTCCTGTTCTGAGTAGAGATGCCCAATCCTACTCCCAGCTCTTACATCTTAGGAGTTTATGCACACCATCTAATTCTATGCAACATTTCTTAAGAATGAAGGTATTAAGGTGGAAGATAAAGATACCAACCCAGAGAAAAAACAGTTCAACCTCAGGTCGATTTTTAAAACATTGCTTCGGAACAACAGAAAAAATAAAAAAATGATTTGATACAATCTGTTTGAAGCCGAATTTGGCTAGGCTAAGCAGTTAGTGCTGCAATGACCAATATGGAACCGCGGCTCATCCCACAAATGATTACAAGCAATACGTGAGAATACTACTATCCAGAATTCAGTGGTAACTGGTAAGCTTTCCTTCTTCTCCAGCAGGGAGGTTTGGGGATTAAACAGAACATTTCTACACGAGCAATGAAAACATCGACTCCAACATTTAACTATCCTCTACACTACAAACATATGATAAATGATACAACATCCAACAAGATATAGAAATGCACAAAAAAAAAAAAAAAAATGAACCCACCAAGGAAATTCCCATCAATTACAGAAGTGAATGACTTTGTAATATTCTAACCCTGTAAACCTGCCATAAAGAAACTACATAAGCATCGGTATCATCACTCATCAGATAAGAGGACAAGCTTCAAAGCAGATATTATCATACTCGCAACTGAAGCAATGAAACAGAAACTAGAGACTAGAGTTACCTGAAATGCTAATGCCATATATTATATTATTCTGTTGAGAGGGATCCGATCGGCCTGACGAGAAATCCTTTCTAGGGGAGATATCACTTGTGGCATTGTCATACCTCCAGAAACTATGATCTCTGAATTATTGAGAAAGGCATCCGAATTAAATTATATACCCTTATAACCATATAATATAGTCTCCTACTGGAACCAAATGAAAAAATTTACAGACCTAGAATTAGAAAATTTTAAATTGCAGATTATGAAACAGGAAAGTGTTCAAAAAAGGATGTCAAATGGATAAGACGGCCCTCTTGGTGGATCAGACAGCCTTCCACCAAAAATCCTAATTACATGGTAGCCAGCAAAGCTGTCAACCAAATTTGTTTGCACTTTTTCTTCAGATTTTTTTTAACCAATATTTTGGTTATGTACCTTTTTTTTTCCTTGTCAAATTTTTATGCTTCTTCTGTCAAAAGAGTTTAGTTTAGGGCTGCAAACAGATCAAATCAAATCAGATATAGCCATATAGGAAGATCCAAATTTGATTCATTTATATTTGAATTCAAATCAGATCTTATCCATCGGATATAATATTGGATTTAAATTGAATTCAGATTGCAATTAGATATTGAATAGTAAGGGAAATTTATGGTTTGCCCCACCTCGTAAATTTTTATTAGTTTTTTTGTTCTATTTACCAAAACCCCCCACCTATGATACAGTACCACCCCCACCCCCTTGTATTTTGATAGATTCCCCCACCTGTCACTGCTCCGAACTGTATAAACCAATAAAAATTTATGAGGCGGGGGAATAAAAAAACCCCATAAAATTAAATAAACTAAACTAAAAATAATCAAAATATTATATAATTATTTTATTAATGGGTTTTTTCATAAGATATTTGAGTTTATAGTAATCAACCCAATTTTAGTTTCAGTCATTAAGGAAGATGCCAAGTGGCTAAATTGATAAGGTCTTTTTCGTCTACCCCCTAGCCTTTCCAGCCCCTTCAACTTGCGACAAATAACTACTTACAGGTGCAGTTGTTGGTCTTCCATGCACGTGACCAAACCATCTAAGTTGATTTTCTATCATTTTGTCAACTATTGGAGCTACTCCTAGGTTCCTTCAAAGACTTCATTACCTATCCTATCTTCCTAGTTTTTCCACTCATCCATCTCAGCATGCGCATTTTTTGGACATGCTTCTTGATTGCCTTGCCCAACACTCTGCTCCATACAGCATAGTTGGCCTTACAACTGTTTTATAGAATTTTCCTTTTAATTTAAGTGGAATTTGCCTAGCACATAAAACTCCAGATGCACCCCTTCATTTTTCCCATCTTGCTCCAATGCTAGATGACATCCTCCTCTATCTCTCCCTTGTATGAATTATTGAACCAAGAGTACCAGAAAAGGTCACATTGAGTTACCCCCCAAGGAGATTTCAATCTTCTAAATAACTTATTCACTAAACAACAAAGCAATAAGTCATTCGGTTCAGCCCCTCTAGCTGTTACCAGACAGCTTTCTATACTCCTTCCCAGTGAGGAACAGAGAAATCAGTAAAGCAGGGGCTGAGTCAACAAAACAACCTAATCCAGTATAGATGTTAAGTCAGATGGGAGTGGGTCAGAGTTACAAATTGTTATCTAATATTATCACTTTTCAGAATGGTTTGAGATTGGCATCAAACTGATCCAGTATAGATACATGTGTGCATGTATACAGGATATGAGAGCAATATATAGGTGTTACAAGTGGTTCCATGTCTATACATTTTTATTTGGCACCGATGGAATTGGCCAAGAATCGATGTCAGTCCCACCAAACATGTGTATATATGACATGGTCTTGGAAAGGAAACCATTATTCACAACGAATAGAACCCGGGTCTCATTTATTTAGGTTGTGTAGTGTTCAGATCATCTCCAGGTTAATACTATCCAGTTCAGCCCAGCTGTTGATAGCCCTTTTGATGAATTTTAGAAAAGAAGCAATTATACAGCATTTGATGGAAGCTATAGGTGCAAATCTATCCTCTTTCCTTAAAAAAATGAAACATGAATACAAAGTACACAGTACAAGCTGGAAATGAAAACCGCCATTACCAAAATAACCATGGCAACAAGATAACACTTGTAGCCAATTAAAAAAAAAAAAAGCATACCTATTCCTTCTCGAATGGATAGATTTGGTCTGATGATCTCCTCAGAGTTGACCAAGAAAATGTCGCCAATGTATAGATGATTTGTTGGGACATAAACACTACATAGCTCTTCATCACCATTCTCTCTCTGCAAGCAGAAACAATCAAAAAGAGCAAAAGAGATAACACATTGAGAATTCCTCGTACTTTTCCCACTCTGTTTACTTCAAAGCAATCTTGGGATGACAGATCAACAGAGAAATGTCAACATTCAACAACCATGCCAATTCCGTGTCAGTAATTAAGAAAGGGATAAAGTCCAGATTTCCAGTTTCATACCATTTGAGAAGTGTACAAATGGGTGTACAATTAGTCCACAATGTGCTTTGTGAAATATGGAATTAATTTGTGAATTAGAGATCTCATTATACAACAAGAAGAAATTATACTCGTGATCCATCTTTTTACTAATTTAGTACCTTCATCAGTACTAATATTCTCCATGGATGGTAACACATGGCTTTAGCATGACACTTTGCTGCAGTTACTACCTTTCACTATCTGCTGGAACATTTTGAGAGGAAATGAATTGCCAATTTCTCTATGTTCCACATTTAGTGCAGGGAGAATATACTTTGTTTCTTATTGCAAGTATTCCCTCGAAAACCCAAATATGTTCCTTTTACAGGTAAATATACTAACAGAAATAAAGAATGATCATCACCCCATGTAAATTGCATGTGCACAACACTTTTAGCTTAGAGATAGGTAACTTCTATAGGCATAAAAAATTATTAACTTGTTCAATAAACCAATAGGCAACATTGACACATACTTTCAATGATCATTTACAATAGAAGATAGTTCAACCAACACATGAAACCAGACATAACTTCATTTCTACCTTGAATTGTTTCAAATGGATGTCTGATTTCATCTATTATAATGTCAACTACATTATTACAAAAGGATGAAACATGGATTACTTCAATACCAAAACAAGGTTATCCCCTCAACAGTTGGCATGAACAAAAAAGTCATTAGACCAATAAAAAGGCAAACAAGAAGTGGCAGGCATGATATACTATAAATAATATGGGACAATCAAAAAAATTGGGTATCATATGAAATTCAAGAAGCATCTTTAAATAAACAAGTCCAGAATATTTTAACACAAAAAATTTTATGATATATCTAGCAACTACCTGAAGGACAACGGACGATGTGATAAAACCAAATGCATATTCACCAACACGTGGGTGACGAATAATTGCAACCTCTTTAAAAGCAGTTGTGTTTTGGTCTGAGAAAAATAGGCATTATACCACGTCAGCTTAAACCACAGGTTAGTCCAAGTCAATTATATCAATTACTTATTCCACACAATATCCATTATCCACACAAGTAAAGAGGAAAATGTGACAACAAGGAACAATTACATCAGTTTCTATGAACTAAGAAAGCATTCCCTTTTGAGCAAGGCAACAGAACTTAACTCACGATATGGTGCATCCTCTGGTTTTATTATGGTAGAAAAAAAAAGGGAAAAACAACCAAGCAAACAAAAGAAGTAGATGCCTTTCAGAAGCAACAGTGTAGATAAATCTTAAGATGTAAAATTTAATAATAGCATGTTGAGATATTTAATAAAGAGATTGAACAAAACCAGCAATAATTCAAGTTAGTAAGATAAAGATGTGTTAAGATCATTTATGAATTAGGGTTCTGAGAACTGATAATTTTCCGCATTGAGGGGTTGAGCACAATATTTAGTTTTCTGTCACAAAGATTACGCATGCTCAAATGTCCTCAAATTACTAATTGTAAGATTTCATTACTGCTTTTCTTTATTTCATAACCTACGGGAACTTGCTGAAGGAAGAATACACAGGATGGGAGAAAAAAAGACCCTCTAATACATGCCTTTTCATTTGCATTCCCAACTTAAGACTAGCTTATGCCATCCACAAGTCAATAAAAAAAAAGAGATCCATTCATGGGAATGGAAGATAAAAAATGCTAATCCACATGGACGTATCCCAGGAGTGAAACTTCAAGATCTTCAAAAGACTCTAGAAGTGCATTTGTGTGTGCTTCTTTCATGGTTCAAACTCAGAGAACCCATTAGAAAGGAAAAATGCATTCTGACTAATTTTGATCATTCTCAACAAATCCAATCCAAGGTTCTAAGATGACCTAAGCAGGTTGTGATAACTTTTCACTACCAACAGTTGGATTTCTCTGAAATAGTTTTTACATTCATTTGGATCTTCTTTGGTTTATATAACCACACAATGCTACAGTGTTTTGCATCTTAAGACTTGAGACTTGAGAGGTCAAATCCATTTCACCATAGAAACAGTCAAAGTATACACTGATTGGCTGAATGGATTGCAGATGCCATATAATGCCAGTGAAGCATCAGGTATGCCAGCAAGGTACTAATACTTCTGCCATATATCAATGGAAATCACAACAAAGTCTGTCACTGTGTTACATAGATAAGTATATAAATACCCTTCAACAGAAAACATTATGATTACAACCATTCATAGGAATGAAAAGCATTTAATTAAAATGTATCTTTTTCTTTTTTTATTGGAAATGGTAACTTCATTAAATAACTTTAAAATAACTTTCCAGATTTAAGTACAGTTGTCAACCCCTAAGTAGGTGTTGAGCCCCAGTTATCTTTCTTACAAAACTGCCCAGAACATACTCTCCCTCGCATTCCCTTGTTTAGCCAACGTGTCAGCTAAACCAATAGCTGATCTCCTTGTCCATTTGAAGCATGCACCGATCTCCCTTGTTGTATTGTGGATTTCCCTTATGGGATGTCTATAAATCCAGGCTCCCAACTTACCAGATTGCAGCCACTCAATCAACAATTTAGAGTCAGAATTAAAATGTATCTCATCAAACAACAAATAGTAATATTCTGCAGTTCCTAAAGCATCCAAGACTGATATGAAGTCAGTGGATTAATTGGCACTTGGTAGAAGTTATAAAAATGAATCATGTAAAAGCCTTAAAGAAACCAAATTTGGATAATCAATAAAATAGTTAAATATAATGGTATGGTACCTGGAGAAATAGCAGCACTGATTTGTTTTGAGGCTGAGTATATGTGCCTGACAAAGGGCATTCTCTTTATAAACCATTCTCCAACCCAAAAAACAGTGGCACCCATCCATGACGAAACAAATACCCCAACAAAAAACACAAAGATTAAAGATGTGACAAACCCAAGGCCTGCAAATATAAAATAAAATCCTCAATATGTTTTATCTTTGAAGTAGAGCTTAAATCTTAGATACAAAAATCTCTCTTTCAAACATAGCAAGGTTTTAAAATCGCTGTTGACCCAGATGGTCAGACCATTTGGTCCGGAAACCAGCCAGGGATCCACGTTCAGCCCCAAACTGTTATTTTCCCGTTCAGTTTGACCGTTCAGTGCCCCGCTGACCCAGGCAGTCAAACTGTCAACCCATTCGATCTAGACTACAGTTTTCAGGCCAATTTTTATTTTTAAAAATTTTAAAACGTCACAGGCTGAACTATTTGGACTGGATGGTCAAACTGCTAACCCAACACCAGTGACCAAAGAATTCTGGTTCTGGGTCGATTATATATATATATATATATATATCAAATTTGATATTAGTGGAGGGGGCAATGTGAGGTTTTAAGAGGATAACTGGTGGCAAGCAAGGTTCATCAAATTTATTCACCCCTCTATGATCCATTTTTATTTTATCAATATTTTCCCCCTTTCCTTTTGGCCCCTTGTTATTTGATTGGATCTTCTTGTTTTTCTTTGATTTCCTTGTTCACTTTTCTTTGTCATTCCAATAAATTTTTCTTACCAATTGAAAAGAAATAAATCATCTCACTAATCTAGATGATTAGATGTTTGGATCGACTTGATAATGTTACTTGGAGTAGGGGGGACCAAGAGATATGCACTTTTACACTTTCCATAGAACTAGATGCCACTACTAACCATCCTCCAGGATACCATCTGAAGAGAAGCACGAAAACTCCTCTAGAATCTTGATCCAATAAATTAGTCAGTCCAATCTCAATCATATTATTGTATCTTTAGATTGGCTTTTGTTTAGAAAATTTCTGGTATTTCTTTCTTTTCATAACATCCACAGAATAGCAGATCACATGCATCTCCATAACATTTCCCCCCTTTCCTTCCAAGAGAGCAGAAGCTAGTTTAGAACAAAGCATCCACCTCTGTTGAGGGAGCAACCTACAATCAAATTAATTAAAGAAATGCTCCCAAATACTGCTCAAAGAGATAGTGGATTAATAAATTAATTGTGGTTTCATAGCTAGCCTTGCAGAGGAAGTAGCTTGTTTGGCAACAAATGCCAATTTGATCTTCTTTTCTGCGGAGTTTTACTAGTATCGAACTTCTTTTTTCATTTATCAAAAAAATGGCATACTTCCCAGCAGAAAGCTCTAATTTTGGGAAGTGTAAAGGCCCAACCAAATTGCTTTGACTGGTTGCTTGAGGGGACTTACGTCTTAAAGTTATGGCCATAAATTCTCCTATCATTTTCATTGTGGTAAAAGCAAATACCATTTAAAATTTCTAGCAAGAGAATGGCCCCTACAGCTTCATGGTACTTAAGCCCTCTACAATACTCGAAGTCCCACAAAAGTTGTGTAGATGAAAATGACACAAAGCAGTCTATTTAGAAGATTTTTATATGAAGAGAAAGTATGAGGAATTTGAGCATCAAAGAAATAGAAAGCAAGCATGTATTACAATTAAAATTGATTTTGAATAACTTCATGGAATTAAACCAATTTTTTAAAAAAAAAATTGATAATTAGCAATGTGAAATGACTTTTTTTCTCCATGGTCAAAATTATAATGTACCATAACTCCCCATTTTAGGCTAAACATCAGCATGGTAAAGATCCTACATATACATAGATACCAAGGTACACATGATAGGTCAATGCCAATATGGAGTAAAACATCAAAATTATAATGAACCCGAACTCCCCCATCATAGAACTGAATGCATATTCATTCACCAAAGTACACGTGGAAAATTTCCCCAATAACATATTAGAACAGCCACTCAAAGCCCCACGTAGATTCAATAGAACTAGATTAGCATCTCCTTTTAAATTGATTAAATTGAGCCCAATTTATAACAAAACATTGTTAGTTCAAGTGGCCTAGAATGAAGAAAAGAAAGCGAGAGCTTTATTTTTTTGGATCAGCAAAGCAAGAACCATTTGTCACAATTATATATCTTCCAAGAGGCAAAAGATCCCAGCTAAACTTACCAAATATGTCAATGCCAAGCCTGGCATATATTGGACTGAAGAAACTATCAACAAACTGGATAAACCACCATGTAACAAAAAAAGTAACTGCAACAGGAAAAAGAACTACACTGCAATTGCATATGAAAATTTGAAGTTAGGCTTTTCTTTCTTGATAAATAATTTTAATTGACGTTTGGGGAAAAAAAACTGTAATGGATGCCAAAGAACTGCACTTATTACCATCCAGTCATGAACTTTTTTGAGACCCAACTCTGAAGAACAACAAGGCAAGCCTGATGAAGTGCAAGATCAATAGCATAAACATGTGATTAGCCAGTTTTCCATATCAACATGAAAAATAAGGCAATGAAGTAAAAGAGAAAATGCCAAGTCACATTTACACCATATATACACATGTATACAGGATGTTTGTTTGAGCTCTCTTCTTATTTTGATATATATGTCCTCTCTTAATTTTTTAGAAGGTGAATATATTCATTAAGGCAAAGTATCAAAGTGTAAACCCATGTACACTAAAGATCCCTCTAGTGGGACCATATAACCGTGTAACCCAGTTAATCTTGCTAGTTTATAAACAGAGTCTCCACTTTAACAATTGAATTATGGGGTACTCCATGGAAATTCAGTGTACATGGATAAAAAGAAGTGCAAATGCATTGGCGATGGGCTAGCTAGGCAGGGGGTGAATAGAAGCTCTATCTTTTGGGCTGTTTCGTAATTGTTCTACGGTTGGGTGTACATTGGACAGTAGGGAGTTAAGATTCTTTAGCTCCTTCCCTTGTAATTCTGAATTTCTCAATCATTAATAAAATTCATTGTTATTGGTCAAAAAAAAATTATGGGGTACTCCATTAAAATCTTTATGAACAGAGCCAAGAGAACAAAGTACCAATTGCTCTCTTTCCTATTGCCTCCTCAGAGCTGTGTAAATTTTCAAAAAAAATAGGCATTCCTCACCCTCCAAATACTCCAATGGATAACTGCTGGAAGAGACACTGCTGGAATAGCCTGTCTCTTCCATAACCTTTCCCCTTTTGCTCAACAGTGAACTTTACTAATTATACAAAAAGAGTGGTATAATCAATAAGAATTTTACAAGAACCTCCAAAATTAGGCCTAGACTTTGCCCAATCCACTATGCTATGAGGATCCCCTTCAACCACAAGCTCTCCAGAAGTCACTCAAATCCATTCCCCATCCAATCTGTCATAACCAGAGAATCTCCCTGTATGATAAATCTCTTAATGCCCATAGAAACTGTCAATCTGTAGTGTTACATTGTCCCTCCTAAAGGACCTAAAAAGACATAATTTCTTTGTCAAGCATATATCAAATTTCAACACTCTCGAGGGGCACATTGCATATGGCATTATTCCTCTTCTTGCAAGTTTGGTATGAGAAAACACACCAATTTTTGATAAATGTATCATCGTCATCAACCATGATTCAATGCCTTATCCCAACTATATGGGGTTGGCTACATAAATCCTGTTTCGCCAATCCTTACTATTTATTAGTGCTTAAATCATTTCTTACTACTTCTACCATGTCCTTTTTGGTCTACTCCAAGCTCTTCTAGCCCCTTCAATGCATAACAAGTCACTTCTTCTAACAGGCGCAGTTTGTGGTGTTCTATGCATGTATCTAAACCAACTTAGAGCCCATTTGGTTCATGGGAATAGGGGTTTGGGTTTGGAATTGGAATAGGAAAGGACCATTCCGCTTCAGCTATTTGGTTGGGCGGTATCGGAATCCCATTCCCATTCTTGGTGGAATCCATTTGAGGGAATGGGCATTCCCTCCCCCTCCATTGGGAATGAAATCCCATTCCAAATCCTGTCTGAACCAAACAAACTATGGAAATAGACCATTCTGATTCCGATTCAAAAAGATTTTGATTCTGATTCCGATTCCAATTCTGGCTGCGACAATGGATTCCATTGTCACCTAACGGAGCTACTCCTAGGTTCCTACAGAAAACTCCATTCTTAATCCTATCCTTTATAGTATCACATTCTGCCACATTAATTTTCTGCACATGTTGTTTCTTGACGCACTCATTTATAGAATTTTCCTTTTAATCTAAGTGGTATTCGCCTATCACATAAAAGTCCAGATGCACCCCTCCATTTTGCCCATCCTACTCTAATTGGGTGACATCCTTCTCAATTTCTTCTTTGTCATGAATTATCGAACCTAGGTACTAGAAATGGTCACATTGAGTTACCTCTTGGTCTCCACTCCTAAGTGCATCTATATTTAATATTAAAAAAGGTGGGCAGGGGCAACCCCCTATAAAAGTAGGTATAATTGAGTTCCATCTTGGGCATCTAGAATACATAACAAATTCTTCCTTGTCCTGTAAATACACACACACACACATTTGCCAGATCAGAGTCCCAGATACATGTCAGATTCTGATTCCCAAATCCCTGATCTAAAAATTCAGGTTGCCATAGATTATCCCTCAAAGCTTAATTTAATGGAATTATTTTGAGGCAATCACAACTACAATTGATTTCTGGAAGGTTAGCATTTTGCAACACTCTCAATACCAGTACATCACCGTGATAATGAGACCAATGGATACATCTTCCAAAATCTCAAAATTACAAAGGCAATGAAGAACTCCAAAATAAATCATCTCATACACCACAAAGATACATCACCACCTTATTTTGCAAGATTCTAGCATTTTCCTGACAGGTAATCTATCCTTCTAAAATAGCAACAACTCGGCATCATTTGCGTTCCTCTATCGTGGTTAGGCCATACTTTGGCAATAGTTGCTTTGTTTCTTTAAAAAAAGAATACTACCCAAGGAGGGTCTAGGTTCCCCAAAAATAACCATTAGAATTAATTTTACATTCCGAAGCATTAACCGTTCGTCTCCAACCCCCTTCTCAAGTCAACTTTTTTAGCCTTTATACTATTGCTCTTATCATGTTCCTGTACTAGAAATGCATGAAACATAAAAACAGCATAATCTGCTCCAGGCTCCTAATACCAAAAATGATGCACATATGTAAGCAGATAAAAAAAAAGCTCCGCTTTCTGGGCCTTAATTCTATTCTCTCTTCTTTCAAACAGACTGATATATTGCTGCCACTACTTGACCCTTTATCTCTTTTTCTTCAGATGTATTTCCAATCTCTATTTATGTGCACCACCACCCCTGCGAATCCATCGACTATAATTCTTCGGGAACTCACCTTCTACCTTTCAACGATAATAATCTTAGAACAGCATTGTCCCAGCCCTAGCAAATCTACACTTCGATTGATCAAGCACAACCGACCAGAAGCCTCTATACCTTCTCAAGTAAAATACAGCCACATTGTATATTTTGTAGTTTAAGAATACAAGGTACCTTCCAATTTTAGAAAAGTTATCAGATTCAAAGATAGGAATAACATACAAATCCAGTGTTTTAAAAACAAAAAAAAAATACTTATTGTAGAAAAGAAAGAGAGGAAAATTGAATATTCTTGGTTGGTTCTCCAGTAGAGGAGATACAACGAAACACGTCAAACTAACCTTTCGAGTGGAGGAGTTGGGGGGATTTGGAGGAGACTTGGCAGGATCTTCGGGATCTTCGCCACCGCCGCATTGACTTAGAGGAATCGACGTGGAGTCCTTTTCTTCGGCCATTTTCCGTTGCAGGGAACCCAATCTACCCCCTCGAGAGAAAATTTAGGCGCAGAGAGAGAAGGGGGGGTAGTTTCTGCGATCGATAAAACTTGAGACAAAAGAGAGATAGCCAGATAGTGCTGTCTATGTCTGTTTGAGAAAGCAAGTCGTAGTTGATACTTGATTAAAACCCGCTACGAAATACGAATTACCTCCGAAGTTGTGAGTTGTCAACGGACTCCACTAGCGAGGGAAGGAAGGAAGAAAGCGTCTAATCCAAGTCTTCGATAGGTCACATGACTGACGAAGGCCCGAGTCCCCTCGCGACGTTTCGCATCCCGCTCTCGCCGGCCGAATCGAGCTGTATATAATGTGGTAATGCCAAAAAAATGAGTCTAGCGAGTATAATGAACACTTGTGGGATCCGTGCGATTCACGAACTTTATTATGGATAAATTAATATTAAAATTATTTTTTGTTAATTTAAAATCAAAAAATTCTTACATTATTAGTTTTATTAATAAATTTATAATGCTACTTTGCTTTATTAATTTTCATTATTTATATTCGAATTTTAATGTTAATACTTTAAACGGGTTTTAAAATCAATAATTTTTAATATATTTATTATTTTTATTAATTGTACTTTTTAATTTATTATTTTCATATTTATTAACTTTTATTATGATTTTAAATATAATATTAAGGATATGAAATTATAAAAATTAGGAAAAATTCTTGAATAGCACCCTGTACTTTGAGGGTTGTGTCAAGTCAATCCCCAAACTTCAAAATGTATCTATGCAATACCCTAGACTTTCAAACTATGTCTAATAGGTCCCTACCGTTAGTTGACCATTAGTCAACACTGTCATGTGACACCATATGTGCATTAAATAATTTTAAAATGGCAAAATTGCCCTTTTATGGTATTTTTGTGACAACTTTACCCATTTCGTTGAGTGTTAAAAGAATGAAAGGGGGAAAAGGGTTATGAAACCGAACACCGAACAATTGTTGAAGCTCCCTCTCCCCATACATGCAAAAAAGACTATGGGAACTCAACATTAACAAACACAACATTTCTTTCCCACTCACTGCATCTAAAGCGCTACTATTTCAAGTTGCTTGGCTCTTTAATTAGTTTGTGTGGAACTGGTAGATAATGAAAAGGGTAAATCTCTTAAACTACCCCTATTGTTCACAAAATTGACAAACCGTATCCTTATTGTTTACATATTGTCTTAAGCTATTCTTAAGTTTTTTGACAATTGATGCGCCGATAAACACTAACAAAAAAAAATGAAATACCAAATTTACCCTTCACTATTCATCAAAATTTCAAAATAAAACCCAACTCATGAAAAACTCCAAATTTCCATTTTTCTTCAAAAAGCAAACAAGGATTTTGCGGAGGGGGACACCATGCTCTTGTTCCATCCATTTACAAGGAACTTTCCTAGTGGAGCCAGCCCATATCGTTGTTCGCCATCATGGGTCTCCTTGGTGAAGATCTTCATGTACACCATGTAACGCATTAACTTGTGCAGGTGTTTACCGGTTGCACAGGAATTTGAACACCCAGTTCAGAGAGCGTATGGTCCTCCATGAATCAAATGTTCAGCCAGGTCTTATGTACAAACATATACTTTGATAAAAGCTTTTGGCGTCAAACTATGTGAGCTTCCAATGAACTTTGATCCATCAACAAAATCTCTCATACATTCAAAAATATCACGAAGAACATTTGGGCTAAAAAGAGTGTAATGAGGGCCCCTCATCTCCGTGACTCTATACCTCCCATTGCTGGAAGGAAATCCTGTCTCCAACGCCGGTGATGGCGTCCGTATTTTGGACCCTTATCTCTATCTATCTATGCAAATATGTTGATTCGCCTAGGACTTGAAAAGACCAGATCTTCCCTACATTCAGAAATATATTGAAGAACATTTTGTCTCAAAATAGTGTAATGAGGGCCCCTCATCTTTGGCGATTGCAGGGCTTCGGTTGTTCGTTCCTTTCCTTCTCTTTCCTTCTTTTGGAGCCATCGATTGAATCAAAGTGGGGGCCTTGATCGGTTACTCTACTAGTGGCATGTTTGTTCATCAATTGGGCGTACAGGTGAGAGTTTTAATTTATTGCAAAGTATTTGTTCAATCATTTGGTCCAATCTCTTTATTCTCTCTTAATCCTGAAATGGGTGTATGTGAGTTGTGTTGCAGGGGTCTCTGGGCTCTTAGCAATCCCACTGGCACTACTAGTTCTTAACGATACCCAAATCACCACCGCTGCAACTTCCAATAGTGACGGTGAACAATAAGGGTATTTTAGAAATTTTTAAATAATTACCACTCACGTGATGTCACATGTGAACTGAGTGTGACGGAAAATTAACGGCAAATGAGGTTTTAGACAATTGTCAAAAAACTTAAGGGTAACTTAAGACAATATGTAAACAGTAAGTGTACATTTTGTCAATTTTGTGAACAATAGGGGTAGTTTAAGAGATTTACCCTAAAGAAAATTAGATGACACCCGATGGGTATTTCTATCATTTCGCTTATCCGTTAATGTTTGATAACGGATAGGGGCCTATTAGACACAATTTGAAAGTTTAGGGTATGTAGAAACACATTTTGAAGTTTGGTAATGACTTGACACAACCCCTAAAGTACACATTTTGAAGTTCAAATACACGTTTTGAAACTAATAATTTATTACTAATGTTTTTATATTTTATTAATAAGCTTGTATTAATTAGAAGGGAAATTTTCTTAAACTACCCTTATGGTAGCTAATTGACAAACTCTATCCTTATTGTTTACATATTGTCTTAAAATACCCATTCAGTTTCTGACAATTGTCTAAAACCTTCATTACCGTTAACTTTTCGTTACACTCCGTTCACATGTGATATCATGTGATTGCTATTTTTTTAATTCATAAACTACCCTTTGCATTCCCATTCCCCTCTCTCCTTTCATTGTCCCCACTATATGGCCTTAATGGATTCCAAGGAATCAACCACAAATCGAAGTTGCAGCATTCTCAAACTGCCATAGGAACTCTGTTAATGACTTTGAATTGGGGAGGTTGCCAAAGAATTTTACCCATAAATACCCAAAAAACCCATAAAACACACACACACAGATGGTGTTGCAGTCCTCTATTAATGGATTATAAAAGATTAACTGCAATTTGAAGTCGCATCATTCTTAGACCGCCATAAGGCCTCTATTAATGGTTGTGAATCAGGGAGGTCGCCGAAGAAGTTCACCCATAAACAAAAAAAAAAAAAAAACATTAGCGAGAAAGAGAGAAATGGCTATGAATCAAGGAGAAATATCCAGAAACCCAAACGATGCATTATCTTGTCGTGAAAACCAAATTAGGGAGGCAACGATGCCAAAAATACTCAAATACCCAAGTATAGCTTTGAATTGGCAATGCCAAATCAGGGAGGTTGCCAATCACTGAGTGAGGGTAGGGGAAGCCCCAAAAAAATATATATTTTTTTTGTTCCTTATGGTGGAAAACAATGATGTTTCAGGAGAGAGAACATGAGAAGGAGAACAAGCACAATAATGTCGTAAGCTTTGATTCAGTGCTTTTAAAGGGACTCTGCTATGAACTTTGTTCAAACATTCTATCGAAACAAGTTGTAATTTGTAATAGGATTAACCTTACAGATTAAAGGGACTCCCCTTTGTTTTGGTGCTTTAGAAGGAGTTGACCTTACAGAATAATAGAGGTTACCAAATCTGCCACTGCAAGTTGTAGCAGCGGTAGTGGCAGAACAGGGGAAGTGAAAGAGAATGGGATAGAGAGACAACGAGAAAGAAAGAATGGGAGATATGGAGATAAGAGTGAGAAACATGTTACCAAATTTGTAGCAAGAAAGAGAAAGTTGCGCCGTCTGAAGGAGCTTTAATTGAACCACCGTCACTGGTTTGCCACTGTCTCGAATCAATTTCCAATTGCGGTGACTCTCTCTACCCAAAGGGATGGTGGTGAAGGGGGCAATATAGTTATTAGGTTTCGACCATTCAACCTATTGAGCAGACTGATAATAAGCATTATGAGAATGATGCATACAGTTGCAGTGGAAAGTGGATGGGCAATTTTGACATTTTGTTTATTTCCATTATCATTTAACGACAATATCAATTGTTAGAAATAGTAGAGGTACTTTAAGACACAATGTAAACAGTAAGGATTCCACCACATGTTATAAGGCTATAGCCTAGGTCTAGGCTTGACATGGGTTCCAAGCCAAAAACATAAGCCCACACATAGCCCTACATGGGTCTAGACTAGGCTTAGCAATGTAATAGCCTAGGCTTGAGTAGCACCAAGCCTAGTTTTGAACCTATGAATTTTATGTATAAACTAGTGAATGCATATAATATGTATATAAAAGTTATTTTATACATTGTGTAATATAAAATAGGGAAATTTTCTTAAACTACCCCTACTGTTTAGCTAGTTGATAAACTCTACCCTTATTATTTATATATTGTCGTAAAGTACTCCTATAGTTTTTGATAATTGACTAATTACTCCCCTCCCATTAGGGTTCTGTCACATTCCGCTAACATTCCACACCATGTGAATGTTATATTTTGAGAAAATTGACAATGATACCCTTGTTGGTGGATGGGAGGATTTTTTGCTATTTCTCAACGAAGATTGCAGATTTTGGGCTTGCTCGGTTGAAGACTAACGATGCTTGTGAAGCCCCGCTAGAAGTAGCCAACTCTCTTGCAGCCAAGATTACTAATGACTCTTAGGGGAAGAAGAAAAAAGGGATTGGAAATTAGCAAGGAAGGTGCAAGTGGAGGGGAGGATTTTAGGCTATTTCTTAGCAAAGATTTTGGAATTTGTGTTATTTCTTGGGAATGGAAGTGCTGGTTGTGGACATTGTTGGATGAGGAGAAGATTCAGAAGAAGTGTAGAATACCAAGGGAGTTGTGGTAGGAGGAGTTCTACGAGGAGCTTGATCTGAAGAAAGTGTTGATTGGTGGTTAGACGGGCTTAGTAGGGAGCTATGGAATGGTCATCACAATAGCTAGGATCGAGCAAATGGAGAGATACCCAAGTTGTGAAGTTAAAATAGGCAAAACCAAGAGGTTAACCCATTTGGACTATAAAATGTCTATCTTTTGTCTACATTCCTAACATAGGAACTGAACATTCTCTACAAAAAGCCAGAATCATATTAATTGAGCGCTCTTAATAGGTACTGTATAATGGCTTTCCAACATGGATTATTCAACCACGCAATTAGGATCCATTGTTGCATGATTAGAATACATCACGTATAATTTGGCGATGTATATGTTTTGTCATACAAAATTTTTAAATAAATTATTTAGTATTTTTATTGCAACAAACCATAAAAATGATTGCATTTATGTGGTGTGGTTTGGTCAATGGGATTTAACCATGGAGGATGTGGAGTATAAGGTGGTGTTTATTTGTATAATCATATTGTAGATCGATCCAGTTTACAAGTGACTATATTGCCATTTGTATGCCCGTGGGTAGTTGCAGTGCATGATATATTGTGGACTAGGACCGTCCATAATCAAATTTATCTTCATCATTATTATCTCATGGACAATAATCATCTACAGTTGTTAAAATTGAATAATCTGATTTTATGCATTACAATTTGCCTCAATCTATCTCTCTCTATCCATATTATTTAAGCCCTAACATCTCTATAGTTATTTCATACCAAACACAAGGGAAGCCACCTTTCTCTTATGTTAATCTACTATATTGTTTTAATTTGTGCTACTAAAGTAGCTGCTATTATAAAGCCATAACTTAGTTGATATCGAACAAGTATGCAGGTTTCTCTAATCTCTCTTGCTTTCCATCTAAAAACAAGAGTCAAACTCGATTATCTTTCACATTAGCTCCATCCTACATTCTCTTTCGTCAATTAACCACCACTACATCACTCACATCCACCTTTCTCAACCATGAATATGTATTGACAATGCCCAAATGTTACTTGTTTGAAAATTGTTGTGTTTTCTATTACTATGCACTAGTGTCTTGCATGATAAATACGTAATTAGCTTGAAATTTTTTGTGTCTTTCATGACAAACTATTACATTGAAATGGCGAAATGATATTTAGTGTTTTTCATGGTTAACATGCTATTATCTTAAAACTTTTTGTTATTTCCATTGAGTAGCCACCTCCATACAAGCGAAATGACGCATAAGACATTGTAAAAAATATAACATAAGTTCAATGATAATTTGCTAATTATGGTCAGTGCTTCTTTCTATTGTCCAAAATGATAGAGCCATCCAAATTCATTTTATTTAATATATGAATTTCCTAAACATTATGCTTGTATAGTCTCACACAAGGATTATATGACATCATCAACGTAGAGCATTATACATTACAAAAAAAGTACACATAATTATGCAAATCAAACATTACATTACTTGCATGTCATGACTTCAATATACTTTATACCACTTTAATTCCATACCTCACAATAGATGTTTTATTCACATTGTTTAAATATTGGTTGTAATTTCATTTTTTTCATATGTTTATTCACAAACCATTATATATGGCCAATTGAATCAATATGTCAATTCAAAACTTGTATTGGACCAACCTTACTCAAAGCTAATAATTAGTATATAACTTTTTTGTTAGGCTTCATCATAGTTAATATTTTTTCTATAATTGGATTTTTTTTTTGTAAATTTTCTTTTAAATAATAAAGTTTTCCCATTCTTTTCATAAATGTTATCGACTTTCATTCATTTGTCATTAAACTTGTATCAGATTTTAACATTTCAATGTAATATTATGATGGTTTTTTTTCACAATAAACCATTTTTTGTAATTTTATTATTATCTTTTGTTAATAAAAATGATTTTTACTATTAAATAAATTCATATTTGACATATTTTATCCACTAATATAGGTCATATATGACACATGTTTTTTTTTATATTTATTATTAGTTACATATTAATGTTTTATTTTAGTAATTATTCTATTGTTATGATTTTTCTTGTTTATTGTGTGTTTAAATATATGATTTTTTTTATGATCAACTATATACATCATCTCACAATGTGTATATTGATTCACACTACACTATGAACACCCCTTTAACTGTTTATATAAGTGTGAAATTTATCAATCCACACATTTTGTCCACAAGTTAGAATATCTACAAATAGTGGCATGGTATAAATTGGTAGTCTATCTCATTTAATATGGTGTGAGCTAATTTAGACCACCTACTATCTCATTCATGTTATAAAACACCCCATAAATTGTGATGTGCCCCAATTTAATCAATGTTATAATTTAGACTTGTTAACTATATCTCAAATAAACGTTTGTTACAACCCAAACTATTTATAAATGAGCACAATATAAAACAACCCCTTAATATTTTTATGAAGCAACTCATTTGCAATCATGGTTCAAAAAATGCTAATGTTATCTCATAAATCCATTCAAACAATTAAAACACGCCAACATAAATCCACTATTTTCACTTCCATTTTACTATTTATGTTTTTAGCAATTTTTTTTTGGGGGGGGTTCTCTCAAAAAGTGAATAAGTGTTTACAAAATGACACATTTTTTAAACTATTCTTAATGTTTAGCTTATTGAGTAACTATATTCTTATTGTTTAACTATTGTCTAAAAATACCCATAATGTTCTTGACAATCGACATCATTGTTGAGTGATGAGAGAAAAAAACAAAATGTTAAAGTTTCCCTCCACTACCACAATTTTTCAAAATAAAACCCAATTAATGAAAAATTTTCAGGAAGATAAGAAGCACATTGCTGCTCCTTCTCTGTCTCCGTGTTCGTTTTCATATCTGTCTCAACCTTCGTTTCTATTTTCATTTTTCATTTCCATCATCGTCCTTGTCTTTGCTTACGTCTTTTAAGTTAAAGCCACTGGATTTTGAGATTGGATGGAAAATAACAAAAGAGATTCTATTGGAGTAGCTGAAATGATACGTGATTGTCAATTTCCTATAGAAGTTTGAGGGTTTGATGGAGAGAGACAATGGGTCACTAGAGCTTCTGGCAAATACCGGAGGAACTGTAGCAGATAGAGTGTGAGAAAAGTAGGAGGTGTTGAGAGAGGAATGCATATGTTGTTGTGGTTGTGTTTGTTATATATATATATATAACAAAATTCTAAATGACTTTACAAACATCTTGGACAATCAAGAACTATTAAAACGACCTTCTAACGGAGATGATCCATGTGACCCTCCTTTATGGGTGCATGTTTTCTACAAAACAAGGTTTCACATATTCAGGTTCAAGGCTTGGGGTTGAAGGGGCTTCTCCCTCAAAACTTTAACTGACTCAAAATGCTTTCAAATTTGGAGCTTTAAGAGAACAACTTTAGAGGGAAGCTACCAACATTCAATGAATTGTTTCAATTAGAGTATGCTTATTTGGCTAATAATGAATTGACACGGTTCCTTCCAACTTTGCCGATGGTCTTACTAGTTTGTAGGTCCTATATTTGGATAACAATCCATAAAAGGGCATCTTATGGTGGAACCGTCTTGCCCAAATTGAAAAGAGAAATTTTCGGCCATAAAAAGGTAAGTTAGGGATTTTTGAAAGATATAACAACCATATGATGTCACATTTGAACGGTTTATGATGAACCATTAATGATAAGGGTGGTTTTATGCAATTATTATAAATAGTAGAATTGGTAAAAGATAATGGTGAGAATTCATTTTATTTGGTTAAAAACCAAACCAAATAAACCAAAAAATTTAAAACAAAAAAAAATAAAAACCAAATTACAATAAAAACAAAATTTTATATTTGGTTTTCAGTTATTTTGGTTAAAAATCGAATTTAATTAATATATATATATATATATATTATAACCTATAATATACATATATTATTATAAAATATTATGAAATTTAATTTCATTATAATACATTATATATAATATATTGATATATAAATATATAGCATATTATATATTATGTAATCAATTTTAGTTAATTTGGTTTTTTCGTTTAAACGAATTTTTAAATATGAAAATTGAAACCAAAATTTTTGATTCAGTAAATCGGTTTTAATCGATTAATGCTCACCCTTAGTAAAAGACAATAGTTAAACAGTAAGGGTATATTTAGTTAATTAGCTAAACAATATGTGTAGTTTAAGGAATTTTCTCTTTTCAACATGGGACATTAAATTGTTTTTTTCCCTTTAAGTGATAATTTATTGGTTGTTTGAATACTTGTCTTATAATTATTTTTCTAATGCTACATTATAAATATTTTCCCTTGCTTTTAATAACCTATTTCATACACCAATTGCCATTTTATTTTTACACCCAACACTATATATACCATAATATACCACATATTAGTTTTTTCAACCCACCATTGCCCAAATGGTTGAATGGTTTAAAATGTCACTCGATTTTAATTTTGGGTCATGTTCTCTTAAAACCTATACGTTGACTAAGAAATCATTTACTTGGTTTGAAAAAAAAATAAGAATTCAACTTTTGGTAGTTAAACTATAACTAGTCACAATTCATATGTTATACATTACATGTACTAAAAGTTTTTAAATGCCATAACTTTGCACACAAATACTTGATAAAAATGAAATTTATGATGGTGTTTGAAATCGTTTGTGTTTATTGAATAAATATTTTCACATAAGCATCACTTCAATATTTTCCCATTATGTGAATTTGTACACATAGAGATTAGAGAATTGCAAAAGTATGCCTTGATTTATGTGCATGTTTATCGTCGGATAAGTTTTTTTTTAGTGTTTCCCCTAATGAGTAGGCATTTATTCACAGTTTTGCCAATATGTTGCGTAAATGACGCGTAAGTGTCAACAAACAAGTTCATTATTACTTTTATCGATTTTACAAACAAAACAAATACAAACTTTTAGCGAACGCCCACAGTTCTAAATACATACTATATCATTTTAGGTAACTTTTTGAGATCTATGTATCCTAATAATTAGAGGCACATCACTTCATTTTTTATTAAAATAATTTTTTTTTGCCTCAAAATCCAACCGTTTAGTTTTCTGCATTTAAAAACTTATAATTTGAGATAAAACTATAAAGTAAACAAAAATAATATATATATACATATATTATGTATATAATGTAATTATATTCTATTTTATTATTATAATACATATATTATTTGTATAATATAATTTTATGCTTTTTCAAATTTTGTTTCAATATGATATTGACTAATCTCACAATCTCTTACAACATGTATGCTTATGTGTGCATTCACACACATGTCACTACCCCTTTACATTTTGTCTCTATTTCTTTCGTATTTGTTTTATTAGCATATTTTTTCATATGTAAAAGTGATCATGGGCATGTTCAACCTTGACCCTGAACTTAAAATAACAAATATTCATATTATGGTTTATAATATTTTTGACACAATTGTGAACATGATTCAAAATATAAAGTAATGAGTATTGATTTATCTCATTTTAATGTCAAAATCATGTCAATGCATTTAACATGATGGATAAACATGGCACTTTTGAATTACCTACTTAATTTGAAATAACTTGCTTTTATTATGAATGAAAGCTTTAAGTATTAGATTGTATATATATATATATATAAGTTATATAATGACAATATTTAATGCTTTTTATGAATTTGGTTAACTAACTAATTAATGATCACGTGTTCATCTAATATTTAAGTTTGTTTATTGTTTAATTTTAACATGCTAATAAAATTTATTATTTTATTTTTTGTGTTAAATTGGATTATGTGTGCCATTTTGTATAGACTTAAACAAGTTAATCATAATAATTCAGCTTATGTTGGTTGTGTTATATTGGTAAGGTTATGTCACGTTAGTTGTGTAATAAATAGGTTGTGTGTAATTTTACATGTATGCATATAATTTTATACAAATATATTTGTCAATTATCTTAAAGAATACATTAAAAATTCAAATAAAATCTAGAATGTAAACCAATCAAATTTTTATTTGAATAATGGTTTGACCTTAACAAAAAAAAAAAAAAGAATGAATGGTTTGAAAGATTTATCAGCTTGATCATATTTCAAATCAACAATTTATTGACCAATTTGGATTTTTTTTATATATTGTTTAGTTTAAGTTTAGACCAGACAAACATAAATTGCAAGTGATGGAGGGAATGGTTTAGTATTTTGTGTCAACGACATGTTGAAAAATATTATTATCAATTTGTAAGTCACTTAAACAAAATTTTTGTTAGTTTCACCCTTTGTGATTAACTTTAGTATTGAATGTGTGAGAAATAAGGTGTTTTGGCATATAGGGCATAAACAAATGTTTAATGAATTTATAAATACATGAGTGTTTTTGTGCCAATTAAAAAGCGATATATGGTGCACCATATAGGGCATTGACAACTTGAAAATATAATGGCATTTTACTAATTGTTCTTAATCAATTAAATAATGGATTTATACCTTGTAATTACACATCTATCAAACACTCACAACTCATTTAATGGCCAATGTAAATCTTATAAGGTCCACCTCATAGTAATGGCTAGAATAACATGAATAATAAAGATAATTTGATGTGGAAATAACCATATTGCATATAATAGGTAAGGAGATAGAATGTACAACATTCTTAAACACTTTTATCTACTAGTTATCATTTTTTTTTATCATGGCATGTTTCGACTTATTCACCTTTACTAACATTACTATTGAAGTGATTGCCTTTATGATCAAAGTCTAGGGCCTTCAACAAATGTGTGTGTGTATGCGTGTGCAAATAAGATTCATCTAACTTTTTTTTGTTTTTGTTTTAGCCTTGTTGCAAAAAAACCTGCAACAATCATCATTACATGTTAGTAAATGTCAATTAAGCATTTTCATTGCTGTTAGCAACAATATAAAAAATGTGAAAACACCATTTTTTTCAATGTTTTCCCATGCCACACATTATTGATTGTCTGTGCATAGTCATTTTTCATTGTTTTTTCTAAAAAAATCAGACGAATAAATAACTTGTCTTAAAAAACTCAATATGCGAAGGTGTCATGATTCAGTTTGGTCATGATCTCCAAGGAGCTACTTGAAGAAGCATTTTTGTTGGCGAAATAAATGATTAAACACATATTGATGATTGTTTTTTGGGTATTCTTAGGCACCTATAATATCATTTGATCGTAAATTTATAGAAAAAAAACTTGATTAGATGGTAAAAATTATATTCTTACTATGTTAACTTTGATTATAATTGATAATTTACAGGCCCGCTCAAATACAAAACATGTATAAAAGGGAATCCTTATTTGCTTATCACATAATGCACTTTACAATACATCCCATGACATGTCACAATCCCAAATCGATAACATATTCCATACTTGTGTTACTCAAGAGAGATATCTCCAATACATAGTGCGATGTGGGTGTGAGGTCAATGTAAGGGATGTTTTATGATGAGCAAATCCCATTCCACTCAATAGGCCAATAGTCCAAGATTGACACTTCTATTTGAATCAATAACATGGCATAACTCTTCCTAGACTCCTCACTTGACTAATGTTACAAATAAGTTGGATCAAGTCCATTATGAATTCAAATTCAATATGGTAAGAGCTAGATTCGGATACTTCCAATTTGATCCCAACAAATCATATAATATCAAATAAGTCAATATGTTTAGTTAAATGAATTGAATTTAGATATATCATAACCCGATCCGATTCATTAACTATGAAATATTATTTACATATTATATATGTATATTTTATATATTATTTATATAATTAAATGTTATATATTATATACTATAATATTATATAAGCAATATATTATACCTTCAAGTTTTATCTATTACATGTTTAATTGAATTGGGTATCTGATAAGATATTACAATTAAAATTGGAATATGCTCTAAAAAATCATGCGGTTTCTTGTCAAATTCAGATTAATCGGGTTTCTTAGCAGATCGGATGGGATATACCTTTACCGAATCCGATCCGATCCATTTGGCAGTTGCTGACACGGCCACACGTTACATTGGCAACATCTGCCGGTGAATGTATCATGCGAATAGTGAGAGTCTGAGTTATCAGTGGACGGTTGTAAATGATGCGTGGGTATTAAATATGGATAGGATTCTTGTGTATAGGAGAGCGGAACTTCGCACGATGACCAATAGCAAAAGATTCCAATCTGATGCGCATATTTCAGTATCGGATATTAATTCGGTGAACTACAAAATACTCCATCACGACCCAAACCGCGCCATCCTCGTCGTCTTCATTCATGATAAAGAGTCAAGTTACTGGGAAAAAAACAGGGTGCTACAAAAACTTGAGTGGAGATTCTCCATCACATCTAGGCATACACGTGTGACAATGTAATGCGCCAGGTATTTTTATAGACCAAAATGTACCTGGATTATTGTCCTTTTCTCAGGAGCATTGACTAAAATAGCCACATGAATGGTGGTCCCCACGGCTCGCGCCTCATAAGTGGTCTCACTCACTCACCCCGCGGGAAGCCGTTTATCCGCCACCAACTACACACATCACATATTGGCGGGAACTTCAAAAACCAAAGCAGAGAGGGAAACCATTCGGATGAAAGAAAGAATTCAAAATCTCTCCCTAAGTCCTTAGGGCTTCCTTCTCACGCACACTTCCTTCTCTCTATAAATCCATTCCTTCTCTCCTCAATTTTGCTGCAACTCCCCCTCCTCACAGAGAATCTATATTTCCTTTCTGACCAGGATTGAAGATGTATGTGGTCAAGAGAGATGGTCGCCAGGAGGCTGTGCATTTTGACAAGATCACCGCTCGTTTGAAGAAACTCAGTTACGGGCTTAGCATCGAGCACTGCGATCCGGTTCTCGTGTCTCAGAAGGTCTGTGCTGGAGTCTACAAGGGTGTCACTACGAGTCAGCTTGATGAATTGGCTGCCGAGACCGCTGCTGCCATGACTGCTAATCATCCTGATTATGCGTCGGTAAGTCTTTGGTTTATGGTCGCGGTGGGTCTGTGCTTGTCTCTTTGAGTTTGATCATATAACTCTGTATTGTAAGAGTCGTGTATCTGTATTTGGATGTCTATGCTTGTTTTATGTCTTTTATCTTCGAGAGAGATGAAGGGTCTTGGGTTGATATATTCATTTTACTCTGATGCTATTTTTTTTTGGGTTCATTTGTGCTCTTGTAGCTTGCTGCTAGAATTGTTGTCTCAAATCTGCACAAGAACACAAAGAAATCGTTTTCAGAGACGTACGTTTTTTTCTTTCTTTCTTCTATTTTTCTAACTTTTTATCCTCACTTTAATGTTTACCCTTTTACTCCAAAGAGCTTGTCTGATCTAAGTTCCTGATGCAGGATCAGGATCATGTACAACCATTTCAATGAGAAATCTGGACTGAAGGCTCCCCTTATTGCTGATGATATTTATGAAATAATCATGAAGGTACTGGTGTGGTACTCTGCAAAATTCATGTTAATTCATTTGGTGGTTGTTCCTTTCAGCTGTAGATCATGCTATCATAGTGGGTATTATTAACTGCACAAAATCTACAGTCCTGGAATACCAGAACATAGTTAAATACTTTCCTCAGGAATTCCTATTTAGTTGTGCCCATGTCGGGATGAAAACAAGATTGTAGTGTCATTTAGGTTTTAGGAATATTTCATTATAATTTCTGAATATACATGGTCCCAATTCCATATAAGTCATATAATGGACTCTGTTTTCAGTGGTTCCAGTTTCCTCTGACTCTGATTTTAGTCATAGATCCATGACACCGATTTATTCTCTAGGAATTGATTATGTGTCTCCTGCTGTATTAGCAGGAGCCGAATATATGTAGCTTTGACAGGTAATTTTTCTTTTGGTTTTAGTGTTTTAGTTGTCGGACAGGAAACTATTTCTTTCTTTATTTATATTACTGTGCTAATTGCCTGTTATATACATTTCCAAAGTTAGTGTTTTTTTTTTTTTTTTTTTTTAATATGGTCGTCTTTGAATTTTGATGGATATTATGACTAGCATTCTAAGTACGTTGAGGTGACTTTCTACCTGTCACAGAATGCTGCACGCTTGGATAGTGAAATCATATATGACAGAGACTTCGACTATGATTACTTTGGTTTCAAAACCCTCGAAAGATCGTATCTATTGAAGGTTCAGGGAATGGTTGTAGAGAGGCCACAACACATGTTGATGAGGGTTGCTGTTGGGATCCACAAAGATGATATTGAATCTGCCATTAAAACATACCATTTGATGTCTCAACGTTGGTTCACCCATGCTTCACCCACTCTCTTCAATGCAGGGACTCCAAGGCCCCAAGTATGTTTTATTCATTTTCGTGCCCGTCTTAACTCCGTCGTGCATTATTCCTAATTTTGTTAGTTGAATCTGGCAGTTGAGCAGTTGCTTCCTTGTGTGCATGAAAGATGATAGTATTGAAGGAATTTATGATACCTTGAAGGAATGTGCTGTGATCAGCAAATCAGCTGGAGGAATTGGTGTTTCTGTTCATAATATTCGTGCCACTAGTAGCTATATTCGTGGTACAAATGGGACATCCAATGGTATTGTCCCAATGCTGCGTGTGTTTAATGACACTGCGCGCTATGTTGATCAAGGAGGAGGCAAGAGGAAGGGTAAGTCCATGCATCCTTAAGTTCACTTCCATGCATGCATGTATAGATACGTATTCAATGTATCATGCATGTATTGCTTGTATAATTCTGAATCACAGTTTATTGATTGATCTTCTCTTTTCATTCTGTTTATTCATGTTTGTTATAGGTGCATTTGCTGTGTATTTGGAGCCATGGCATGCTGATGTCTTTGAGTTTCTAGATCTCAGAAAGAACCATGGAAAGGTATATATTTATGCGTAGCTGAGCTCAATCATATTGTAGTTGTTTCTGTGCTTGTTCATTATATGTGATTCATGTTTTATCTGTTGCACCACGACAGGAAGAACATCGAGCAAGGGATCTATTTTACGCTCTTTGGATTCCAGATCTCTTTATGGAAAGAGTTCAAAGTGATGGGCAATGGTCCTTGTTTTGCCCCAATGAGGCTCCTGGGCTGTCAGACTGTTGGGGCGAGGAGTTCGAAAGATTGTATACTAAATATGAGAGGGAGGTAATTACAGTTACTGCTTCTCAGGCTTCGTGCTTTTTTTTTTTGATTTTTTGAAATGGAATATGATGAACGATCCTTACATGACATTTTTCGTACATAGGGTAAAGCAAAGAAGGTTGTCTCTGCACACAGTCTGTGGTTTGAGATTCTGAAAGCACAGATTGAAACTGGAACTCCTTATATGCTTTTCAAGGTATACTAGGAATACCCATGACTTGTATTTTTTCATAAAGGTTCCTTCAATTTTGTCCTTGACCCTGGCCTATTTTTACAGGATACTTGCAACAGAAAAAGTAACCAACAAAATCTGGGGACTATCAAATCTTCAAACCTGTGCACTGAGATTATTGAGTATACGAGCCCGACAGAAACTGCAGTTTGCAATTTGGCTTCAATTGCTTTACCCCGATTTGTTAGAGAGAAGGTGGGTTATACACATGATATGCATTTGTTTCAATTCCTTTCTCATGGTTTCTTGTATCCTGGTGCTTCAGCATACTAATTGTGTTTTGATTGTTGCAGGGTATTCCTGTGGAATCACAGCCATCTAAGCTGGTTGGAAGCAGGGGGTCTAAGAACCGATATTTTGACTTTGACAAGTTGGCAGAGGTTTGTCTGTGTTACCATACATATATTACCTACTTGCCTGTTATCTTCTTTTGTCACATGCTTTTGCTGTTGCATGCAGTTTTTGGTTTAAGAAGTGGAGTGTAATTGATATTCTCACTTTTTCTGTGATATTGTGACAGGTTACTTCTTTAGTGACATCAAATCTCAACAAAATTATTGATGTAAACTACTATCCTGTTGAAACTGCTAAGAGGTCAAACTTGCGGCATAGGCCAATTGGGATTGGAGTTCAGGGTCTTGCTGATACCTTCATCCTGCTTGGCATGCCATTTGATTCACCAGAGGTAATGGGAATTTACAATAAGTTTTAATTGGTACCTTTTTAAACTGGTTTGCATGTATTTATTAATTGTTTGTTGATATTTATAGGCTCAACAGTTGAATAAAGACATCTTTGAGACCATATACTATCATGCTCTTAAAGCTTCTGCAGAGCTAGCGGCAAAAGGTCCTTATGAAACATATCATGGGAGTCCAATAAGCAAGGTTTGTAATTTTGAGGGAGAATTACTATCTGAAGTTGTGCTTACCTTGTTTGCTTTTGTCCAAATTTGACATGTTGAACTTTTCCATTCCTCGAATTGTAGTCAAAATGTTTTAGTATTTTACTATCCCTATCTGGGCTGTAGCTGTGGAAGTTGCCTTCCGCTTCTGCTGCCCCTACTTTACATGACTATCTTTTATTAACCAGATTGTTGGTGTATGGATGTTGTGCACCAAAAGGATGGTTTAGTTACATTGTGTCTACAAGTGTGGGAACTTAGACTATGGCCATGTGCAGGGAATTCTTCAGCCGGATATGTGGAATGTAACACCATCAGATCGCTGGGATTGGCCTGCTCTTAGAGAAATGATCTCCACTAATGGAGTTAGAAATTCTCTTCTTATAGCACCAATGCCCACTGCTTCAACTAGCCAGATTCTTGGCAACAATGAATGCTTTGAGCCGTACACTTCTAACATTTACAGCCGCAGAGTACTGAGGTTTGTGCTAACCCTCTTTCAAGTTACCTTTTCCATTTAATTAACACTTGAACCGTCAACCTGATTTTTTGTTCTCTTCAAAATTTCAGTGGTGAATTTGTTGTTGTGAACAAACACCTTCTTCATGATTTAACTGAGATGGGGCTTTGGTCTCATAGTCTCAAAAACAAAATAATTTACGAGAATGGTTCCGTTCTGAAAGTCCCAGAGATTCCCGATGATCTTAAGGCTATTTACAGGTATTGATATCTCATATCCTTTTTTTCTCTGCTTTCTAAATATCCAATGTCTTGCATTTCAAGAAAATATTGCCGATCTTTTTGTACAACATTTAGGACCGTGTGGGAGATCAAGCAAAGGACATTGGTGGACATGGCTGTTGATCGTGGGTGTTATATAGATCAGAGTCAGAGCTTGAATATCCACATGGACCAACCTAATTTTGGCAAGCTCACTTCCTTGCACTTCTATGCCTGGTCAAAGGTATTTTCTTCTACACTATGCCTGGTTCTCTACAATGTGTTGCATTTTGGGGGGAACTAATGAGAACGTTCTGTGATCATGTTGCATGTGATCCCCAATGAAATGTCAACGGCATTTGTAATAAAGAAATCAGTTGACGTGATGCCTTTAATTTCAAATGCTGGTGTGCTCACAATTTTTTTGAGGGGTCTCTGGATTGTTCAGTGACCACTGTTGCAGGAATTGTGCTCTTGAACCCAGGGATGGGGTTCTATATGCTCTAGACCTGGTTAGTGGGAGCAGGGACGCATGTGTACAGTTCTGCACTCATTGGTATTTACTATGTGGAGAGCCTGCACCTCAATTGGAGAGATGCATGAGTGACGAACTGAACTGCTGGGTCATTGCCCATCTTTATGGTGAACTATAAACATTACCTAATGCTTCTCTCTTACATGTGTATATTTGGGGAGGTTCAGACCAGAGGTTATGGTGGGGGCAAAATAATGGATTCCACCCCATATCTCATTTTCTGATTCTTTACTTGATTGTTATGCTATTTTAAAACATGGTTGTCCATCAAAATGGTTGCTATGTTTTTGGATTGGTGTTGGCTTTCAATTGGACCCTTTAATGTCAATGGTCCATAAAAGATACATTTCAAATGCATTCTGTTGTGCACATGACATGCCACATGTTGTGGTTATCCCTTTTGTTTCACTTCACTTTTTCTAACATATTTAATGAATTCTCCTCCCCTATGAACATCCAAGGGTTTAAAAACTGGAATGTATTACCTGCGATCACGTGCTGCAGCAGATGCCATCAAGTTCACTGTTGATACCTCCCTTCTCAAGGTGACAATCAGTCCTTTTTACTTGTATTCAACTTTTACTACTGCACAGTTAATTTATTTATTTATCATGTATTTATCAAACCAAATCTATTTCTGTGCACTATAGGAAAAGGGCAAGCCAGAGCATGATGATAATGCTGGCATGGCACAAATGGTCTGTTCTCTGGAAAACAGAGAAGCTTGTATGTCTTGTGGAAGTTAAGCTTAATTTTGTACATAGTATGAGTGAGAATGCAAAGCATAGGCCAAGGCTCAAGGAGATTTGGCTCAGCTCTCTTTACAGTTTACAGGACAGTGGGAATACTGGGAAGTGTTTGCGAAAAGGTTGGGATTTGAGATCCAAGGCCCATCTTATCAAATACTATAGTTAAACTTTCTTTGTATAGTCTGAATCCCTTGAGCTGGGGTGATGGTGATATGTACCCGTTGTGTATTTGTGTTTGCTTTTACTGGACCCATAATGTCCACATGAGCAATATTAATGAAAGTGGTTTATTTGCTAGTATCTTCTTTATTGGTCATTACATGGACCGAGTTGCCTGAGCTTACTTTAGTGATTCTGTTCATGCTCTGTATGTGAATGATGTGCCTAAGCATGGATCCCTTCTGCTCTTGGTTTGTAATGCTAGATAGATTGAGTGGGATACATGTGTTCTTCATTCGGTTACTTTCTCTTGTATGGGATGATCTCCAAGCGTCCAATGAAGAGTACAATGAGGCTTAAAACTAGGTATTGGATCTAGTGCTCTGGCGCTCCATTCCATGTTCTAATCAAAAGATTAATATAATGGGAAATATCAATCATATTGATATTTTAATCTTGGTTCTAATTCTTAACTTGTAAGTAATATTAATTCATTGATTTTTTTTATTAATAGTGATTCACTGATTATGCTTTCTAAATTCTAGAGCTTAACTGTCTAGATTAATTGGATCTGCAATCTCGGCCCAAATATTTACTATACATGGCCTGGCCCAATTCTAAATTTGACACAGTTCAACTTCAGCCTGAGATAGTCTCCAAGACTCCGATATGCTACCTACATCTCAATTGGCAACATCTCCCTATGATTGACAAGCGACGTATTTGGCATTCCCAATGCACAACTTGTCAGTAGCAGATAGCTTGCATCTCTGATAAATGGCATCATGTAGGGGCCACATCATAGAAAGTGGTGATTCAAAGTTCAAACAATGCCCTCTTGTTTAGTATTGTTTTTCTAGAAAAATAGTTGCTATTGACCATGCGTAGGAAATTGAAAAAGTGTGGTATTGAGTAATGTCAAATTCAATGTATTTTTGAGAAAATGGTGTATTGATGCAAAAGTACATCAATGTGGCATCTTAGACGTTGGATAATATAGGTTAATGTGGAAAACATTACCGACAGCATTGATACCAAACATAACCATTGCTGTTTTTTCAGAAAGTACATGTGATAGTATCGGTTTCAAACAAAAAAGACTGATATGGTGCTTACAATTCCACATCTCAGCACTGTTTTTATGAGAACAGTGGGATATTCCCAGCACCGATGCCAAATACCTACCTGATCTTAGTTTGGGATGAGTTCAAAGGCCTGATTCCAATCCAAGTCATAAAAAGCCCAGCCCAGTGTGAGGAAAGATGGTTGGATTAGGGTATACATTGGCCCAACCCAAGTTCCACACTGTTATTTATGAATGCCAAAGTAAAATTGAGGGTCATTTATTAGAACACTCTTTATAATTTTCATTTAGTTTGTAGTCTATTTATTTAACTGACCTGTAGTTAAGAATTATTTGTTTTGCTATCTAAAAAGAGTAACCTGATCATCTCATTTTAGTGGAAAATGTTCAAGGGCATGAGCCCATTGTTGTTTATTTTAAAAATACTCCAATAGAAAATAAAATTGATCAAATAGAGTCAAATAATGGTTGCTCATGTGTTATTAGGGGCAAAAATGAAAATTTCGATTTTCTTTTCATTAAATTTGTTCAAAAAAAACATCGCGGTCAAAGTTATTATTTTCCACTCTCATCTAATAGAATATTGACAAAATAAATTGATCGTAAATTATAAACGGTGGTTTAGTAAAATGAAAAACATGAGATATGTTTTAGTAAATCCGTAAAACTGTAAGGGTATTTTAATGAATGACCCTAAAATCAATTATCAAATTGTAAGCCCGCCAGCTTGATTCTGTTTGATTTCTCTCCTAAGAGTGGGTTATTATCAAATTTGAAACAAGTTGAGGAAAATCAAGTATTAAAATTCAAAGTCGTAATAGTAGTTCAACGGCGTTGTCAACTCCGTTGGATTGTTTTGTGTTGATTGGCGCCAGTCTGAATCCAACGACAGCATCTTCAAGTTCTGGTTTTGGGTCCATTTAAAAGAAAAAAATTGGAGCTGTTGAAGAGAGATTCATGGAGAAATGGTGGGTAGACTTTGATATTGCGAAACATTTGTAGGATTAATTCAATTGAATTGATGAGACCGACATGGACTCGAGTTTTGACGACAAGAACAGGTAAGGGCTAATGGCGATTGAATGTGAATTAATGAAGTGAAGAGAATGGGATTCAAACACCGTGAACCAATTTCCGGTACATTTTTGTACGACCGGACCTAAAATTCTAAAGCATTTGTATGTCCGATCAACAATTTGGGTCCAAATTTATAGCTGTCGGAAGCCAATAAATTCATCAGTCAATGGCACACTGAATTAACCCATCTAATCCCTTAATTTTTTCTTCGTATTGACTGATACGGATCCGTGACATTAATCAATACTGAACGGTATGAGTTGAGAATTGCAATAATTCTCCACCATTTTTTTCCTCTTTTACTCACTAGTAATTATATTACCTCTTAGGGCTCGTTTGTTTACGGATAAGTGTAGGATTCACAAAAAAGTGATTTTTTTCTCCTATGAAAATTTTGGGCCACTATTTTGGATAAGTTTTATCCTTTTCTCAGGTGTATAAATTACTTATAAATTGGCCAAATTAAATTACATGGGGCTAAAAATGTCTCTTTTTTTTAATAATAAAAGTAAGGGCCACACAAAACAGGGGTAGCATGTCCCCACAAATCACTATGATAAATAAACGCAAACGGTCAAGGCAACTTACAAAGATTCAGAGATACGCAGCTATCACCTGGCAACTGGGCTTCATAAGCATGGTGAGCCAGTCAATACACAGCCTGATTTGCTTTTTGGTTGGCTAAAATGTCTCTACCAGCACATAAAAGTCAGGAGTTTTGTTGGAAAGTTGTCTCATTTATTCAGCTAATATTTATGGTCAATTTATTTATCCAAATAACAATTCCCAGGATAAATATAAACAATTTCCCAAGAACAATGGGTCTGTTTGGTTTGCAGTCAGAATTAGAATCAAAATCATTTAAAATTGGAATCAGAATTGGAATAATCTATTTGGTTCACAGGAATCAGAATGAAAATGGTAATCAATTGATATGGGAATTTCCCTGCAAAAGAACAATGGGTCTGTTTGGTTTGCAGTCAGAATTAGAATCAAAATCATTTAAAATTGGAATCAGAATAGGAATAATCTATTTGGTTCACAGAATCAGAATGAAAATTGCAATCAATTGAAATGGGATTTCATTCGCAAAAAAATGGGAAAAAAGGACCATTCTATCAAATGGAGGAATGAGAATGGCATGCTGATTCCGTCCAACCAAACAGTTACAATTGAAATAAGCCATTCCAACTCCGATTCCGGACCCTTTTTACTGTGAATCAAACAGGCCCAATATTTTACTTTTGGAGCCTTTACGAGAATTCTAATCAATTATCATTAACTATTTCCCTATAATGTGTAATTCACTGATTAGCACACTTTGTCCTATCTCCTCTGAAATAATGTATGGAGGACATATCCTCAAATTTACGTTGGAGGAGGAATGTAATTATTCTAGCTCAGATGAGAGGGTGTTTGGTATCAATGTATTCTATGAGGGTGTTCGTTATTAATGTATTTCATGAGCGTTTCATTTAACTAATTTGCCACATTAGAGAAAACAGGAAAAATCCACCAGTTTATATTGGACAGACTGCTTTCTGAAAAAAAAATATTGTCGTTAAGTCATTATGATTTGATTATGATAGTAGAAAGACATGATATTTATAACCAATCAACTGATATCATAAAAGTACAAATCAATCAAATGAGTTTTCACCTAAATTCACCAAATGTTGTAAAAAATCTTTCCCCTATCATGTATGATTCTTTTAAATCACCATGGAGTTGGTGACTTGGTACATTGAAATTCGAAAACAGGCAATTTTTCTTCGATGCTATACCAATATACCATTATTAGAATGAAATTTTTTAATAATAAAGCCAAAGCAATTTAGATGGACAATATCTCCCCCAAATAGACTTACAGTCCGTTTGGTTGCTGAGAATCAATGGAATGAAAAAGGATGGAATGAGAAAGAAAAATTTATTTTTTCATTTTGGCATTCCAGTGTTTGATTGATGAGAAGGGAAATTTACAACTATTTCATCTCTTCATCTTAGACTGCACCAACTTTTTGAGATATGATCCGCTTATATCTCTGCAACTCGGTTCCAAACCAGCAGTGGTGGTTTCTTCGTCAAGAATAACAATGAAGGTCATGAAAGAAGTCGATTTCTCAAGGAGGTTTTTCAATCGATCAAGATATCTCTCCTCTATTTCCTCCTCTCCCTCTTTCTTTTTTTCCTCTTTTTCTTCTTCATCTTTTTCTTTGCTTGCCCTTGGTATGCTACTTGAACCAGAGGCAAGCGACCATTTTGAGTGCACCTCCACCGGACCTCTGACATCGTTGACGAGCTGATGCCGCCGCTACTATTTCAGTTCGATCGTTTCAGTGCGCCTCCACCGGACCTCTGAAGTCAACAACGATCTGATGACACCGCTACTATTTCAGTGTTGACGACAAACTGACAACGATCTGACAATGCGTTCCAAGTTAGGGAAGGAACAGTGAGAAATAGTGCTGAAGATGAACTGACAAACACCTCTACTATTTCAGTTCGTTTACGACGAACTGACATCTTTCGCCTGTGGTTTCCTTTCTCTCTGGGGTCATACTGTTTTAGTGTGACCATG